>NC_035108.1:277771249-278407213 GCF_002204515.2 Aedes aegypti | reverse complement strand
GTCACACACTCTCGCCAACGCTTCCGTTAGCTCTCCTGCATCCATGTTTTAAGTGTCGCTTACTGCTCGGAATGCTTCGACAAAAAGATCATTATCGAAATGCTTCGTTTTCCACTTGCGTTCTCCACTCCTTCTATGCCATACTGTACAACTTCTCTGGCTAACGCAGTAATGGATCGCTTGATGCTCACTGATTCTTCGCTAACTCTTCATTTTATATTGATGATCAGCGACGGACTGCAAAAGGTCACGTCGATGATGGATTCCCTACCGTCTTTGCGAAATGTGCTAGTGAGACCGTCGATGCACAGCTTTACGTCGAGCTTCACTGAAGCTTCCAGCTAACTGTATCCTCTCGCGTTGGTCAGTCTACTACCCCACTCCACGGCTCAAGCATTGAAGTCTCCTCCGATGATTACCGGCGTTCCACCGATCAGCTTGTCGGTTAGCACATCCAACATCTGGGTATACTGCTTCAGTGTCCACCTCGGGGGGGTTGTAATAGCTACACACGAAGATTCCGTTAATTTTAACGATCACAAAACCTACTACTTCTTGGACAGAGAATCGGCCCATTACTTGGATTGCCGTCGCCTCTGCTCTGACTGCTACCCAATTGCCGTTATCGGGAGGAACCCTGCAATGATCGCAATGTCCCACTTTGATTCCGTGATCGACTGCCACAGCAGTTGTTGTGTGGCGTCGCAATGATTGAGGTTCACTTGCGTTATCTGCCTTCTGATATTTGGGGCATTTGAAGCCACCCGTCGTATGGGCGTTACCATCCTCCACCTTACACAGCATGCACCTAGGTGTCTTCAGACAGTCCCTGCCAACGTGGCCTTTTTCCACATTTCCAACAGTGTTCGGACCTGCCCGGGCCTTTGCGTTTTAATTTCCGGTGACCGAAATCCATGCATCTGAAGCATCTCTCCACCAAGTTTGTCTCCCGAGGGATCAGTTTCAGCGGGCAGACCGATCATCCCACCTTGACCTTACCAGCCTCGACGAGTTTTTTGGCTGCTGCGACAGGTAATCGGATCGTCGCTATTTGCATACCCCGTACCTTCTTCCAGGTTGCATTGAGACAAAAGTGAACCCCTCACGTCGTCTTCTGTTGTGATCTCGTCAAGCTCTCTACATTCGATCACTGCCTCCTGGGATAAGGCTCTCACACTTGCCTGGTTGCCCAGCGACTTCGCGACAAGCTCCCGGCAGGCCGAACTCTTGATCGACTGATCTTTTTTGATCACCTCTTACGAGGTGACCGTCGCTTATTTTTCTTCTTCGGTTCCTTTCTCTTTTTATTCTTCTCCTTACTGCGTGATGCGTTCTTCTCCTTCTGGCTTTTCACGGTGCACGATTCACTGCCGTTATTCTGCTCGCCGACGCACTCATTGTCGCTTCGCTGCTTTTTGGAATCTTCCTGCTCTCCTGGTGTATCCCTCGTTCTTTTCTCCGAGTGAGTGGTAGGATTACTTCTCGGCGTTTCCTTGAAACGGCTGTTGCATTCACCGAAGTCAATGTCTTTTCGGCTTCCGCTCTAATCCGCAATTCCTTCTGTCCGCGTTCTGCTACTGTAACGGCGAACTTGATGCTCGTGACCAGCTACTTGACGAACTCATAGAGTTCATTGACCTTCATCTTTACTTCCGACAACTCCGACTTCTCATGCTGCCGTCTGGTCGTCTTGAACGGTGCTACTCCCCGACTTTGGTGTGAAAACTTGACTCAGGACGCTGCATCCCGCTGGCTCACTTGGTGTGTTGCATCTGCTAATGCTGGTTGCTACCCTCTGTGGTGTCACTGGCGATCTCTGCATCTTTCCGCTCCTGACGAATACTATCGCGTCTTGGTTTCCTCCTCTAGATAATTTGCTCCATACGATTGGGTCCCCCTTTCGGGCCGCTATCTCTACTCGTTGTATATAGTCGCCTTTCGTGATCCTATGGTTGTCTATGCAAGCAGGGAGGCCATGCTAGGGTTGACACAATCCTTCATCGGGGCTGTGTTCAGAGCCGGATCGGCGTAAGTCAGGAATGTTACTCTGCCAGCCCACGACTGTTAGTCGACGCATGTTAGCACGTTTTTAAAGAGGCCGTTTGTATCATAGCCGGGATGATGCTTCAACCAAAGAGGTACCAAAGTCCACAACGCGTGTAAAAAGGCAGCGCTCAAAGGTTGGCAGCAGAAATGGGATAATTCCACTAAAGGTAGATCGGCTCATACACTCTCCACACTATTATGGGTCACTCAAGGAACCATCTCACATTCAAATTGATCGTTTTTCTTGAAAAAGCGTCAACTTCTTTATTTTTTTTTCACTATCCGATCATTGAAGGTCTATTCTTTCGTTTTAACCACATATATATTCATATTCTTTTCAAAACTTGTTCGGAAAAGCTCAAAAGAACCAAGGTAACCAAAACCACTATTATGGGTCAAAATCAAGTTCGTAACAATTATGGGTCAATCTGTCACATATAATGGGTCACTCTTATAAGAATTAAATGATGAAACTCCTGAAACTCTTACAACGCATTTCTTTTTATTTTGAATAAAGAAACAGGCTTTTGAACAAATGTCCGCATTGAAGAGATACTCTCATTAACAAACAGACATAACAATTAGGTTAAATATTAAAGAACCCCGCATAATCACAGTAAAATATACAGTTTCTTCAATAATTATGTAGATTGAAAACGAACAAATTTATAAGACACAGACATTTGAACAAAACAACCGCATTGAAGAGAATGTGGTCATAGACAAACAGACATAACTCTCTGATCAGCATCAGTGAAACCCATTTAATCACAACAAAAGAAGCAATTTCATTAATAAGTAGGTATGTAATTTAAAAAGAATCAAAAACAAAAACGTTTATTTTCCGAATTCAGTCTCATACATTTTTAACAATCAGCTGTCTGCTTCCTTGTAAGTTAAATCTTTTCTCTTTTCACAATGATATGTTTTAATGAAAAATCAATTTTACTTCAATTTAGCCCGATTTAGGCATCAATGTCCTCTTTTTCTTCTTCTGCCGAGGAGGGTTGTTTTCCTTTTCTTGCTGTTGTTTTTCCTTCTGTAACTTTTTCTCATCTCTTTTCTTCTTTCTGATGCTTTGTTCTTCCTCCTTCTGAATTCGAGCCAGTTTCCGCTTTTCAATCCTTGCTACTTTTGCTTCCTCTTCTTGTTTTCGTTCTTCGTCCTTTTTATCATACCATTTTCGCCATCTATTGCTGGTTGCGACTGATGGTACATGTTCCTTTCTCCTCTGTTTGTCATTTCCATTTCGCTCGTTGACCTTTGGCCAAATGAAAATTCCTTCAAACGGATCATTTGATGCAGCTTCTTCATCTTGGCTCATGTCGTCATTGGGTTGAACAGGTTGTGGATCGTTTATTTCATCTAAAAAAAGAAAAGGTTGTATAAAACGACTAGACCTTTGAGAAAACTGTCAATTGGCTTACCTTCTACAGCATTTTGTTGCACAATAGGTGTGCAAGAGCCATCCTCTCCAATCGTTAACTCCAGAGTAATACTTTGAAATTGCTGAAGAGGTTCTGTGAACATCAAACCTTCAGACTTATCCTTCAGAGACTTCCAGTAGTTGAAGAGTCCCAACTCATCTAGTGAGCCATACCAATAATCGTTTTTCCAGTCCATTGTGAATCTTGTTAGTTGATCCTCGCTGAGGCCCTTTTCAAAGTAATACAGTTGGACCTTGAATGCATCCTGGTCATCCTCCGGTTCAACACTATCCGATGAATTCTCTGCCTCCTGTTGTGCATCGCTCTCAGTGTTTTCCGTAAGAACTTTATTTGCATTTGCAGGCAGTCTACTGAAATCAACTTCATTTACATCCCAAGGAGAAAGACCACACATTTTGAACGCTTTTTTCAAACACTCCTTCGAGTTCGAAAAATTGTCCAGTGAAGTCTTCAGGAGTGAACAGAAATTGACCTTGGTTACTTTAGCGTCACTGCGTCCCAAAAGATGCTGTCGTAGAACTTTATTCCAAATTTGTTTGAATGGACCAAAAAACTGTCTATCCAATGGCTGCAGGATACGCGTAGAGTTGGGATAGAGTGCAATCAACATTATTTCGTGTGCTGTACAGAACTCAGTAAGTTCAATACTGATGTGACTTTTATGTCCATCCACAAACACAACAACGGGAAATTTAATGTGATTATCCAACAGCCATTTATAAAAATCGTTTGTCATGTATTCAAAAAAAGTCTTTGACGTCTGCCAACCTTCATCAGAAACGCCTACAGACCAGCCATTCGGTGTATTTTCAACGATTTCGCGGGTTACTCTTTTTCCCGGATACAGGATCATTGGTGGTGTAAGCGTTCCCTCAGCATTGCTTCCAAAAAGGACAGTGTAATTGTCTTTACTTGAATTGTTGTGGACGAAGTACGAGTTTTCGACATTTGGTCCACAAATCGCGTTGAAGTCCTGCGGAACAAGTTTAAAGCCCGATTCGTCGAAGTTGTAAATTCTTTCCGGCTCGTCAAAGATCGATAAATCAATGCCGTCCTCTTGCAGGGTTTCTTCCACCTCTAGAAACCAGTGACGGATTTGCTGCTCCGTAACGACCGCCCCGGCTTTTGAGAGTTTTGTGACGCGTTTTTTCCTCAAGTCCGGGTGTCTCTCCAAGAAACAACGGGTCCAGTTTCTGCCTATTGGATGTTGTTAAACGAAACACATTTATGTTTGTTATTCAATTAGCTATATTCAACTTACATGGAAAAGTACTGGGGATATTTCTCGTCTTCCGGATTTTTTCTGCATAATCGCTTACAGTGCTGAGTATATCCGACTCACTCAATGGAAATCCAGCTCTTGACATGTAGAGAACCCATGTCTTAATTCGAGCTTCTTCTTCCGCTGTCAAAACTGTTCCAGGACCAGGTTTTTGACCTTTCGGAGGCGTTCGAATGTAACGTTGGACAGTTGAAAACGGAACATGAAACATCTTAGCTGCTCTTCGCATTTTTCCGGTCTTTCGTGCTTCCTCAATAGCTCGTTCCAAATCCTCCGGATGGTACTGCTTCCGAGGGGAAGATTTGCGCTTGGAACCACTAGAAAAATCGTAGTCGACAATCACATTTTAGCATGAAATATGCAGGGTGAAGTTGCACATCATGAGTGACCCATAATAGTGAAAAACTATGTGTTTCATGGCAGTAAAATGGGTCACTTATGTTTTGCTTGAAATTTCGGAAATCTCGCGATAATCATTCGAATTTCTTTATGAAGAATGTGAATCATACCTGTTTTTCGATGTTGAAGCCATTTTTCAGCCGTGAATAAGATAGTTTCACTCTTTAGAGACTAACAAATCTAGAGCACAAACTTTAGAATGTTTACAAATCCAGCATTACTTTGACAGATGAATGGGCGTCTAGCGGCAATCGATTAAAAACGCGCTTATTTCGGTGTTGAAGCATGCGTGTGACGTATTCAATGCTACATAATAAATTTGTTTACGTATGAAACATAATTATATTGATAAATAGTTTATAATATAATAGCTTTTGACGATTAAAGTTAATAGTGACTAATAATAGTGTGTGACCCATAATAGTGTGATGAGTGTACCAAATATGTCAGATTTGTACGAAAGAAACCATGGGAAAATGAACATGCTGCTATAATGAGCCATTATTTACTTGGCGGTGTTAGTAGTTGCTCGATGTACAGAAAATGTACAGAAAATCGATCGAAAATAAATTGAACAGCCCTCAAACGGTGCCATTTGATAAGAAGTATTAACCTTGTTAAGGGAAATCTACCGTTCAATGGAATTGCTCATCAATGAAATTGACCAGTCCATAATCGAAATAGTCGAATGCTGTTAACCAATGTCTGAAATAATAACCAGCAAAACTAATATCGAGCATTGCATTATGCTCCCCCATCCCGTGCAATATTCATTTCTCCCAAACAGTTCGATTCCGTCGCAAGCAAAAAAGCACTCCAACGAATCAAACCTACACATGTCGCCGATAATAATCACGAAACCAAATCAGGTGTGTAATTTGCGAGCCGGTCAGGGTCCTCGATCCCAAGCGGGCCGTAAACACTCTCAATCCTCATTCACATAACCGGACGAGCGAGCAAGCGAACGAACGAACGCGGTTTGTGTCCTCATCGGAATACCACCCTTCACATTCACCCACCCAAATACCTCTTGCCTCCGGAAAGCCATCCCCGTCCGTCTGATGATCGATTTGACAACGCTGCACATTCGGTTTTCGGCACAAGGAGCATAACAATAGCTGCGATCCGAACTGCGTTCGTAACAAAGCCTTGGCGAGGAAACCTCTCTTTCCCATACACACCCAGCCACTGCACAGTGTGCTATTCTGGGAGAAAAATTGAACGCAATTCAACCGGTGATCGAAAGGTTTATGAAAAATACTGAACCAAAAAATGACGTGGAATCCAGTGCTGTAATCATTGTCAGCGTCCCTTTTTGACAGAATTCCCCTATTCAAAAAAAAAAAAGTTGGATAAAATTGGCGGATCAAAAAAAAATATGAATACTACCGGGATGTTTTCGATCTAAACTACAGTATCGGTCAAAAAAATGCACATACAGGGTGATTACTAATTCCTGTCAGTAAAGTAAATGATCGTAGATAAGAGATGTATGTATGAATTTTAATTTCCAGTGTACATCCTGTTTTGCACATCTATAAAATTTGTTTTGACAAAGTAAATATTATTTTTTTTTTTTCATTTACCTTAGTTTTTAGTCATATGTGTAGTTTTAAAGGCATTGCACCTGGCACGATGTTTTTCACAGATATGTATTTTTGACTGAACTCCGCTGAAAAAATTGCCTGATTGGAACAGCATTTTACCACAATATTTTAGACTTACTAGGGAATAGCATAATGCTAATATGAAAAATTTTAGCGAAAAAAATATGCCTTTTTTGGTTAAAATATATGGTTCTGAATAACGTGCGTGTTAACTGTAATGCATCTGAAACAACGCATGTGGCTGGAAATTGAGGTAAAAAATTAAATATGTTATCTATGTAAAGCGAAGACAAATGTTATAGATGTCCAAAACTGGATATGGACTGGTAATTAAAATTCATACAACCATGTTTTTTCTATGATTACTTATTTTACTGACAGGATATAGTAATCACCCTGTAAGCTGCTTTCCCATACAAAATGTTTACCGTTTCTCAACCTATTCGTTTCAATTTTTCTGCCGCGACCTATAAACTTCTTCAACTTTCAAAAAAAAATATGCCCCAAGACAAAAAGTGTTCAAGTTATGTGTCAAATCAACTTGGTATCTTCAGCACGTTTATTCATTAGGTGATAAGGAATAAATACGCTGAAGACATCCACGCTTTTTTCCAAATTCAATCTATAACTTTTAAATCAATCATTTCCACACATTTGTTTTAATCGTGTGGTGCTTCAGCAGGAACTCCAAGCAGAACTTCCGAAGAAACTTCTCGAAGAACTTCAAGAGGAAATCCTAAGCAGCTCCCGAATGAATTCCAGAAATTTCCGGAGGAACTCCTATAGGAACTACCATAAGAACTGTCAGTGGAAATTCTGCATTTTTCCAAAAACTTTCGGATGAACTCCTAGCAAAACTTCTACGAGGAGCTCCCGGGAAATTCTCGAGGGAACAATCAAGAAAACTTACGAAAAAGGAACTCCTAGACGAACTACCCAAAGAAATACTGAAGAAACTTCCAGAAGAACTTCAGAACTGACGAAACTTTTGGAGTAACCCCCATAGGATCTTCAGGATAAACTTGTGGAAGATATCCTAGAGAAATTTCCAGATGAACTATAAGAAAACCTTCAGGAAGATCTACAAGGGGAATTTCTGAAAGAACTCCTAGTGCAACGTCCAGAGAAAGTTCCAGGGAAACTTCTATGGAGGCATCTGGACAATCTTCGAAAAGAAATTTTCGGAGGCATTCTAAGTGGAATTTTCGGAGAAAATTTTGGCAGAACTCCTAGAAGTATTCTAAGGGGAACTTCTAGGGGAACTCCTAGTGGAATTTTTAGATAATCTTCTAATGAAACATCCGGAGTAACTCCTAAATAAACTTCTAGAGGATCTTTCGAAGGAACTTGTAGAAAACTTGCGGATGAACGTTTAGGGAAACTTACAAGAGAAATTCTAGAGGAACTCCAGAAGTAGGGAAACTTCAAGAGGAACTCCAAAGGTAGGGAAACTTCTAAAGGAACTTCAGAACAGGAGAAATTGCTGAAGCTACTCCTAGCAAAACACCAGGAAGGAACGTTTTAGGGAACTTCTAAAGAAACTCCTAGTGGACCTTCCTTTAGGAACTCCTGGTAACCAGTCCAGAGTTACTCCTAGGGATGAAACTTCCGGAAGAACTTCATGGAGAATTTACGAAGGAACTCCTGGGTAACTTCCAGAGTTATTCATTGAACAAATTAGCGGAATTTCCAAAGAATCTTCTACAAAAACTTCTGCAGGTATTCCCAGAAGATCGTCAATGGGAACTACTAGGGAAACTTCAAAAAGAACTCCTAGAGGAGCTTCTGGGGGAATTCCTAGAAGAACTCTTGGAGGAATTCCTAGAATAATTTCCGGAGACACGCCTAAAAGAGCTTCCGAAGAAACTTTCAGGAGAAATCCTTAAGAAGTTCCCGGAAGAATTCGTACAGGTATGAGAGGAATTTCCTAAGAGGCTTTTATAAGAACTTCTGGAGGAAATCGTAGGAAAACTTCCGGAATAATTTCTAAAGAAGCTTCCGGAGGAATTCCTAGAGGATTTTCCGGAAGATACCTGGAAAACTTTCAGGATAAATTCAACAGCAACTTCCAAAAGAATTCTCTTGATGAAACTCAAGTAGAACTTTCGTAAGATCACCTAGAGGAACTTCCAGAGGAACTCCACGTGAAACTTCCGGAAGAAATCCGAGGAACTTTCAAAAGAACTTCTAGAGAAGCTTTTTGAGAAATTCCTAGAGAATTTAGCAGGTGAACTGCTACAGAAACTAACGGAGGAACTCCTACAGGAACTTTCGAACGAACTTTCTGAGGAACTGCTACAAGAACTTCCGAAGGAACTCCTACAGGAACTTCCAGAGGGATTACTAGCACTGCCCATAACTGCATATTTGTAACATTCGACAAAAGTAGGCATTGAGCAAATGGAATACCAAGTGTGCATTTCTTGGCAGTATGGGAGGAAACTAAAATTTCTAGAAATTACCAGGAACTCAAAAGAGTTTATTTGAGGCTGATATTTTGTATAACTCATAACGCATACTAGGTGTATTGTCAGAAAATAATTTTGATAGAAATTTCATTGCTATCACACTACGAGGCCCATTCATAATCTCAATGTGACTGTTATGCGGTTATAATTACCAATGTGACAAAACAACTTGGTATTTTTTTCGAATTTTCTAGAACAATTTCACAGATTTCAGTAAGTTAATCGAAAGTATTTATCATTTTATGACTCTCCATGGTATTAACTCCATTTTGTCATAAATGTCGAATGTGACTGTTTTGCAGTTATGGGCAGAGCAGAACTTCCGGAAAAAAATCCTAGAGAAACTTACCGAAAAATTCAACAGAAACTTGCGAAGACCGCCTAGACAAACTTCAGGAAAAACTCCAAGAGAAACTTCCAAAAGAACTTTTATTGGAACTTCTGGAGGAAATTTTAGAGGATCCTTTCGAAGGAAGTCCTAAATAAACTTCCAGACAAATAAAAGACAAATTCAGGGAAAACTCCTAGACAAATTTTTATTGGAATCTCTAATGGAACTTTTAGAAAATCTTATGAAAGAAATTCTAGAGGAACTTACAAAAAACTTCAAGAGGAACTTACCGAGGATATTTAAGAGCAATTTTCAGGATAAATGCCTGAGAAATTTTTAGAATAACTTCTAGAGGACTTGCTAGAGGAGTTTTCCGGTAAATTCCAGTTGAGGTTTCGAAATAAATTTGACAACATCTTCCAGAAGAATTCTCTAGATGAAAACCTAGGGAGAACTTCCGGAATACCACCTAGAGGAATTTCCGGAGAAACTATTAGTGAAACTTCCAGAAGTAATCCGAGGAACTTTCGGAAGAACTTTTACAAGAACTCATGGCGGAGTTTCTAGAGAAATTTTCTAGTCAACTGCTACAGGAACGCAGGAACGTCGAAAAACTTAAGGAAGAACTCCTTCTGGTACTTTTGGAAGAACTCCTACAGCAAATTCTAGAGGAACCTCTACAAGAACTTCCGAAGGAACTCTTACAGTAACTTCCGGAGGAACTCCTAGCGAAACTTCTTGTAAAAATCCTACAGAAACTTAAAAAAAAAATTCAAGACAAGCTTCCAAAAACCTGCTAGAGGAACTTCAGAAAAAACTTCTAGAAAAACTTACGGAAGAATTCTATGAGGAACTTCCGAAGGAACTTCTAATGGAGTTCCGGAAGAAATTTTAGTAGACCCCATGCAATAAATTCTAGAGGAACTTACGAAAAACTTTTATTATAACTTGAGAGCTTTAAAAAGGAACTTCCATAAAAAAATCTTCGTTTCCAATGTTGACCGAAATAAAAAAAAAGTAGGATGAAACGTTAAACTTCCAAATCGCAAGTCATTAAGGCTGATACAAATATTAATTATCTTTTATGTCCGCGACCATTGGAGAGGTACGAGGGGGGGGGGGGTAAAAAATAATTAAGGAACAAAAAAATTAAAAATTAAAAAAAGTTGATTCTAGATTTTTTTATTTTATTGTAAGAAATTTCTCGTAAGTCGCGTTAGGCGTTCTTCTTCGGTCGTCCCCTGGGACGACGTTCAACCGGATTCTTTGAAATTTTTGAAACAAAGCTCTTCTTGTTGAAGCAATCTTGACACAGTAACGTTTTGCCATCGATAATGATACTGCTGGTGTTGAGGCATTCAGCGCACAGTTTAACGTATCCTTTCAGCAACGGTCCTGCTTGATAATAGTGGAGCGTGACAGCATCATGGCATGTAATTTTGGGATTCTGGTAAACATCTGGAAATTCATCCAAGGTAGACCCGCACACGTATAGCTTATCTTCAAAGTATCGGTCCAACGCCAACAGATCTGGTTTGTCAAGAGCATACTGAGTGTAAAGCAACCGAGGGAACTGACATTCTGTACAAAATACAATTTTCCTTGCACGTGTATGGGCCAGCGGGAAATTTGCCTTTGGGAGCTCAGATATACCGATGGTTCGACTTGCAGTTTTGCTAGGAACGTCCATATCATTCGGTTCATTCCCATGAACAGTGAAGAAACTAGAATATTTATCTCCGATCCGCTCTGGAGTCGGCAACCAAAAGATTCGATCGAAAGTCTCTTCGTCCAACCGCACACCGCAATGCGACGAGCAGTTAACATCTTTGCACTTTTTCACTTGCATGGTGTAAGTTGTGCAACGCACGTGGTTTTCGAAAAAATCTTTGAAAGATTGCACACGTGAAACATCAGCCTTAGTTAGGTTGCCATTCATGTTAATCTGGGACCAAGTGTCGGAAATTTTACGTTTCAGCTCTGATATTTCTTCTTCGGAAGCTGGTTCCTTAACTTCGACAGATTCCAAAGCAAGCTTACGATAATTTACGTTAGGATGCTTGCTCTCAGCATCCCTCCATTGCTTTTTCGATAGCAAGGAACGTACTTTTGCTTCGTCTTTACCTAGATGATTTCTTGCCAGAGAAACACCCATCAGAGCAATATTTGCCGTGCTCATGAACCGCTCGGCTGGATTGATCACGGAAAAGTTAGGTGGGGTACGCACAGCGCACAAAAAATTTAGGTCTAACTTAAGGAACACAACGATGTAGCTTAAAATTACTTGAATGGAGGTCACATTGTGATCTGGACCACCATCGGTACCGATGAACATCATTGGTCGGTCAGCTTCGTCCTCTTCAAGATGTTTGATTAACTCAGCAGCATGCCGGAAAGCATTCGACGCCTGGAAAATCGCATCTTTGAGAATGATGATGGGTTTTCATCTATACCATGAGTCGGATAGGTCACATGGTGGGATGAGTCGTAGTGAAACAGAAGGTACAATGTGTTGAGGGATGTTGTCATGGTCCATTGCATTAAGACCACGTTGGTCCAATCCCGCCATCAGTACAGGTCGCTGACGACGCGTTGCACTGACAGGAGCTCCTTCGTAACCTACGGGTATTGAAGCTTTATCATCCAAGAAGAAAACCAAGGCATGATCGTGGAATAATGCTAGAAGAAAACAATCGTATTTTACATTTTACAATTCTAGAAATAAATTAAAAAATGCTTGCATACCTGCCATCTGCTTCAGATATTGAAATTGTTTTGCACCGTAGTGCTGGTCGACATGGGACTTATGCAACGTTCGTTTCTGAAGGCCAAACTTCACATCGAAACGGCCGTAGTACCTCTTGGCAACATGAGATCTGCTATTCCTAGGCGTGAACTGGATTCGAAAATATTCGTATGATGGAACGAAATTCTCATCCGATTCCGGAAATAGTGCCTCCATCTTCGCTTCGCATTTGGACATGAGATCTTTCAGCGACACACACAACGGAGAAATCCAAGACGTTTCTCCATGACGACGTTCTTCAGCCACTGTATAATCATTCTCAGCTAGTACAGCCTCAGCTGCTTTCCAAAAATGTGCAAATTTCTCCGCTGCTTGTGCCTGTTTCTCGAGTTCCACCGCTTCCGCAATACTGTAACCTTCATCCAAAAGTAGCTGCAACCCGTCTCGTGTACCCTGTGGTACATCCGGCGAATCATCATCTATAATTTAAGAAGCCCGGAACCCAGATAGCCGTAGCGGTAAACGCGCAGCTATTCAGCATGACCATGCTGAGGGTCGTGGGTTCGAATCCCGCTGGTCGAGGATCTTTTCGTAAAGGAAATTTTCTCGATTCCCATTGCATAGAGTATCTTCGTACCTGCCACACGATATACACATGCAAAAATGGTCATTCGGTAAAGAAAGCTCTCAGTTAATAACTGTGGAAGTGGTCATAAGAATCTCTGAGAAGCAGGCTAAGTCTGAGAAGCAGGCTATGTCCCAGTTGGGACGTAACGCCAGAAAGAAGAAGAATTTAAGAAGCCATCAATATAAATTGTATTTTAAGGAAAAGTTAGTACTCACCTTGCATGAAAGCAGTCAACTCCCGTACTTTTTGCGGTGTCCAGTCAACGAATCTGCCAAAAACGTCGGAAATGTGCATTGCTTTGTCTTTTTGCACACGATCATCGATAGTATTCTCAATACTAGCTATAACTTTAGCCATAGCTGTCTCATCCTCCGGTGTGGATTTCCATACGAATGTCGCCATTGGTTTAAATGAGCGGTACATTTGGACAGGAAAACCGAATTCCATCATAGAAATATAGTTGTACTTTGCTCTTCGTTCAGTAGGAGCGTAGAAGATCACATTCAGCTCAGTAAACGGAGGCAACGATTGTAATTTCTCTTCAATATCTTTGTAGAGCACTTGAGCTAACTATTTACGCTTAGAATTAGCTGGGATTGTCTTGAGAGAACGATTTTCTCGCTCAGTATTAAAATGTTTACCTTGCAAATTGTCTTCAGCACGGTTTATGTGCCCCACGTATTCCGCCAGGGAGCTTCTCAAGGAGTATAAATCCTGTAGCACCGATTTCCATCCTTCCGTAAGAATCTCCAATTTGCTGCAATGTTCAATCAGTTCACTTTTCTTCATTCGTGGCAACGTCTTCTTTCGTTGATTGTTGGAGCACAACTTTCGGAAAGTTTCCTTGTCTTCACAAGTGAAGTTCAGATTCTGCGGCAAGCTGGATACACCCGGAGCAGAAGAAAATTTTTCCCATTGTCCATCCAGGTACCATAAGGCAGAAGTTAGAGTTGACATGAAATATTCCATATCAGCCTTTTGGAATGAACGGAATCCCAATTTCTTATTCTCCAGGTAGCATACAACCCTGTTGTATAGTTCATCCCTTCCGTCGTTTTCCAGCCGCTTTTCTGGAAGTTTAAGAGCTGCTGCGCTGGTCATCAGGCGATCAAAGGCGTTAGGCAAAGGCTTTTTCTCGGCTTGGATCTCCGATTTCAGTAGGCACAATATTTTCGTACAGGAACCAAGTGCAACAATAGCATCACTTATCCGGGTGTCTGGGGCAATTTCAAACAAATCTTCCCTAGCCAGCGATTTAGTTCCGGTGTATACACAGTCGATAACATCCGGAACAATTACCATGGATAGCACTGCTTGTTGCACACATGATACAAATGTATCGTCGGCTGCTGCTATAACAATTGATTGTAAAATCAACTTGCCATCCCTCTCAACTCTAATCGCTAGAGGAATTTTCGCATCCTGTAGGAAAAATTATAGTTTTCTATTGAATATAACAATGCACTGTTAGGATCATTCTTACCATTTGGAAGTACAACAATAGCTGGAAATCTCGTAGATTTTAAAGATAATTTCACTGAAAAACGAATTGAGTTCAACACGCGTATTGAATATTTGTAAACACTTTTTACGTTTGACAGCTAGTTTGTTGTCGTCATGAGTGTGTATGCAGTGTGAGTGTGTTTTGCGCGGCGAGTGAAAATGACACTGAAACGATAAATATTTCATGGGCTGCGTTCTAGATATCGTTCCGTACGTTTGATAGGGTTCAAAATTAATAAAAATCTGATGTGGTTCAAAATAAGAACAAAAAAAAATTTTTTTCTCCCCCTCAATATTTTCAACTTTTTGAAGGGGGGGTGACATAAAAGAAAATTAATATTTGTATCAGCCTAACTGTTACCGAAAAATACCAATAAATTGGAATCGATGAAGTAAACGGTGTTCAAAACCACAGCAAGATAAAAATATCTTGAGAGACTTTCGGAAGCTCTTCTAGAGGATCTTTTGGAGGAGCTTTCAGGGGAATTTTCGAGTAAACTGCTACAGGAACGTCCAAAGGAACTCCTGCAATAATCAACAGAGGAACTCCTACTTGAACTTTTGAAGGAACTCCTACAGGATCTTTCGGAGAAACTCCTAAAGATCTTCCAGAGGAACTCCTAAGGTACTCCTACAGGAAATTCTGGAGAAACTCCTAAAGATCTTCCGGACGAACTCAAACATGAACTACAGGAATTTCCAGACGAGCTCATACAGAAGGAACTCCTGCAGAAACTGCCGAAGGAGTTTCTGTAAGAAATTCCGGAGGAATTCCGAAGGAACTTCTACAGAAATTTCCGGAGGAACTCCTACAGGAACTCCAGAAGAACTTCTTCAGGAACTTCCGGAGGTTATCCTACAGGAATTTCCGGAAGAACTTCTAAGGAACTTCTACAGGAACTTTCAGACAATCTCGTACAGTAACCTCCGGAGGAACTCCTAGCGGAACTTATAGAGGAACTTCCCGAGGAACGCCTTCAGGACTTTCGGAGAGGAATCCTACAGGAACTTCCGGAAGAATTACTAAGGAACTTCCGGAGGAACTCCTACAGGAACTGCCTGAGGAACTCCTAAGGCACTTGTAATGGAACTTCCGCACGAACTCCTACAGGAACTGCCGAAAGAACTCCTAGCGGTACGGAAAAATCCAATAGAAATTTTCGAAGACCTCCTAGCGGAACTTCAGGAAAAACTTCCAAAAGAAGTTTTAGAGGAACTTCCGGAAGAGCTCATACAGGAACTTATGAAAGAAATTCTAAAGAAACTTACGAAACAATCTCTAGAGGTACTTTTAAACAGGACTTGCAGGACAACTAAAGAAATTTCCAGCAAATATTGGGGGAGATTACAGGAAACATTCTACAGTAACTTTCTGGAGAACTCTCTAGATGAGATTCTAGGAGATCTTCTGAAAGATAACCTAAAGGAACTTCCGGAGAAACTATTAGTAAGATTCCCAGTAGAAATCCGAGGAACATTCGGAAGAACTTCTACTGGCACTTATGGAGGAGTTTGTAGAGGAATTTTTGAGTGAACTGCTACATGAACGTCCAGAGCAACTCCTGATATAACTTACGGAGGAACTCCTACTAGAACTTTTGGAGGAACTCCTATAGGAACATCCGGAGGAACTTTTTCAGTGACTTCCAGACGAACTCATACAGGAATTTCCGTAAGGACTTTTACAGGAACTTCCGAAGGAATTTCTACAGGAACTTCCTGAGGAACTCCTAGCGGAACTTCCGTTAAAATCCTAGAGAAACTTACAGAAAACTTCAAGGCCTCCAAGCGGAACTTTAGGTAAAACTTCCTAAGGAACATTAAGAGGAACTTCCGGGAGAACTCATAGAGGAACTTCCAAAGGATCTGCTAATAGTATTTCCAGAGAATCCACAAATCTTACGGAAAAAATTCTAAAGGAGCTTACGAAAAGCCCCTAGAGGAACTTCCAAGAGAAATACTTGATAAACTAGCAGAACTTCTAGAGAGCAAATTCTCCTAGAGGAATTTCCGGAAAATTTCGGAGAGAGTTTCAGGATAATTTCTACAGTAACTTGCAGTAGAACTGTGTAGATAATCACCTACAGGAAATTTTAGTGAAAATATTGGTGAAACTTCTGGAAAAAATATTGGTGAAACATCCAAAAATAATCGAAGAACTTTTGGAAGATCTTCTACAGAAACTCATTGAGGAGCCTCTAGAGCAATTCCTTGAGAAATTTTAGGGTAAACTGCTACAGGAACTCTTGCGTTAACTTCCGGAGGAACTCTTACTGGAACTTCTACAGGAAATTTCGAAGGAACTTCTGCAATAACTTTCGGGTGAACTCTTAAAGGAACTACCGGAGAAACTTCTGGGAAAACTCCTGGAGAAACCTCCGAAGAACTTCTAGAAAGACTTCAGGAAAAACCAGTACTTTAGGACTTCTAAGAGAACTTTGAAGGGTCTTCCGAAAAAAAATCTAAAGCAACTTTAAGAAAAACTACAAGTGTCCGGAGAAACTTATACAGGTGCTTCTGGAGGACTTTACGGAGAAACTTCCGAAGGAGCTCTTTAAAAACTTCCGGTGGAACTCTTAGCTGAACAACCAAAGAAGCTCCTGGGATAGTTTTCGGAGAAATTCCCAGTGGGATTTCGGAGCAATCCCAGAATAAACTCTCGGAGGAATTGCAGATAAAATTTTCGAAAACAATTCCAAAGGAAACGCTGAACGAATTTCCGCAGACAGAGGGAGACGTAAATCGATGACATCAGCTGTCAAACAATATCACCATAATATGCAGTGTGAACAGGTTTCGTTATATCATGATACAACTCCGTAATCTGAATGAGGCATTACATCGAGTAAGGGAAAATCGAGTTACATAGAATCGAGTAAAATTCCTAGAGAAACTTCCCAAGCATCATTGAGAGGAACTTCCACGAGTATAACTGATAGATTTCGCCACCTCCAAGAATATGACCATTCGTAGCACCAATTTCCAGCACAAACGGGAGGTCGGTACACCTGGAGATCATCGCAGCAGACAGAATCGCGAATCGACCACGTGGCGATGTACGGTACCGACGCCCGCCTTGGTACAGTCTAGAGCGACTGGAACAACCCGATGTCGCCAATGCGAACGCGCATCATCTTAAGGCAGCGTTGCCGAATTAGAGCGAGCTTGATAGGGCTCCTCTTGAGGACTACTGGAGGACCGTCAGAGCAGCCTTTAACGACGTTGCCGAAAGCGTTGTTGAATACGTGCAACTGAGCTCAAGAAACACGAGGAGTGCCGGGAAGTTTTGGAGGAGAAGAATGCAGCGCGGGCTGCAATGCTGCAGCATAGTACGCGGTAGAACGTGGAACGATACAAACTGAAGCGAAAACAACAAACCCGCCTATTCAAGGATATAAAGCGCCGCCTGGAAAAGGTGCTATACCATTAGAGTTGCTGTACCGTTCTCAAGAAACACGGAAGTTCTATCAAAAGCTCTACGCATCCCGCAACGGCTTTTTGCCGCGAGCCGGGATGTGCAGGAATAAGGATGGGAGCATCTTGACGGTTGGATGCGAGGTGATCGAAAGGTGGAAGCAGCACTACGGTGAAAACTTGAATGGTGCAGATGATATAGGCATAGACGTTTGAATATCGAAGGTGATGGCTTCGTCAACACTGCGGACAGTGGAAACCTACCAGCTCCCTCTATGGGGGAAGTTAAGGATGCCATTCAACAGCTCAAGAACAACAAGGCCGCTGGCAAGGATGGTATCGGAGCCGAACTCATCAAGATGGGCCCGGAAAGGTTGGCCACTTGTCTGCATTGGCTAATAGTCAGAATCTGGGAGACGGAACAGCTTCCGGAGGAGTGGAAGCAAGGCGTTATATGCCCCATCTACAAAAAAAGGCGAAAACTATCGTGCAATCACTATCCTAAACGCCGTCTACAAAGTGCTATTCCAGATTATCTTCCGTCGTCTATCACCTATAGCAAACGAGTTCGTGGGAAGTTATCAAACAGGTTTCATCAATGGTCGCTACTCAACGGACCAGATCTTTTCCGTTCGGCAAATCCTCCAAAAATACCGAGAGTACCAGGTCCAAAATGGTACACTTACTAATGCTTTACAAGAAAAGAGTGAGCACCACTCAATTCCTTGTAATTTTTTGCTTGAGATATCATATTTTTCATCGCTACCGAATTGCATCCGGTTTTCCTTTCTTCCAAAATAATACACTGTGCACAGGAGAACGCATTATGTGTGGTAGTTAATGTTATATGCTGCAGATAGGAAGCATTCAGTCAGTGGTGAGTCAAAAGAGCAGAAGCACACAAAAAAACATATCACACATAAAATGCAACGTTGCCGATGTCGAATTCTGCGACCGACGAGCAATCAACCATCAACGATGACGAAAAACTCGTCGCTCTTTCTCCTGTGGATGACTGTAGTATGCTCGCATTTATGCTCGGGTCGGGTCGATATGGTGGCGATGACGACGACGAAGACCGAGGATGCGGAGAGGATATGAGCGATTAAAGGGAATGGGAAAATGTGCCTCTCGCTTGCTGGTTTGGTGGTGACGGTCGCCTCGGCTGGTTGCGTACAATCGACCGGCCGCTCGGTCGGTTCAATTCCTGGCGGACGCTCTGCGCGAGAGAGGGTAGTGAACCGCACACAAAACGCAGTCTCGACTCGACGGGGGTAAAAGGATCGATCGGGGCACACATTGTCCTCTTTAGGCACTACCACCACCATCACCATTACGGACGGCGTGTATCGAATGGTGTTCAAATTCAATGATGTTTGATGCAAAAAAAAAAGTCGACGGGCATAAAGCAAGCAAAGTGCGTAGGGGAAAGGTGGATAAATGGACGTTTGGAACTCAAGTGGTTAAGATTTTGAAATCAATTTTGCGCTTAGCAACAGATTGGAAGAATGAACCAAATATGCGATTTGAAGTTTTAACGAGCCTGCACATATAAATTTGTGTTCTAAATAATGGTAGTTGTGGTCGGCTTTTATACAAATATAGTCAACTCTTTTTCAGTCGATGTTGAAGGGAACATAGAGTAAGAATAATACTTACCGTTTTGATTCATTTTACGGACATTGTGCATCGAGTTAGCCATGAAAACCAACTATGGTTCTCTAACCAATTTTGGTTCTCTTACCAACAATGGTCCTCTAACTCGATATCGAGATACAAAATATCGAGTAAGCGACTGTAGTTCAATACTTTGGCATGATGTGATTTTATTTTATATGAGCGATCGGCATAAAATGTTTTGCAAAGTAAAAACTACGGGTATACTAAATTTTGTTATCTGAAAATTAAAATTGTCCAAAGTACCTGATCAGAAGCTGAAAACCTAGTGAAATCGTTTAAATAGTACTATTTTGATTCATATTCCTCACAACTTCTAATTCCGGACACTCTATTTTGTACGAGAAACATTTCACACGAAATGTATCAATTCTTGTCGTTCAAAAGTTCTCACTTGCGAGGCTCGTTTTTTTTACGCATCATGAATGTCTATAAGAAAATATAATGCACAGTTTCATTGGATGTGTCTTTAGTGGTTTGACGATTTGAATTGATGATTTGGCGTTTCTATTTATGTTTTTCGTAAGCTGACTGGAATTTGAATAAAAGTGTTCGAAATGTGAGGCAAAAGTAAGGAAACGTCCGGAGTAAGGATCATGAAAATTCATCATATTTCTATTGATTTAGAATTAACCATGTTGCTGAATCAAAATCTTTACCCTACATTCGAAAGCTAAGTATTTTTAAGGCTTGATAACGTGGAGGAACTATACAGAATGATTTATTATATATATATATATTGTTTATTACTTATACTTCACTGAGGCCTTAAGTGTCCTGTAATATGAATCAAAAGTGTTGTAGTATTTATTTTTTAAATTGTTGTTCAGCGATAGATTTGTAAAAATTAGCCTGATCATACATTTTAGCTTGGGTTGAAATAGTTGAAATGATGAGTAGAGAAAAAATAAATAAAAACTCAATATGGCAAATGTTAAATCTTTAAATCTACTAATATTTAAAACGATACTTACTTTACTTGTTTAAGAAAAACTCGAATTTTGTGATAATGAAATTGAGCATATTTTTAGGACTCTGAAAATTTTATGCCGTTTGCTCATAGGAAAACAAAGTTTCAGCCTGCTAAAGTTGAGCATGCTGTATAAAGTTTGACTTTTACTAGAGTAATGGCAAAATTACGCAGATGATATCAATTGACTTGAAAGTATTTAAATTCTGGCTAGTAAACAAATTGTACCTAAACATATCATCTTAGAAACGTATTACTACATTTTTTAAAGGTTCCTTTGTATTTCAAGAAATATAAAATTAAGTATTCGGAGGAATGCTATCGACTGAAGGAACTGGCAGTGAGCTGTTATTGCCGTTGCAGTCAGTATACATCAAAAGCTGATTCGTTTCAAATGTCCGACGTTTCGATGTATTTAACACCTTTTTCAAGGATTTTAAAAATATAAACATTTAGGTACATATATATCAATTGCTCAAGGAATTTTACAAGTCTTACAGAAACAATTGCTTTTTCGTCAGGTAGCTCTAACTGTCGATCAATGATCATTACACATTTCAACATTCAAATAAACTTCCTTCAAACATCATTTATACTAGGTCAGAATGTTCCAAATTAATATAATTACTGGCACAAAAAAATACTTAGTTGGAAAACATTGATTCTAATTCAATTTTCTTTGTCGTAAATCTACTTGTCCAACTGTCGTTTTGTTTTCAATTAGCAACTCTATATTGTTTGCAAGCCAGCTATCAAGTTTGGTTGTATGTTGTTTGTTCTCGATCTTCTTCAAGTAGGGTAGATGTACCAATAGTGGAGGTACTAGGCACGATTGAACTTCATTTAACCGCCTAAATTCAAGAAGCGTAATTAATGTACATGTAAATGATGTAACGGGAAGTAACGGCCATTGACCTAATGAGAAAAATGATTTCATCGCAGTAATCCATGGAATGTCAGTGAAAAATAATACCTCCACTATGGACCGATGCACGCGTTCATTATTTGACGTTTGAGCGGTGCCGTGTTATTTACGTGACCATGGCAACGAGTGAATTCGACACCGCTCAAACGTCAAATTAGTGAACTCGTGCATCGGTCCATACTGTTTCTTTAGTTGCGGTATATTTTTAATTTGTGTTCCTATAGTTGCGGTATCCGTTATTTTCTTATGGGATCCTCCACTATAGGAACACTTTATCGCAACTATTGGTACAAGTAAGAAAAGATTTGGCAATTTAAGTGATATTTCATCACTATAGGAACACCCACAACTAAGGGAACACTTACCCTAAATGGCGTTTATCTCTCTCTGTGTCGTTGTGTTCTCTGCGGTTTATACAATATTTCAGTTGTAGGTATTTCAGACAATAGGGTAACGACTGTTTATTTTGTTCTCAAACGCTAACAGTTGGCGCCAGCGGCAAAAATTACAGACAACAACCTTTCGAACATTCAGTTTCTCTTACCGGCCGCCGAGCGACGACACTGTTGTTTGTATGTCTCCCACTGATCGCGCTACGCTGGATTCTCAAATTTCTCAAACTTTCAACACAAGCGCATGTAAGAATGGTAGTCAGAGAACTGTCAAAACGTATGAAAAATAATGAAAATCGTAAATTGCTTGCAATTAGGAAACTGCATCAAAAAAATAGTGATTAGAAATCAAGTGTAAAGTGAATAAATAACTTTTTGTGTTTAGTTCATCTTCCGTGGTGCTTTCTTTGCTTCAGGATTTCGTTTTTACTACCATTGAAAAAGAGCCATCTATTGCCTTTTCAGTTTTGAATATCGCCCTATTCGCGATCCCGTCTACTTCTTTGATTGATTAACTCCTGTCTGAGTGACCTCGGATAATGGTTACGCTTTAGTTGCTTATCGATGAATTTATCCACTGCACTGTCTGTTAAGTTTGTGCTTAACTTGAAATTTCACATTATTTTCATAGGAATAAACATTCTTTAAAGCAAAAAGCTTCACAACACACAATTCGACAATAGTTACGACAAACAACATTTATTTAGTGCAGGTTAAATTGATTTTTTTGCTTCATCAGGAAGAAATAAAATCGTGTGATACGGTGATCAATTTCACCCGAATTTACGGTACGTCGTTTCTACTTGTGACGATTTGGAGGTTTAAGCATTGCATAATGCGAAATGTGATTTGTTTATAGGGTAGATGTACCAGTTATGGACATAGTGGTTCCCTATTTCGCCACACGTGATAACTTTAATGTCTTAAAATTTCAAAACTTTTGGTGAGTTGTAGTGGTTCGATTTGAAATATATCTTGTTGTTGAAATATTCAAAAAGATTTAAAATGTGAAAGTTATCAAAATTTCACATATGGCCAAATAGGGAACCACTATGGCCATAACTGGTACACTTTACCTACCTAAACCCTGGTCAACTGGGCAAAACTTAATGCTAAAATGTTATCATTCTAAGTGGTTCGGGATTAATATTTGTATCGTGCTCTAAAATGTTCGGATGTAAGTGAGCAAACAGTACTATTTACTTCTTTTCTTTATTTCCAGGTATGCCCAGCTGAATCCGCTTGTACATTCACAGGTATGCGGAAAATTTTACATTCAACAGGTATGGGGAAAACGGCTATTAAATATTTAGCCGTTGTCATAGATGGAATGTGAATTTAAATTTACAAATGTTTTTAAAGTAATGTCTAAATTAATGACAACATTTATGCACATCACATTTATATTAGCATGAACCAACAATGTCTGTAGATTTTTTCTTGCGCTGTAAATCCAGCATTACATTTTTGGGACGGACGTCTCTCTCACGAGTCATTCAAAAATCAACTCTCGAAAGTTAGTGAACAAATCACGGTTCTCTTCGAAAGAGTCACGATTCACCTGAACCGCGCACTCTTTGAAAGGGTGCCTGACAAGGGATAATATTTTTAAGTTGATTTTATTGTTGTCAAGTACAACAGTCAGGTACAATTAGTTGGAAAAACTATATAGAAAAATAGAATTAAAAATATTAGTGAGTGAGTAAGTCACCCACGATTCTAATACGTTTCAGCAAAACAAAAAATACTGATCATCTATCAATATCAATTTTCAACAAAATGACAGCTGTTGTGCTGAACACTCAGCAAAGTATGTTTTTGTTTGATTTTGAACTGTAATTGGAATATACTTACAAGAGTTCTGTTTGATCTTTCGACCTTGACGCTTGCTCCTGTGGAAGTGGGTGACGAGGGCAGGATCAAACATGTCGAGCGTAGGTCGAGTATTGAAATGAAAAAGCGCCACGGAACGTTAGTAGTGTTTGATCTATTGATCGAGTCGCTTGCTCTTGTGTGGGCGAGTGATGAACACTTATTCGGGGTACAATGCATTAATAGAATTATATCGTGAATCCGATTAGGCGTTATTATATCATGGATCGCATCACCAACCATTGGTGACTCCCAGATCTTTACCTTATCCCACTAACCCAATATCCTTTCCATGACAACTGTGGAGATGCAGAGGTATACTCGGTCTCTAGTAACAATGGTTGTCTAACATTCCTTCCCTTCCCCGATGACCGTAAGGACGTGGCCGGCGCCGTTATTGACTTTATAAATTTGAGCTCTCGATTTGTGCACATTGAAGAATGGTAAGGTAATCCCAAGCCCCATTCATAAATTCCCTGTGCAACTTCGATTGTTCTGGTCAATCACGGAGCAGCAACTACGAATTGTATGGTCATCTATGCTCATGCTCATGCTCATGTAATTGGAATATACTTACAACATATCTTCTATAGCCTATTATATAACTTAACCAATAGTTTATTTTATCTACGCAATTTGAGACCACCCAAAATAAATAATTAAAACATGTGGAAAAATATGTTCGTTCTGATGTTCCAACCATTTGGTGATTTTTGGCAATAAAAATGGACTTCTAATATGAGTTTAGTTCAATACAACCACACGGTGAATTTTAAAATTGATTACTATTTGCTGGTTTTTTGTAAAATAGATTGCTGAAAGGCAGTTCCGAGTATCAGTAAAACAATGGTTTACTAAAATGGCGCTAAAAGATTAATAGAAAATTTGGAGTATGTAGTGCATTCCTCC
The DNA here is from genome assembly GCF_002204515.2 of Aedes aegypti. Classification (NCBI taxonomy): domain Eukaryota; kingdom Metazoa; phylum Arthropoda; class Insecta; order Diptera; family Culicidae; genus Aedes; species Aedes aegypti. The sequence goes on along the minus strand of NC_035108.1, from coordinate 278,382,596 downwards.
CTATTCTCCCCACATGCAATCGTCGTCAGAGACGGTGACGACGGGAAGGAGAGCATCGATCGCACAAAAAAAAAAACAACCAGTGAGAGGCGACCGACTGCGAACTCCTCAATGTTCTCATACCAAGCCAGCGAGCCAGCATGCGACCGCTTCGACGACGACAACGGCGAGCGAACAATCCGAAATGCACATTGAAGGTTTTTCCTTCCTCCTCGTTGTTGAACGTTGTGCGCTTATGTTGTGAATGCTGCTGCTGCTTCTGCGTTGGTTGGTAACAGAAGCCTGCTGAATGGGAGAAGGGGAGACCAAAGTGAAGGGAACCGTCAGCCGGAGTCGTATTCGTCGTCGTTGAACGAGTGAGCGCATGGTGGAAAGCTTTTTTTTGCTTTCGTCATTAGTCTCGGTGTTGGTCGCGGAGAGCTTTCAAAGTTGTTCAACCAACACCACGAACGCGGCGAATGCAGCATATTGCTGCGTTTGAGTAGACTCAATAGACACTTATGCTCTCTGGTGTGCTTTGTTCAGTTGTCGTTCAATGACGCACTCATTACCAAACGAATTGGGTTACTGTTTGGATGGAGTGGAGTTCGAAAACGGATTGTAATCAATTACATAGTTTGTGTTTTGAACTTAAATAATTTGAATTGAACATATGTTTTACATTTCGATTGATATGATCTAATCAAACCTATTTCTACAAGTGGAATGATAATACATGCCGCTTGTATGGAAACAGCGTAAATAGATTACACTGCGGAACACGATTTTGTCTCAAGCACGAAAATACCGCTATTTACCAAATTAACCCCTCTACCGGAAGCTTGATTTTTTACCGCAAGAAAAAAATTCAAATCGCGATTACTTTTTTGTTTCTCGGTATCTTTGCACCATTTTTTCACAAGTTCTTAAAAAACTCTTCTAGTTTGAGGATCCGTGTCGATATTGATGATTGGTGATCTGGTTTTAAAGATATTTCAATGTTCCTTGGGGGACCGACATTTTCCATACAAAATGTCTTAGGCGGCCATTTTGTTTTACGTCAACTTATCTAAAAAGTAAAATGTGGGCTATACAATGCCATGTAATAAGGAGCTACTCTGAAAAAATCATACAAATTGGTTAAGAATTCTTAGAGATATCTGAAAATTACGATATGAGGTTTTTTGAAGTTTTCAAGATCTTTATTTGGTCAGCTTGGTACCAGCAACATAAATGCTAATTACTCAAAGACGGCTGCTCCAAATTGCTTAATTTTTTCACAACATACTCTCATTTATGTATTGTTCCAAAGAGTGAACATCTGAATACGTTAAAAAATCTGTAGCCTAAGATATATACGTGGGTTATGATTAAGCGTCGGTCCCCCAAGGAATTTCGGAATATCTTTGGATCCAGATGACCAATGATCAATATCGACACGGATCCTCAAACTAGAAGAGTTTTTTGAGAACAAGTTTGCCAGCTTGTATTGCAAATTATTTGCTTAATTTACCACAGAATTGAAACTTCATCTGTAAAACAATACTTTTTAACAAAGTCCATATATAAGTTAAACAAAGCCTTTTGTATGGAGACTGGGAGCATGTTGAAAAAATCGATTTAATCCAAATTTGTTCGCGCAATTTCAACTAATTTATATCTAAATTGAAAGTCTAAGTCCTATTCTGCATGCTTGATGGATTAGATCACAAAAAAGTTTGATAAATCATGTTTCAATCTCATGTAAACATCAGTGAAACCATTGTTTTATACAACTTTGGCGACGTGTAGCTAAAAATTGTGACGCGCTGGAACGTTTCTGAAAACGGCATCAGATTCAGTGACTCAAAATCTACTAGAGACACATAATTTGATTCTTGAGACACGCAAAAATGTAATTTTTGTTACGCTGTGTTACCCGTAACATACGGAGTTTCAGCTATTCCATGTTGGATGGTAAATGGTACCGCGTAGATGGATACTCGTAGTTTATGGGACTTCAGTTCATTCAAGCGAGTGCTTGAATAAGGGCGTAAGTCGAATGATCGATTTATCTTCATCGATTCTCTCTTCTGTTAATAAAGGTGACTAGTGATGAAAAGTGGCGAACAGTTCTGCTGAACTGGAACAAAAACAAAACAAACGCTCCCTAGCGTCAGAGCGCTCGTTTACTCGCATCTGTCGTGCTCCCGAGTAACCGAAGGTAAAGTGATTCGTGTACGCGTTCGGAACTGTTCAGAGTCATATTGTGCTTTTGGGAAAAAAAAGCTGCTTCCCCGTCGAAATTTATGGTTCCCAAGGGTTTTTGACTACAGACTAGTAATTTACCGTTGATTTTATGGTAATACAATTAATTTATCTGTCAAAACCATGATAAATCACACTTTGCTCGGTTACATGCGAGTAAACATTCCCGAGCTAGTTGCTTCTTATATTGACATGTTCTCCCGAGCAGACGGATGCGGATTAACTCACACGTAGCCAGTTCGCGAGTCTGTGATGTTTGTTATGCGTTGGTATACACTCGTGAGCTGCTTCGTGATGCGAACTTTTCCACCACTGAAGGTGACAAGAAGCGGGCTGGTTGGCATTTTTTCACTTCAGGACGCTTGGCAGCGATGCTATCTTGCGTTCTGAGGTGAAAAAATGATGACAAACCCGCTTCTTGTCACCTTTATTAACAGAAAAGAGGATCGATGAAGAGAATTCGATCATGCGACTTACGCCCTTATTATAGCACACGCTTGAATTGGTTACAAAACGGTGAGAATCACATACTTTAACCAAAATGAAAACGATGGGGATGCATGGTAGCTCACATTTTAACCATAGGAACCAATGATACCAAATCCTATAAGCTACGAGTATTTCTCGTACATAGAAACCATCGAGTCCGTCCTCATGAAAACAGCATACACACAGGTCTCCTATAAGACACTGCCACTAGTTTCCTCCCACTGCAATCTCTCAGCTGTTTTCAATCGGGTGAAGCTATTTTTTTTGTGACCAAGGCATAGTATGAACCAAATTTCACAAGATTCAATTGAACGACAGCTGAGAATTCGTGGAATTCGCGGAAAACATTCGCCTAAATTATCAACGAAAGAGAAAATCGACGATAAGACATCGTTCACTACAGATACAGTGACAGGCATAAACAAAGATCATTTTGCCGTTCTTTATACAAAGTTTTGAAACTTGGATCTTGACTCCTAGAACTTCGATTGATCTAAAATTTCTACCGCCACTAGAGCATTTGCGATAACTTTAAAGTGGGTGATCAAAATGCTGTGAACTGTTTACTGCACAAATTGCGGTAAAAATTTCAGCCCAATCGGAGCTTTAGGAGCCAAGATCCAAGTCACCAAATTTAAATGATCTTTTTCTTCGTCGGTCACTGTACACCGTTATGGAACCAAATAGGAGAAATATACCAATGAGCTCACATCCCATAAATTACGAGTCTCCGTTTACGCTGTTCAGTAGCCTACATGTAAACGCTTGAAACTATCCTACATAGATACCATGTAGAGAAAGTTAACACTTCCTTGTCAGTTTCGAAGAGTTGTCATAAATTTGTTCTAACTGAATGGAACGCAACTTTGCAACCTAAATCTCGCGTTTAGTATCATAAAGGCGTATCTGCATTGATCTATTTCTCTTCGTCGATTTTCTTCTGGAATTAGTAAACAAAGTTCATACGATTTTCGTCGAATTTTACGATGCAGCATGATGAAGGACGGTCAAAACATAATCGGAGAAGGAAAGCATTGTTATTTAGACCGCCTTTGTTTTTTATTACTACAGACCGAAGAGTCTTCTGCATCTCCACAGTTGTCAAGGGAAGGATATTGGGTTAGCAGGATAAGGTAAAGATCTAGGAGTAACTTATGGTTGATGGTGCGATCCATGATGTATTCATGATATTTATTCGATAAACACTTTGCATGCCGCTTTGCAACCCTCACAAGAGTAAGCGGTACGATCTAAAGCTCAAGCGAAGCGTCCAAAGGATCAAACACTACTTTCAAAAATTTCCAGTCAAGGAATAACCTATGAGCTAAACAGAAAATAGTCCGAAAGGGTTATTGGGTTACCACAGAGCAAGCATTTTTCTCAAAAGTTTTTGGGGCTAGAAACAACTTGAAACTGTCTGATCCGAAAGGCTCGTTGGGCCAAAATTATTATAAGACTGAGAAGATCATTAGATTCGAAGTATAATACATAATTGTGATGCTAAATTTTAATAATGGTCTCCCTTCCCGAGCAAAGTCCAACATAAAAAAGAGCAAGCTGAAAACATATTCTGTTATCAGCATCAAGTTGATATCATAAATTGATATCAATTTGTCACTGAAACATTCGATATCATATTTTGTTTTTGTTCTGCTATCATTTTAAATTTTTGGTAATGTTTTCATTTTATCTAATTATAAATTTATTCGTGCTACATGTATAGATACTATGAGAATATAATAATGAAGCGTTTATTTTGTCTCAGACTCGTTTCAATATCAATCGAAAATATGTACATCTCAACGAGTTTTCAATTTACCCTCCATGATAGCAGAAACAGTTTTCAATTTGCTGTAACTGATAGCAAAAATAGTTTTCTATTTAATTTCATGGGAATATTTTTCTGCTCTCAGTTTTGATATTTTAACCGTTAAAACGACCAAAATGACAGCAAACTGAGTTATCAAAATTCGCGACATCACAACATCAAAATTAGTTCTCAATATGATTTCAAGCTTTACTCGGGTTGTTAAATTGAAAATTGAGTCGCTCGGAGTTTTGAAAACATTTTCAATAAAGAGAACGTTTTTGACAATTCTGGGGTCCAAAATTGGAAAACGTGAGAACTTTCATCGAAAAATAATAAAAAAAATAGGAAAGACCTTGACAATTATTGAATTATTACATCCCCATCAAGAATCTTACACACTGAAAACATCTCTTCGTATTTTATCCAAAATCCATTTCGTAAAACAAAATTTCTGTAAGTCAGAAGAGTAAACAAACTTAAATTCCACTCAGAATTGCCTCGATTTACACTTCCAACGTATAACTACTAACGTTTTAATTTTCGGAATCACGACCCGAAATCAGTAACCAAGACAAAACACTACTTCAGTCAATCTTTCACTGCACAGTGGTTACGAAATCAGATATACACGTAAAGATGCAAAGATGTTAAGAGATTTGGAATGAAAACTGTCTTCTACAAAGTTGTTAGTATTAGGCCGTTTGCTTGGTGTTATTCAAAATTAGAGAGATCCACATTTTCATGGAAATGAAATAGTCAACTTTCTTATTTGTAGAAATTATGATATACATGCTTCATCAAAGTTGTAGTCCATTCAACTTCAAAAACCTTTTTGAAGAAAAAAAAACCAAAAAAGATTTTTGTTACTCTTAACTGACCGATTTATAGCTTTTTTCCTATGTTCACAAAGGGTTGTCCATAGGAAGCTGGTTTTCTAGCTCCTGCGTTTTCAATTCTAATCAACGAACAACTTTTAGATCTTTGCAAAATACGTAATTTGGTGAGTCAAGGAACTCGCTATCTCTCAAAAACAAGCCTACTTTGATTGTGAATAACTCTGTTTTGGGAAAATAAACAACATATCATCTAGAACTTGGGTGGTCCACATTTTCACATACATAATATGATCAACTTTCTTATTTGTTTATACAGGTATAGGTACAGTCTCTGGCAAAGCTGTTGAACGTCAAATTTAAATCAACTGTGCCCAAAAAAAAGTTACTCTGTAGCTAATAATTTGACCGCTCTAAAGCACTTTTACCAGGTCGTAAGGTGGTCCAAGAAAAGTAAGTTTTTAACTCTAGCTTTTCTAATATTAACTTCTCGTCAAAGTATGGGAAAAAATTCTAACTTAAGAATATGCAAATTTTCATACAGAAACATTGTTTGTATTATGTTTTAGAGGCAGCAACTACCTCCACTCACCAAATTACGCATTTTTTAAGGTCTAAAAGTGGTTCATAGATTACTTCGACGAGATGTCAAAATTAAAAGAGCTGGAATCAGAAAACCAGTTTTGTACGGACCAACCCTATGCGAACATATGAAAAAAAGCTATAAATTGGTCTAATTAATACAATTTTTTTAAATTTTTCTTGAAATTTTATGGTTTACAAGTTGGCTAAGGCATGTATACCATATTTTTTACAGATAAGAAAGCTGGATATTTCATTTCTGTAAAAATGTTGTCCGCCCTAATTTTAAGTGGCACCAAACAAAGGGTCTTTCTAATACTTGATAGAAGACAGTTTTTGTCTAATGTGTTACTATAAATCTCTAAATGCATCTTTAGACGTGAATCTGCTTTCTAGGTCATAGTGCGCTGGTACAATAATGCGGTAAGTAATTGAGCAAACCGGTGTAAGTTTCATTTTGTCATTGAATTTTTGTGGGAAAATGATATGCAGAAATAAGGTTTTATTTTTTTTGTGATTTTCGTTGATTTGAAAAAGTAATCGAGAATTGTTTAATACTACGAAACTGATCGTTTGTTCTTCGAAATCTTTCGTTGGTTTCGTAGACACATTTTGTGAAAAACGTTACGACTGAAGCCAAAGGAGTTGAGAAAAAGCGCGTGTTTCACGAATCCATTTACCGCTAGGTGGATCTTTACATAATTAAGTAAATTAACTGTAAAGAGTTCGAAGTTATGGATCAAATTTGCTGTTGAGAATTCATTCAATAACTAACCTGGAAAACCTAGGCGAACGTTCTTTAAGAACACCGTGGAAATGCGACAAAAATTAAATAAAGTCGCTAGTATTACTCTAAGAGCTGATTTTTTCACCTTCGCTTAAGCAGTAAACCACATTCATCTAAATAGTTAAACTAACTTTAAGGCCTAAGCAGTGGTGAAAAATCACTAATAAGAAATCTGAAAAAAATCTACTGAATTTTCTATGTTAATATCTTACCTTAAATTATCCAGATAATACTCCTGAGATTTTTTTTTACCAACGCTTCCAGTGGACGATTTGCCCTTTGAAGAAAGCACCACACTAGACAACGGACTAGCATGCAACGCCCAGTGGCACAGTCGATATTCATTTCTGACAAATGTTGTCTAGCCTGAAGCGGGAATCGAACCCACACGCCTTGACTCGATGCTGCTAAACGCTTGGTAACACTAACCGCACGGCCACGAAGCCCACCCATCATTTTGACTCTGATTTTGAGATCGAAAATAAGTTTCTATAACTAAAATCTTTGAAACATTACTTTTTCAGTTTAGTAAGCTAATCCAGAAATTTTCATCAAATTCAGAAAAAAGCGACCATTTGTGAAAAGTAACTTTAGTGACTTTTTGTTGCGAATAGTGACTATATAGTGACCAAAATAGTGACCAAGTGTGTTGAAAGTCTCGTAAATAAAGCTTATAATAATGTGACCAAGTCACTGAAAAGTGATTCGCTACCAACCCTGTTATTGGTATCGAATATTCGATTAAATAGTATATTTAATTTGCGAGAAAAAACTTCAATTTTATTCTGGATTTTTTAAGATCAGCTATTGCGCTAGGCTAGGGACCTGCAGTTTTATATTTGTAAATTGCAATTCTCGCTGAAACCAGGCCACCATCGGCACACAATAATTCCAATTTCATGTCACTGATCACTAGTAAATGCTGAAACTATAGGGTGGTCCTTTCGGTTTTCTCAAATTGGTACCCCTCGTACGCCAGATAGCTAAACAGTTTGCTTTTTTTTCACCATTGGCGAAGCTGTTTTGAGTTCTGAGATATTCATCAGAAACAGAAAGCGGAGAAAAAACTATACAAGAGAGCTACAAAAACTAGATATTTAGTTCTACGATTTTGACGTATATGACGAGTGCAATCAATGCGAACATATTTTTAAGTACAACAAAGAAACAAGTTTTTAATCGTTGGTGTCTTCTTCGAGTCTATTGAAGAATAAGAGTATTTATTTCGCCATCTTGATTTTAAGTAGCAGTACGAGTTTTTCACCTTGTTGGCTCTAATTTCTAATTTCGAGGCTACAGCTAAAAACAAGTTACGTATACTCCTCAATTTATTTATTTTTCATGGCATAACGTTCCTACTGGAACCGAGCTTGCTAGTCAGCTTTATTAGTTATAAAAGCAGGAAATTGAATAGGATTTTTTTAATAATGATTCTTCGACATATCCTTCGAGTTTAAAAATAATGAATCAATAAAACATTGCCATAAGTGCCATTTACTTATAGAGGCAGGCGAGAAGCAGGCTTTGTTTCAATATGGATGTAATGCCAATACTTTGAAAAAGTATCATTTTGAGGTTGAAAAACCTATCAAGAGCTATGAATCGAGTTGTCATCAGAACAGAGGGAACACAAACAACAAAGCAAGCTCGCTCATAGCCGTTTGTTCCAACTTTTGCGGATAGGGATACAAAGCAAAATTGTCATGACAATCACAGGGCGCAACATTGTTGCAAACTTTTCAACCTGCGATTAATCTGATATTTTAAACACAACCTAAATTTATTTTATGGACGCTGTTCGATAATGTGTCAGTGCTTACTAAGTACTCGAAAATTGCAATGCGAAGCCCAGAAAATCGCTGCGCACGTGGTGATCGATCATTGTCATGTTCTGTTCAAGTGGTGACAAACTGATGTTGCGGAATAAAATTGCTGCAACAACCACAAATTCTCTAGATTTCTCAAGCACAACCGTCTGGTTCTCTAGATTTGTGCTCTTGAAACTTCGGGGTTTGGCTACGATGCATCTTTACCTAATTTAGCATCGATGATAGTTTTAAATATTTCATTACATATCGACCCAAAATCGCACAAAATTGTAACAAAAACAGAAAAAATAAATAAATAAACTATAATAAATATATGTAGAAAATCAAACATTTTGCATTCACTTTGACGAAAGTTCCAAAACACGCCGAGAGTTTAATTTAAGAATGGACAATGATGATAATATGGAACGACCATCAGCAAAATAGCACTGAAGTAATATGAGAAGCAATTTGATCAAGATTGTACTATTGTTTTGAGCACTCAGTCTCCTGTATGAAGAGCCAAAAATGATTGTACGCACCTGCAAGCAAAGATACTTGCAAGAAAAACCGGCAGGGGATAAGAATTTCTTTCCAGACGAAAGATGGGGGTTCAGATTGCCGCAGCGTAAACGCACAGAACCCTAAGCTTATAAGCAGGCTCTGTCTCAATTGGTACGTAACGCCAGATAGAAGAAAGAGAAGACAATTTTCAGGTACAACTGTAAAATTAAGCCTTTGTTTGACAGAATTGTCCCAAAAGATGGAATCGAAGAACCCGCACTCAATCCACGAAATGTCAACAACAGAGAGGAGGTAGTCCCAGGCTCCTCATCCAAATCGCTTCAATCGTGTGGGCATCTTACCCCCAATACCTCTAAGCCAATAAATTACATGAACTTGAAAATTTTAATAGAATTCCTTACCGGAAGTAATCGTAAAAATCTACCCAATTACTTATCGGATAATTCTCGTCATAACAAAAAAAATAGCCTACCTCCAAGAACAATTTGCAACCGTCCAGTACACTGCAACGTGGATAGATCATTTTCCCTGTTTTCCTTTGTCATGCGTTTCCACCATTCAGTGCAGTTGTATGTTCTGCAGAGAACCAAGAGAGGATTTGAGAGCGCCCATTAGAATGCATGCTATCGGAGGTAGCTACGCACTGTGGAACGACCATGACTTCGCTCCCACTCTCTCTCGGTCTGTTTGGTTGGGTTTTCCACCTCTCGATCGCTGCTGGGTAGCAGCACTTCATGCTGGTATGGGTGGTTGGTGCTTTTCGGTATGCTCGGGGGGTAGCAAACCACTCGATACCACTAGCCAACTTTAGTCGCGTCGCAGCTATCGAAGGATTTGTTCGTGTTTTTCAGCCGCCTTGCGCCCTGTTCAATAGCGCCCATTCTGCTGCTGTTGCTGCTGCCTGTATCCACCATCCATCGTAGTGTGTGCGAGAGCGAGAGAGAAAAAGAGAACACGCGCGCGCGAGAGAGTAGCTAGCTGCCTGTGTCTGGCTGTCTGTCGTTTCGTTGGTCGATCCGACTGTCGGTTGCTTGATCGGTTTCGATTGGTGTGGAGTGTGCCTGAGCTTCCCCAGTCAGTGTCGTGTCGTCGTCGCCGAAGAAAACACAACTCCACCTCAGCAAGAACCGTGTGCGTTCGAATCGCGCGTGGCGGGTAGTGTGTATGGTACCCTTCTGCAACAAAGAAGCAATACAGAAATATCTCCCTTCAGGCAAAACACAATAGAAAGCTCCCGCGTCGCGGATTGTTTGTGGAGGAGTAGATATTGATTTTGGTGAATGTCTGCCCGGAGATTCTTGCACGGGTAGTGAGTGTTCTGTCCTGGTGTTAATGTACCAAGCTCGAAGGGTGTGTTGAAGAGTGTGTTTCAAGTTTCCTTAGAGAGCTTGAGCGGAAACTGAAGCCGGAGTTAAGACGGAAAGGACGACACGAAGAAAACACGGAAAAAGCGATTGCCGTAAATTTTTATGTGTTCAGAAGTTCTCGTTCCGGAACGTGACAGGAAATAGTCGGTTTGATCGGGTCCCACCGAGAACCAATCAATCAAATGCCATTAAAAGTATTCCATCGAATCGAAGAAAGCTCGAGTTCGTGATTGGGGCAAAACATTGTGACAAAACTGCGAAAGATTACTCAGAGTTACTGATGAGAAGGAGTGAAGGTCCCACGGTGTAAGAAGCCAGGAAACAAGTGAAGTGTGCGGAGGAAATGTGGTTTACGACTTTGTGAAGAATACACAACTCTACCTGCCTTAGCCAGTAGAAAAGTGAGCTATAGAGCATGCGAAGGATTAACAATCATAAAGGAAGGGTTCAATCGGTGCGGAAGTTATGAGTTTGTGCAGTCCTGTATTTCTGTAAAGTTCAAATTGCTCTGTTTTAAGTTACGACCCTTCCCGTAAATCTCAGTATATACCAAGAAGTAAATCTACTAAGAAAAGGCCAGTGAATAGTACAAATTTTCGATTTAGTTTGTATTTAGAGAGAGAGCTATCGATTTTCTCGCCAGTAAGCGCTTATTTATTTACGACATCTGAAAACGGATGAAGAGAACCCACAACCGCTAAGTGTGATATACAAATTATTCAGATAGAAACCAAAAGGCTCGGATAACTCGGAACGTGAAAAGCAATCAGCAACTGTACCACCAAACCCAAGCTTCCCGAATTAGTATTGGATACTCAACACAGCTAAAATCAGCTAAATGGAATTAGCACGTAAAAGGTAATTACTTTTGACTTTCATTAGGAAAATTTTCGCATCTCGCAAGGACTCCTGCTCCGATACCTGCCCAATACAGTGGTGACGGCAACCGTCATGGTCGTCGGTCCCTTCCAAAATGGCTCCGGCCATGGAAAGCGACGACGACGCTCTTACCCTGCTCGGTTGGCCCGAAAATCCTGTTGGATTTTCGCACGCACCAAATCGAACCCCGACCCCTCCCCCGGTGCAATTCGGCAGCAAGCAGGTCCCTTTTCCTGGTCTCACCAATACAGTGAACCTGTAGGGACGACGTTTTTGTCTACCTCCCACATCACGGGTGTCCCTTCTGGCTTGTAGAGGTACCCCGATTCAAATTGGGAAATGAATTCGTCTACAGACTCCCTATCTGTAGCAGATGAAGATGATAACATGACAATTGCTTTCAGGGTACAGCAAAAGCCTGTTCTGTGCGAAGATTTGTTAGACATTTGAATTGGTTGCGTTGGCGGAGTAGCTTCATGGAGGAAATCTGGAGCGAGGGATGAAGCGGACGAAAGTTCTTTCCGAATGATTTTGGGAATGAAAAGGGGGTTATAACTGAATTTGGTTTTGCCTAGCTTTCACGACAGGACAGAGGGTACATACATCAGACTATAGATAGAGGTATACTTAGAGCGAGGACGATGAAAAAGGAGGTCATTTATATATCAATGGAAAGTTTTATTGAATTTCTTTAAGTCACTTAACTTTGTTTTGCACCACGCTTTACGAAGAAAATAGTTTCGTTCAAATCGTTAAACCATATCTAGTTCAATTCATTAAAACGAGCAGAGCGAAATTTTAATGTAAAAGAAGTCATTTTCATAGAATACTACACGATTACTACAATAGGGCCTAACTGACAAAAGCGATTTATTTTCAATAACTTCGCTCTCTCGCTAATAACTTCGCTGAATTAGATAAATTTATATTTCTTGGTAATGAAGCAAGATATAGTGATTCTTCATCCAACAGCAGAAAAATATGTGACTAAAAGAGAAGCAGTTTTCTGCAATAACACCAAGAGAGCTACGATGAAAAGAAATCTATGAATGCAGATAAGCCCTTATGAAAAAACAACTATTATAGTATTCTTCGGGCTGATTCAAAGGATTGTGCCCTGTCACAAACATTCGGAACGTTATACCTTATAATCTACCAAAAACTGGAAATACTTCATTTAGGATTTCGAAGTCAACTTTGAACTCAGTCAGCTGGTTTGACCAAATTTCACGCATTGTAAATAACTGAATGCTGAATTCACCTTTAGCATTGGAATAACAAAGTCAACCCTATTTTATCTTCTTTCATGTGTTACCTTTGAACTGGGACAAAACCTACTTCTCAGCTTAGTGTTCTATGAGTAATTCCACAGTCATAGATAGTTTTCATTGCCAAATATCCATTCCTGCAATCGTATATCGTATGGGAAGCAAGAAGATAATCCACGTCTTCAGTAAATTGTAAACTTTTAGAGATCATCGATTGGCATGAATCGAACTCGACACCCTTAGCATGCTCTCGTTGAATAGCTGCACGTTTATCACTACGGCTATTTGGGAAAAGTCAACCTCCAAAATTTACATTTTCCGCAATTTGGGTGACATTCTAATGAAAACTCTTTGTACCTAGGTCACCTTAAGATGCATCGATCGAGATTTGATTGTTAATAAACTTTGAAACAGTACTGTTAGAAGTTAGAACAAGTGGTGTGTTGACTTCAACATTCAACAAAGAAGTTTTGAAATTTTCCAATCCAATGTTCATGCATTATCCAAACATACTCTTACTAAGACTTCCGCAGTTCTTTTCCACGTCGAATTTCAATGAAAAAGTCTACTAATAAACAAGCCAATTTAGCATTCGACTGCTAACGGCATAAGTAAACGGATGGCGTCAATATCCAACGAGTTTGTCAAATGTTATTCTGAAAGTCACGGATTATTACGTTTCAATGCGGTATACTACAATGCTGGATGACATTCTAACAACACTGTCGCCCTAATAAAAGCCCAATCAAAATGCAATGAATGGTTGAAAAAGAGGAGTAGGGAAAGTTTACCAATCATGGTCATAGTGGGTTCCTATTTGGTCATATGTGAATACCTATGATTCGAAAACCTTCTCCTTTGAGTTTTTTTTTCAATCTTCAACATATCATATGATATCTTTGTACTAAAACATAAAATGACTTAAAACTCGAAAACAGTTAAGTCAATAGAAATGTCGGAATAGAAAACCATCACTTTGATCATAACTGGTACGTCTGCCCTATTTTGATGACTGCTTTTGTTGGTGGTCTGAGGTATTGCAAACAAACCTTAAGCACTGGTCTTTAGTTTCATCTACTTTTATCAAAAGGATTCGCTCATTGATCCCAATTTTCTTAAACGTAGAATAAATCTCGCGTAACTTTTCAAAAGAACCTATGTGACAATGAGAGATTCTCTCCTGTACCGCTCTTTCGAATATAGCAGTCCAATATTGAAGCTTTTAGGAAGTTTTTCTCTATAGATTGTAAGTCGATATTTTTAACTAGCGTTTCATAAACAAAATACGCAACAGAAGAAGTAAATGTAGCTCAGAGAAAGTAAACAGCGAGAGTTTCTCAATATACAATGGTCCGAATCGACAATTTGACAGGAACTATGGACTCTATTATCGTAGATTTTAAACGTTCGATGTCTTCAGAGAAGTTATTCGTAATTGCATCTTCTAAGAAAAAAATAGAATAGTGTGGCCCTATTATACAATGTAAGATAGTTTTTTTTGAAAAGTTTAGCGAGAAATCATAGTTTGAGGTAGGCCTGTCCAATGTAACGACTGTGATTTTATTTTGTGCGACCTGCGAAGAGTTTAAAGACTCTTTTCAAATCTGCGCCAACGATACTTTATTGGTCTACCAGCTTCAAGTTTAACATGACAATATATTCCACATGACTTTCTCGACTTCTCAAAGGCTGGATACTCAAAAATTAGGCCGATTTCTCACAAAACCCTGTACTTTTCAGTTTGACTTGGGCAGGCATTCTTATAATGTGTCGTGTCGTTTCAGAAACATAGGCAGGACTCCATAGATTCCTATCTAAGCATAATATCGAATTTGAACATAGTTTTCACAAAATTCTGAACAAGGCTTTCACATAATCCTACTTGGGATTCCTTTGAATATTTTCGAGACATTTCGAGCATTCTCACAAACTCCTGGATGTACGTTCATCTTCCAGATTCCAGAACAAGATTTGAACATTATTTCCTAGATTTTAGACCGTCGCTCCAAACGAATGGGTATACTTGGTTCAAGGTGTTTTTCAAATTAGTTAAAATCCGTATTTTGATTGTCATTAAAACACAGACTTTTTCAAAGAATTGATACGTCGGTTCTCCAAAGAAGTTCGCAATATCTACGAAACCAGAGGACCAATGGTAAAAACCGACACTGATCCTTTAACTAGAGGAGTTTGGTGAGAACTTGTGCAATAATATCGAAAAACAAAAAGGTATCGCAATTCGAATTATGTTTTTTTTGTGGGAAGGCATAGCTGTCCAACTTCATTTTGTGCTGCCCGCGAAGAGTTTGAAGACTCTTCTCACTTCTTACCCGATGAAAATTGGTTGGGCTTAATGGTGAACATGTCAATAACTTTCCATAATTTTCTAAATTATTATATAAATAAGACTTAATTTCTAATAAGCATGATCAAATGTTTTTGCGAATGAGACACAATCTCATTTAAATTCTGAGCATTAGGTCTAGGAGATTTAAGTATAATAACGCATCTAGCACACAATAGGGTCCTAAAGCCTTGTCCCGATTTTAGTACCGAACGACTAGGTTTAGGCCAGAAACACATGTTTACTCAATTTTTAAATGTTTCCGTCCGTTTGAGCCCAAAAAAATTTTTTCTCGTTTATTTTAGATTTTGTCACACCCCTTGGATTATACTCAAATATTGGGCGTATTTCGTTTTCCGTGTCAGATAGGAACAACCCCAGTGTTAAAAAGTTGAACCCCTGTGGCCGTTTCGTCAACTAAGTGAACGTCAAGCATGATCAAAAGTGTCAAGGTTCAAATTTAGACACATTTTTAAAATAAGAGTTTAAATAAAATAAAATTGATGTTTTTTAACGGGAAAAATTGCCAAAGTAGTAGCAAGAACACGTTTTATCGTGGTATTTATTAAAATCAAGACTTTATCAAAAGTCAAAACCGGAACAGCCCCAGTGTTAAAACTAAAAGCCCTGTGGCATTTTTGTTGACAACGTGAACGGTAAACATGATCAAAAGTGTCAAGTTTCATATTTGGAACCATTTTCAATTATGTTATAGCCGTTATTTGAGCTTGAAACATTGCTAAAGTAGTTGCTCTTCCGTATAATTAAATAAAAACAAGAATGCATTAAACATTTGGTACTCAAAAAAAACATGTTTTATGAGATTTCCTATACACGTAGAACAGTTTTGCGAATAGGGCCAGTAAATTGCATGAGCATTTAAGTTCTGTAGGCCTGGAGTGATACACTTTAAACAACGACAGTATATGAAATTCGTAAAATAATTGGCACTAATACGCAGACTTCCAAGAACATTCAACGGAAGAGCCCCCAATTTTCCCTAAATAACCCTTTATCCGACCCTGTCGTTTTCATCTTTCCTTTCACGGAAAAAAGTCATTGCCGCCAGTCTCGGTCTCCCGTTCCGAGTATTTCATTTTCGCTCGTCCAAGGATACGATCCTTCCAACAAAGGAAACGATCTTCTTCTGTTCCCTTATTCTCGGTTTCACCCGTGGCATGGCAACACCCAGACAAGTTCAAAGGAAACCTCACTTTATGGGATTCGTTTTTTGTGACCATGATACCTTCTAAAGCAGCTTGTTGCAAGGAAGTTAGAGTCAGACGGCTGCCAACCTTGGACCGCAGTGGATTAGACGTTAGCTTGCCCTTGGTCGTTTCTTAGACTACCGATCGATCACCTGAAACCTTCCATCTGCATAAATTCGACATGAGACACCGCGGATGACGACGGACGATGATGATCCTTTGTGTTTCTCGAGAGCTCGATAAACTCTTCCGCGTTAGTACGATCTCGCGCGGTTCGTGCAAACAAACACTCGCATCTTTGTGGGTTTTTGCGAAGTGTGGCGGCTCATCTGCTTCTGTTTCGCATTCTCATTGTGCTGGAGGCCGGACAAAAGCGGCGCTCAACGACCAATATCAAGGCAAACAGTCGTCGGTTGAACGTCGGTTCGTCTCCCCCGAATTCGTCGTCGTCGTCGGCCAAACGAGCGGCGGAGGAATGGAGGGAAGGTTCTTTGCCGAAGTTCGTGTGCAATCAATGGCTTTGGGGATGGTGCGTTTGCCTTCCGTGGTGCTGTGGTTCTCGTATCTCGTATCGTTTGGAGCTTTTTTTTTGCTGTTGTGTTTGATCGCGCGGGGTTCCGTTTGACTACGACGATGGATGGCGGGTGAACGTGCCTGGCGAAGGACGTGATGCGATATGGGGGTTCGTGGCTGGCAATCTACTCTGGCATGACGCACAGACGGCCCAAGTGCACATGTGCAGGTCGCGACATTGTCGTGTCGATGAATTGGAACCTTTATGAAGAGCGGCACGAGGGGGGGATGAGTAACTTTTGTTGAATGCGGTGACGTGATCGACGACGTCACTCAATTGGGCGACGATGACCTGATCTGGAGGACTCTTGGTAACTCGCGGACTGTGCTGTTCGGTGTTAATAAATTGTTTAATCGATTCATCAGAATGTTATGTACACTGTGATGAGGAAGTTTGTTTCGTTCGAAAATGATTTCATTCAATCAAGTGTCGTCAAAAGAAATCATTGCGTGTTGATGGTCATCAATGACACATAGTTTTTGCACAATTTACAACTAGTTTGTCTTCATTTCGCTTTGTTTGATAGTCTTTGAATTGTGATTCGGTGACGAAGACCACATGGCCATGCTCTAAGCTTGTCAAATCGTTGACTTCAATAAACAGAACAGCATTGTGTTTCTTACGTCTAAATTTTACTTATAAATTCAAGTTTAGGGACGTCAATCTCAACAGCCCCAAAATCAGGCCTGTTATAACGTTGACTCCAATAAAAAGTATAATCATAAAAACTTTTTTAATAATTTAATATTTTCTTAAACATTTAGTTTTGCTCACAATCAGGATTTCCCAAAAATCATAAAACTTTTGTTATATTCTATTCCAATCCACAAAATTGAAATACCTGGGTGTGTTGTGTAATTGGGCTTAGGGGGTCACTTGATCGTCTTTTTCGATGCATCTCATGGCTTGCATAAACACCAAGAAACTGATTTATGATTATCTAGTGACTATTCGTAACGTATTCTTGAGGCTTGTAAGGGGCGATCCATTATTTACGTAAGACAATTTTCGGAGTTTTTCAACCCCCCCTCTCCCTATAGTAAGATTTTTGATCTGCTGTCAAATAACCAAAGCTGAATGTCAGATCGATTGATCCCTACCAGAAGGTGAGCTTGGTTGTAGCCATTAGCGCTCGTAAAAAGTTGGATATGGTTCCATATCAAACCGCAAGACGGTAATTGTAATCCTTGGCTTATGGAATGGAACTTTTGTTGGGATATCCACTAGACATTTTGGAGATAACATTCATATCCAAAATATTATGGGTCTAAGAAGTAGATGTCTAAAGAAATCCTTCAGATAGGGTTACCTTATTCTAAAATACCGAGTTTTTGTAATACCGTCGTTGGGGGTGACAATGGGTCAAAAAGGGATATGTGGGATTTATTTTTTGAATAACTATCGCAATTTAACTCCAATAAACTTCAAATTGGGTGTGTATGTACTTTGATGGTACATTAACAACTGTTCAAAAAATTAAAGACAAATATTTATTCAAAGCGGCACCACAAGTGAATGAAAAATGACCCAATCTCACCCCATAGAGCGGGTGACATTGGGTCACTGCCCAAGGAACACACATGTTATAATTGATGCATATTAACTCTTATATGACTAGATTTTGTCATATAAGAGTTAATATGCATCAATTATAACATGTGTGTTACTCGGGTGTAATTAAAATAACTTGTTTTTGAGAATATGATTTCAAAACTATTCACAACTGAAAAATATTGATAAAACACGATGCAAACAAGACAAAAAGATATCTAAGATGTTTCACAAGTATGATAATCCCACTTAAAAGAAAGATTATACAGAAAATTGAAGAGCTATGAGAAAAAATATGTAAACCCAACATTTATCGTCAAGTTTACATAAATTTTCTTGGTTTTTCCCTCAACTTGTCTTCAAAGTCTCATCCCCTTTGCTATAAAGTCCATTCAGTTTCCCCAAAGGTGTACTGAAACAGACCTTCGCAAATAGTTAAATTTCGGTGCGACATTCCACGATCAATAAATTTCAGGCAGAAGTTGACGTCATAATCCCAGTATTTCAGCGATCCAACTCATTTGTACTTCCGTGAGATGTTTCTATTATATGAAAACACTGATAAATAATCAAATTTAGAAAAAAACACCCTTTTGATAAAAATTTACGATGTTGTTGCTGGTTTGAGAAGTTGTCAAAATGCGTTATATTGTTATTCAATGCACGGAATACTCAAGTAGACTTGTTTGATGTTTCAGAGATGCTGTATTTAGAAAGAATAAACACATCTTAATGAAAAAAGAGAACACCCGGCACCGTAAAATGTCAAAAAAGTGGACTTGGAATTTCATTTACTATCGTTCTTGCCTGACCCAATCTCACCCCCATTTTCAATGTTTTAGACATCGTACCGAAAAGAATGATTTTTTTGTGGGAAAATCAAACAGATTCCGGAAAATACCTGTGATGTGTAATGAAAAGACTTTCGACATTCTACTAATACAACGATAGAGGCTAGAGTACATGCGTGATACTTTGTACAGGAGAAATTTAATGTTGTAAATTTTGTCTAGTTTCAACATGCAAGTTTATTGATGTAGTAAACAAATACTACTATTTTTAAAAATGTATATTGTTATGAAATATGTGTAATAATATGTTCCCTAACATATGAATTATTAATTTTAGTAATATCAGCGTTATTAGCTGAAATATTTCACAAAACATATTTTTCCGTTTTGACCCAATCTCACCCCCTAGACCCATTGTCACCCCCATCGACGGTACATTTGTTTTAATTTTTCATGTTGACCATTAGCTAGATTTTGATTAAAAAGTCTTTTGTTTTTTGAATATTCAAAATTTAGAAAATAAATTCCTGCTCATATCAGCACTGAAGAAAGAGATTTCTCCGTAATTTTCGACAAACCTCAAAAAACATGGCTTTTTCATTTGTCAAAAATATGCAGGGTTTTTTGTTTTTCATCCATTAAAATCTAAGATGGCGATTGCTGCCCTGAATAACTAATTACGGAATGCTGGTGCCTGCATTATGCTAAAAATAGTCAAATTATTCTTCTTATTGGGTATCACAAAATATATAACCGTATTTCAGGCGTGTGTTCGAATAAGATCGAAAGTAGCATAATCGATTTCTTTTCATCGTTCCTCTCTTCCATGAATAAAGATGACAAGGTGCAAGTTTGATACATTTTTTGTATCGCTTGGACGCAAGGTTGCATCGTTGCCTGTCGTTCTGAGATTGGAAAATTTAATTAAACATGACTCTTGTCACTTTATTTGTAGAAGTCCTTATTCTAGCACACGCTTGATTTATCTGTGAAACGATACTGGGAAGAGTGAATAGAAATTTCCATTCAAAATAATGTTTCTGGAAATAATCTCAACCTGGCTTAGATTGCGAGCTCCCAAAAGTGTAGGGAACCTGTCCCCAAATGTCACTGGAAAACCCGCACATTCGACGGGCAGAGCGTGAAAAACCGTCGAAATTCAAGTGAATGTAATTAAAATTTCTAGCTATTTTTCGATGATTTCACAATTTAAAAAGATAATTACCTAAATATAGTTATGTGCTGCCAATCTGCTATTGATTTTATAAATTCATATCCTTTTTCATAATAAACAACAAGAAGTAAATATGATTTTGAACAACATAAATTCATCTGACCGTTGTGCACAAGAATTGAAGAAAGAAGGTAAGAGAACATGCCAACTGTCAGTGAGCTGTCTCCTCTCTCTCAGATCTCAATTATGCCCTTTGAGTAAAGATGTACTACAAATGACTTTCAAAAGTATAAAAGTTGCTTGCTGTTCGTGGTACTCTCCAATTTCAAAATTTCATTTCACGAAAAATTAGCAAAAACAGCCTTTTCGACAACTAGTAAACAAACTTATATCAGGACGTTTTAGGACGTTTAATTTCTGGATTAACAAAACGACCTAAGTCAGATTTTCAACTTTCGAGACATAACCACTACATTCACCGCTCTTTTATATGGAGATACAAAGTGACTTAACCACGAATCAAGACAAAACACTACTTGAGTCGATTTTACACTGGTTCACAAACGTCGTAATCAATTGAATAAAACGGTGTATCTTTTTGTTATCAAATTTTTGTGAGAAATAATAGCAACTCACTAGTTTTTAACGCGAGCTGATTGCATGCAACATTGAAACGATGTAAACGACGAAAAATAAATAAAGGGAATACATTTAAAAACAGTTTTAGAAGGCAGGTTGAGATCCTTCTCAATTAATTCTCTCAAAACCGTATGAAATTTACTTACGACGATTTGATAAAGTAATCGAGATTTGGATTCTAAAATAAGTTAATCTTGGGCGATATTTGGTAACCTTACCATCTATCTTCAGATATTTTTAGATTTTAGAAGTTTCTTGGTGTCCCTACTCATATAGTGATGTTTTCTACTGACCTAAGGGAGAGTTCTCGCTGAACATTACTAAAGGACCTATGTACACATGAGAAATTCTCTCCTCTCTCGCTCTCTTTCGATTATAACAGTGGAATACTAATGCTCTTGGGGATCTTTTCATTTTAGATCGAAAGACCTTAACTAGCGTTTCATACGCATAAAAGCGCAACAAAAAAAGTTAAAGTGACTCATTTATTGATTAAAGAGAGAGTGAACAAAGAGAGCCTCTCAATGTTAAATAGGTCCTTTTGAAACGTTGCGCGAAATTTTATTGATGTTTTAAGCATTATTGGTATATCTTATTGTTATATCAAAGTTTCTACGAGAACTCTAAAGAGCTTATTCCATTAGAACTATCAGAATTTGTAGGGTTTTGCCTAACTTTAATGACCTCAACATTTGTAAAAAAAATATCATTAACGTTGACATTCTGTCTAGATCACACAGTTATTTTTCTCAAACCCGGTACCATCGAAAGAAATCAGGCAGATATTTTTGATTTTCTGTCGATATTAAGAAGTTTTAGCGGAATCTGGAAGTTTATGTTCAATTCTGGGTATAGCGTTAGCGTTATCATTATTACGGTATACTTCGTAGATTGGACACTAGCAATATTCATGTTTTTCTTTTAATAATATCATCTAGACTGCCTTCAGTAACAAGGCTAGGGAGTGAACATTGATCCAATCTTAAACAATTTTTGCTATTAGGGCCAATTTACATAGTTATCATTACGTGAAATGAATATTTTTTGCTGATATTATGAAGCTTTTTCTCAAAACAAGAAACATATGTAAAAATATTTTGCAAGTTTTTAATTGTCTATCAAAGTTTTGTAAATTTTATCACAAACTCTAATTGTCAACTTACTAAAACAGCAAAATTCATTGATTTGCCAAGATTTCTATGGTATAGCTAGTAGTGAAGAATCGGATACGACTCTACCCTACGATTCCCTAACCTCAGACCTACCTGTTATTTGAATTGAAATTCTAGAACTTCTGCAACAAATTTGCATCTAATGAGAAGGGATTTGTTAGAAGAAATGACTCCAATAAGTTACTGTCTGATAAACTAAATTTGGTATATTTGGCATTTTTAGATGCGTAGAACAGATTAAAATTGAGGAATACTCATAGCCATTACTCAGTTGTCTTACATCAAACGAAGCATTTATTATGTAGATTTTTTTGGTTCATATTACGCTACTGATGATCAGCACTTTTTTTGAATAACCGCAAACGAAGAGAAATCATTACTTGTACTTAATCACCTTTAATCAGCTTTTAACGAGCGGTAATTGCTGCCTTGCAAAAGCTCACTTTCTGGTAGGGATCATACGATTTGACGTATGGCTTGGGTCGATTGAGAGCTGATCGATAAGTTTGAAGATCCATCTTATCGATTTGCTGTCAAACGACCAAAGCCAAACTTCAGAACGCTTGCTTCCTACCAGAAAGCTAACTTGCTTTGGCGGCCATTGGCACTCGTAAAAAGCTGGATTGAACTTGTAAGTTATGAATCAGCATATTCAGCGTTTTTGGCCGCCTCAAGCAAGCTCGCTTTCCGGTACAAATCCAGTACAGCTGTTGACAATCTCGGTCATTTCTTCGATCAAATTTTCTGATTAAAGAATGTTTATAACTTTCCAAAGATTTGCTTGAGGAATTTCTCAAAACTGTTAAATTTACTTCCAAAGATTTTGGGTTCACTGAAACAGCTGTGGAATAAACAACCAGAGCAACGCAACGACGCGCGGTCTACTTTTAGCGTGAATTTCAACATTAGCAGAGTTGCGTGATTCTTTTGACATAGTTGCGATCTGCTTTACCTTGAAAATGATCTGATTTCATCTTTTTTTCTATTCAAATATATTCCGGTTCACATTTTAAAGTTTTAATCACCGCATGACTTTATTATTATGAAAATTTATTGGCTTTTTACGGTGAATCATGAAGTTCGTGGACATTTGAATAATATTCCGTATGTAGTACTAGATAGCCTAGTGTTTCCCTTCTAGTTTCTAATTAACTCATTTTATGCCTTTTCGTCGGTAGTTTTTATTCACTGTGATTTCTATACCAAACATATTATCACAAAAGATGCTCTTCCAGATTTTTACGAGCGCTTATAATCGCTCACGATCAGGCATTCGGCTTGTGTCGTTTGACAGCTGAACGATAAGATCGATCTTATCTATTACTGTCAAACAACACAGACCAGGTTTCAGATTGTTCCATCCCAGCTAGAAAGTGGGCTCAATCATGGTAGCCATTAGCACTGGCAAACTGGTAGAATAATTGGCGTTCCCATGTGACAGGTCCTGTTTGCATTTGTTTACATTTGTGGAGGACTGGTGCATCCACGGGGCTGTCAATTCCGTAGAACAACTGTCAAAGTGCTTCGAGGTCAGCTGATTTGAAACGTCTTGTGAAAAGGCCTATTGTTTGATTTCCCTAAAACTTATCGTTTTTGTGTCCAAATTGATTATCATGCACTGAAACAAAAGTTTGTGCGAAAATCAGCCCAATTTTCTTCTTGTTATCTTCATAATTATTGACTTAGCATGTGAATGCAATTTTACCCACCATTATGGACGTTCCACCGAAATTGTCGCAAAACCTTGATCCACTTTCTACACCGCATTTCATTCGGAAAATTTCCCGTCAACTTTTTGCAACCGTTTATGGCACTCATCAAAACGCGCTCGTTGCATATACACAGGTAGGTAACGCCACCGACCAAACAGGTGCCGAAATTTCGCAATCAAGCGTGAACTTCACACCCCTGTGGGCAACTTATCGTGTTTGCCAGCCCCGAGCATTATGCGACGTTTGTTTCCTTGAGACAAGTTCGAACTGGCCCTGGCGGAAATCCATTAGGTCACCACCGGCGACGAACCGATCGATCCATCCATCGATCGTCACGTCAGAGCTTGCAATTTTTTGACGGCTCGGTGTGCAATTGGCGCAGCAGCGATGCAGCAACATGACGACCGATGATGGGTTACGACGCGCCTGCGTTAAGTACTTTCGATCGTTTGGGTTGAGCAGCTGAGCGCGGCGACGCGACGCGATGATGATGAGCGCCATTAGCGAAAATTCCGAAAAGCGGTAAAATTGGTAAAATCATTGATTCCATTCATCGGTCCAGTGATGCGGAGTAACTTCTTTTTTTCCGCGCTTTCATGAGCGCTGCTGCTCGCTGGAGGAGTGCACGGTCTCGAGGATTGCAAGCGCGCGCGCAAGCGCAATCGAATTTCCATTCGGTTGGATCATGTTTTTGAGTTGGAAAATTTCGCCTTGGGAGACCTCCTCTAACACATAGTTTGTATTAAATATTTTATACCTTTTCGCGCTCGATCGATAGACGGAGGAAATTTATTTTGAAGAGAAGCTGTGTAGTTTTCCGCACGCGGAGCTGAGCAGCTCGCTCAAGTGTGAGTTTTTCGCGTATTCGAAGCGTCGAATTTAACCAAGTGTTGAACCACGGACCAATTGGCTCGTGGTCACAGTCGTCTGTTCGTCTGTCCGTCTGTCTGTCCATCCGTCCGTATTCTATCTCAGTTAGTTTGTAATGGTATGTTGGCATTGTTCAACCCAAGTGGAGGCGCACCCGAGCGCAAATCTGTTGTTTGTTGGTCGATGTTCGTCGATGCGTTCGATCGCATTGACTGATTTTGAGCACACACGATCTCAGGGCTCTTCGAAGCCGAATTTTGACCACTTTCCCGAAGTACACGATTTTGACTTTTGCAGTGCGGCCACCGAATCGTGAGACGCGATTCCCCAATTAGTGCGAAAATTTTGGATGTCTTGGGATGGAACAAGGGTAGACAGTTGCACTCTCATTAGCCTCGGTGCGTGGCGTGGAACCATGGACGTGGATCCGAGTGGAACGAAGCGGAATTGGGTGCGCTCGAACAGCTCTAACGGGCCAAGGAGCACCGGGTAGCGTTCGTTGCTAGGATTTTGATAGGAAAACGATAAATTAAGCGACCTACGAATTGATCAGTTTTCGTCTGTCGCACAGAAATCCAACTCGCAAAAGTTTCACTCTCATGTGCGATCATCGAAAGGAAATGAGATATCGAATGCATCGGCTGAGTCTTCTGTTATCACTATCCACACACTCCAATCGCGTCCCGTCAAATGTCTCGACTATAAATCAACATTCAAACACTCATGCACGAACACACAAACACGAGGTAGAATCGTTGCGACGTGAGAAGACTGCAAATCACTCCTCAGAATGTTCCTCGATTACCTCATTCGTGCGGATAGCCCTCGTTAATGTGCTAATCACGCATTCCCGAGTTTCATCGTTTCGACGCAAACAACCAAAGTTGCACCTCAGTCGTCCGATTCTCACAGACAAGCCTTTTCGAGGGGGACCACATACATCCGCCTTCTCCATTGTAATGACCGCGCCGTCTTTCGAAGGACACAGTTTCTTGAACCTGCCTTGGCGAGACCACGATCTCTATCTACACTTGCACAAGTGCAGCAACCCAAAACCACGTGGTGTCAATTCTGTGCTGCAAAACAAAATCAGAAGCTACCATCGGAGACATCCGGTCGTGACAGCGCCTCGGATCCAAAATTAGATCTAGTTAAATTTAGTTGGAGACGATCACTGGGTGCGTTCCCCTGCCAAGCAACGCAGCTGGAGCGACGACAAGTCTGCCCTACGTTCGCAACTGCTTTCTTCCGCTGTCTCTCATTTGACGGAGTCGCATCGCGTGGGTCTCCCTCTTATGTAACAGTGTCGCCGTGAGGTCTACTCGCGAAGAAGGCGGGGGTGTTGCTTTAGCGCAAAAGGTCAGCTTAGAGAACACGTGCACTCGGCTCGGCAGCGGCTGTAGATCAGCTAAGGGCTCCGCCGGAATTTGTGTGTGCAACTCCAGCTGTCAGCTCTTGGCTAGGCTTTCGCAAACTGCGCCATTTGACTCATTGCCCAGGCCCATGTGTGCGCCCTGCACTAAAGTGCTAAGTCAAAACATTCACCGACAGCAATAAATTCAATCAAATATTTATGAAATGAGGTAAGACAGCAGCAGCAGCATAGCAGTGCTGCGCGCGGTCAGCATAATCGTGGGCAGCAGCAGTCCTCGGTCCTACGTACATAGAGAGAGACACAGAGGAAACGGACGTAGCGGCAATCGCAGTGGAAGGCTTCGTCAAGGAGGTGGCACTTAGACATTCAGCACCAGTCAATTTTCATTTATTGCTTCACAAATCAGTCAGCGGCAGTTGACCGCGGTTCACGGGGATCGATCAAGATTGAGACCCGGCCGAAAAACCTTAGCCCCGACCGCACGCATCGAACGATAGCCGTCGTCAACCGCATATTTTCAAGGTTCTGACACTTCTCCTCGCGGTTCCCCAACCAAGTGAACCAAGTGACTGACCAATCCGGGCAGCATGTCATTGAATAATTGAATTTGAAAAGCCCCGTACATGTTCCCAACCGTCGTTGTCGTCCGTCGACCATAACCAAGTGCGCTCGCATATTTGTGAGGGATATGCTGCTATCTGCGAAGAAACCGGCTGGGCTTTTTGTTCCAAACAAATTGCGACAAGGAATTTAAATTTCAAATTTCGTACACCCGGTGGTTGGCTGACTAAGCTGACTGTCACAGCACTGCGGCTCGGTAAGAATTTGTCCCCGTTCTTGGTGTCGCGGTTCATGTGCATGTTGGGATGACTGTTGGCGTAGATTTAATCGGATTTGGACTTGCGAGGAGTTATGCTGCACAATGCCAGTTAAAACTGAATCTATGACAAAAGGTCGAAAGACAAAAGGTCGAAAGGACAGAAGGTCGAAAGACAAAAGGTCGAAAGGAAAAAAGGTCGAAGAACAAAAAAGGAGGGACAAAAGGTCGAAAATCTATTTTTAAAGAAGGAAAAATTTCCCACCATGCAAATCATTTTCGACCTTTTGTCCTTTCGACCTTTTGTCTTTCGACCTTTTGTCCTTTCGACGTTTTGTCTTTCGACCTTTTGTCCATAAACCGTTAAAACTAACAAATTATTATTGAATCCTATTGATGCTCTGAAGCTCAACATCTTCCGCAAATGATGCTTTTATAAGAATAAAAACTTAAACTCAAAAAAATCTCAGATTGTTTTACGAACGCGAGGTTTTGTTATAGTTTTATAGCGCGTAATAGCGCTAGCGTTAGCGTAGTTCTAATATACTTTGCAGATTGGAAACAAGTAATCTGTATATTTCTTTTGATAATCTCATATAGGCTGATTCACAAGGCTGAAGAGAGAACCTTGAAAAAAATCAAAATTGTTCCTAGGAAAACAGCCGTCACAAGTAAACTCTTCTTTCTGGTGGGGATCAAACGATCTGAGGTATCCAGCTTTTTACGAGCGCTAATGTCCGCTTCAAAGAAACTCGCTTTCTGGTAGGGACTAGGCGATCTGACAATTGGCTTGGGTCGTTCGATAGCAAATCGATCAAAAACCTAACGATTAGCTGTCAAACGACCCAAACCAAATGTCAGATCGTTTGATCCCTACCAGAAAGCGAGCCTGATTGTTGCGGCCTTTAACGCTCGTAAAAAGCTGGATAGGGCTTTTCAATGACAAGCCATTGTATGCATTTGTTTACATCGGTGGAGGACCGGTGCATACACGAGCCTGTCATTCCCATAGAAGAACTGTCAAAGTACTTCGAGATCAGCTGATTTTAAACGGCTCTTGAAAAGGCCTATGGCTTAAGGGCCTTTTTACGCTTCAAATCAGCTAATCTAGAAGCCCTTTGACAGTTCTTCTTTGGAAATGACAGCCTCGTGTATGCACCGGTCCTCCACCGATGTAAACAAATGCATGTCAACAATGGACCTGTCACATGAAAAGGCCACAATAGAATATTTTAAACTTTTTTTTGAGTTCTTTGTCATTTGCTTCCTCCATTGTTGTCAGAGGGCAAAGAGTAAACAACTCAAAATTGAGTTAGTGGCATAAGTAGGTACAGTTTTGTCTCATATTCCGAAAAGACTCATATTCCGAACACTCGGTTTTTGTATGGCGATTTGGTTGAAATATTTCACTGAAATATGTCACCAAATAACAAGGAAATGGTAGTAAATAGGGTAATGACTGTTTATTTTGTTCTCAAACGCTAACAGTTGACGCCAGCAGCAAAAATTACAGACAACAACCTTTCGAACATTCAGTTTCTCTTACCGGCCGCCGAGCGACGACACTGTTGTTTGTATGTCACCCAATGATCGCGCTACGCTGTATTCTCAAATTTCTCAAACTTTCAACACAAGCGTGGAATGGAAGAATGGTAGTCGGAGAACTGTCAAAACGTATGAAAAATAATGAAAATCGTAAATTGCTTGCAATTGGGAAACTGGATCAAAAAAATAGTGATTAGAAATCAAGTGTAAAGTGAATACATAACTTTTGGGTTTAGTTCATCTTCCGTGGTGCTTTCTTTGCTTCATCATTTCGTATTTACTACCATTGAAAAAGAGCCATCTATTGCCTTTTCAGTTTTGAATATCGCCCTATTGCAATTAAATTTTAACGTCTCCAATATAATTTATACCACGCGAGTAGTGAGAATTCTCTAGTTTGAAACCAGTGGAACAAGCTCAGGTAAATTTATTTGCGAAATTATTCATTTGAATGCGATTTATCCGTGCTGTTCGGAATTTGATTCAAGGTGTTCGGAATATGAGACAAAATGAACACAGTTTTCGGCATTTGAATCAAAATGTTGTTCCATACTTTCACGTAAAAACAGCTTAGCTTAGCTTAGCTTAGACTGACTACACATATCAATGGTTGCTATTCCGTGATTGACCGGAGTCAGTGAAAATGCACAAAGAATCAACTAGAAGATCGGCTGGGATTGGCCATAATCTTCTTCAGTGTGCATAATTCAGTGCCTCTATTTATACATGGTCAATAACGGCGCCGGCCACGTCCTTGCAGTCAGGTGGGATTGGGGGAAGGAATGTTAGTGTGTAACCTTTGCTATTTGGAGACCGTGTTTGCCTCTGCATCTCCACAAAGGCTACTGGGAGGGATGTTTGTTAATGGGGAGGATCGTTGGGTCACAGGATTCACTTTGATAAGCGATTAGACCATGATAAATAATTATTGGTGAGATATAAACATGCTTATATGTAAATATTATTTTTTCATTTGATATGAACAATATCTATGTAGAGAAAAATTATGCCGACACTTGACGTGACGAATCTTTCAAAGTTTGTTGAATAAAGTGAACCTTTCGCAAGTCTACACTCGTAGTGTCGAACCATTCAAAGTTTTTTTTTAATTACAAAAATAAAGGTAAAAGGAAAAAGGTGTTTTGAAAAAAAAAAATTAGACATTAATAATTTATGAATCAGAGTTTATGTCGACACTCACAGTGACGAACCTTTCATAGTTTGTTGAAAAATCATATTTACGTCTCACCGTTGTAACGATTAAAGGTGCAGTCATACATATTTTATAGATTAGAAAAAGTAGCATGAAACGAGCTCACCAATTGATCCGTCATCCTTGAGCAGCAACAATCCACTTTCAGCTTCACTCATTTGATCGGCTATATAAAAGCACTCAGAGAAAATAGGCGCACGACCCGAGAGGGAAAACAACTGACGACTGCTCGGGCTTTCTTGCTGCACTGCCCAGGAGCAAGTGTCAACTTCGAAAGATCAAAAAGAACTAATCGAACGCGCCACTTTTTCACTTTACCCGACCGATCGCGCGACATGTTTGATCCTGCCCTCATCGCCGGCTCCCGTAGGAGCAAGCGTCAAGGTCGAAGGATCAAACACAACTAAACGATCACGCCACTTTTTCACTTTCACTCGACCGACGCGCGACATGTTTGATCCTGCTCTCATCGCCGGCCCCCGTAGGAGCAAGCGTCAAGGTCGAAGGATCAAACATAACTCTGTTCCATACTTTCACGTAAAAACAATACAAAAACTAATTAAATCACCATTATTATTGGTACATCCAACAGCTAACAGTTAGACTTTGCGAAGAAATTAAAATTTAAACAAAAAACAGCCAATTTATGCCAATCAGATGCATTTGAAGTCACTGTTTGTCTTAAGTGTTCGGAATATGTGTCGAAACGGTATTATTTGGCACAGTTGTATTGTGCTCTACAAGAAAAATCCACGAAATGTTTTGCATTAACTCAAAATTAAGTAATCATCCGAAAAGAGTGGAATAAACTTACTCCTGACAGTATCAGATCTTACATATACTAGTAGAAAGCAAACGATTTGAAATTTGGCTGACACCGTTTGATGTAAATTGATCCAATCTTGTCGATTAACTGTTAAAAATTAAAACACAAACCGATAGCGCTCTACCAGAAATTGAAAAAAGCGATCGCAAAATTATGGATGCCTAAAATTAACATAATCGAACCAGTCAAGACTACTTCTATAAAAGAAACAAATGATGTCACCATAAAGTCATACAATCTATTTTTATATGATCATATTTTCCGCTTCGATCGTGCATCTTTTAGAACATGTTGCTATCAGGCGACCTTTCTATCCATCAAGCATTGGTGATAGGTCAACTATTTTTGTTAAACTCCATAAACTATTCAACTCTTTATGAGCCCAAAAGACCGACACAGTGAAACTTGTTTTCTGTCAGGAGCATCACTATATAACGTTGAATCCTATAGGTTAGCTGTCAAACGACACAAAACAAGCTGAAAAATCTTTCCCTCTTTTCGAAATAGGAACAAGCTTGAATGGGACGATCATTAGTGTCCGTAAATAGCATGGTGTGGAATAAAAAAAGCTTTGTTAAGGTGAACCAGTTATGAATCAAACTTCCAAGATTGCACTAAAACTTCGAAGGCACTAATTTCACGAAAAAAGCATCTACCAACAGTGCACTTTTCATTTTGGCTTCACAATAGCAGAAAGTTTAAAATAAGAAGATAAGAAACGTTTGCCTAGTATTTCTCCAGTTAGATGCCTTTGAAAACGTAAAGTCAGCCATTGTGACAGCCATATTTGGATTCCGATATGTTTCACTTCAAAGTAAAATGGTGTAATATGACACATAAACGATAAGTTCGTAAAGTACTGTGAGTTTTACCATTTTCTGTCCCCAAATCATAAACCAAGACACAAATTAGTTATCGCCTGCCTGAAATTGAAATCCTTCATCGCTCGTAAAATTTAGCATAAAAAAGAAATAACATGACCGAGACAATTGAGGAAAAACAATATGACGTCAAACCTTATAGGTTAGTTGTCGAACGACTCGAACCGAACTACTAATCTCTTTCGACTTGGGAAATAAAAAAACGAGCACAGCTGTGACGACCATTAGCGCCCATTAAAATGTTTTTCGTCGATTTGCGATATTTCCAACGGCACGAAACGTCCATGATTTGACTTATAAACGATAAGTTCCTCCACATCTTGAGGGAATGCTTTTCCTTCAAGTCTTCTGGACATTGGTTATGAATTTTACTATTTTTGAACTCATTTAACAAAACATAATACCGTTATTATTCATAAAAAAGTTAGAGGTCAACCAGAAAACTTACTTATGTTCAGAATAAGATCATGATGAAACAAAAATTCTGAAAATACAACAGACCCTAAGAGATACAAATAAATCATGAACCTTCAACATCGGCTGTGAGCTGCCATTAGAAATATGACATATTAAAAAAGAAACAAACAGTTTATCGTTTACTCATTGAGTAAAACTCGATCTCAGGGTGGAAAAAAAAACGAAATATGACATATAAACGATAAGTTCTTAACATATTTTTCATTCAATAAGCCTTTTTAGCTATGAGTTTTCCTATTTTTATTCCCCAAATCATAGACCAAAACACAAATCAGATCTCCTTTTCCTAAAACTTGAATCCGTAAGTGCTTCTTAAATTTCAATTAACATAACCAAAACAGACAAATCAATCTTTACCTATCTTTAATAATAAATGACGCAACCATAGAACTATCAAATCTATATTCATGTGTCTATATTGCATCCTTTCGAACGTGCTTCTAACTTGCGATCTTTCTATCTGCCAAGCTTTGGTGATATTTCAAATATTTTGCTTAACAATCATAAACTGTTCTGGTATTCGCGAACGGAAAATACCGTCATAAACAAGCTCGTATTCTGCCAAGAAAAAAAAACAATCTGACGTCGAACCTTATAGGTTAGTTGTCAAACGACTCCAACCAAGCTGCTGATCTCTTTCAACTTAGGAAATAAAAAAACGAGCTTAGTTTTGATGATCATTAGCGCTCATTGAAATGTTTGTCGTCGATTTGCAAGATTTTTAACAATTTCGCAGTCATAATTTGAAAAAAAAAAGTAATGATTTCTGGTAGGGGCTAGGCGATCTGACATTTGACTTGGGTCGTTTGATAGCAAATCGATAAGATCGATCAAAAACTTTTCGATTAGTTGTCAACAAAACTCAACCAAAATGTCAGATCGTTTGATCACTACCAGAAAGCGAGCCTCATTGTGGCGGCCATTAGCGCTCGTAAAAAGCTGAATAAACGATAAGTTTTTTAAACACAATAGATCGAAAAAAATAAATCATTGAACCTTCTGTATATTTGCTGTGCTATCTTGAGACAGATTAAAGTTAATCGTTTTCCCAACAAGTGCAACTTAGTCCCAGGGTGGCAAAACTTTACAAAAAAAAACTGTCAAGATTCAAAGTGTATTTCTGGTAAGAGTCAAACGATCTGCCGTTTGGCTTGTGTCTTTTACCAGTGAATCGATAAGTTTGAACGTCAAATTGTTTAAGCAACATGAAATCATTTGATCCCTACCAGAAAGCAAACTTGTTTGGGATGCCAAGTAATTTTTCTAAAAATCTGGTAGATTTTGACAATTTTGTCTCGAAAAGGCTGAATGTCCTATGCCGTATATGGAGAACCTTACAAATTAATTGCACAATTTTATCTGGATCTTCCAGATTTTTGTAAAATTAGGCCTAAAAAATCTGGAATATTTCAAACAAATCTGGGCGTTTGGCAACGTTGTAGCATTCGTAAAAGGCTGGATTGTTGCTTTAATTCGCGAAATTCTATCTTTATAGAAACCATCGATTTATCTAAAAATTCCACCAACAATTACATCCACACGCGTAACAACTAATTAGTGGGGTCAATATATGTTTTTCAATTACGATCTTGTCGAAGATAGTGAATACTGCCGCAACAAAGAGAAACAGAATGGTAATTAATCTTGACGATAATTCATTATACACCTTTCAATTTGCTTGGACGAAAATCGATCCCTCATTCGATCTCTAATCGGCGGAACCAGTTCCGCATCGGTTGGAACCTGGCTGATCGAAACCAGAATTTCTGGGTATGATAATTAAGTGTCCTTCCCCCCAGCCGGTTGTGATGGCGATAGATAACCATATTAAGTATATCCTGTTTGTATTATAATTTGATTTCAATCGATTACTTGGCAAGTTTTTGGCCGGCACAAGTAAGCTCGCTTTCTGGTAGGGATCAAACGATTTGACGTTTCGCTTGGGTTGTTTGACAGAAAATCGATTAGATCGATTATCAAACTTATCGATCAGCTGCCAAATGACACACGCCAAATGTGGGATCATTTATTTCCTACAAGAATTTAACTTGTTTGTACGCCAATTGCGGACTGTAGGATGGGTAATCTTAAGCCCCAGGTTATATTGACAATTTCCAATGAAGTTGCAGATTTCAAAACGTTTGAGTCATATCAAAAAGTGAATTTGATAGTGACGTCTTCAAAACATCTTCTTGCAAAAAGCTGGTAAGGATTTATCAGCTAAAAAACACAACTTAGAATTTTGGACATTCTTGCAGCTAGATTCAATCCCAAGAAACGAAACAATAATATTCCCAAAATTCTTACCCTGTAGGACGTTTGTGAATCACGAAATGCCATTCAAATCAAGGCTTCATTCCGGTTCTGCTACTAAAGACAATCAGCGCTCGTGTTTCCCCTACTGTGTGATAGTGACAGGAAATTCCAATTATCATGAGCAATCGCTTATCGTGTTGCCACACAAGAAATGCGCTGCTACGCATACACTATTCGGCTGTCTTTCGGCCGCCCCAAGTGCTGCACTTTAGCGTTCTGTTGATTTACCAAATCTTCAATCAGTTCTATTGGACAAACATCGCCGTTCATGAGTACCTTCTTTATCTATGCACTGTATTTGCTCAGATTGCGTCTCGCTCCGTTATCGATACCTCTCTCCGCGCACATAGCACAGAACACGACAAATGTTACGTAACAAACATCAATCAACCTCAAACCTTTGGAGTGGAAGGAAAAGGGGGTGAGGTAGTCTTTCGACCAAGCTTTGCATGTAAAATTCTAAGCCTGATTGGAGTTCCATATTTTCCCACGCAATCGCGACGACGACGACGGCAGCAAACAATCGCGTCGTCGATTGTTCGGGGGACCCTTCTTCGTACCGCCCCATAGAAAATCGAACGAGGGGTATTATTCAAGCACTATGCGATGACGAAGACCCGATGACAGGCGACGAAGACGATGAAGGCGAAGACCGAGTTGTGGTTTTTTCTTTATTAATTATTAATTTGACATTTCCACGTCTCGCTGCCGCCGCTCCCTCGCCGTTAGAGCTGCATTGAAACCCGCAGAACAAAAGGTTTGTTCACATGTGGTACATTACGGGTTTGCCAACGATGACGGCTCAAGACTGCTGCTACTCATTTACGCTCGTTACTTCGGTTCAGCCGTAAGTAACTATTCGTCGAAAGAATGTTGTACTCACGGTTCTGGCCAAGGTGGAGCGTGGACCTCGAAAAAGCAACTCACGGCGCAAACAGACTGACACACACATACGAGTTGTTGTCGCAGAGGGCCGAGTGGCAAATCCGAGTCAAGGAAACTAGCATAAAAATATGGGCATTAAGTAGCAGCATTACCATGCTGCGCTCCGCTCGGATTTATGCTGCTCTCGAGCTCGCGAGCAAAAACGGTGTGACTATTTTTAGCCCTTCACGTCCGTAATTGCGTTGGATTTACCTGCGCAACGTGGTTCCTTCCTGGCGGCCCATGTGGTCCAAGGCGATGTCTCAGTATCGATGACAAGGTCGGAACAAACCGCGCGCTGCTGGGCCACAGGTAAATTCGGAGAAGTCGTATATCTTTTGGGTTTTGTGAAGGTCTTTCATGTTTAATAGAGGTTACTATCGGCCTTTGTTCACGGTGTTACACAGACCGTTATTATCGGAAAAAATCTGTATCAAATCTGTGCTACGCTTCAAAGAAAATCTTGTAGAATCAAGGTGAAGATGCAGCGAAGCCAAAGCCCTAACGACTGGTGAGCACACTTTTGATAGATTTTTTTTCTAGTAATAAGGGTCTGGAGAGCACCGTACCATTACGAATCGTTTCGTCGTTGCCTTCCGCCGTAACTTACGACCCGAAAATGTGATTAATCGCCCAACGGCTCGATTATCTCGTATTTGTCAAATCAAACTAATTCTTATCGTTTATCTGCCAATCAAGGATCCCAATCTGCTCGATAATCTCCACCACAGTCGATCGACAAACATTACAACTACTGGCCGAACTTGAGTGTCCATTCACACCTCAACGCTGGACGGTGGAGTTCGGTTTTGAAATCTGGTTTCTGGCCTTTCCCGGTTAACTCGTACAGTCGATCTATGATCCTTCACATCAGGAGGCGGCGGCGGTCGTGTGTCACGGCCTCGATAAATTTACACTTTAGAGCACACTCACACACACAGTGCAAACGCAACCGAAATGTGCACGGTCGTAAAAGAAACATTCGTTGTGCGAGCGTTGTGTCACTCGTTTTTCATCTAAGTCTAAGCCAGTAGCACACTCTTGAGGCGGCGGCGGCTCTGCAAACACTCCGTATAAAATGCGGAGTCGCGTTTTGCCTTTTTTATTTATTTATTTATTTATTTATTTCGTCAAGCATAGGTAGACTACATACAATAATTACAATACTTTCTTACATGCTATGGATTACTTCTATTGTACTTTAGTTGTGTTTTAAGTTGCTCTTTGGACATAGTAATGCCAATGAATTCGCAATGTACATTATACTGACGCATCATACGGTTTATTGGTCCGTTTTGAGCATAATGCGTTCTGCATGATTTTTCTGAAAATAATTTTCTAGTTCTTAAATGCCGAGAGGGTGTGTAGAAGTTTAGTTGAGAAAGAAGTGCAGCGGAGTCTACACGGTTCGAAATAATGTTGTTTATAAAGAGAATCATTGCGAATTCCCGGCGTTGCTTAAGTGTTTCCAAGTTGATGAGCATGCCGCGAGCTTCATACGACGGAAGTGGCAGTACAGTCCAATTCAATTTCCGAAGGGCGTATAAAAGGAATTGCTTCTGTACTGATTCTATGCGTTCTTCGTGTACGACATGATACGGGTTCCATACTAGGTGACAGTATTCCAGAATTGGTCTTACATATGTAGTATACAATAGTTTAATAGTATATGGGTCTTGAAAATTGTTGCTGAACCTCTTAATGAAGCCAAGCATGCTGTTTGCTTTGTTTATTATGGAATTATAATGTTCTACAAAAGTGAGTTTAGAGTCTAGGATTACGCCCAAATCCCTTACAATTTTACACTTCTGCACTACTTGATTTCCTAAAAATACTTCAATTGGTGGTGTTACATATTTTCGACTAAATGCTATTGAATTACATTTTTTGATATTGAGCTGAAGTAAACTTTTTTGGCACCAAGTGAAGAATAAGTTAATGTCATTCTGGAATTCTTCTGCTTCGCTAGAATTACTTACTTCCATGAAGAGCTTCATGTCGTCTGCATATATAAGAAATTTTATTTTTCTAAGTAAAAAGGAAATGTCGTTTACATACAAAATAAAAAGAAGTGGGCCTAAATGAGAACCTTGAGGTACTCCAGAGGTTACAGAAATGGGTGCTGATAATTTATTTTGAAAGCGCACAATTTGTTTCCTATGTGATAGATATGACTGGATCCAACTCAAGAGTCCTGGCTCCATTCCTATTTTCTGCAATTTGAAGATTAATAATGGTATGTCGATTCGGTCAAATGCTTTACTGAAGTCAGTGTAGAGGGCTTCTACGTGCTTGCCATTGTCCATTGCGTTGAGAATAAAAGATACAAATTCTAGCAGATTGGAAGATGTTGAGCGGCCTTTAAAAAAGCCATGCTGCCTACAAGTAATTTGGTTTTTTACTTGCTGGAAAATTTTGTCGTTTACGAGAGATTCGAAGAGTTTGGGAATACATGAGATAATGGCAATTCCGCGATAGTTCCTTATGTCAGATTTTGTACCTGATTTGAAAACAGGCACCAAATATGAGGATTTCCAAGCTACTGGGAATTTTCCATTATTTAGAGACATGTTGAAAAGGCGTTCTAAGGGAAGGGTAAGTTCTTCTGAGAGATTTTTGAAGAACACGGGTGCAATGCCATCCGGTCCTGCTCCCTTAGTTGCGTCCAGGTTTTTTAGTGCCGATAATATTTCTTGTTGTGATAGTTTTTCAATAGATATACTATTAGAAATTTCTGGGAAAAAAGAAAAGAAATTGCGGTCGCGGTCTTCTTCAGAGTAGGTGGTATACACTTCTTGAAAGAAATCTGCAAAGAGGTTGCAGATATCGGAAGAGTTTTCACCTATGTTTCCGTCAAAATGCATTCGCGAAGGGAAATTGCTACTTTTTAATTGTGTGTTTACATAATTAAAAAAGTTTTTAGGACATGATTTGACTTCGGATTCGACCTTACGATTATATTCTTCATGTGCGGAGTTAATGGCTGAGTTGAGTTGGTTACATGTGTCATGATAATTTTGTAAGTTGGTGGCAGTATCTTCTTTTTTGTACAATTTATGCGCTTTCTGTTTCTTGTTCTTTAGGTTTTTCAGATGTGGGCTAAACCACACCGGTAATTTGTTATTTTGTATTCGTCTTTTTCTTCTTGTTGGCACAGTTTCATTAATTATTTGTTGAATAATTGAATGGAACTTGTCTACTTCGGTGTCGACATTTCCATCAATACTTATGATATGTTGCCAATTAATTGTACATAGTCTACGTTTGGCTTCTTTGTAATTTGCTTTATTGTATTCCGGCACTTCCTCGTACTCCCAGTCGCTGGGGAGAGAAGTTTTATGTATGAAGATTGAATATTCAATTGCTGTGTGAAATACTTCATTTTTCCATAGAGGTGATAATGATGTATACACACAGAAATCTTCAGTGCAATTTGTAAATAAGAGGTCCAAGTAAGAATTTTGCTGGTTTTTTACGTGATTAATTTGATTTAGGCCAAAACATGATGTTTTGTCGAATAAAAATTGTAAAGTACTGTCTTCGCCTACGACTGGGAGTAAAAGTGATTCATTTTCATTGTCTGTAATGAAGTCGGCATTGCGTTGGTTGAAGTCGCCATAAATATGCAGTTTTACTTCAGGTTCCATATTTGAAATAATAGTTTCGACAATTTTGAAAAATAATTCAAAAGAATGTTTGTTAGCGTGTTCAGGTGGAAAATACACGGATGAAAAAATATGCGTTTCTCCATTAATTAGAGCTTTAGCCCAAACATTTTCGAATTCTTTGTATTTGAAAGTTTCAATTTCTTCAGAAGTAAAGTCTGCATTAATGGCTATGAGAACTCCACCACCGGACTTCTTATTACAGTGTTGCAAATTTCGGTCGTGCCGAAATACATTAAAATTGTTTCCAAAAATTTCTTCGCTTCTTACGCTTTCGTCCCAGCTAGTTTCGGTTCCAAGAATTATATTGAAAGAA
The DNA here is from genome assembly GCF_002204515.2 of Aedes aegypti. Classification (NCBI taxonomy): domain Eukaryota; kingdom Metazoa; phylum Arthropoda; class Insecta; order Diptera; family Culicidae; genus Aedes; species Aedes aegypti. The sequence continues at coordinate 278,343,632 of NC_035108.1, read as the reverse complement.
GAAGATAAAAGTTTTTGATTAATTTCCTTCATTTTGGCTGAGCTTTTCATGCGATTGAAATTTTGGCAATATACCAGAATTTCAGTCGCATTCTGTTGAGAAGACAAAGAAATTTTTGGATTATTTATAATACTTACATTACTATGTGCGTCAGGTAGCGTGTGTAGGGTGGATGTTGTGGAGACGTCAGTGATGTCTGCTTCCAAGGAATGCGTCTTTATTTTCGAAAATTTTGTAAGCCGGCTGAGTAAAATTTATTAGCACTCTCCCTGGTAAGCTGCAGTCGCTGTATGCGCTCGCTGGATAAGAATGCCCGGTACGACTTCAAGTCTTCTAAGGCGTCGCTTCGCGAAATTCCGAGTTCTTCGTGAACGTCCAAGAAAATTTCGCGCAAAAGATTAGTGTCCGCTGGTAGTCCTTCTGCTGCTAATGTCAAAGATGCGCTAGTTTTGGTAAGTCCACGAATACATGTTGAAGGGGTCTGGTCATGCAAGAATGAAAGATAGGTCCGCACTATGTCCATGATTTTCGGGTCCCGTAGACGTGCTTTCAGGAAGCGTTGGTCCCCGGCTGCAGATTCTTCCGTGAGTCTGACTATAGGTGGACGCATGGGGTCAAAAAGTGGAGGGTTTTCAAGCCTGGCAGGTTTTTCAGGGCGATAAGGGTTGATGGTTTCCCCTTTTTGGAAATTTATGAATTTCGGTCCATTGTCCTTCTTTGGCGGCTGAGAAAATTGTACACGTGCCGCTGCCAAAAGTTCTTTGTCCAATGGTAATGACGAATTTTCACGCACAGAATTCATGTGCGTTGAAGTGATTTCTGTGTTGTTAGTAGTACTTTTGTCGATATTGTGGTTGTTGTCGTTGATGTTGCTGATGGTACTGTTATTTCTGCTATTGCTATTGTTGTTGATGTTACTGATGCTTCTGTTGTTGTTGTTTTTGTTCTTGCCATTGTTGTTGTTGTTGTAGTTGTAGTTGTTGCTGTTGTTGTTGTTATTGTTGTTGATGTTTCGGTGGTTTTGATTCCTGGCGTAAATTTCCTGGCGTTGTTTCCTCCTTCGTCTGGCCTTCTTTTCCTTCTTTTCTTGTGTACGACGTGAACGCTGTTTAGCGTCATATTCAGTCCAGTCATGCTTCCATACTTTTTTATTGCCTAGCATGCGCCAGCTGGGGGAGGGTTTGATGATGTCCCCCAATTCATTGGCTAAGTTGTTTGCCATTATTGGTTCACATGTATGTGTATGTGTCGCCGAAAATGTTTTTGCCATTTCTTCGATGTGCGATTTTACATCGGAAGCTAGAATGGCATTTTTGTCGACCAAGTCATTAATTAATTGGGGCAGTTGGTCAATGGAGTGCGCTGCAGCTGATGTTGATATTATTATTTCTTCTACTGCTGCGGTTGCTGCTGATTTGACCGCTTTTTCTACAGCAGCGCATGGGTCTGTTGGAGGTGTGTCAAGAAGTGCCGATAGTTGATGTTTTATTTCTGCGGCACTTGTCTTGCTGCTACTGTTGACGATGGAAATGCTCCGTTTAATTTCGCTCAGCATTTGTTCAAAATGTGCCAGCGTTTCGTCGTGCATAGCACTAAGGCTATTAAAATTAGTTGCTAATTTGTGGTTTGCTGTCAATGAATGTCCAATACTTTCCGAGATATGTTTGAAAGATGTGGACAGTTCATTAAGATTAAATTCAGGAATGAATTTATCCTGACAGTCTTGGCACAAAGGAAGCATGAAGGTACGTAAAATTTCTTCGTGGTGTCGTTGTACGCCAATGCAGGCAGCGTGATAGGTCCGCTTACAGTTGCCTTGGCAGCGCCAAAGAAAACGATTGTCGTTTTGTGTACAGTTCACAACACCACACTTCATTTTGCACACGCGTCGATAAAAAAAAAAAATGTAAATTAAAAGCTTACGCGAGGTGCGCGCGCGGGTCAAATAAAAATGTTTATTAAAAAAAAAAGTTAAAAGGTAAAAATATATACAAGAGCGCCGAGACAGCGCGTCCGAACACAACGGAGGTTCGTAATGCAATGATATTAAAATATATTAAAATATTTCAATTAGCGTATACAGAAAACAGTTAAGCAGCCTTCCAACTAGTTTATGCGCCGCTAAAAGCCCGACCCGACCCGACTCAGGGTAAGAGGATAAAATGTTGTCCCTCGGCGAATGGAGCGGCAAAAAAGCCGAAGCCGAACCCTTGACGCGTAAATATGACAGCTGTTGTCGGTCCTGGAAAGCGGCTGCCGCTCGAATTTAGGGTAAGCCATTGCAGTGCACAGCACATATGGTGGTGCTGGAGGCCCTTTCCTGTGCGCAGATTTTCCCTTTTTTCGAACCCGCCCCGGGAAGCGGAGACTCGTTCCATAAATCGGTCGTTCAACTCTGAGTGTGCAACTGCTGCTACTGCACAAACAGCCGTCGCGTCGTCGTCGACAGATTAGCCACAATTGGCGCACCACACGAAGATCGCTTCGTCAGACGCACAAATTAATTCAATTGAACTGATCACTTTCGCTTTCGACAACGACACGCGCAAGGAAACGAGCACATGCTCTAAGCCGTAGTCTTCGAAAGCCGCCTTCCCAGAACGTGGATCATCCGAGGGCCGACCGAGTTGACGCAACGTTTTCAGGTCAATGCAACCCAAAAGGCTCACTCACTCGCTCGCGGAAGCCATCTGTTTCCATTTATTAGTCATGTGTCGCGCCCCCTCAGCCATTCCATCCTTGGACCCCTCGCTCTTCTCGCGACTTTGGTGGTGGTGAAGCCTTCCGAGAACCGAATCAGCAGCCGAATGAGCGCGTTTTCCAACAAAACACCAAAATCATCGAAACTAATCGAGCTGCGGCAGCAGACTTCCTTCTTTGAAATCGAATCGGGTAAACAGTCGACCGAAAAAAAGTTCACAGCACTATAGTAGGTATACTGAAGTGCTGAGTGGGCAAATTTTTTGCGTGTCTCAAGGCTTTGCTCTAATGGGTGAGAACCGAGCGAGCGCGTAGATCGGCGGCCGCCACTTGGCAACGCAAGGATTTTTGAATGGATTCCGTTGCGAGGGGACTTGGTGAGGATCGAATTGATTCCCAACGGAAAATCGCCATGTGATTTCGTTTGTTTGGGATGGATCCGATTACTAGTGGTGAACTTCTTGGAAGATGTCGCTTCGTTTCATAATGCTGAAGCCGTTTATGAAGTTTGAATTAATACATCTAGATAACCTATTATCGTATTTCGAACACCATTGAATCCATTAACTAGAACTTCAATAACTGAAATTTGGAAATCTTGCAAACAAAATAATTCTTTTCTCAATCGTATAGTGTCAAAGATTTCTCGCGTTCAGTTTCATAAGGGCGTAACTGCAGTGATGGATTTCACTCCATCGATTTTCTCTCGACTAGTAACTTGGCCTAGTAAATGTTGTCGTTTGTTATCCTTGTTTCAGCAGAAAATTCTTATCGTCCTTTTTCGTAAAGCATGGCAAAACTTAACGAAAATCGACTGATTTTCACGTGAGAATCCAAATAGAAAATCGATGAAGAGAAATTGATCACTGCATATGTACCCTTATGATGCGCAACGCGAGATTAGGGCTGCTGTCGGATCACAGTCAAAAAGTTGACTCCATATACCCCATATACTGATAGTTTACGTATAATGACAGTTACTGAACTGTTATTATATTTGAAACAGTATTCGTCTTTTTACGAGCACTAATAATCACCACAAACAGGCTCACTTTCTGGTAGGGATCAAACGATTTGAAGTCTAGGTCTGTAGCTCGATTTCCATCGATAGACAGCTGATTGATAAATTTATCACTATTCTATCTAACAATAGAGGTAGTAAACTAGTTTTCTATCTTTATTTATCTAACGAATCAGGCCAAAAGTTCGATCATTTGATCCATTAGTCCTCGCAAAATGGTGGATAGCTATTCCTCAATAACTTTTCATAGAAATTTGCTTAAGTAACACGTGGATTGACGTGCAAGCAGACCATTTTATTTCGACATATACATAGGGTCGGTGTTCCCTTAGTGGACAGTCCCCTATAGTCGCACTAGTGGCTTTTTACGGCCGTTTTGCTATAAATCTTTTCAAAATATTTTTTTACATGAAGGTCAGGAGCAATCTAACTAAGTACTATTGATACACAGCTTGATTTTGTTCAAAAAATGATCGAAATAATTAGTTTTGCTTAAAATTTTAGCTCCCTTGAGCCTATAGTAAACCTATTGTTCCTATAGTAGCACAACTGAGAGAAACTATTTTTTATTATACGAAATAATTGATGAATTAAGAACTTTTTTACATCAAACGAAAGCTTTTTATCCACATATTGTAGGAAAAATATAAAAGTTTTATAAAAATAGGGTTTTGATTAGTATTTTGCCAACGCCGTGATGCTTGTGCTACTATAGGAACAGAAATTAGAAATAGTGCTACTATAGGTACATGTATTCCTATAGTGGCACAAGCGATAATAAATACAAACATATGAGTTTTCGTAGTTTTCATATTTTTCCCACAAAACCAAGATAAAAAGCTTTCAGATGATGTAAGAATAATTACGCTAGCGTTATTTTTAGATTTTATATGAATATTTGTTCTTAGCTATGCGGCTATTGGTACATCGACCCTATTTGTTCTAGTTTTGTCGTTTACATAGCAGATAAGAAAATATCCAACATTTATGGTTTCAATTTCTAATTGAGATTTAACGATCTAACTAATCGACAATTATTTCATGGGCTTATCGATTTCTTTTCATTGTTGCTCTCTTCGCAATATAAAAGAAAACCGAATTAATTTATTTACAAGGCTCGAGTGCCATCTGGCATTACGGAGCCGAATTAGTTTGAAATCTTTGTTACGTTTCGTTTTGATTCCTAATAGTAACTTAATCGTAGTTAGAAGATAGTTTCGGAGAACCGTAAAACTTGCGGTTTAATCGAAATAAAGTTGTTTTTTTTTTTTTAGAAAATGATAGGATTGAGCGATCGTTTCGTTGACTTCCAACAGCGATCTATTAGTCACACAGTTGAAGACCGGAATTTTTGACACCTGTAAAACGGATTTTCTCAAAATATATGCGTCGAAGCTACGTCGAGCAAGATGCGCTGGGTAGTACATCAGATCCGCTGTCCAGTGCACTATGTCCGACGTTAGGTTCAACGAATATATTTTGAAAAAAATCGATTTTCACGTGTCGATGATTCCGGCTTCCAAATGGAGTCGCGATATTCTGGCGTCTTCGCTGCTTGTCAAACTACGAAATAAGCGATACCAACTAATTTACAATGACGTCACGCTTCAACTTTCAACAGGAAAAATAAGTTTATTGCGAGCAGTTTTTCCTAAAAAAAAATTATTTCATGAACATCCGTTCAGAAATTATCCACTCCATCTAGTGAACATTCATTCACTGGATGTTGGTCCAAATATTATTCAGTGTAAAGACGGAACGCATTTAGTCCGTGAGAAAAGAAATTGTCGAGAATAAAAAAAGATTGTGGATTGGTCCATAAGTCTTCAAATCCAACGGTTAAATGATAAACGACAATCCTTACAAGAAAATGAACAAATTTAGGTCGATCGTAGATTAGCTTGCTACAGCTTTTATCTTTGTTTTGGCATCGACACTCATAGTTAACATAATTCTAGTCCAATAATAGAATAATTTTGATTGAAAAATTTACCCAAATCAAAGATAGCTCAATCTGACATTTCCGTGGAGGAAATCCAAACATACGTCAAATATTGACCTTTGATTATTTATGTAATATTTGTTTCCAAATAAGCATTTTTGTTACTCATCATTACCAGTTATCAGTATTTTACCATTCAAAACTAACTCAAATTTCTCTTTCTTTTCTATTTCAGGTGAGATTTCATCGACGGATATCAGATGTAACCAACAACAATAAAACGTATTGCAGCTTTCGATAGTCAATCGACATGACATGAAAATATTTCTATCATTCTATTCTGCGCTCGTGTACATACACGTTACAAGTCACCTACACAACTTAACAAATGCTGGTGGAAAATATAAACAAATATCAGCTGTTCCCAGCAAAATCAAACGTCAGTATTTTCCACCAGCAAATTTGCGCATGTGTTCGTGACACCGCTCGGCGAGAGCTAAATAGAGCTTAGTGACATTTGAACGCACGATACTCGTCATACACAGTTTGTTTTTGTTTTCCTCAAAGAAACTTGCACACGCTTTCCAAACTCATCAAAATGCATATGGAAATATTACCCAATTTTAAATATTTACACCCAGGTTCTGAGTGTTTTCCGAGACAGAGTGCATATTGTTTTCCTCTAAGGTTCACAACCACATCTACATTAGGGCACCCATACCATTGGGCGTCATAACCACTATGAACTAATCTACGATGACGTCACGCCGCAACTTCCAGCGGGAAGAAAATCTTTACTGCGGGCCGTGTTTACACAAAATGAACAATATCGCTGCACATTCATCCACTCAATGTTCATCCGGTGAACATTCATTCACTGGATGTTGGTCCGGATGTCATTTTATGTAAACATGGCCCGCATTTACAGAGGAAAAGAAAAATAAAGTCGACAATAAAAGAAGACCGTGGATAAGTCCACAGGAGCTTCACAAGGCACAGTGTCGTCTATTTCAACTACAGTCACTATATTCACAGTCTGGCAAATAGGCGTGATAATCTTATTAAAATCTCTGGCAACTAAACAAAATGTTTAAGCCTTCTAGTGACCTTCTTGTTTGAACAATGACAAAATATTTATTTTCATTAAGATCAAATTTCGGCGAATGTTTGTTGAGCTGCACTTTGTTTTAAAACCAATAAAGTTTTGTTAATTTGTCCTTTAATTCGAATTATTTCTTATTTTTTTTTATTTGAATATCTAAACGGTCACAATACTGCCAACCAGATTCAAGCACTCTTCACCTGACATGTTCGATTGACTCCGGTATTTATATCCGCCAAACTGTGAGTAGAGTTACTGTAATTTCAACTTGTGTGCAACAAATCAACACCCCTATCAGATAGATTATAGGCCTTTTCATGTGACAGGTCCCTGTATGCTTTTGTTTACATCGGTGGAGTATCGATGCATACACGGGACTGTCATTTTTTCATAGAAGAACTGTCAAAGTGCTTCGAGATTGAAATTGAGATTGAGATTGGAAATGTCTCGTGAAAAGGCCTATTCAGTAGCGACGATATTCAAATTATTTCGAGAAAACTTATTCAAACAACTGTAAGTCAGTTGAGTAAATAAATTAAGTTTATCAATTCTACGTGCTTCGCCGACGGGATACTACATTTTTCACTCTGAACCAACTCGATTTTCACTTTTATAGTGTTTAATTTTCGGGATTATAAAACGACGTAAGTAAGATTTTCAACTTTCGCAACCTAACCACTAACCACTACACTATGGGCAGTTTCTGTATAGACAGGCGGCCAAAAATATTTTTTCCATCTCATGTCATATTTATAAGTTTTGTGAACCAAATTTGGTGTTTTTTTTCCAAAACAGAAATTTTCGAGACAAACTTTTGAAAAGCGCCAATTGTTCATCTAATCAATTATCCCTTGAGCTAATTTTAGCTGCTATTAAAGGAAAATTGTTAAAATATTGAACAAAGTCAAAAAGCCGAAAAATCAAAAAAGTGCAAATATGGACAGCTAATTTTTTCAAGTTCCTTTAGTTTACATCTCAGAATATCATTGGAAATAAATTTTTCGCTTGAGCCTGAGAAATAAATGAATAAGTAAAAAAAAAATTAGCCTGGGACAACTTGGGACAAAAAAGGTATGGAATGTATAATATTTCCATTAAAAAATACGATTTTTCAGTTAGTTCTTCTCCATTTTTCCTTTGTATTAATATTTCATTTTATTTTTCTTAAAATTGCTTCCTGAGCCTTGGATCAGTGTAAGAATCATAATGTAACATTCAACATGTACCTTGTTTTTGCAATGAATTCCTTTCTTGAAAACTTTAACATTGCCATACTGTAACAATGAAACTACAAAAGATCTTGCTATCATATTCCAGAAATATTTTAATTGAAGTAAACCTATCAAAACAAGTCATTTTTGTATTATTAGCCCAATTGCCTATAATGCACTATTTTCACCGCTCTGCTATGAGGAAAGACAAAGTGACTTAACCAAGAATCAAAACAAAACACTACTTGAGTGAATCTGACACTGGTACAAAAAATTCGAAAGTAATTGAACAAAACGGTGTATCATGTTGACATTAATTTTTTGTTGGAAAATGTCAGAAAATCAGAATTTTCAGACGCGTGTTGCATGAGCATGAGCATGAGCATGATTGACCGCCCGCAGTTGCTACTCCGTTATTGCTAGAACAGCTGTACTCAGAATTTTCAGACGCGTGTTGCTTACATAAAGTGCATTTGCTTACATCGATGGAGAACCGGTGCAAACACAAGACTGTCATATGCATATAAGAACTTTCAAAGAGCTTTCCGATCAAATGATTTGGAACGTCTTATAAATAGGCCTATTGAACAGACCCAAGCCAAACGTCATATCTATTGATCCCTACCAGAAAGCGGGCCCATTAACGGCAGCCATTATCACTCGCAAAAAGGCTGGATAGAGCTGAATCTCGCCAATCTGTTAGAGAAGAAATTTTACATTCAGTATTCGAATTATGCGCCTGTGATTTATGACGAGAGAAGTTTCTAATTGCAAAGATTGTTTCGAATTTGGAATGTTTTCGAATGCATTAGTTTTCAACTGACAGAATGTTGACATCTGTCAATTGTTGCAGTAAACGAGCTTCATTAACTAACTGCAACTTCAGCATGATACACTTATCGAAAGTTTACTGTGGTACTGTAAAAATGATTTTTGATCTGTTAGGATTCATGGAATGTGGATCTCCTTTGATCATTTGTGAAGTGTTTATTATCAGAAAAACTCTTTGAAATAGTCCATGGCAAGATGGTTTGTATCATCAGCCCTATAACTTCCTACAAAATTTTTGAACCTTCCGCTACACCTGTACCTCTAGGATACGGACCTTTTCAACCCCTTAGACAAAAATAAATCACCCCATTTCTCCCGACCAATATCTGGATCAACTGACCGCAGCACTTTTCCCACTAAGAAGCCCACAGCGCCACCCCAATCCAGCTGTCGAAAAACTATCGCCGTCCTGCTGCGTTGCATCCCACCGTCAGCTGCCTTCCGACGCGACCCGGGCCAGGCTTTCCACCCAACCAACCAGCAACACACATTGTTCTTAATCATTAGCGCAAAATTAGCAGTCCATAACGATAGCTGCCTGCCACCATTCGACGGGGTCGATCCACCGGGGCAGAACTATTTTTGCTGTAGCAGCAGCAATGGCACGCACCCGCGCACTCACTCGGGTATAAATTTCACAATTGAACAAAAAGTTTCCAATGAATAATTTGAGATAATGTCTGATTATCATATTTTCAGGCGTACCAAACTAGAAAATATATCATCTGCGCGCAAAGGTCTGGGCACAGACATACGGACGTAACAGGTCGAATTGTTTTCATCGAACGGCAAAATAGTTCTCGTTTCGACATAGACTACATCAATTAGTCTGTGGCACAGGCGCGTCGATCTCGGGTCGCATCATTTGCGTATGATGCAGTGTGGGATGGTGAGGGGCCCGCAGTTTCCGAAACCGCGCTCAAGAGTAGCAATATCTCCGGGAGCTGCGGGTAATGATAGCACAGCTCCGCGGAGATGGGCCGCCGAGTGCGTTGCACAGACTTTGGCTTTCGGTGCCATTTTCGACGGTTTTTGCATTCGTTGTCGCCGCCGCAGCCGGGAGTCACTTGGCTGAGACCGGCACATTTGGCTGCGTTTTATGGATTCTAGGTTTTCCATTTGAGCTCCGCTGAACTCCACCGACCGTACGCATAGATTCTCCCCGGTTGGGAAGTCACATGGACAACTAGAACGAGTGAATGAACGGATCAGCGAACGGAGGAACGGCGTGAGCAGCAGTGCAGCCAACCGCCAACCGAATCGAAGCTGCTGCTGCCGCTTCTGCTGCTGGTGTGCGCTTCCGTAACCGGTTTTTCGGTTTCGGTTGCCGGTCGGTCGATGCTGAGTCAGCCAGTCGGGGCCGTCGGTTCCGGGCGGGTCGTTCGGCAGCAGCAGCAGCAGTTGTAGGGGTAAGGGATTTTGGAGAGCGCCTTCGCTTTTTGTGTTCGATGCGATCCAGAGAGCGTCACTGTTCCGTACGGTTTCAGTTCACTAGCATGGAGCGAAATACAAAACTTGAAAATGCAGAAAACAAAAGTTATACAGCGTGGCAAGAGCAGCCAGCCAGCCAGCCGGGAGAGGGTAGGTGTATGATGCAGCCGAAACCCCGAAACCCTCGGGGAAACTGTACCGGAGTCAGTTGGTTGAGTCGAGAGCGAGAGGCGGTGGAAAAAATAGTTAAGGTTCGGTGTTCAGTTCACGTTTCACTGAATTGAAAACAATATACATAAATGTGGTGTGCATGCTTCGGATCGATTGATCTCTCAAATGGATTTTTATGCTACGACAAGCTTCTGTTGTTGTACGCTGCTCTGATGGAACAGTGCAGCTTGGCTTCGCATGAGACGATGGCGAAAATTTTTGCGCTACATATTTGGGACAGCGTAACGCAGCCAGCTGCTCTCGAGCTTAAAGTGGACCGCACAGCGATGAGACGAGAGCCAAGCCAGACCCCCTCAGGCGATTGTTTCCCGTTGTTTACCTTTTTGACAGCTGGCCCATCAAAGGTGTTGACAGCCTGTCGATAAACACGCGTCCGCCGTTCACCACGGTCAACCGTTTATGCTTTCTAATGGATTCGGCCTTGAATCGCTACTCTAGCGGTCACCGTAAAAATTAGCTAATCAGCCGTCCTCTCCTATTCGGCACAGCTCGCCGCAACATCTTCGCACGGCATCCAATTAACGTATTCAAATAAGGATGACGCGACCAACCGTTGTGTGGCCTTTTATCTGCGGCAACAACGGACCACTCATCCCCTCAGCAGAGACTTGTTCTGTCAAGGCCGACGATTAGAAGACCGGTTATGACGGGCAAAATTTGGGCGCCTTCGTAAGAGCCATGTGTTCGATGTATCCGGAATCTACACAAGTGTGCGGTTCAATGACATTTTCCATTCAACAGCGTGGGACTCAGCCAATCAAGTAATTCCCTCAAATGTGTCCCCTTCGCCGAGCGATTGATAAACCTTCGCCCGCATTTCTCATATCCACTCTCTCGAGAGACGGTTGGATAGACAGGAGAAGGAAACGGTTTTGTTTACCAAGCGATACGCGCGATCAAGATGAAGTGCGAAAGATTTTCCACTTTTCCACGCTCAGATAGCTCACTAGGATCTGGTTTTCTTGAGATTTTGAACATAAATTAAAACATCTGTTTTCATTAACATTCCACGGCCCGGGCACGTCAGATTTGAGCTTCTCCGCCTCCTCCTCCCCCGTTAACTCACTCAGCCGCAACTAGCGAACGCATCGAGGTCGTATCTCACGCATTTGAAGCGAAGTGTGCAAATCGGTTTGAGCTAAATCAAACATTTTTGCTTACTTTACGAAACCCTGGCGGCCGATGGTATTTGCGCTCGGCCATCATTGGCGCAAAGTGTCAATTTCGACTCGGAGTCGTTCGCGCAATCAATGCCGAAGCGTCGGGTGCTTGGCGACGGCGACGGTGGAGGCGCACATTAGAATATCTGAGGCGACCTGCATGACCGAGTAAACAGTTCACTGGCTGACAATAGATTTCCGCCGGTTTCGCTTCGCCGTTCCCGAGCCCGTGGTAAACGATGCGATAAGTGGAAATTTTTCGCTAACGACGCGTACCGAAACATTGTTGGTCCCCTCGCTCCGCTGCGTTCCGTTCCGGAGAGCGGCGCAAATATCTTCCAGAACCGCGCGGTCCGGTCAAGAACTTGTCAATCTCCCGAGCGATCTCAGAGTTCTGAATCATTGACATTCACAGCGGGAAGCGCCCCGTCAAGGAAACGGCACTCTGAATTCTCGCCTTTATCAGTTCGAAACGACCGAGCCGAAGCGTCGACTACAATACAAGCGTTTATTTACAGTAGAATGGTTCTGCTTTGTTTTGCGTACGACTGGTCTTATCGCAGGCAGCCCATCCCTCCTGGAAAACAGCTGAGTGGAGCTGATAACAGCAACGGGAAGCCTATCGGTTCCGTATTGCTCTCGCACACGAAGAAGAATGCCCCTGAAGTCAGGAAGCTCCAAAAACGGCATGGCATTGTGTTGGTAGATTGACTCATCTAATTAGGCGTGTCGTTAGCAGCGCCGCTATTGGCCTAAGCGTTTGATCCACGGCAAAGCCAGCCGCCGCCGCTGACCACCACGCGAAGAACGTGGCGGACGTACTTAATTACCCAGTCAACGACTTTAAACAGAAATGTCTGTTATCGTGGTAGTTTAATTAACTTATTGAACGGGGGCTACCAAATTGGCTGCAACCGTCGTCATTGTCGTCACTTTAGCCAATTCACAGAAATCATGAACAACTCGTGAGCAGCATGACAGATGTGGGCGGTTGACGTGGTTGGTAGTGCAGGCTAAAGCGCGCGCGCACTTGGTTTCTGACCTTCAACGATGCTGAAACCAATCACGACTCGACGTAGATCGAACGCTCGATTCATTAGCGACACTTTTACGCCGTGCGCGCTCTCAAGAGGTTTAAATGTTAATTGGTTCTAATGTACATTGCCAAATGTTAATTGCAACAGAATTACAACCACGCGCATTTTATGAGTTATTGCGCGACGTTGACGGTTAAACGATAAAACGCAACTGTCGGCCACATGTGCTGCATTTTTTCCACGTGTGACGTTGGAATTCCTGAAAACGACACGTTCAAATCGAACGGAAATCCAGGCAGTTTGTTCAGCGCAGCTGGCACGTCTAACTCGCACGCGTCGTACCTAGTCATTTCTGTGTAGCAAAAGTTCTTTGTTCGAATCGAATTGAGATGCAAACTAGGGGCTAACCAGTTTTCCCTCGCTTCAACGGACGTCATCGGTGATTAGATCTTTGCCGAGAAATTCCTGACACGCTGCCTGGGTTATCAGGGTTGATTCATCGGCAAACCCGCTGGGAAACGATAAGAACCTCAACTTTTATCGTTTTGACAATGCTCGTTCAAGTCGAGTCTCGGTTGCAGTCGTTTCTCACCATGCGAAGCAATTTGCCAGCGTGACAGGAAATCGAACGGAACGTGACTTTGAGGCCCGGCGGACAGCGCTTGGCTAATTTCGGCCAGTACAATGACAATCAATCACCGTGACACTGCCGCCGCCGCCACTGCTGTAACCGCCGCAACTTCGACCGCAGCCATTGTCAGCCGTTTTACATTGGACGGCCGCCGCACAGAGATGCATGGTAATCAAAGTGCAACGAAAATGGACACACGAGTTGAGCATTGCGCACAGAATCGCGCGCGCATTTGCTACGTAAACAAAACCAATGCCGAGGCGTACAAATTCCCGCTAGCATACGAGCGTGTGTGAATAGGTAATGAAATTGTATAATAAATAATAATAATTATGACCTTGGCCACTTTATTAGCAGCTACTTATTGTTTAGCTGCGGGGCCATGCGCCCGCTCGCAGAGTGTGGTTGAATAATCTCGGCGGCTTTTTCCTGGTTTTTCTCCTTCTCTCTTTCGTTTGCAATTCACACACCGTCTTTCGTAACCAACCGATAGTTCCTCCAGTCCGCAGACGACGGCAGGGGCTCCAAAACGCAGCGCTAGATAACTGGCTTTCACTGCGCAACCAGCTGGTAACTCTATAGCCCTGCGGAGAAGGAGAGAGGCTCTCACATTGCGTACTCGATGATACACGGTCAATGGGGATCACTCAGATGTGTGATGTAGGCTCAGAAACTCTAGTGGTCACAACACTTTTTCAATGCTTGTAGTTGCATCCCTTTAATCTGTCGTCATAAAATGATACGACTATCAAAAGTTGATACGAACTTAAGATCAAGCGGTTGTAGTCTTCGGAAAACCCTTGCCACTGCTGAGTGGTCAAATTTGAGCGTGCGATTCTCCCGTTTAAAGCAATCTCTCGCACTCTCTTCTATTTTCTCGCGGAAATCCGTTGAAGCAATTAATCAGCAGACAAACGAGTGTGAAATTGATCGTTATAATCTGATGTGACGCATGAGGACGCCACTTAAACTGACCTACTAGTAGTCTACCTATGATTTCATCTCCCGTACCGTGGGATCACCGCCCTAGAGCCTTTGGGATGTTCCCGACCAAAGTCCACCCACCATCAACCGTATCTTACTTTATTGGCAAACGACTGACCGAATCAAGCGGACCAACTGCGAGAATGATGTCACTGGCTGGCATTGCTGCGAAGCCGTTAAAATAGCATTTTGGCGTGCGGCGGCAGTCCCAACCGACTTTTTATTACTCAATAACGCGGTTGACACTTTCGCGTCCGTCGTCTCCCATCTCGCTTGTCCCGCTTCAGATGGACGCCGCCCCGCGCTCGTCTCCTCGGAATCGAAAAATATTGTTTGTTTTTATCGTTCTCGTCGGGCGGCTGCGAGTGGGGACGGCGACGGTGAAGGAAGCGACGGCGGCGGTTCGACCATGGGACGACCATTCAGTTCAATGGAGTTCGTCGTCGTCGCTTCTTCGCCGGTAGAGGCAAATTAATCGTCTCCCGAAGGACGGCGTCTGATCTTGAAAACACACAACAAATATGGGGCCAAATGGATGATCGTGGTTGATTCCGCTAGCCGCCGGAAAATGTCACGCCGCTTCGGGCCAATGGCGGTAGCTGGCAGTTGGAAGGCAAACACAAAATATTGTCAACAAACGGCGCGGCGGCGCTAGTCGTGGCAAGAGTCGTTCGAGCGCATGGTCCCAGTGGAGGTCATAGCGTATTCAGTTTGCATAAATTTTGATGGGCGGAATCAAGTTTCTCAACATGGCTGTCTGGTTGGCTGTGGCAGCAGCGTTGCGTTGCGTGTGCGACAGTGGTCTTTTGTTTTTCGGTAAAAGGTCAACACCGTCGTATTTATTGGCTGCCCGAGTGGTCGTGTCCCTCGAGGCGCGGACAGCACGCATGTCTGGGTCTCTTTGTTTCAAGCACTCGAGCGCTGCTGCAGTTTCGAAGCCAATCAAGTTTGATGATTTGGGATATTTTTTACAGATACAGAAGTGCCACCTGTTTGACAAAATTGTGATAGGTCTTGATAGAAGCAGAGCTTAGTCAGCGTAGAATTTTCATACTTTGAAATGGTATCGTAAACTGCTCATCTGTTAAAAGCAGGAGGCCACCATAGTTGCTTTAGAAGGTCGTTTATCAGTTTGAAGCTTTGCCCAGAGGCTGTACTGTCTTTGCATTCGCTTACGCAACGCAATATGCAGGATCATAAACTCATGGCAGTTGTCACTCGTAATGTTCCTAGAGTATCAACTGACGCCGTGAAACAGCTGTCCCTCATGTTGTTTTGGGCGCGTAAGCTAATTGAGTAACGCACTGTCTACTGTCAACATTGCAGCGAATAAATTTTCAGTTGCGCTGCGTGAAAAGCCAGGCGGCAAATTAGCGAAACCTTGACGACTTTACATCGAACTGCTGCTGCAAAGGCTGCCTGGTGCCGTTGTAATGGGTTCTGCGCAAACGTTGAAATCGTTTTTGCTGACCTTTCGAGCAAATAGGCTGAGAGGCAGCGGTGCGCGACAGTACAGTGTACACAGTGGACAACTGCCGCACCGTAGCAGCCGCCGATCACTTACTTTGCCATATTAATAGCCGTGACACGCCTCCTCGCCGCCCGTCCCGTATACACGCGATGATTAATCGCCGCAATGACGAAAGATTTTTCCTGCACTTTTCCGCGTATACTCCTACTGCTGCGGATTTATCTCGACGGCGGCGAGCAACTAGCGCATGCTGTCGGATCAGCGCGCCCGCTCTCCACTCCAAGCTCTGTAACCGCAAGTTCCGATAGTAAAGGTTATGTAAATACGAGCGCCGCCGCTGACGATGAAACGCGAAAAATAGCATAAAAAGTGCAAACTTTGAATGAACATTGGCGCGTTTAGGCTCTTTGGCGTTGGGCCGCTGCTACGGCAGCCGCCAGTCGGTTGAAGGTTGCCTCCACTACGGGCGCTGATGATCGTTGACGGACGTTACGTAACCTATACTCGCCGCCGAGTGGTGGAGTGGCAGTTACGGCGGCGATCATGTGGCTCTGGGCGCACTTCGGTCGGTTTTGTACTTCACTCACACCACCACAACCAGCGGACACAATCGAGGCGGAAAACGATCGAGTCACAGCTATTTGCACAATGAATTTGCAAACGACTATCCAGTTTCCCACATCAATAGCGCAAATCTCTGGATCTTGCAGTGTCACGGGGCCGCAGCTGGCCGGACAGCTTTGATTCGTGAACATTTGGTCCGTAGATTGTGTGCAGCGCCATAAATGGTCGTGCAGACGCATACCACCAAGCTCCTCCATGTGTGAGCGTTCTCCAGTGCCCAATGTGTATCGGCTAAAGGTGGTCATCCTTCTCTAAAAAAGGCAGGTGAGCACCACCGTGCTTCAAGTTGAAAAAACTTGCTCACGGCCGTCTTTGCGGATCGTCTGCACGCGCTGCTTCCGCGAGCTGTACGATCACGTAGCAACCGAGCCAAGGTCAAGCTCACCGTGCGGAGAATGGGATCTTCGGCGCGGATGCTTCTTTTTGGAGACGCTTACTTTTTGGAGAGGCAAATGCGGACATAGTTAAACCACAGATGTTAAGTTAATGAGGTCCCGACACCGGATGACAAATTGTGTAAGCGATACAGTTGCCTTTCACCTTCGCTGCATGTTCTGTAACACGATCCTTATCCGTCTCCTTTTACGGCCCTGTTGGACGAAAGCGAGAGATAAGGGCCGCATCCTCCCCCTAGCAGCGGATATGGTAAATTAATACATTTTTCGGGTAAGCGACCTTCTGGACGGCTCCATCCGTCTCTCGCCGCTTGACACACTTCTTCGCTCGCTTCCCGCTTCCGTTCAGGGCGGGCTTTTCTCACGATCCTCCCGTTCCATGTGCGGTTTTCACGATTCTCATTAGCACACCCAGTTCGGTGCAATTTTCGCGTCGTCTTTGCCCGATCGGTTGCCCTTTCGGACCGGGACTGGAAAGTGACAGTTGAACGATAAGCGGTGTAATGTAATTTGAGGTAACAGCCTTCTCTACGAATACACGTGTGCGATGCATTGGAGAGTGTTTAACATCCATTTAACATCTGTCATCAATTTTTACTGCGGCGTCTTGCTGCGGACGCTGGCGACGTAAAGTTGGATGGGGAGGTCTTTTTTATACAAGGTTTTTTGTATACTAAATGGCTTGTATTGAGTTTGGACCGGTACTTTTTGCTGATTATGGAAGCTAGCTTTTTATCTTTCGATGGACGTCAGCGCAAGTGCAGGTTTTGCTCAGATGCTTCGATACTATGTTGCTAGTTGCGGCATTTAGCTTAGGATTAGTCGTAGGATAGTGATGATCCACAAAAAATCAGTTACTGATTACTCTTTTACTGCTTATAATAAGACTTTCAGCCTTTTTGCTGTTATTCGCATTTACAAATACAGCATCTTGCTGCAATTTTAATCCAGCTTTATATGAGCGTTTGAAGCCGTCACAAATAAGCTCGTTTTCTGCTAGGGATCAAACTATCTTGTTTGATTGCACAGTTAATTAATTGTCAAGTGATAGGCAATTCCCGTCTAAAGAATCATGCTGTTATAAGGTTTTGAAGTTAATATGTACACAACGCATCACGTGTCAAATTGAAATTAAAACTGCGAAAAGAAACCACGTGCTCCGGTGGGTATCGAACACACGACTCCTTATTTGCTAGATAGGCGCTTTAACCTACAAACTTCGGAGCCCCTTCAGAGACCACGACGCTCGGAGACGAACTGAACTAGATTGCCCCAAAGCACATGGAATCATCATTTCGCAGTCTAAACTTCCTACATGTAAACTTCAAAACCTTATAACAGTAAATTATTTGAATTGTGTAGTTTGACAGATAATCGATAATCAAACTTACCGATTACCTGTCAAACGATACAAGTAGAGCGTCAGATTTTAGTTCTTACCAGAAAGCCTGATGATGGTGGTTATCAGCACTCATTAACTGCTGTATCCAGCATTTTACGAGCGCTAATGGTCGCCACAAAGAAGCTCGCTTCCTGGTAGGGACTAGGCGATTAGACATTTGGCTTGGGTCGTTTTATAGCAAATCGATAAGGTCGATCAAAAAACTTATCGATTTGCTGTCAAACGACTCAACCCAAATGTCGGATCGTTTGATCCCTACCAAAAAGCGAGGCTGATTGTGGCGGCCAAGAGTGCTCGTGAAAAGCTGGATAATCACAATGCACAATCTGGCACAAATAACATGTGAAATCTCCACAATGAACACACATTTGTATCACACAAATAAGCCCGATTTCTAATTGGGATCAAACTATCTCACATTTGGTTTAGATCGTTTAACGGTGATCGACAAGTTTGAGGATTGATCTTCCCGATTTGCTGCCAAACGGCCTGAAACAAAAGTCAGATCGCATGATCTCTACTAGAAAGCGAACCTAGTGGTGGACATTCTTCTTCTTCTTCGTATTACATCCTCAGCGCCTGCTTTTCAGCTTAGTGTTCAATGAGCACTTCCACAATTACAGTGATACCTCCATGAGTCGATGTTCCATGACTCGATATCGACTCATGGAACCATACTACAAACATAATGTCATGGTTACTATGATGGTCCCTAGAAGCAGCTTTCCAAAGAATTGCTGTTCCATGACTCGATATTTCCATGAGTCGATGGTTCCTTCAATATCGACTCATGGAGGTTTCACTGTATTTCCTTTGCCAAAGTTGCAATTTTCGCATTCATATATCTTGTGGCAGGGAAGTCAAGGAAATTTCTATTACGAAAAGATCCTTGACCAACCGGGAATCAAACCCAGACAGCATGACATTGCTTTGTAGCCGCGGACTCTAACCACTCGGCTAAGGAAAAAAAGGATGTCATTAGTGCTCGTAAAAAGCTGGATAGGGACTACCATTGTGTTATCAAATTCAAGATCTTCTTCTTCTTTCTGGCGTGACGTCCCAACTGTAACAGAGCATGTTTCTCCAAGTAGTGTTACACAGCTATTAACTAAAAGCTTTTTCTGTCAATGGATCATTTCTGCATTTTAATATCATGTGGTAAACACGAACATATTCTATGCCCTGGATGGGAAGCCAGGAAAATTTTCAAAACAAAAAAAGGATCCTCGACCGGCGAGATTTGAACCCTCAACCCTCAGCTGGGTCTTGCTGAATAGCTGTGATTTTGTCGATACGGGTATTTGGACCAAAATTAATTTTCTCATGCACTTTTTTCACGCATGAAAACGATTTGATTTATTTCCGATGTTTTTTGACAGTTAATCGACAAGATCGATCATCAAATTTGTCGGCCAGCTTAAACACTAAATAAGTCAGGTAGAAGAATCTTTTGCAAGAAGCAAGCTTGAATATGACAACCATTAGCGCTCGTAAAAATCTGGATGAGCTGTTGAAGATGACTTTAAGATTAAGCTGAGAATGAAGATTTGACCACAAGATAAAATAATTAGCTAGTACAAAACGTTTGCTTCTATAGGCTTGAATAAGCCCAAAACTTGCTGACTTCCTCAACCTTATCATTTCGCAGATCCTTCAACGCTATCGTGATTCAAACTTACAATGCATTAAACCAAACCTATGACACATCTGACGTAACGCACCTCGCCAGTAGTCTCTCCTACACCAGCAGTCATATCAAGGCTCGTGAAGCCAGTACGTTACTGGCTTGCCCATAACCGCAGCGCAAAAGTCGCGCTGTGAGCAAGCAATTGCGTATCTACCAAAGCTCACAAACTTCAAACCCAAGGAAAAACCCGTCCGATTGCTACCCGCGCCGTAATGGTAATCAAATATGACAAATTGGACGAGTTGTGCCCCATTTTGCAACTCGAATTGCATTCGCAGACTCCGCATCACCATCGCAACGGCCTGCTGCGTTGCAGTGCGTGTGTGGAATTCCACTGGCAATGGTGGCGCCTCTGGTGGCGCATCGTGGCATTAGCAAGCAATCGATATATCGACCAGGTCAAGAACCCTTCGCGCTGTGACGGGGAAAACTTTTCACCGACTGTCTTCCCCCTTGCCACAACGTGTGAATAGACACCGCGCTCACACCACTGCTGTCAGGCGACTGATCCAGTAGGGTTGAATTCCTCACGAGAGCGTGCGGGAAGGTGTGTGTATGCGTGTTTACGATAATTTTTCCTGATTGTTTCCCTGACTCGTGCCCAGCCGACCAAGTTGGGGGTAATTTAAAAAGGAGCCGCTTCGAGTCATTCGAACGACCCGTGGCTATTTACTTTGTCTGACCGTTGCTGGATGAGAAAAGCGTAGCGCCTCCCAGCTGATTGAAGGATAAACGGACAGTCCACGTACGAAGCAGCCCTGAACGAAACAATGTGTGCTCCCATGTGGGATTGGTCTTTAAAATTAAAGCACTTTTAAAAAGAACCCAAAGTGCTTTAAGAAGTACGGAAACCGCACCCTGAAATGACAGAACGTTGCCGCATACGCACACTACTCCGTCCTTTCAACCCTCGTTCAATGCTGGAACACAAACACCACCAGAGTCGGACCCCTCGTTTGCTGCGCTGTTTGGACTGGGCCTCTCGAACCAGGAACAAACCGAGAATTTCATTATTTTATTAGGGTGTGGAAATTTGTCATACAGTATCGACCGGGTTCAAGCTGGATATCGAGCAGGAAAAGCAAGTTCCGTCCTGTACCCGAGGGGGATGTTTCCCATATACATACTCCATAAGGAGCGCACATAGACGAGGGATGCTGATGACGGTTTCCGAAACCTGAAACAGTGCGCATGATCCGACACCGCCGCTGATGGTAAATGAGATGAAACCATTTACCGAACCGAATCCATATCTTACGGCAAAAGTCGTCCTCGGATGCTGCGGACGGCTGACTTTTCCCATCTCTCCATACACAAACATTCCGGCTCGGCACAAAAAGGGGGATGACGACGGTCTTAAATTGTAATTCGAATCGCCTTCCGCTTCGGGGCCGGGCCCGGGAACGGGGTTACGTGACGTTTAATCGATAAGTTTTCTTGTTTTCCGAATGATTTATGCGTTTTTCGCCAAACAATTACACACAATTGTAGATAATTCTGCGGTGCTGGCTGACATTTGAATGATAATGGCAGCTGGAAGCACCCGGAGGCTAGTTGCGTTTCCACGACTCGAACGGAAATTGATTTGACATTAAAACGATATAAAAGGCGAATCGTCACCGATCGATTTGCTCGTTAATTAGCATCGCACGGTCGCAGAAGCGAAGGATACTCCAGCAGGAGGTTGCAACTATTTACCTTTAATTTCCATCATCATTATTGGATGGTTCGGCGATGCGATGGAACCACCCATTGAAACTATCCGCGGAGACACGCTCGGACGAACGCTTCCTAACCTAAATGAAAGATAAACACAACTGTCACCGCGGCTTCTGAAGCTTCGTCGTCAGGGGTGGGTGCAGCCTTCAGATCGTGTAGCGCAGGGGTGTGCAATTACCGGGCGTGATTCATCATCAACGCGCGAAAACGGTGCAAACTTCCGATCCGATCCGATCGAATCCATCCAATAGCAGCCGTCTATAATGAGGTGCACTTAATCATGGTCGGATGCGTCATTCGGAACGTTCCGTGGCCCCGGAGGGGTTGTGCCGGGGAGCGAGCTTGCAACATTGCCCTTTTAATCCTGTTTGGTCCCACATCGTCGTGCAGCTCCGGATAGTGAAGGGGATTATGGCGTGTATCGATTGCCGGGATGCGATGTCTACGGGCGTCTGTATGTGAGTGTGTGGGTGCGAGTGTTTTGTGTCATTCAAACAAAATATATTTGGGATTAATTTTAATGAAAGGCTACTGATTGAATGGTGGGTGGGCGTTAGTGGATTGGACGATTTATGTGTATCGGGATCAATCGGATGAGCAGCTGGGGCAACAAGCTTTTAGATTGGAAACATTTGAGCTGGGCAGGAGCGTAGCGTAGGTGATTCGATACTGTGGGGTCTTGTGTGAATTGTCAAATTTCAGAGCACTTTCAAATATATCAGCTCATAATAACTGTAGAATTGAATACGTCGCTCAGAAGCAGACCTTGAACGTTTTGTCCAGTATACTTTATGAATGTTTCTGAAGACTTTAAGAGGTACCAAAGACAAGAAACATTTGAACGTAATATCTAAGGTTCATCAAATCGATCCGGATGCTCAGATGCTTCCTTCTCCCCGTATAATCTAGACTACAGTGCAGCTTCGAGCAGGTACCAGGCATAGAATAGGGTTCCAACTTCGTCGGTTTTGGGTGACGGTTCTTCAGTTCACTGGAACGTTCATTTGCGCTACACTGAATTTTCCTGACTTCTTTCAAGTCTGTAGCATACCGCGTTAGAAAGACCCGATCTAGCTTTTTACGATTTCCAATGGCTACCGCAAAAAAGCCTCGCTTTCTGACAGGGATCAAACGATATGACATTTGGCTTGGGTCCTTTCATCAGAAACGATCCAAACCAAACGTCAAATCGTGTCACCCCACTGCCTCGTCTTATCTGGGTAATCTGTTTTCGGTTTTCGGCCATTTCCAGCGCGCCGCTCGATGGTCTTCGTGTTCTGGAACATCTGCACGATATGGTGAAATGGTGGATTTAAAGCCTTTAGCCGATCTAGCTAAGCGACTGACCAGGATTATCGATCACCGCGCCCAAGATTTGCTGGTGTAGCACTTTTTGTTTCGAAGGCAACTTGAAAACTAGTTGACAGATCGCGATAAAAATTAAACAAAAACATACAGTCTAAACTTGTATTACCCAAATTGTCATTCATTTTTACCCACGCGACAAAGCTACACCTAAAATAAAGTGTCGCCTTTTTCCGAGTTCACATTCGTGTTCAGCACAGTGTCAGACTCATCAAATTTTCATAGAATACAAGTTTTAAATTGGATCTTTAGTGATTTAGCATGTCTGAGGATCATTTCCCTCGATACGATGTTCCATAATAGCTTTGAACGCCTCAGACGTTTTTTTTTCTGACTAACCTCAAAATTTACGTCACAAATTCCAACGATTTTCAAAAGGGGTGAGTCGTCTGATCAACGTCCTCCATTTTCCAAAATACAATAATAGTTATAATTGATGCTGGACTACTACAAAGTACTAAACTGTGTAAATTTGTAACTTATAAGTTGGCTAGACTCAGCGTGTGCGACGTAAAATCATTTGTAAGGTTCTTTTGTTCTACAAACAAGTGACACCCTAGTTTATTTTTAATCAGACAGCCAAAACTGAGAACCCATGTCTGCAGACAGTGCACACTCGTCTTCCGTTGTCGTAGGTCAAACTGAAACTTCCTTATCGCATCTGTAAATAAATACAAGCAATTCAAATATGCATCCATCCAGCAATTCCTCTCGAGAGAAGCGTTATCCCGTGCGCGATAACCCAATTTGGAAAAACAAACCTCTTCAGCCCACCGAGCCTTCCCCCAGTCCCCGAACCCTGTTTGATTAATGGACTGCCTTCTCCACCGTCAGCGCCCACAACATTGCGCAGCGCAGAATTTAATGATGTACAAACAGTGCATTCGTACCTTTCCAAAAGTCAACGCCGAAATGCGCGCACTCGAAAAAAAAACAGCCCGACTTCCAAAGGGACTGCTTCTGGTGAATGGCTCAGTTCGCGTTACATTGCCATCACCAGCGTTTGGTCGGAGACGGCTCCGCATTGATCGCGCTGTGCTGTCCTGTCACTCTACACTTTACTGTCACACGATCGCCCGTCTTTTGTGCCGTCGAAGCTTCGTTCTCCGGTGACTGTCACTGCTGCTGTTGCTCCGTTTTCGTGGAAAAGGTACGAAAATCAAATTCGAAAGGAACTTCCACAGGCCGTTTAAGATTTGGACAACCTCGAAACTAGAGCAGCAAAGGGAATGTGGTCAGTTCAGGTCCGTTTTTGGGATTTTGCGCGAACGGCCAGTCGGTGATGTGTTTGTGACCATCAGTGCGGTGCAACAATCGCTCAAGAACCTCGCTCTTATTGCACCTTTGCGCGCGCGCACATTGATCTTTCACTTTATATGGGAAACGCGGGCTTGAATGCTGAAAAAAACAACGCTCTCTTCTCAGCAGGAATTGGATCGGACCGGTGCCAATT
This sequence comes from Aedes aegypti, assembly GCF_002204515.2. Taxonomy (NCBI): domain Eukaryota; kingdom Metazoa; phylum Arthropoda; class Insecta; order Diptera; family Culicidae; genus Aedes; species Aedes aegypti. The sequence goes on along the minus strand of NC_035108.1, from coordinate 278,319,235 downwards.
TTAATGTTTTTGTTTACCATTTTTCACACGCACCCTGAGCCGCCCTCGTGCCCACGATCGTTGTGGTGAGAGGGCACCAGGGGGAGTATTATTTTTCCAAAAAAAAAAAACAACTCGATCGCGCGTGGTCACGTCGTCCCCGAACCCGCCGTGGACTTTGTCGTCGTTTCGTAGGCGCACCTGGCCAAGGGCTCCGGTGAATGGGCGACTGGAGCGCGATCGACGTCATTAACGTTGCTTGCACGTGCGACGACTGACTGGTGGTGAATGTCCCAAAACCGTACAAATGAGATTCCATCAACCTTGCAATTAATTTCCTTTCTTCAGCTGGTGTGCGGCGCGCAGCTCGTGGGATACAATCTCTTCCCGATTTTCGGTCGTGAGCGGTGAACGGCCGTTGTGACTTACTGGCGCGGTTGCTGACTCGTAATTGGGATCCTTGCGTAGGGACATTTTAGCCTCCTCCGCAATCTGAGAATGTACACGGTCATCGATGCAGCCGTCGTTGACGTCCGAACAAGGCTAGCTACCTTTCTCGATGTGGCCAGTCATGGACGCAATAAGTTAACCATCGTTCCGGTCTGCTGTTGTGTAGACTACTGCAAGGTTTATCCTGACATAAAGTAAACCGAAAAATGACAATTCCATTTTAATGATGTTGTTCCACATCCATCAGCGACAAGAACCTATTCACCATTCTAACCTCTCTTTTCTTCTTCTCTCTCTCTCCCCTAACAGATACAAAAGTAGCCGGGGTCCGGTGCTAAGGTCAAGCGAACGCCGCCGTCCACAGAGTATATCGTCGTCCACCTCCACGCTACTGCCCCGTGTGGTTCTGAATCGCATCGACCCCCGCGAGTTTGAGCGCATCAGAGTCTCGTACAAGGTTGCCATCCGGAGCACCCGCAGCAGTCGTACCAGCAGCGGTGCCCACCCTGGTATGAACATGGGCCAAAAGATCAGCGGAGGTGTCAAAACGGTCAGCAGCCGCGACCAACCATCGCCATTCATTCCGAAGATCCCGCGCGAACTGGCGGCGCACTTCCAGCGACCGGCCCGTCTCGATCTCCTGCTCGATATGCCCCCGGCCGCCCGGGAAACACAGATCAAATACTCCTGGAACTCGGAGGACCGCTCGCTGAATGTGTTCGTAAAGGAAGACGACAAGATGACATTCCACCGGCACCCGGTGGCACAGAGCACAGACTGCATACGGGGCAAGGTCGGCTTCACCAAAGGGCTGCACGTGTGGGAAGTGTTCTGGTCGACGCGGCAGCGAGGCACACATGCTGTGATCGGTGTGGCCACATCCGAGGCACCACTCCACTCCGTAGGTTATCAAAGTTTGGTCGGCTCGAATGACCAGAGCTGGGGCTGGGACCTGGGGCGCAATATGCTGTACCACAACTCGAAAACCTGCCCCGGAGTCACATACCCTGCGATACTTAAACCAGACGAAACCTTCCTAGTGCCGGACAAATTCCTAGTAGCGTTAGACATGGACGAGGGAACGCTCAGCTTCATCGTCGATGGCCAGTATCTGGGGGTGGCGTTCCGGGGGCTCAAGGGACGAAAGCTGTACCCGATCGTGTCCGCCGTCTGGGGGCACTGCGAAATCACCATGAAGTACATCGGTGGCCTCGATCGTAAGTATCCTTTCGCCCGTTCAATGGTAACCGGAGCATTAAAGCAACGCCTCAAAAGTTTGATAGTCGAGAGGAAGGGCGCGCCGGGCGCCACTCACGATCACCGCGTCAAAACAACCGCGATCGATATGAAATGCGGGGGACTACTTTTTCCTTTGGGTTGTTTTTTGTTTCGGAGCAGAGCCGAACCTTAGCCTTCGCCGCGTCATCCAAGGTTAAGATTTCGTGGGTAATTGATTTCGCTGCAAATCGAAACAAAAACACAATCGAAGCCGTTCTCGGCATGTTTGTTTACAATCACTTTTTTCCTCTTTCGAGAAACGAAAGGGTCCGTTATTCGGGTGGTCAGACAACTATCTTTTTTTTGCAGTCGCTTGAGGGCGTAAGTTTCGATGACTTTCAGATTTTGTTTATCGTTTTGGACCACAAAACGCAATGTAAACAAATGGGTGAAAAGATTATATGGCGTCAATGGACACAAGTGGTAGTCCTTGCCCAGGAAATGGTTGTGGTTTGTTGTGGTGAATGGTTCTCGTCGACTGCAATGATTCACCGGTGCAGGCAGCGGATATCAATGTTGCGGTCCTTCAGTTATCGATTTTGAAAGTCGTTATCTGTGAAGCCGTTAACGTTTTTGCGATTACAACCTGTAAATGGTTGGAAATTTACGTCGGTTATCGCAAAAAGATTACATTTTACGTTTTTGGAACTACGTTGGAACTAGCAACTGAAATGATTGATTAATTTTTCATCGATTAGTTCCTTAGATTTACACGTTAAAAATATTTGATTTTCTTGAGATTTTGTTCAAATTCAGTATCGGTATTTACAGTTACGCCGTCATGGTATTGAATATGAGATTTATTTCAAAATGTCAGTCGTTCGCTGCTTTCATCAATCTAAAAACCCCTCAATTTGATTAAATAGAGAGCCATCCAAATTCTTACGAACATAAATGCCTGTCACAATCAATTTGATGTCGTTTGACAGTTAATCGATAAGATTGATTACAAATTTTGTCGATCATCTGTAAAATGATACAAGGCAAACGCCAAATCGATTTTTCCCTTCGAAAAATGCGATTTCGATTACGCTATTACGCTGAATAGAGGTTTCACCTTGTTCTTCTGTCATTGGTTCCACTTTTGACGATCAAATCTCATATTTTTAATCGGTGATACGATTTAGATAACCTTGTTCACACCCCACGAAAAAACTAAGACGTAATAGCTAGGTCGCACCTTGCTCTCAAGCAGCTGAAGATGTGCTACACCGATAGCTACCGATCGATACAGATGATCTCCCTAGATCGATCGATCGCTTCTTCGTAGCATTGGCCCGGTCGTCGATTAACATCGTCACTGACGGGCGCGAGCTCTCAAACCAGAGTGGCTTGTTTAGACCAACCGGTCCTGTGAACTTACCCCCGCCGTCACCTCGCCGATGGTCTTCCGAGACAACGAGCCTAGAGCAGCGGTTCAAGAATGATGATGATCATAATCAGTGCTGGTAATAGAGAATGGTCGTTTTCAATGAACAAGTGCATCCTAATGTTCCCAAAGTTGAGTGACTTCTCGAGAGGAACGATCGGTAGCGGTAACTACACTTATTTTTATTGGGCTGTTTGAAGGCACTGCGGAGGGTATAGATTGTAGATCGTGGAACCGAAGGTTTTTCGGGTGCCATTCAATGTAGGACTATCTCAATGATGATCGATTCTCTTCGTCGTTTCTCTTTTCTGGTTTTAGTCGTTTGGTACAGAAGTAAATTTGAGTGTACTATACAGTAATGCCTCGTCATAAGACCATAACGATTAAACAAAGTGTATTTTAAAGTGCTTGCATAGTGAACATCGAAGTAGCATTCAATTTACTAAAATTAACGGAGTTAACTAAAATTAATGCTTTGGTGTGATACTATTGGTTAAGTTTCGCGTTGATCGTCGTCGGTTTTTTTCGCTGATAGCTTATCAATGCGATGTCATTACTGTTTCAGTAGGAAATTCGGAAAGGCCTTTTCACAAGACGTTTGAAATCAGCTGATTCGGAAGCTGTTTGATTTTCTTCTTCGGAAATGCCATACATGCATACACGGAGCTGTCACATGAAAAGACTTATTGTACTTCTTCGCAATTACGGTGTAAACTATTACGAAAATCGAGTGTATTTTGCGTTACGGTTTAAAGAGAAAATCGATAGAGAGAAATCGGTCACTGCAGATACGCCGTTATGATATCCATTTTTTTTACGAGCGCTAAAGACCGCCACAAAGAAGCTCGCTTTCTGGTAGGGACTAGGCGATCTGACATTTGGCTTGGGTCGTTGATTGCAATGGGTTATACTAGATATTCCACCGAAAATTCTTCATAGGATTCTACCAGAAATTTCATCAATAATTCCTCTTGAAATTTATCCACAGATTAAACCAGAAATTCTTCCGGGGAAAATCCTTCAAGTGACATTCTTCCAGGGATTCCTGCAAAGGTTTTTCTACAGGTTTTCTTCCACTAATTCCTAATTCCTTCGAAGATCAACCAAAACCAAAATCTTCAAGTAATTTCTACAGTAATTCTTCAGGGCTTACTTTCAGGCTGGCTCCAATAATTCTTCCAGAGATTGGTAAAATAATTACTTCAATGATTCCTTTAGTAATTCATCTAGAAGTTTGTTCCAAGGATTTCATCACGCATTACCCACGAATCACATAACGAATTCTTTCAAATACTTTTCAAAAGGCTCCACTCATGAAATTCATCACCAGAAATTCCCCGAAGGATTTCGCCAGGACTTTTTCGGGGCTTTCTCATAGAACTAGGATTTTTTTCAACGATTCTTTCTAGCAACTTTTCTACAGATTCCTCCAGGGATTCATACAAAAACTTCACAAGGGATTTCTTCAGTGATTCATCCAATGCTTTCTTCGAGAATTCCACCAAAAAATCTTCCAAAGATTTATTAAATAGTTCCTCTAGCGAAACTTCAGGAATTTCTCTACAGATTCTATCAGGATTTTTTCTTGCGATTCCACCAGAAATTGCTACAATTTCTATAGCAATTTCTGATGGAATCGCAGAAAAAAAAATCCTGACACTAGACACTTCATTAAAATTTTCTCCAGGAATTCCATCAGTAGTACTTCTGAAGATTCAATCAAGAATTCCACGAAAGGTTATATCAGAAATTCTATCAGGGTTTTCATTAGGAGTTTCTCTTGCTAATCCATCGGAAGTTCCTCTATAGATTCCATCGAAAGTTTCTCATTGGAAGTTTCCCTAGGGGTTCCATCATGAGTTCTAATTGGGATTTCATCAGATGTTCTTCTAGGGATTCCATCAGGAGTTCCTTCAGGGATTCTATCTGGAACTCCTCTAGGAATTCCATCAGGAGCTCCTCTGGCCATTCTATGAGAAGTTTCTTCAAGGATTCCGCCAGGAGTTCCTTCAGAGATTCCACCTGCAATTTCTCCTGAGATTTTATCAGAAGTTTCTTTAGGGATTCCATCAGGAGTTCTTCTAGGAATTTCATCAGGAGTTCCTTCAAGAATATCTCTAGGAATTCCTCCAAGGATTCCATCAGGAATTCCTTAAGGGGTTGCATCAGGAGTTCCTGTAGGAATTCTATCAGGAGTATCTTTAATGCTTCCATCAGAGTCCTTCTGGGGAATTCATCAGCGTTTCCACCATCAAAAGTTTTTTTTTTCAGAGATTCCACCTGGACTTTCTCCAGAGATTCCATCAGAAGTTCCTCCAGAGGTTTATCAGGAGTTCCTCGAGAAATTTCATCAAAACTTCTTCTAGGGATATCATAAGGAGTTCTTCTAGGGATTCTATCGGGATTTCTACCAGGAATATTATCGAGAATTCCTCCAGGAATTTCCTAAGGAGTTGCTATTGAGATTTCTTCAGGAGTTCCTCAAGAGATAACATCAGAAGTTCCTCCAATGATTGCACCGGAGTTCCTTCAAGAATATCTTTAGGAATTCCTCCAAGGATTCCATCAGGAGTACCTTTAAAAGTTCTTCTGAGGATTTCATCAGGAGTTCCTCCATCAAAAGATTTTTCAGAGATTTCACCTGGACTTTCTCCAGAGATTTCATCAGGAGTTCCTCCAGAAATTATATCAGGAGTTTTTAGAGGAACTTTTTCAGTATTTCTTCAAAACATATCATAAGGAATTCCTCTATAGATTCTATCAGGAGTTCCATCAGGAATCTTATCAGGAATTCCTTCAGGGATTTCATCAGGAGTTTCTATAGGGATCCATCAGGAGCTCTTCAAGGGACTTCATCACGAGTTTCTCTATGATCCCATCTGGAGTTGCTTCAACAATATCTTTAGGAATTCTTCCAAGGATTCCGTTCCTCCAGGGATTCCACCATGGTTCCTCCATGGATTGCATCTGGAAAAAAACTCCTTGATTTCCATCAGAAAAACCTTCAAGAACTAGAAATTCTTTCAGAAACTCCACCAATATGTTTCCGATGATTTTACCGGGAATTTGAAAAAATCCTCTAGAGGTTCTTCCAAAACATTCTGGAAAAAAATTTCCAAGTGTTCCACCAAGATGATCTCTAAGAATCCCATAACGAATTTCTTATGGGATTTGACCACCATATAAAGAATGCGCCAGTAAGACTTCACCAGTAGGTTCGAGTTGACTCGAAAAAATCAATCATGAATCTTATCGATTAACTGTCATTTCACATGACTAATTTGACTTAAACCCGACTTCAAATCGTTTGATTCCTTCCAAAAACGGCGGATCGTTTGATCCCTACCGGAAAACGAGGTCCGGTATGAGAATTGATATTGCTCTTCACTTACAGATTTTAAAATTTGACGATAATTGTTTCCTTCTCCCGTTTCTGTTTTCACATAAGACGTTTTGCTCATATCCAGCATTTCACGAGAGCTATAATCAATAATTTCCGTTCCAATGATCTGACATCTGCCATACGTCGTTTGACGGTGGTTGATCGATAAGAACAATCGTCAATATTATCGATCAACTGTCAAACGACACAAGCCAAACTTCAGATTGTTTGATCCCTGCCGAGCTTTTATTAACCACCAGCGATGCTGATTAAAAGCTGAAAAGTCGTAAATTGATACGAGGCTTCTAGATGGAGAAGTACGGAGTATACGATCTATGCTATTCAACTTTTTACGAGCGCTGATAGCTGTCACAAGTAAGCTCACTTTCTGGTAGGGATCAGGCGATTTGACATTTAGCTTGGGTCGTTTGACAGCAAATCGATCATCAAACTTATCGATTAGCTGTCAAACGACCCGAGCCAAGTGTCAAACCATTTGATCCCTGCCAGAAAGCGAGCGATTCTGGCGACCATTAGCGCTTGTGAAAAGCAAAATTTTTGAATAAATATTTCTAGGAATAATGCATCCTGTATCCATACAATAATTTAATGACCAAACTTTTGATGCTGCGCTCGATTACGGTTCCATGTTTTATCCCTAAGCTGACATACTTCCGTAAGCTAACGTATCCTTTCCCTTTCCCATTTTAGCCGAACCACTGCCACTGATGGACCTGTGCCGGCGAGTCATCCGCCAGAAGATCGGTCGGACGCACATGGAGGAGCGCATCGAACAGCTCCAGCTGCCACAGTCGATGAAAACCTATCTGCTGTATCGGGATCGAAGATAATAGACAACCCAAAAGCCGACTATTAATTATTTAATAATAATTATTATCGCTTATTATTATAATTATTGGCTAGATATTAATTTTCTCCACCTCCTCCTCATCGTCCACCACCGCCACCGGATTCGACTGATCGGAAAATGAAACGACAGCCGTAACAAGAAAAGCGAAACCGCAAACTGATGATCCAGAGAACATAACGAAAAAAGTTTAGCTCTTTGTGATTTGGGCGAGGATCGAACTCTGAGGTTCGTTCAATCTTTCGCGGAGTAGTGCTATCCGAGTTCGAATGGTTAGGGAGGAAACGATAGGTCTATTTTGCAAGTAACTGACACAAACTCTGTGCGAGTAAGGATATGATTTTCCCCACAATCTCACAATTTTTTTAAAGTAATACGGACTCTGCGATAAGTAAAATCTAAGGAAATAGTAACTTTAGGAGAAAACAGTAAAAACTACAGATGCAAAATAACAGAAAACTAAGTATATATATTGGAGAAAAATATATGAAAAAGGCAAAAAATATTTTCACTTTTAGAAAGCTGTAAAAAGGTCGGAAGAAACATTGTAAGATAGACGAATCGAAATCAAAAGGCGCCAGCACTTTTTTGATTTTAGCAATTGTAAAAAATATAAGAGAGGAAAATGGCTGACTTACCCCCCTTTTATCCGTTATTTTTTGTCCCCACCCTCACACCCCTCCCCTCTTCGAGTAAATGTAAACCAATCCCCCCAGATAACGATTACACTTTGAAAAACACAAAACGGTGGAAACAAGATGTGTTCTGTTTTTTAAGCTTTTAATCTGTATAGTAAAACCTAGGCGTCAGAAACGAAGGATCCGATATGAACTGAAAAAAAACTACCAGAACAAATAGAAAGAATCACAACAACCGACAAGAATCACTGAAACAAGAATGCTACTTCTTTTTTGCATTTATCGCCTGAAGCCACGAGCCGAAGGTGATCTCCGTTCTTCCAAGATCTTGATATAAGGCTCAAAAAAGGGAGGAAACGAACAATAAAAACCAACGCAAAACCGCAGAATGGGACTGACCGCTGAGGACGCGTCCGTTCTCGTCTTCTAAGGCAATAATAAGCGCGTTAAGAAAACAGGCCAGAACAAAGTACTATTTATTAACACTTCCGAACGGAACGGAACGAAACCGACTAAAGAAGCATCACGCACGGGTCGATCAGTTAGTTGATCGACCGGAAATGTGCAGAATGATCGAAAGAGACAAGCAAGAAACCACAAGCAACAAGAACAAGACATAAAATATGGAATCCGTGTGATTTTTTTTTTATTATTTGACGTGATTTAAACTTAGATTCAGTAATTAAACTTTATTAGGATCAAGTAAGCAGGTGGGAAGAGTGAGTGCAGGCAATGCGAGTGAGCGATCAGTAGTGAACAGATGGAAACCGCGTGGAGTCGAGAAATCTTAGGATCTTAAGCGTTTGATAGGCGATAGCGAGTGAGTGCGATCGGGTACTTTGATCGAGCATCTGACTAGGCTCATGTTTTCCAATTTGGGACAGAATGAGTGAGGAACTGGAATGAGCGGTGCCGTGCGAATGCGAGAGGCTCAGTCAATGTGCGACTATTCTAGCAGTATAGGGAATACGAATAATTAAAACAAAAAAAAAACTATCGAACTAGTAGGAGAAGATCACAGAATATTTTGATTATACGTCGAAACAATGAACAATCGGAATCGGAAATCAAGGAAGTGTCTAGGTTTGAGTCGGGCAGGAAGCCTTCTCCCAGCTCAGCTCCTTCCGGAAGCGGGAGCACGGCAGCTGCATCTATTCGTGGATAACGCTCTTGTTTTTGAAGGGCACGCTTCCAACTGCAATTCTTAAATCTAAGAACAACGCGATCGAAAATCTCAACGGAAGAAGGCAACAGCACCCGACTGAATTCCGACCACAATAATGAGAATAACTTGAATGAATCTTTTACTCGCAAGGAATTTTCCTATCTTCAGAAAAAATCAAGTTTTATTTCATTTCAAACTCATTTGGCAGCTTTAAGCGTCGGGTCAATCTTCCTCAGTTCGAGCAGCAATCATCTAAGCTAATTTATTGTTAACTGGAAATTTTAGTTGCCATAAATGAAGTCGACCTCAAACGAAACAGCCACTGTAATGCCACCGTGCACTTAGAGACAAATCCAACGAGAGGAAGATACCCGCACTAAATTTTGCATTCTTACTTTTCGCATTATTTTCTTAAAATTCTCGCTCGAAACCCATTTAGGCAGTGAAAAAGTCTCGACAGGAACAAAAGAAAAACCGAACAAAATTGTGAAGTGATTTTTTTTAGTTATTATTTTTAGGTTTCTTTGTATAAAAATCTCCCTTCTTCTGTTTAACCGCTTCTTTGTTCAATTTATTTTCATTTTTGATTATATAGTATAAAAACGAGAAATAGTCAAAATATAGATAAATGATTTTTATATGAACGTTTTATGAGTTTTATTGTTTTTCAAAATCCCCCACTCCCCCATCCGCCCGCTTCCCACACCGTTGTCCACTTTGGTTGTTTACAAAACAGATGATGTCGTACGTAATAATGACTGTTTAACATTTTCGGATGAAACATGATCAAGCTTATTAAACAAAATGAATGAGCATGGACCGATGCACGCGTTCACTATCTGATGTTTGAGCGGTGCCGTGTTATTTACGTGACCATGGCAACGAGTGAATTCGGCACCGCTCAAACGTCAAATTAGTGAACTCTTGCATCGGTCCATAGATGACCTTACAATTCGTAGTTGCTACTTCGTGATTGACCAGAACAATCTAATTTGCACAGCGATCCATTGAATGTGGTTGGGATTAGCTTACCATTCTCAATGAGAATAAAATCGAGAGCTCGAAGTTTAAAAGCCAATAACGGCTTCGGTCACGTCTTTTCAGTTCTCGGGAAGGAAAAGAATTGGGTTTATTCTACGAGTGGCGTTAGGTGAGAATTGTCGGTCTCGTATATCGACGTGACAATTCTCTACTCGAGTGAAGTGACTCTCCATTTGATTTACACAGGGAGTCACATCACTCGAGTCGAGAATGGTCACCTCGATATACGAGACCGACAATTGTCTTTTCACGACACTCGTAGAATAGGCCCAAATGTTAGTTAGACAACCATTGTTACTAAAGTCCGTAGAATCTTCTGCTTTTCCACAGTTGCTTCATTGCACGCCTAACAAGTGCGAACAAGCTTTTATCGTTCACTCCCGCAGGAGCAAGCAGCTTAATTAAAGGAATAAACACAACTCAGACTGATAGCTTTCAAAAACAAAATGGATTAGAGTAAGGTGGGGCAAAAGTTCGACCTTAGTGGTATAATCAGTGGTATCAGTTAAAACAAAACAAATACCATACATTGAATCTTCAACGTATTGGCTACAATTTTGCTGAACAAACTTGTGTCAAAATATTTACCCATTTTTGATTATAACAGTTTCAAAATTAATTGTCTTATTCGAACTTTTGCCCCACCGGTGGGGCAAGAGTTCGAATCTAGTGTGGGGCAAAAGTTCGCTGGATAAAACACAAAATATCGATCCTTTTATGATATGCATACTTTACACCAGCCGTAAACTTAAGTTTGACGAAAAATACACACTTAATTTTCATCAAAAAATTGCCCAAAACCGAGTTAATTGTAATATGCTCAAAAATAGCAGTTTTTCGCAAAACTATGTGGAAATGAAAAATTTTGGTGACAATTTTCACACGATCAGACAAATATAACTGAATTTGAAGATACTATGTGGATTTTAGGCAATTTGCAAATTATTCCGTGATTTTATACATGGGTCGAACTTTTGCCCCGCTGATTCGAACTTTTGCCCCACTATGGGCCAAAAATTGTTTTCAAGCATCTATGCAAAAACTAATACACCTCAAAGCAACCTTATGATAGGCCTAGAAACGCCCTTACATAAAATATTGAAAAAGATTTTATCTTCAATTGGTTCCATGCAACGAAAGTTTGACCAAAAATTATAATATTCACGTCGAAAAACAACAAATAGCCATAACTTTTCCAAATCTCAATCGATTTTTATGATATTTGGGTTGAAAGTCTCTTACTTGAGTAGTATTCGAACCACCATGACATTTATAAGATTTGTTTTGAATTGAGCTGGAAATCTTAAAAAGAAACTCTTACCCCACTCGAACTTTTGCCCCACTTTACTCTACGCAAATTCGTTTGAACTCGATTGACTAAGCTAAAGAGTCTGAAGTAAAACCGCAGAAGAAAAACGTGAAAATTGAAACAGTCGACAAAAGTTTAATGTAATCGCAGTATTTAGCCTTATTCGCTGCTGGCAAGTGACTTCTTGGTCTATCTTGATGCATGGGAAATTCCTGGAAGGAAGCGATCAAGGAAGTGCCTTTTCCCGATCGCAGTACGCAGTTGAAAAGAAATGTCAGTTCAAACGAAAGTCGCTGTAGAAAATTTCTGCAAGAAATCGGCAAGAAAATTCTTTGGCGATTCCGTTTTAGCGGCAAATCAGGCTTTAGCAGGAAATCTTTTCAAAACGATTAAAATTCGTCTTTTAAATCAAAGTTCAAACATTAAGTTGAAACAATTTTGGAACCGCTACCCAGGTAACCATAAGCACTAATGGTAAGCCCTAAATCAGCATCATAGATGCCTACAGGCTTTATAGTAGCACTACAAATGCTTACAAGCCTAATATCAGCACTTCCACCGTATAGAATCCTGCTTCTAAGCCTGATGCTTACAGGAATTAAATAAGAACTTTATTGGCTCTATATACGCATATAGGACATGTTTAAATGCTATCTAGTACTTTGACAGATCACGTGCTAAGTGTTTGAATGTAGTGATAAGAGGTTCTCTACTACCCCAATCGCATATATTATGACCAACATTACGGGGCGCTCAGGTTCGAGACGGAAATGAGGGGTTTTCATCACCATTCAATAAAGACCGCCAGAGGCGTACGCGAAAGTACAACAAAATCGTTACGAACATCGTGCGAATACAACTGACATCGTGCGAATACAACTCACATGGTCTAAAATGGATCATTGAAGGTAATTTTTTCGGCACGCACCGCATCAAAACAAAGGCGCCATCGTATATGGTATTTAACATTGTGCATCGCTGTTATGTCAAACACGAAAGACTACGGTGGCGCTATCTGTGCTTTTCATAGTGGCCGTTTATTTTATTTTATTGATGCAATGGACGGCATTAGTGGAGCAGAGAAGCACGGTTATATCCTTGCATTATAATGGTAATCTATTTCGTGTTTTCTGGCTCTATAATTACAGTATATACATATATAAAGCTGTAAATCATCAAATGACTGTCCCATTTGCGCATATAATGCTGTTATAATGCCTATTATCGTACTTACTGTTTACTTGGTTACTGGGCATTTTTAAAAGCTAGTCTTTCAACTGTGACACTAAAGATTAGTGCTGTTAAATGTCGAAATTTTGTAAAAATTAAAATGTAAAAGAGCTCTTCCATGCAGAAAATAACATCAGCAAATGTGGTCAACCAATATTAGTTTAGACATTTTCCACGGGGATGGAAGATATCCGCAAAATTCAATTGTCAAAATCACATGATATTCATAACATTTAACAGGAGACTTACTGCATTCTTGTCACGGAGGTTTTGTTAATAAGCTTATACAGTGCAATATACACACTGTGGCAAAGTCAAAACATTCTAAATTATGAGAAGCAATTTGAGTATTCAACTTAGCACCAAGCATCCTTTCTGTTCCTACAGCTGCCGTGAAGACACGGCCAGGACAGTTCTTGATTACTGGAGGATGTGTCCATCTCATCCAAATGTCTATTACTTATGGTACACAAGTGATTCTCGCACAACATTCACATTCGAGACAAAATTTTAACAGTTTCGTAGTCGCGCTGTTGTAATTTGTACAACACCCTCGCTTATCGTACACAGCATCTGCGAAGTGGTTCAGCCGATGGCGAACCACGTGACGACTGGAAAGTTAATATTTTCTGTATCTTTGCCGGGACAGCAAATATTTCACTTCTATGATCAAATTTCTCATGTTTAGTGGAAAAGTGCTCCTAAATAAATTCTCGCAGAATGTCACAAAAGGGCCTATGTAACAATTAAAGATTCCTCTCTCACTCTCTTTCGATTATGACAGTGTAATACTAAAGTTTTTCACCATAAATCGAATGAAAATGTCCTTGGCATTACGTACATACAAAAACGCAATAGAAGAGGTTAATGTGACTCAGATATTGATTAAAGAGAAAGTAAAAAAGAGAGCCTCCCAATGTTGGAAAGGTTCCTATGCAAAATTAATCAAGAATTCGTTGTTACTGCTTCGTGATTGACCAAAACAGTCAAAACGACTCCAACCACGCCTTTATGGTCATCTGGGTAGCGAAGGAATTCACTCCTAAATCCACTGCTCAGGCTGACTGAACAATAGTCAGATAAGTCAGAGCTTAAGACTCTGGAGTCAAACGGTGGAAGCGGAATAACCAAATAGCTAGACCAACCTATAGAAGAGAAAAGACCAGCATAGTGTCCATATGAGCACTTCTACAGTTATTAACTGAGAGCTTACTTTGTCAAAGTTGTCATTCTCGCGATTTTTGAAGAAAAACATTCAAACTTCTTCACAGGATGACCAATTCTTCTATGATTCAAGTCCTCTTCATTTGAAAGTTGTGAAATATCAATTCTTACTCGTGAAATCGTCACAGTTCGGAGTATGGATCATGTTCGGAATTTGAGGCAAAACGACACTTTATGCTCAGGGAAATCTAGGAAATTTCCATTATGAAAAGATCAAGAACCGAGCGAAATGCGATTATGTAATCTCCGTACTTTTGTTTTAGCATGAGATCGTTCAAAACGGTAAAGATTTATCTCTAAGGTTAAACTAAGGATGTGATGCAGACTGGTTGCAATAAAGCACATAGTTAGAACTTTAAATAGTCAGGAGAATTTTGAGTAATCAATCTAGCATCTTGCTCAATGCTCACCCATGCAGTAGTGTTATTGTTGCGATCTAATTGCATTTTTGTACTGGAGAAGCATTGGATGAGAAGCAAGGTACTGTGATGCCCATTGAAGGTTATAGAAATCACTGCAACTCTTTTAGGTACTACGCATCAAACTGATGTGCAGTATACACGGAGAAATATTTTTACCTAATTTTTGAGTTTACTTTACCCAAAATTAAGTATATCGATTATAGTTTCAACCCAAAATCTCTCGGTTTTCTCTTTCTCCCACACGAATGTTGTCAAAAATAGAGAGAGCTTCATCTACCCAATGGGGGTACTTTGGCCCAATAAGCCAAATTTGGGTAAATGCAACTTTTCTTATGTTTGGGTCTAAAGAACTCAATTTTGCGTTAAATCAACCCAAAATTGAGTATATTTTTCTAATGGAATTAAAGCCAAACTACCTAGTGGGGACCTTACACTGAAAATATATATTGTTTTATATTACGAAATCGTTCGTTTGAACTACGAAATTATTCGTTGTTTTCTGCAACGAAACAGTTTCGTAAAATGTATGCAACCAGCTTTGTAATATGAATCAAGCTCGAAATCAAAACAAACAATGATTGTTATAATGTACTAAACATTTCGTAATCGAAATTCGTTTGTTTCGTATTCAGAACGAACATTTATACACGCTTCTGCTTACCTTCCTCGGCTGCGGTCGTGTCATTTTGTATTTTACGAAATGTGTCTACGAAACCTTTCGTTGCAGAAAACAACGAATGATTTCGTAGATTAAACCATCAGTTTCGTAATACTAAACAATTCGTAATACGAATCGTGTTGTTCATCTACGAATTGTATATCGTACATCTTACGATTATTTCGTAAAGTCACTGAATCGCGAAATTCTGTCAAGTACAAATAATTCGTACAATGAATGAAAATTGCGTTATATGTACGAAATTTTGTTTTACGAAATGCATTTGAGATAAAATACGAAGAGATGTTTTCAGTGTAGAAATTTAGCCAAAATTGAGTTATTGGGCTCAACTACGGAATTGCGTTGAAACAACCCAAAATTGAGTTGAATTCCGTCTCCGTGTAGAGTTTAGTGACAGTTGAACTCATGGACACTGAATCTATGACAAAAGGTCGAAAGACAAAAGGTCGAAGGGACAAAAGGTCGAAAGACAAAAGGTCGAAAGGACAAAAGGTCGAAGAACAAAAAAGAAGGGACAAAAGGTCGAAAATGTATTTTCAAAGAAGGAAAAATTTCCCACCAAGCAAATCATTTTCGACCTTTTGTCCTTTCGACCTTTTGTCTTTCGACCTTTTGTCCCTTCGACCTTTTGTCTTTCGACCTTTTGTCCATAAACCCACGGTAGACAGGTTGTCCCGGGCCCGATCTATCTGACAAGCCAATCGGGCTCTCTGTCACCATAGAAGATGGTATATCCATCCATGTCGATAGCCTGGTTTTCCCCGAGAAACTTCCACACGCTCTCTAGACTAATCAAAATGCATTTGGGAATATTACCTAATTTGACAAATTAACTCCCATATTCTGAGCGTTTTTAAGACAAAGTGCAAGTTGTTTTTCTCTGAGTTTCACAATCATATCTACACTACAGCACCCATACCATTGAGCGTGATAACCACTATTGGAGTTGCAAATTTTTGTTCTAAGCAAAACCGATGCCGGCTGCGTCCGAATACACGTTAATTTGGGATTGGGAGGAAATGTCAATGTGTTACTCAGCATTTCCACGAGAAAACACTGGAAATTAGGAAAATTCTTGAATTACAAGATCAATGTTGGTAAACGACACGATCGTAACGCACGTGTAAACTTTTGTCTGTCTCACGAATATCATTAATCCTATCATTAAAGATTTCATCTACCAATGATCTATAAGGAAAACACTAGAATTACACTGCAAATTCTTCATTAATAACTGTGCCCTGAAACCAACGCTGAAATAAGCACTGGCTCCTGAGAGGTCCAATGAATATTCGTGTGTACAGACGGCACTAATTCTTTGAGGGGTATCTCCTGTAAATTTAAAACTTATTGATCACTGATACACGAGCCATACTTTTATCCCTCGAATGCGTTCGCATTCACATAACACGCATGACTTTTACCGTTCGTGGAAGATAATGAATCACGATAGAGAAGAAAAACACACCATCCTCTGTTTTGGGCCGATTAAGTGTCACCATATAACAAGCTGACACTCTCCCATTCTGATCACGAAACCTAAGCGAATATGTTTTATATTCTGTACAAGGTTAGTGATCAAAGGGTGTTATATGAACCAATAGGTTATAATTAAGCTGCTTAGGACTACACTGCCGTGAATCGCAAGTCAGTCCGATCTGTAAAAAGAAGGCATTGAGAAAATGGGATGTGAAGTTTCCAAACTCGTTTTCCATGCGAATATTTAAAAAATTTCAGGGGGTTGGAACATGTTCAAATCTTAACGAAACTTTCACAATTAGTTTTTCACTACTATATATTTGCGAGAAAAATATAAAGATGATCAAAAAATTATCAATTTTTGTGTTACACGGTGCAAAAATCTGTAGTGAGACTGATATGCGGTTACTTTTCATTATGGGACAATTTGACTTGCTGTTTTTCCTATTTTTTTCGAACAAATAATATTTTCTCATTAGCTGAAAGACCATTGGAAGATATGTTGAAAACTGAACTCAACTCAATTTTGCAAAAATGTAGATGGGACTGACTTGCGACACGGCAGTACATTACCAGAAAATATGGAAGTTGTTTTCATTTTTAAGCAAAACATAAATCTCTCGAATAACTTGATGTCGTTGTCGTCTATTAGAGTTAATGCTCTTGAATGCTCTCTCGTCACGTACCATGCGAGAGAGTGAATATCAACATTCATAGTGCTCTCCGAATGTGATGTGGCATGATCAGTTATGATTCATGAACTGTTACACTCTCTGAAAATGGTTCGATCGACATATTTGGATTAAAATCCAGACTCTGATGTAGATTAAAATAGGCTAAAGGAATTGAAATTAAAAGTATGATTAATCAAACTTTTTAGTGATATAATTCACCAAGCATGCATAACGGGACTGCAACTTCCATTTAAGATAGAATTCGGTTGAAAATTCACGATAAAAATTAGATTAAATCGACTTTTCAACACGCTCAAAGTCTCCATACATATTTTTTCGCTTCTTCATGGCTGTATGGCTAAATACTATACTTTTCTAAACAATCAAAAAACAACTTTTGAGTATCTTAAAGTATTATAAACTTTTTTTTATAAGGTTTATTTGACTTCATGTATCAAGTTTTATTTGACTTCATGTATATGGCAAATTAAACAAATAAATGGTCATACAAGCTGGTAAACTTGCATGCAAGTTGGCTGAAACCGTCAAATTCTGCATCTCAAAAACTAGACGTGCTATGATATTTTCCAAAACGTCAATTCAGCAGCCCTAAATTAAGTAAATAGCGGTGCTTGAGACAAAAAAGTGTTCCGCATCTTATGTCAAAAGAATAGTTTCTGCTAGAATTCTTCAACATGAGCTTAGAGGGATCACTTTGTATTTTTTTTTCTGTATAGCAATCAAACTTGAACATAAGAAACCCATGTTGGCAGTTAGCACATAACGTTCCAAGTAAGCAACACAGTGCAGTTAGATTGCAAGTCAAGTTAGGTTGCTCTATAGTTGGAAAAAAATATACTGAGACTCGTCTAATTTATGCATTCTACCAGAAATTATTCTAGGTATTTTTCTTACAAAGGCTTTTCCTTCGATTCCTGCAAAAATAACTTCGTTGAATTATTCCGAACCCCTCCGAAATACTATAAGCAATGTTTCCAGGAATTCATCTGAAATATTACATAATACAATTCAACGATTCATTCAAGGATTTGTGTGAAACGTTTCAGATATCTATGTAAATATTCTCTCAGGTATTTTTCCGAATCCGAATCCTGCAATAAGGTAGAGAATTTTTTCCAAGAACATTTCCCAGATTAACTCGATTAAGGCTAAGTAGCCCGTCATTCGTTTTGGCAACAATGATTACTTTTCAGCTTGCATTTCAAAGTGATATAACTCAGTCTTGATAGTTTACATTGACTTGAAAAAGTATCATTGTACGCGCTAGCATACATAAAAAATGCTGATAATTATTCAGCTGTGTCAGTGCAAAACCAACTGATTTTCTTTGATTCAAAATCGTGATATGAATTAGTAACAATCATCAACGACGCGTTTAAATTTCAAAGACGGCCTACTTCGCCTTAAAATTTGTTCATTGCAGGCTAGTCCAAGAAATTTTTCTTGGGTTACCTCTTAAAAACCTTCTCGGGATGCTTCCTAATCATTGAGATGGGATTTTTCTCGAATAACATTAAAAATATTATGGTTCACAGCTTCTGCTCAAATTTTTCAAGATTTTTCTTTCTCTGGATTATCCCTAGAATTCCTCCAAAAAAATCAGAGAAACCATTGACATAGATTCTTGTACCGGGTACCCCCGTTGATTTGACCACTGCTAATCTGAACACTGTTTTATTTGAGCCCAGTGAATTTGCACATCGTTCAAATTAAAAGTAACTCAAACATCATTTAGTGAACGGAGTGAAGTGAAAAGGAACTTTGTGTAACACATGCAGAATCAAAACAAAAGAGCCAAATGGGTAACCAGAAGTTTAATTTTCTATTGAATGAGAAGTTCAAATTGAATATGAACCTCAATGGTTTGAATGAGGTATCGTTCAAATTGTCGAGGGTGTCGGTGTCCCTTTTTTATAATGTCTTTGACAAATCTCATGAAAAAATCGATGAAAAAGTTGTTCGGTCATCTATAAGTAGTTACTGAGAGGATATTTCAAATAATGCTTGTTAAACCATTCCAAAACTAATACATGCAAATCATTAAAATCCTTTCCAAAATAATGTATCATAATCTGAGAAGAATAACATGTAGAATGTTTGGCAATCTGTCAAGAACTTCTCTCATCTTTGGTGAAGCTATAGGGAAAACAAAGGTAGGGGGATTTCTACAGAAATCCTAGTTGGGATTGCAGAAAATTTCATGGGGCCATTCCTTCGAAGAATTCCTTGAAATTTTTGATGTGTTATATTGGATATCATGAATTAAAATTCGAAAAAGGTTAAAATGCAATGGTACTAATATACCGGTGAAAGATAAAATGAAAAATTATCAGGATAGAAATCACTCATATCAAAACGCAGGCTCATATTCAAACACCGTGAATTTGACCTTCGCCATTCCATGTAAATTTTCCTTATTGAACATTATCTTGAAATACCATTATTTTAGATATGTGAACTATTTAAGGAATTCTACACGTTTGTTACAATGACTAGCTTGTAGTCAACTTCCTTTTTCAAAAGTAATAATGTCATTATTCAATAATTTCATATTTATGCTTAATTAATTTCTGCATTTAAACTAAAGTTCTCAAGTATTTAGAAATACTGCTTACAAGCATTTCCAATTAGTGAGAATTATTCTTCTATTAAAAATATTTACGAAACACGGACGCAGTCCTGCTCTACCAAGATTCTGCACAGAAGCAATACTTGTCTTTACGCCTACTGATATGCCAAATTTTCCTGATACAATCGTAAAACTACATTGCATGTTCGATTTGGCTGCATGCCGTCTTACGTATATCAGCCTGAAAATATGCAACCGAATGTGGACAACGTGTGGATACAATCGACATGTGTTCGAATATCGTCTTGACGTAACACAGCCCAATCCTTCCATACTCTACCTTATTATTTTACCTAGTGAATAACCTAGTCCAAAGAGAGGAACTTCATTTGATATCTAGTCGAAAGAACCCATAATCAACTTTACTTAAATAATAAGCCAACTAGGAAATTTCCAACTATCTTCAACTCAACCGCAAATCCATTTTCTCCAAAAACCGACTCACAATCCCCAACGAATGCCAACCAATCACAAAATACATCCACCACAAAAAAAAAAAACTAGGATACAAAACTCAAACAAGACGCAAAGCAAACACTGTAAGGAAGGGCAACATTCTTCAACCACAATCAAACAACGACGGCACGATGCGACTTGAATCACATTGATAAAATCATACTGCTACAACATTCCACGTTGCGGAATGAAAAAAAAAAAACATGTTGCAAAAGAAAAAAAGCTAGTTACTGATAAATAGAGCAAGAATGAAGCAAATGCATGCAAAGTAATAATTCTTAACCCCAACAAGTTGAAACAAACGAGAAAAGCAAAATACCGTAATCAAGAACAGCAAATCGAGGACGAGAATGTAACCCATAAAAAACGTAACAATGTTATAGGTAACAACCGAGAAAATCGCGAACCAATAAAAAATTAACATGATATGTAACGCTAACCAATGCAACACTCATACATACAAACAAACACCCACAATACAAGTTAAATTTACCTAAAGAGGCATATAAGAAATAAAAAAGATTGCTGAAACCAGTAACAGATCACATAAGCAAAGTTGTTATGGCCGATGTATTTGGTAGGTGGCAGGAAACTGAACAGAAAGAAAAACAAGATGAATTAAGCAAAATGGGCATGATTACCATTGCGGAGATAGGAAGCAAAAGTATGAGAAAAACAATAAATGTCTTTTTTGTATAAAAAAAGTGATTATTAAAAAATAAAACCAAGTGAGAAAATTACGAATTTGTGTCTTTGATTTTTTGTATTCGAAAAAAAACCTTTGATTCGCTAAATTTTCAAATAACATCGGGTAGGGGTTTGACACAGTACGGAATTTTTCATTCTGTAGACCTGGAATCAAATCGCATCCCCGAAATAGTCGAAAAGAGATTACTTCGGAGATTGTCTTAACGGCTTTCAGTATTGTCAGCAACAAGCAGCGGCTCTCAGTATTGAAGCAACATAACAGTCGAATGAATCTAACTTGAAATTATAGTGACAACTGCTAACGGAATAGAAGTTAACCCGAGTAAATCTAAACAATCATTTTATTATCAATGAGAACACTTTTGTTATAAAATAATTGAGCTATATATATATACGAGGATCCTATTTACAAATGAAGGACATCGTCGGTGTTCCCTTAGTGGACGGTCCCCTATAGTCGCACTTGTGGCTTTTTACGGCCGTTTGGCTGGTAATCGTAGCAAAATAATTTTTCACATGAAGATCAAGATCAGTAGCTATTTATCTAAATACCATTGACACACAGCTCGATTTTGTTCAAAAAATGATCGAAATAAATAGTTTTGCTTAAAATTTTAGCTCCCTTGCACCTATAGTTAACCTATCGTTCGCACTACTAAGAGAAACTATTTTGTTATTGAACAAAATAGTTGATAAATTAAGAACTTTTTACATCAATCGAACGCTTTTGATCCACACTTCAAAGGAAAAATATAAAAGTTTTGTAAAAATATGGTTTTGATTTGTGTTTTGCCTATTCCGTGAGGTTAGTGCTATTAGGTATCAGAAGGGTATCAGAAGGCCGGCTCCAAAGGCACGTTCCCCACCAGTTGGGAGATTTGTGCCATCGCCATATTTGAGCCTATTTCATCATCTACCCGATGGGAGAGGAAAGGGAAGGGAAAGATGGGAGGAAATAGGAGTGGGGTCCCTTGAAGAGGGAAGATCGCATAAGCGAAATGAGAGCATGTAGCTCCATACCACAGTGGGTTCGAACAGCGCCCTTAAAAGGGCACTGCAAAACGCATGAGCGTAGAGAGCCTATAGCTAATTACCACAGCGGGTTAAGAATAACAGAATGTCCTGAAGATTCAGGCTTCTGAATTCAGTTTCACTTAATAAGTGTTTACCAAGTAATTGGAATCGCATTTGCGCAAAAACTGGACAGTTACATATCAGGTGATACGAAGTTCCATAATCGGAGTCACAACTTCTTCTTCTTCTTCTTTCTGGCGTTACGTCCCCACTGGGACAGAGCCTGCTTCTCAGATTAGTGTTCTTATGAGCACTTCCACAGTTATTAACTGAGAGCTTTCTTTGCCAATTGACCATTTTTGCATGTGTATATCGTGTGGCAGGTACGAAGATACTCTATGCCCTGGGAATCGAGAAAATTTCCTTTACGAAAAGATGCTCGACCAGCGGGATTCGAACCCACGACCCTCAGCATGGTCTTGCTGAATAGCTGCGCGTTTACCGCTACGGCTATCTGGGCCCCTATCACACACAAATGAGTCAGCACGCTGAATATTTGCCATGTGATAGTTGAGTCGGCAGTTGCCTGTCAACGCTCTGACCAAAAGACTGCAATTCTGCTTTGACAGATTTGTTAAATACTTCGCCACCCTTGGAGATGGCTCAGTAATGTACAATTTTGTTTGACGACATAGCAGCATAGCATAGCATAGCATAGCATAGACTGACTGTACATGTCAATGGTTGCTACTCCGTGATTGATCGGAACTGGTAAGAATTGCACTACGATCCAAATGAATAAGAGATGGGAGTTTCCGCTTATTTTCGAAGTACAATTTTAGCAGATCTAATATTATTGATCAATAACGGCGCCGGCCAAGTCCTTACAGTCAGTTGGGATGGGGAAGGAATGTTAGGGTGTAATGATTGTTGCTTCTAGAGACCGAGAATACCTCTGCATCTCCACAATCACCACGGGGAGGGTGTTTATTAGTGAGGGAGGAAAAGATCTGGGAGTCACCATTGGTCAGTGATGCGATCCATGGATAAGGAGGGAAAATACAACTTAAACTTAAAGCTAGTTTTGCATTTTGTCTCGAGAAGTTTTCGGTAGAAGATATAAAATATACGTCAACATCCATTATGTCGAACCATTCAAAAGATGTTTTAAGTAATGTCAAAAAGAAAAATATATATGTATATATTTTAAATAATGTGAAAAAAGAACGATGCCGACACTTTTAGTGACGAACCAAACATAGTTTGTTTGAAAATTACAGAAGAGTAACGCTGTACATTAATGTCTCGAGATGAAAAGTTTTTGATAGGAGTTTTAAAATATACGTCAACATCCATAATGTCGAACCATTCAAAAGATGTTTTTAGTAATGTTAAAGAGAGAAAATAGATGTATATTGAAATTATATAAAACAGGCATTATGCCGACACTTGTAGTGACGAACCATTCAAAGTTTATTTGAACATTAAATAAAATAACGTTTTCATGAAAATATGTGCCATTATAAGCATGAAACGATCTCACCAGTTGGTAATCCATCCTCGACTTAACACGGATATCTTTTCGCACTCACACGACGCGAACCGTAAAACTTCTCGGCGTCCCGAAAACGAACCGTCTTGTTTGGGCTCTCCAAAACACTGCCCAGCAAAACTCGCGAAACGAAAAACAACTCCCGGCGTCCCGAAAACAAAGCGTCTTGCTTGGGCCCTACGAAACACTGCCCAGCAAAACTCGCGAAACGAAAAACAATCTCCTGGCGTCCAGAAAATAAACCGTCTTGCTTGGGCTCTCCGAAACACTCTGTACAATTTTGTTTGACGACATGACTCCAAACTATTCCAATATTGCTTGTGCTGAGTTGCCGCCCAAGAATTTATCTGAAGCTTCACCCAGCACTTCGAAATTGGAATAGCCGGCTCAGAAAAGAAACTTTTTCCAGTTAATATTTTTTTTTTATTCCCGAGAAAATTTGCTTTCATTTTCATAAAAACTTTGTTCCTACGATGCTTCTTTCTTGAGTTATGATTTTTCAAAGAAAAGGCTCAAAATGGCACATTTGCACATTTTTTACAAAATTGGCCATAATTTCTTCTTCTTCTTGGCATTAACGTCCTCACTGGGACAGAGCCTGCTTCTCAGCTTAGTGTTCTTATGAGCACTTCCACAGTTATTAACTGAGAGCTTTCATTGCCAAAGTTGCCATTTTTGCATTCGTATATCGTGTGGCAGGTACGATGATACACTATGCCCAGGGAAGTCAAGAAAATTTCCATTACGAAAAGATCCTGGACCGACCGGGATTCGATCCCAGACACCTTCAGCATGGCTTTCCTTTGTAGCTGCGGAATTTAACCATTCGGCTAAGGAAGGCCCCATAACTCAAAAACGAAAAAAAAGTACATTTCAAAAATTTCAGCGATTAAAGCTTATGAAATAATCTTCTCAAAAATATTTTTTTGAAAATTTTCCACGAGTTGGAGCATAGCTTTTCCGGCTTTTCTTTACAAATTTTCTCAACGGTGGAAAATTTTGTGAAAAACTTTTTCCAATTAATTTTTCTTTATTCCTGAGAAATTTGCTTTCATTTTCATGAAAAACTTTGTTTCTACGATGCTTCGTTCTTGAGTTATGATTTTTCAAAGTAAATAGTGTCAGGGGAAAACAAAAAATTTCCAACTGAGTTTTCCGGGAAAATTGGTGACCCTGAATTTTTCTCAATTTTTTTTATTCATATATTGATGAGCCCTGCCTGTGGAAAAAGTTTCATGAATATCTGAGACCTTTCGGCCCAAACCCGTACGGAAATAAAAAAAAAATTCCCCACATGCAGTATTTGTGGCAAAATGTAAAAATCATTTCCTATATGAACAGTCATAGACATAATATAGTCATAGACATAATAACACAGTTCGACAAAAAAAAAAGTCGATATGAATGCACAGAGACGGGACACCCCGGGCTTGATAGTATAAAAATAAACAAAAATAATGGCTTTTTCAGAATTTTCGTGTTTGCCCCAGGTCATTTTTAAAATATACGTGAACATTTTGCATTTTTCATTTAAAAATCTAATCTAATCAATAACCCGACACAGTGTTTTATTTTCAGGACAGCAGAATTCATGTGCAATATTATGTTTTAAACTTGTAATTCAATATGAAGAGTTGTACTAAGATTTGCATGGACCCCCCCCCCTTTTTGTACCCTCCCCATTTTTAAAGTATTGGTTTAGGTTACGCTAATACTTCACTATAATCATGTATCTCAAAAACGCTAGACGTTCAAACATGTTTATCATCTGTATCAATATGCAATTTAAAGCAGGCTTTTTTGGCCGCTTTTTAAATTTGTGATTGTACTATTTACAAATAAAAAAGGTTTTATTAACATAAAACCAAACAAGATCTGTTTACATTCAGTTTTTTTTTCCATTGATTATGATGATCGAATAATAATGACTGATAGGGTCGATGTACCAATAGCCGCATAGCTAAAAACAAATATTCGTATAAAATCGAAAAATAAAGCCTGCGGAGTTATTTTTAGATCATCTGAAAGCTTTTTATCTTGGCTTTGTGGAAAAATTATGAAACATAAGAAAACTCATGTTTTTGTATTTATTATCGCTTGTGCCACTATAGGAACACATGTGCCTATAGTAGCACTATTCCTAATTTCTGTTCCTATAGTAGCACTAGCCTCACGGAATAGGCAAAACACAAATCAAAACCATATTTTTACAAAACTTTTATATTTTTCCTTTGAAGTGTGGATCAAAAGCGTTCGATTGATGTAAAAAGTTCTTAATTCATCAACTATTTTGTTCAATAACAAAATAGTTTCTCTTAGTAGTGCTACTATACGAACAATAGGTTAACTATAGGTGCAAGGGAGCTAAAATTTTAAGCAAAACTATTTATTTCGATCATTTTTTGAACAAAATCGAGCTGTGTGTCAATGGTATTTAGATAAATAGCTACTGATCTTCATGTGAAAAATTATTTTGCTACGATTACCAGCCAAACGGCCGTAAAAAGCCACAAGTGCGACTATAGGGGACCGTCCACTAAGGGAACACCGACGATGTCCTTCATTTGTAAATAGGATCCTCGTTCTGATAGCTCAATTAGCGCAATTCTTAAAGAAAAGCCGGAAAAACTATGTTCCAATTAGTGGAAAACTTTCAAAAATATATTTTCGAGAAGGTAATTTCATAAGCTTTAAACGCTGAAATTTTTGAAATGTAACAACTACCGAAAGATAAATATTACATATATTTTGCAATTGGATTAAATGGACAAACTGATGTGAAGTTTTGCGAAAAAGTTACACGTCTTCTTGGTGAGAATCGAACTCACGACTCTCCGTTTAAGCTGAAAACTGAATCGATTGGTTACCACCAGCGACTGACCAATCGATTAGGTTTTCAGCTTAAACGGATGTTTGGTTCTCCAGATCCGTGCTCTTGAAAATTTGAAGTTTGGCTTCGATTCATCTTCACCTTAATCCGTGAATCCTTTGATTTCAATCAAAGATTCCTCGTAAAGTTTCTCCAGGAATATCCTTTCAGAGATTTCTCTCGGAATTTCTCCAGCATTTCATCCAGAAATTATCCATATTTTTTCGGATAATTTCTGAATTACATTGTCCAAGGATTGGAGTCGTGATTTCGATCCTCTATGAGAAGACGTGTAACTATATCGCAAAACTTCACATCAATTTTTCCATTTAATTCAATTGCAAAGTATATGTAATGTTTAGCTTTCGGTAGTTGTTAAACTTTCACTCGGCTGGTTAGCCGTAAACCACGATTCATAATTAAAAACAAGTATTTGAAATGTACTTTTTTTCGTTTTTGAGTTATGGCCAATTTTGTGGAAAATGACCATATACCGTAATCCGGGGTAACATTGATCAGCGGGGTAACATTGATCGGAATGACTCATTTCGTTAAAAGTTCAAATAAAGATTTATTGATGAAACATTTTCGAATAATGAATAGTGCCTCTCTTTCTTATACTCATAAGCTAATGAAAATTAAGGTTTTTGCCAAAATTGCGTTTACTCCATGCGTAAATTTGTCAACTTTTTGAATCAATGATTTCTAGCACTTTCACTGACACTACCAAAAATTCATGTCTCACATGAGTTCTGCAGACGATGTGATCAAGAGAAATGCGGTTGTTACTAAATATGACATCGACGAAAACGATTCCGTTGTCAAATCTTTTATAAGTTTATTCAATTAGGCAACATTAACTAATTACAATTAGGAATGTAGAATTCCCTTAGGAAATTGCCTACTTTTAGGCGTATTCCGCGGTTCAAGGTGTTTTTAATTTTGAAATAGCTCAAAAAGTAAATGACTTGTAAGAGTTTGGTCTTCATATTCGGCTTCAGGGGCCATGATTTTAGTATGTAACGACCTTTCTAACATTACCGAACGTTGTTTACTTGGGTGATCAATGTTACCCCATATCAGCTGAATCAAAAAATCACTTAAAACATTTATTTAAACATGTTTAAATCTTTCTAAAAACAAAATAAAGTATAAAGTTAGGAGCGGTGGGTGCCAGTACTTGTTTTAAAAATATAAAACTTGTAACTTTTGTAATGTGAAATGAAAAATTTGAGAAAAACTCAAAAAAATGATCAATGTTACCCCGGATTACGGTAAGCCTTTTCTTTGAAAACCCATATTTCAATCGAAGTATCGGAAAGACAAAGATTTTTTATCAAAGTAATTGCAAATTTTCTAAAACATCTGAAAAAAAATTTCTAAAACATCTGAAAAAGTGATGCATTGAAAAAAACTAATTGCTTTGAAGTTCATAATACAGATAAGAAACTTAACACCTTTTTGACTAGTCAAATTATTTGTCCAAACAGTACAGATGATTTTTATTAGAGGTCCTTTGAGGATTGTAAAATAAAGAAATTAGATTTTGTTGCCAATTGTTTAGATGAAAATAACGTTGATGATACTTAACATTGGTTTTGGATTATTTCTCCTCGTTGTAAAATTATCAACAAGGAGGAAAATGTAAATGATTTTATTGAAAATTTGCAAAATCAGACCGAGAAGTTTATTGTGCATAAATTTAAAGTAGAAAAACAAAATAAATTTATAAGATCTATAAAGGAATCATTTGTAGAAACAGAAGAAATAATGTGCCAGATGGATTTCGCGGAAAGCTTGATACATTCCATTCCACTCCATTCAAAGCCATTACTTCGTACGACCTCAAGTAACAATACATCCATTTGTAATTTATTACAAAGACAAATCTTCGATCAAAGTCTCAAATTTGTTTGGACAAATGATTTGATTAGTCAAAAAGGTGTTAAGTTTCTTATCTGTATTATGAACTTCAAAGCAATTAGTTTTTTTTTCCAATGCATCACTTTTTTAAATTTTTTAGAAATTTTTGTTCAGATATTTTAGAAAATTTGCAATTGCTTTGATAAAAAATCTTTGTTTTTCCGATGCTTCGATTGAAATATGGGTTTTCAAAGAAAAGGCTTATATGGTCCACAAAATTGGCCATAACTCAAAAACGAAAAATAAGTACATTTCAAAAATTTCAGCGATTAAAGCTTATGAAATTACCTTCTCAAAAATATATTTTAAAAAGTTTTCCTCTAATCGGAACATAGTTTTTCCTGCTTTTCTTTACGAATTTTCTCAACGGTGGAAAATATTGTGGAAAACTTTTTCCAGTTAATATTTTTTTTTATTCCTGAGAAAATTTGCTTTCATTTTCATAAGAAATTTTGTTTCTACGATGCTTCGTTCTTGAGTTATGATTTTTCAAAGTAAGTAGTGTCAGAGGAAAACAAAAAAAATCCAACTGAGTTTTCCGGGAAAATAAGCGACCCTGAATTTTTTTTATTCATATATTGATGAGCTCTGCCTGTGGAAAAAGTTTCATGAAAATCTGAGACCCTTCGGCCCACTTTGTACGGAAATAAAAAAATCCTTATGTAGGAAATGATTTTTTCCAATACATCAAATTACCACAAATAGTGCATCATTGCAGTATTGCAAAA
Organism: Aedes aegypti; assembly: GCF_002204515.2. NCBI lineage: Eukaryota > Metazoa > Arthropoda > Insecta > Diptera > Culicidae > Aedes > Aedes aegypti. The sequence continues at coordinate 278,290,148 of NC_035108.1, read as the reverse complement.
CATAAGAAGATGTCTTGTGCAGTTCACGTTTTTCTCCATGCTGGTGTAATTTAGTTTTTAATTTTGACCCAGGTTTTTCATCTCGTGCGTTATTTTTAGTTCAAAAGCAGAAGTAAATTATTGAATTTTTAACATGAATCTTGATAGCATTTACTCGCAAGATGATTGTTGGGGAGAGTCTATAGAATACGAAACACTGTTAGAAAAAGAGAATCTTAGGAAATATGACGATCCATACACACATTATGGAAATGTGTTACTAAAGAGGTTGCTATTCCGTGATTGACCGAAGTCAGTGAAAATGCACAAAGAATCAACTAGAAGATCGGCTGGGATTGGCCATAATCTTCTTCAGTGTGCATAATTCAGTGCCTCTATTTATACATGGTCAATAACGGCGCCGGCCACGTCCTTGCAGTCAGGTGGGATTGGGGGAAGGAATGTTAGTGTGTAACTGTTGCTATTTGGAGACCGTGTTTGCCTCTGCATCTCCACAAAGGTTACTGGGAGGGATGTTTGTTAATGGGGAGGATCGTTGGGTCACAGGATTCACTTTGATAAGCGATTAGACCATGATAAATAATTATTGTTTAGATATAAACATGCTTATATCGTCCCCTTAATGCTACAACTAGATAACTCGAAAATAAAAATTTTGGGATGTGCCACTTTGAAAATATGACCGTTTTACAAGGTGACGGTTAATCGCAGAGGATATGGTTGAAAAATAAACTTTAACTTGTGTATTTTGAATCACACGCTTATGAGCTGTAGGTATTTTACAGATCTAATTAATAAAAATGTTTTGGCATATTGAAATCAAAAAATTCAAATTTCGAGTTATCTAGTTGTAGCATCAAGGGGACGATATGTAAATATAATATTTTCATTTGACATGAACAATATCTATGTAGAGAAAAATTATGCCGACACTTAACATGACGATCCTTTCAAAGTTTGTTGAATAAAGTGAACCTTTCGCAAGTCTACACTCGTAGTGTCGAACCATTCAAAGTTTTTTTAATATTACAAAAATAAAGGTAAAAAGAAAAAGGTGTTTTGAAAAAAAATTTAGACATAAATAATTTATGAATTAAAGTTTATGTCGACACTCACAGTGACGAACCTTTCATAATTTGTTGAAAAATCATATTTACGTCTCACCGTTGTAACGAACAACGGTGCAGTCATACATATTTTATAGATTAGAAATAGTAGCATGAAACGAGCTCACCAATTGATCCGTCATCCTTGAGCAGCAACAATCCACTTTCAGCTTCACTCGTTTGCTCGGCTATATAAAAGTACTCAGAGAAAATAAGCGCGCGACCCGAGAGGGAAAACAACTGACGACTGCTCGGGCTTTCTTGACGCACTGCCCAGGAGCAAGCATCAACGTCGAAAGATCAAAAAGAACTAATCGAACGCGGCACTTTTTCACTTTACTCGACCGATGCACGACATGTTTGATCCTGCCCTCATCGCCGGCCCTGCAGGAGCAAGCGTCAAGGTCGAATGATCAAACACAACTCTTAACATTTACTTGTTCATATTGTATCACAAACCACACCACATGCTATTGATGGCTAGTATGATTGCAATGCACGTATGAGAATTTCACAGGGAAGTTATTATTGAATAGGAATTGCCTTCCATACATCTTCAAATATGTTAAAAGTGATCGATTGCAAGTTTTCGCAAAATAAATTGTACCCTATATGAAAGCTCTTGTTGTAGACTTAGAAATGAACTGATTCTCATCGCGGGTATCTGCGGGCTACTAAAGCCTTAGGGTACCTTTAAAAAAACAATTGTTCTTTGAACAATTTTTGAACTTAATTCACTTTGAATGAATATAATACTAAATTTTATTCAACTTAGGTTGAATTATGTATATACAAACAGTGCTTCTGAAGATATCGTAGCGGTTTGAGCTCTCTTTAAATTCAAAACTAGCTGATGAAATATGGATTGAAAATACAAATAGGGTGCAGAACAACTTGTGCACTTCCATAATTCACTTTGGCATGGGGGGTTTTTCTCGGCCGAATTGTCTGAAACTTTGCAATAAGAAGCATTTCAGTACGACGCATATTATGGCCAAAAGTGCCAAGAATAGGATCCGGCTCCCTATGCTTGAAAAATCTTGACCCCGGTCCACTCAAGAGCTGTATAAAATTCAAAAACCCATGAATGTGCTTTAAACTTTGGATTTAAGGTGAAGACCTGAGATGGAATAATGGAAAAGTGTTTGCAAAGCATTTCGGTAGTTTTTTGAATATAGCTGAAAAATGCATAAATGACAGTTATCAACTGATCTAATTGCTAAGAGATAAATAGATAAATGGAAAAAGAAATTTTATTTTTTGAGAAGGTAATAGATTAAGGACCTACACAAACATTGTATTTCTAAAGCTAAACTCAATAAAAAAAAAGGCATAAAATGAACATTTGATACCGTTTTGATTCATATTACGGACACTTAAGGACTCAGTGAAGTATAACCCAGCATAGAGCATACAAAATAAATCATATTGTATGATTCCTTAGCGCTATCGAGCGTAAGAAGCCCTTATCTTTCAAATGGTGGGTAAAGAATACGCTTCCGCAACTTGAATAATTTTTAATAAATCAAAATGTGTGGCCTTTTCATGATTCTTATTCCGGACGCTTCCTCACTTTTGCCTCATATTCCGGACACTTTGAATCGAATTCCGGACAGCTCATGATAATCATTAATGGAACAGTCAAATCATCAACTGAAATCGTCAAACCACTAAAGAGACATCTAAGGTAGTTGGGCATTATAAATTTTCGAAGATATTCATGGAAAAAGCTTACTAAAACGAGCCTCGAAAATGAGAACTTTTGAACGACAAAAATTGAAACATTTCGTTTCCCATACAAAGTAGAGTGTCTGGAATTTGAAGCTGTCCGTAATATGAATCAAAACGGTAGTCAATAAAAGCGCCGCGCCATCAAAAAAAAAAAAATCGAAGCCAAACTTCCGATTTTCAAGAGCACAAATCTGGAGAACCGAGCACTCGTTTTAGTTGAAAACTTAGCCGATTGGTCACCACCAGCTAGTGACCAATCGATAAAGTTTTCATCTTAAACAGATGTTTGGTTCTCCTGATTTGTGCTTTTGAAAATTTGAGGTTTGGCTTCGATTCATCTTCACCTTAAACCACGGAAGTGTTAAGGAAGTCAGTAGAAAACAATTTTGATTTTTGAGGTTTTGGCCGCTTTCGGGGCATTGTGCATGGGTGCCAGTACTTGTTTTTTTTAAACAAAAAACTTGCAACCATTTACAAGAGTAATGCAAAACAAAAAGATCAATATTACCCCGGATTATGGTTCTCCAGCACGGCTTGAAACGTGGAATATACTCTAGGAGGACCTGCCCACTCGTGGGGTTTCGAACGCCAGGTGCTTAGGACGATCTTTGGTACAGGAAAACGGTGCATGGCGGCGAAGGATGAGTCATGAGCCCACCTAACTCTACGGCAAACTCAGTTGTCAGAAGGTGGCAAAAGCTGGAAGAATACAATGGGTAGGGTATGTTGCGAAAATGCCGGACAGCAATACTGCAAAGATGGCGTTCGCTTTGGATCCAGTTGGTACAAGAAGGCGTAAAGCGCAGCGAGCTAGGGACGCGGAACACGTGCACAACGATTTGGCGACCATGGTGCTGAACCTATGATGGAGAGCATTGTGGCGTGAAATTGTTATTTTATTTTTGACAAATACAAGAGTTCATCAAATGAATGGATTGATTGTAGGGATCAATTTCTCATTACAATTCTCTATCAATAAAAGCAAAAAACAGTTTCAGATTTAGTACTTTTTATTTTCCTGCATAGAAAACAAAAACTTACAAATGTACCAAAAATTTGAATCGTTGACACTAGTATAGACAATGAGTCGGAATTTTGATGAACTGCTACCAACAAACAAAAACAAATGGATTTCAAAATTACTTTTAAAAAAATGGCTCTTTTTAACCTCAAACTCTACGGCTAGCATCACTTCTTCATACTGATATCTTCTTGGTCATGTTCGAACTTTTCATTCTTTTTTCTGCTTTCTCTAACGCTGTTCTTTTGTACAGAGAAAGCTCGCACGACTGGTCTTCCTTCACGTTTAAAACATAATTACATTACAATAAATAATAAAACACAATAAGTATAACGTACAATTTGTGGACGCTTCCGCTGGCTGTGTTTTGAGCGAAAGCTTGTTTTGTTTAAGCTGTAGTGAGTCGCTGTGGGTCAAGCCTGAATGCGTCTCCTCTTGGAAGGCATCATGACGGTCCAAAGCCGGATGACCTTTCCTCGAATTCGATCGAGGTGAGGCCTTCAGTTTGACTCACGTCGCACTCGTTTTGGGAGAGTGTGGGACTGGGGAATGTTTTGAGGAACACTGGGTTTACGAAGGGTTTGGTTGAGAATTTGGAGTGGAGTTTTATAGACGGATTCCTGGATTACGGGAGCGGACGAAGTTCAGCAGCTCATCGGAATCTTCGCAGACGAATGGCTTCAGATGGTGGCAGGCAACATCGTGCCACTTCAGACCGTCGTTGTAGAAGTTGTTCAGAATCGACAGGCAAGATTCGTCGTTACCCTACGGTGAGAAAGAATTGATAGTTAATTTTATTTGTTCGATGTGACATGGAACAAGAACATACCTGAGCTGCCTCACGGTTATCGGGTTGTTGCTGTCCGTATCCTCCGGTGTAGCTCCAGTCTCCGGTGTTGCGCTGGGTGGTTGGTCCGATCTTGACTCCCGATCCAGACCAGAACCATCCGTTCTCATTTGGTGGCTGCAGATCGGGGCGGTCGCATCCAGCAAAGTTGCACTTGCGTCCGGAGGTCCAGATGTAGCGGACGTTTCCGCGGGCAATGCGTTGCTTGATGAATTCGTTCTCCTGGGGCGTTTCCATCGAGACGGCGTCCATACAATGGCGACGGCAGATGTTACGGGCATCAAGCCAGTCCACTTCCAGGTTGCGGGTTGGGTTATGCTCCCAACTGAAGAAGTACGAATGGGCTACACCACGGGCATCTCGGTACGTGGCGTGCCGCACGCCTGGAATGGGGAAGTTTAGGTTTAGTTCGTGTGATATAGATATAGATTATGATATGTTTTCCGGTTGTACATTTCTAACTAATTCACAACTGAGTTGCATTGCTCAAATTATACGTAGGTACACAATCACAATTGTCATGAGGGGTGTGATTGGATTTGTTTTCAACTACCGGACAAGATTTCCCACCATGACAAGATTGTTGATTTCAGATGTGTGCAACACAACCTATGAGAAAAGCGAATTTGTTTGTTTTTCATGTCACTAAGAAAAGTTGGGAATATCCGTTAGGAACGTCACGCAAAAATTAAGAACTTTGGATCCCAGCTTTGCAGATTTATGTACTTAATTTACTACAGAAATCAGCTTTTAGGTCCTAAAGATTATGTAACAACAATGTTTGTAATACATTCTTGATTTTAAAGGCACTTTTTGATGATTTGGAAAAATATTGTATTTGGCCTTATGGAAGAAACGACGAATTTTGCATGGAGGCATCAAATGAATATTCAATCGTGCAATTTAACTCAAACCATGTTTCATATAAAAGCTAAGGTCCTATTTTGTATACTTGGTAGATCTAACTACGAAATAATAAACCATGGATGAAAAATTATTTCAATTTCAATAACCCGGTATTTGACACTACTTTGACGATCTGTAGTAGAAAATTGTCACACGTTGGAACCGTTCTTAAGGCGGAAAGCAAATTAACTGGAGATCTTTAAGGTTGTTCCTCTCTGTTATTGAATGATGATCACGGCAATAAAATGGCCTATCGATCAGTTGAAGAATATGCTGCTACAAATCTGAGCATCTATTCTGCATGTTAGAAGCGGCTAGCGGCAGTAAGCTAATTCATAGTTTAAAATGTATGAGAAAATCTTTTTTTTTATTCTTTCTGTATAACGTATTGCAAGGAAAGGATCTGCTGCTCAGCTTAGAATACTACAAGCACTTCTACGGTTATCAACTGAGTGCCGCCGTTGTCAAAGCACCCATTTTAACTCTCGTATATCAATATGCTCCAGAGAAACTGCAGGGTCTCCTCATATAGCGTTAGCGTAGTTACGATATACTTCGTAGATTGGATACTAGCAACATTCATGTTTAGCTTTGAAATTCTAATCCAGATTGCTTTCAGGAACAAGGCTGGGAAGTGAACCTTGATCCAACCTTGAAGAAGAATATCAATAGAATGAACCCAGACAACCAGAAGTCGCATAACAGTTTACGAACAAAGTCGTTTATTTACACAAATTACGTCACACCCGGACTACATGGTGGATGATATCGTTTGATCGATGAGTTTCCTCGCATAAAATGCTATTTTTTGAGTTCATTTGTACATTTCGTTTCGTCCCGTATACTTGTACAAAGTAGGTCGGATCAATGCGTAGCAGCTGTCAAATCAATTTTGTTGTAATAAATTAAGTCGCATAAGAGTACAGACTAGTTCGCAAGAAAATTTACACACTCGCATAGCATGTTATTTTTCATCATATAAAATATGCACGTATATTGCCTCCACTTTTGTACGTATAAGGCCTTTTCGCAAGATCTTATACGTGAAACTTTGCATATATAAGCCTCGCATAACGCAAAAGGTGATTTCGTTATACGTACATTCTGGTTGTCTGGGAACATCGCTATTCCGGCCACTTATCTTTATCGTAACTTTGGATAGGGGAAGGAAATGTTGATGCAGCATTTACTTAATGAGAGGCCACCGACTCAGCAACGCCCTCATAAGTGCTACGGAGGAAGAGATTGGGATAGGTATATGGTCAGGATTCGCCTGAAAAGCTGGCGATAGACCGGGGAGTTATTTTCTGCTCAGCGATTTTTAAGCAAACCCAATAACTCCAGGGTCATTGGAATAAAAAAATAAATAAATAAAGCTCTGGGAAACAAAAAGACGTTTGGATAAAAAAATCGCGTGGCATCACTGAATATTTAAAACAAAACGCGTACAATGATCCAAAATTGTCTTTATACAATAGAATGTTTGTAAAAATTGCCTTTTCGAATTTAGTTTGACAGAGGATGTCTTCTACATTTTAGCGAGAGAAAAAAACCCTGGTTTAGAAAAAGAAAAGGAAGAAGTTTGGAAATCTAAACAAAACTTTTAAACTTCAACTCTTCCTCAGTGAACCTAACACAAGAATGTTAATATCAGAAAAATGTTTGAATTTCATGTAGATTCTTATTGGTCATTGGAACACAATAAAAAAAAAATAATATGATTGGAAAGCTTAATTTCCAACTGGAACCAACTCACCAATTACAACGTTTTACATTGAAACTGCAGGGTCTCCGCATATTATTCGTACAAACTTTGAAGGCATGACTCTACGCAATCGAGATGAATAAATTAAACATTGCTACGTGGTTCAATATCTTGACCTATCACATTCTTGATCAATATATTTGACCCATTTCTGATGTCTGATAGCAAAGCATAGCACACGGTGTACTATATTGAGAAGGTGATATATTCCGAAAACTAACAGCTACTTGATGACGTTATTCCTATCCATCTCGTACAAATTTGTGAAAAAAATGATCTAGTGGTCCGGATGGTATATGGTACGATGGAAGTGACGTCACATGTATACAATAAAATTCGATGTTTACACCAGCAAAGAGCCTGCCTTGCCTCTCGAAGTGCACATTTTAGCAGATCTTATATAACAGATCAATAACGGCGCCGGCCAAGTCCTTACAATCAGTTGTACCTGACAGTAACAGACAATCAGTTGCAAAACTTCTCGGCGTCCCGAAAACGAACCGTCTTGCTCGGGCTTTCCGAAGCACTGACTGCCTTGACCCATTTATGTTGTCTAATATTCGTAAAACCGAGCTAAATGTGTTGAGATGTCTTAGCGAACGCTATTTTTCGAGATTTATGACGGAAGAGAAATGCCATTTGAACTCAATGGATTTCAATAGAATAATTTACTGTTCACACCCTGTTTTGATGCCAAGATCCTGGATTAAGGTTTATCTCTTCTAGAATTTAAGGAGATAATCCGATAAATTTCAATTTGATTATTCCAGTACGAAGGAATTATTTTGAAATTATCCAACATTGTATTTTTCGTTAACTCTTCGATTTTTTGAAAAACGTACATCGACATAGATTTTTTATTGATCTTAATGAGTGGGAATATTTCACATTTTTGTTATTGACTAAAATTTTGCTGAGCAAACTCATGTCAAAAATTTAATTCATTTTTAGTTATAACAGTTTAAAAATCGAGCATTCAATCAACCATAATAATCATAATATGTGAAATAAACGGGTCATTTTTTAATTGAGTTGAGCTTGTAATCTTGTAAAGAAGCTTTTGCTCCACTCGAAGTTTTGCCACACCTTACTCTACCAGCCGAGTGCTGAAGGACCGCGGATTTGGCTTTTTAGCGCTCCAGAAAGTTTGATTCCTTTATCCTGGCATTCCCAGTGAACCATGTACAGTACTGACCTGATTTTGTCAGCCTATTCTTGCGAAGAGCTTTTTGCTGACATGGTTTCGTTATCAAATTTTCTCCAAATATTTTTCAACCGAGTTGAAGTTATTATGAATGTGCATAATATAGTGAAAACTTGTTTTCTCTTTTTGAAGGAGAGTTGAAAAACGTTTTGAAACAGGGTCTTACAAAATCGGGTCATCTATGTATCGTATAAGAATGTGCGTCCAAAATCACATATTCGTACGTCAAAAATCAGAATCGCCAGAAATACAAAATTGATCGTAATGAATGTCAACACAACTTGCACATAAATCCCCACTACGATTAATTTACCTCAATCTATGTTAACAACAAAATATGTCGTGAAACTGCAATCTAGAATCGCAACAAGTTGTTAATAACTGATATATCAAGTCAAGTATCAAATGAAATCGCAGTAACTTATCAAAAACTACCACCTAATCTTGGCATATCTGTTGACGTCCCGAACAGGGATTGATTTCCAGGATTCAGAGAATCGTGCTTATTCTGCGCGGCGTGTGAGTCGAGACTAGTCGCTCTCACCGCGAGTGACGTGAGACGACTAATGTTAATCAAATGGGAGCGAGTCGACAATTGTCACCTCATTCGACTCGTGTCACCTCACACGCCGCGCAGAATAGGCACAAATGTCTCATATTCGCTCTCTGTAGCCCTCATGGTTTGCAGCACATCATGAGAGCCTGTTTATCGTATACTGCTACAGCTTTGACTAGATCTGGGGGATAGCAGTGCATGATAAAACCTCTTTAAACAAGCATCAAACTTGGGGGACACTATTGCTATAGGATGTTTGGGGATCATCCCCGGGGGATTACATAATACATATTGAAGTTGTCGACATATTCACTTTTTGACATTAAATTCAACACAAATCAAACGTTTTTAGAATTTAGAATATTTTGAACAAAACCGAATGAATTACTTAGAGCAAATAGGACATTGCATGCCTCTAGATGTTTAATATCACATGGAAAATTATGATTTCGATTACAAAAATGACCCCAATATGTGAAAATAATTTTCGCTACGAAATTTGAGATCGGATTTATGTTTTATTATAACTGGGGTGTCAGGGATAAGCGACGGACTCTTTAAAATTTCATCAAATAATGATCGTAGAACCAATTGTTCGTAAGGGTTCAAAAAATGCTAAAATCTCATCGATTTTTAATCTTTGAACATAAAGCTTTAAATTTACTCGATTCCAACAAGAATAGTTCTGACATGAAGTGTCATACTAATACTCTTTACTTTTGCATTTGATTTACTTAACTGATGAACAGAAATAACGTTATTTCTCTTAACTGTGAGTCCCCTACTATCAAAGTTACCCGAATTATCAAAGGTACCCCGTTTTACGGTACTTATAATATGGATTCGTTTGACCAAGCATAAATATATCCAACCCAACCAAGAATCTGATTGTTGGTATTTAGGATATGCCTTCCCAATTCATAACACTATCAAACAAAAACTTACGGTTAGCGCAACTTCTTGGGTCGGGCAGGGCAAGTCGTCGTTGGGCCAGCACCACGGTGGCACCGATGGCCAACAGCACCAGTGTTCGCAACACGGACATCCTGAAAGCAAACAAACAAATGGAAATGCGTTAATCATCACTCATCCAAGAATTTCCCGTTTTTGGAACAGTATACATCTATGTTTTTTATCGTCCACATGCCTTCTGGGAAATTCCCAAGCCAACCATGACAAATAAACTAGATTGCAATCGGTTGCGCGCCCTTTGTGGCGACCATTGTCGCCTGGCCATTAACCAAATATAAAGCCAAACCTATTTCCTGAAACTGTTCAGCTGCGTTACCCATATGATGGTATGGTATGATGGGTAGGCCAAAGTCGTCAAGCGAGCCAAAAGTGGCGCGGCCGCAATGTGAATGGCATTGTTATCGATTTTCCCTTTGTCGTGCATTAAATTTCAATTTCACGATTGAGGCCCACTAACCCAGCAGCGGTGGGTTTTTTTTCGTGTCCACTAAATGCGCTTTTTCTATAGAGATGAAATTGATTAACCAATTGTACACTGGAATCTTGATATACGGACCAATTCGAAGGTTCGTAAATTAGTTAGTTTAGTTCGTAAATCGAGGTTATCGAATTTCGATGATTTAATCAGGACAATATGTGTGGCGGCCTTCCTTAGCCGAATGGTTAGAGTCCGCAGCTACAAAGGAAAGCCATGCTGAAAATGTCTGGTTTCGATTTCCGGTCGGTCCAGGATCATTTCGTAATGAACATTTTCTTGACTTCACCGGGGCATAGAGTATCACCGTACCTACCTGACACACGATATACGAATGCGAAAATGACAACGTTGGTAAAGAAAGCTCTCAGTTAATTACTGTGGAAGTACTCATTGAACACTAACCTGAGAAGCAGCCTCTGTCACTGCCTCCAGTGAAGACTTAACGCCAAGAAGAAGTAGAATATAGTTTTCCATTGAATCGTCTTAACTCAATTTACAAGCAAAATGAATTTACGTAAAACGAGGTTTAAGTGTACATTGGTACAAAAGACAAGTCGATCAACGCTAACATGTTAATCGGGGGGATCGATTACAGTGCCTCAAATTGCCGTTCGTCCCGATGAAATCAGTCAATGTCGTGTCATCGCGAGAAACGAGAGTATGTTTTTCAGAGGGAAAAAACTTTTCAACATTCCGATCATCGTTGCAAAAAGGAAAAACGTGCCAAGACTCCCCAAGAGGGGGAGATTACATAAGAGCGACCTGCTCAAAATTCATTCTACGTCTGCCCGGGCGGCGGTGGATCAGTTGGATCCGAATGGAGAAGGGACCGAAAAGACAAACATAAAACCATAAGGAGACCGTTGCACCGCTCCACCCTTGTCACGCTGAAGCGTGGAGGGATCACGTTCGTGAGATAATTCACTCATGATTACACGCGAAAAACTTTCTCTCTACCCCGAGAGTGGACCGTGCATTGACTGGTGCAGTGGTACCCTTCGACTGCAAGCGCTTGGTCCATATTAGGGCACGGAAAACTGCTTAGGGCACTTGTCCATGACAGCCAAGATAACCATAATGTCATCGCGTTTGATTGATAGTTTATGTGTGTGGGGGATCGGGAAGTTCACCTGGAGTTACATAGGTCACTCTTGAAGGGATTTTATAAAGTTTGTTTATGAAGTATACTTGACGCTGATGAATCTTGGTTATGTCAACTGTAGTAATGAGCACGTGGCGTTCATTTCGTAGAGCCCCCATAAAAGTTAAAGATGTATACATTTCACAACCTGCAGCTGTTCAATTCACTTGATTAAGGAGTTTTGCCTAGAATTTACATACCGTCAAACGGGGCTTCTTTTGACATTATTTCCACATTCTTCAACTTTGAGGATTTGTAACTCTTAGAATTATTGATAGATATCGATAATTCTTGCATATATTTAAGTTGTATATGTACGTAACAAATGTGCAAAATATGAGGCAAATCCATCAAGAAATAACAAAAATGCTCGAATAGCGAAAAAAGTGTGTCCTTCAAAACAAAAAAGGGGCTACTTTGGACATTTTTACAATTTGATAATGAAATGATTTTTCCTTATAAATTTCAAATTGATTCTAAAGATTATCGTCCATGTGATGTTATTGAACGTTTTTTCATTGATAAACATAATTTAAAAAATTGCAAAGCTCGAAACAATTACACATATATAACAAATATCATCGAAACATGCTATTCACTATTTTCAGTTTGCAGTATGAAACATAAACTTTAAACTTCCTTTTAAATGGAACTATCATTTACGAATGCTTTTTTTTTAAGTTGACATAAAAGAACGATGTAATTACTAAGTACTGCGATGATTAATGAGTTATATACAAAAACTGTCTTTCCTATTCTAACTGCTATGTGAACGATATGTAGCATTATCACATTAATGTCTGGTACTAAAAAGTAATTTTTATTAAAAACGCAATCTATGAAGTAAAATTTTGCAAGGTTGTAAAGATGTAAAAGTTTGCTTTTGTAATATGTTTCTAGCTTCTTAGCAGTTTAGAGCTGGCTTAAGAGTAGTTTATTTTGGCAATTGAAGCATGAAATTGTTTTGTACTACATGTAAAATATGACGGAAAATATGTTTTAAGAGATTATGTTGTGAACTTGTCATTGGTACGTATTTAAATATGTTTGTTTTATGTCTATTCACTTTTCAAAATGTTCATTTTAATTTGTTTTGTTTTATAAAATATACAAATCAAAACATTATAATAAAACAAAAGTCGTAAAAATAAGACCTTTGATCAATTATTTTGATAAAACAACAATTTTAAGCAAAACAAATCACAAGATTTTTATGAAACATTACGATTTGATAGTTTTATGATGTTCTCAATAACTTTCCACGATATGGGAAAAATTCAAACAATGTTTTCATAGCCAATGTTTTATACCATGGGAATATTTATTCAGACTTTTTTTAAATGTTTACTTATTTATCCTGTTATTGTTGATGTTGTTCCAAAAAAAATTCATGCCGAGTGGTACAGCTTACATTGGTTAATAAAAGTGCTAAAGACACAAAATTGCTCAGATTAATATTTACGCTGCAAATAAATACAAAAGGTGAGTGTCCAAAGTAGCCCCCGGAATCAAAAGTAGCCCCGTCCGACGGTATATTTTTATCTGCCATTTGCTACTTTATGTCAACATTAGGTAATACATGCAATTCATCAGTTTTGTGCCATGAATGCAGTTTCAGAATCATTTTCAATAATTTTATTTTGAATCCTTGGTAGAACTTTTCTAACAGCTAGTTCATATCGGTACAGCATACAACATAGTCAATCCGAAAATTTGTTTGAAGATCAAAATCTTGTATTTAAGACAAAGTTTACATTTTCTGTTAAAAACATTCCATATATTTGTTACATTTGGCTTGGATGTGTTTAATGTGATTTTTGAAAGTTAAATTTTAAGCTATTGAGAGCCCTGGATGCTTAACTTCACATGACCAACTTATCGGAATCTTTCTCTTCGTGACAACATGTCTACTTGAAGGTTTCAAATGAGGAACTTTTGGTTCATGTGGGAATATTATTAGTTGAGTTTTGTTTTTGCAAGAAGGTATAACGAAAAAAATATCAACTACATGCTTCGTGTTTTGGCCTGTGTCATCCGCAAACAAAGATTTTTGACATCCCTCAGGGGATTCAGATGTGAAAATATTGTATAATATTGGTTCCAAAATGCTGTCTTGAGAAACACCAGCTCTAACAGGAACTCTTTCGGCGTAATGGTGAAGTCTCTAAGATATAGTAAAAATGATCATCAATTTTAGCTAAGCCCAGGCAGCTCAGTCGTTTGAAGTAGATCAATGATGAAACTGCAGTATCCGGCGTTGCTATGAATATTGAACTTTTATCAATTTTTTTATCACACATAACATCCAAATGTAGTAATAAATAATCGGTACTTGAGATGTTTCCACCATATTTGATACGAATCTTAGCTGCATCCCTTTATAATAGGTGTATCTTGATCAAATCAAACTTGATTGGCTTATACTTCTTCTTCAAAGTCCTCAAAGAAATCTGGCCCAATACAACTTACATCATATTTCCCAACCACTCAATGCTATTACACCTTATCGGTGCATACTTATTTCACGTGAGCTCTTCACCATAAATCAAAGCCAAATCCATTCGCGCCATGTTTCGTCACCCGAACAACCGTGCCGCAAAAACATCTTCCCTCCATTACTCGTGACACATATTTCATAACATCTCATTATCCGTACCCTATAGGCTAAAGTACCGAGAGACCGACAGGTTTTTTTTTTTTTTATGTCATGCTTAACATAAGACAACGACCACTCTGCCTGCAGCATCACTTTACTACTGTCCGATGTCGATTTTTCATGTTACATTGCAACCGTACACAAAATAGGAAGAAACCTCCAACATGACCAGCGTCTTCTTCATCGAATAATGGTCCTCCCATATGGCTTCACATTTTACGCAAGGTTCCTCTTGAGCTTCGAACATAAAATACGCTTCTAGATTGACCCACGGTGCCATCATTAGCCGGCACTAAGGTGCCAATGGAGCGATGGCGCTTCTTGCTTCCTACCCATTCACTAGTCGGTACCGTGAAACGGGGGAAAATTGATCAGTATTTTACAACGTTTTTGTAATCTCTTCTGAATTCAAACACTGTCAAGCTTGTTTAAAATAAATCAATAGCGGAATCGTACGCTTCTAAGCAACTTATTCTCTAAATTCGTCCAAAAGTTACCTAACCCACCAAGCATTTTGATTTGGTATTTGTTTCTAATCTACTCATAAGCACTGTGCCATTTGAAATGAAAATTAATTCTAAAAGAATCAGTTTCGGAGTTAATCAAATATCACCCTAAATAACATATTTTTCAGCACTATGAGGCAAGAGTGTCACTTATATAAGACAAGACGGCTACCAAATAATTATTTAAATTTGAATAATATTTAAAAATCCAATGCAACTTTATGTTCAATGACAGTTTATTTGTATTTTTTTGTAGGTATTACAGACCGAATCGGTGCCAAATTTACGCCGATTGGAATTCAATCAATATTTAACCTAGTTAACTTCAACAAATTAAAAAAATCTTTGTTGTTGTTAATTACAGTTTTAAAATATTTATTCAACATTTTTTTTTATAAATAACTGTCATTCGTATGACTTGTAGCGACAGAGTATCTGAAAAATTGAAACTTTAGAGGCCTCATTTGGATTATCAAAGAGGAACCAAGAACTACTACGAGAGTATCAATGAGAATTTTCCCTAGAATTAGTCCAGAAAATTTTGTAAGGGTTTTCATAAAAAATTGCTTAGAGATTCATCGCAATGTTACCCCAGATATTACTTATGTTTTTCTTCGATTTGATTTAAGAATTTCATCAATCATTACTTCTGGTAATTTTTCTCAGGTATTCTCCGGAAATTATAATAGTTTCTCAAGGGATTTTTATAATTTCCATCTGAAATTTCTCAATTAATTACTAATTAATCAGTTGATTATTGAATTATATCAGTGATTCTTCCGGACATTTTTCGTTCTAGGTAATTTTTACATTTCATCCAGTGTATTTTCCCCAGGTTCACTTCAGTAATTTCTAATAAGTCCTCATGGAAGTCATCTTGAGCTGACAGATGGAGCTAACTCATACGCTCACAACAATCATTAGTTGGCATTCGATGTTCATTCTCGCGCAACGTTTCAAAAGGACCAATCTAACATTGAGAGGCTCTCTTTGATTACTTTCTCTTTAATCAATAACTGAGTCACATTAACCTCTTCTGTTGAGTTTTTTGTATGAAGAAATCAAGGTAATTGCCTTTCGATCTATAGTGAAAAACTTCCCAAAAGCTTTAGTATTCCACTGTTATAATCGAAAGAGAGCGAGAGAGAAGAGAATCATTTGTATATAGGTCCTTTGGTAATGTTCAGCGAGCATTGAATAATCCGGGGCTGAGAGAGTGGAGAGAAACGTTGGCTTTAGCCAAATGCACATCTTCCATTTGACAGCTCTTGCTTACTGCGAGCTCTGCAAACACCTCATCATTGCTTTTGGGGTGAACTGAGCTCGGTTGAGGTCAACGCAAGAGCAAAGTTTGGCTTTGTTCTTTGCCGTTTTGGGCAAAGAGCTGCAACGATGCAACGAATGCTCTTCCCCGAACTGAGAAATAAGCAAACATGCTCTTCCTCGAACTGAGAAAGTAGAAAACAATAATCCCTTTCTCTTTGAAGCACTGAGATTATCATAACAAAATCTCGCGTAACATTTTAAAGGGACCTATCATTTAAAAGCTCTCTTTTCTTACTTTCTCGTTAACCTATAACTGAGCCAAATCAATCTCTTCTGTTGCGCTTTTTGTATGAAACGCTAGCCAAGGACATTGTCTTACTATCTTTAGTGAAAAGCTTCCCAAAAGCTTTAGTGTTGTACTTTAAACAAAACGACGAATGGTAAAAAGTCGAATCCCAAAACGTCGAAAGGGACAAAACGTTGAAAGGACAAACCGTCGAAAGTAGTCATTTTTCAACACCGACGTGAATTTGTTTTGCAAACCTTTTTTCCACATTAAATATGTTTTGAAAAGCTTTAAGCACATAGTGAATTATTCATTCTTTTGAAAAAGAATTATTTTAAGAAGAAATTCTCGTTTTCTTTCAATTCGCTCCTTTCGACCTTTTGTGTGTTTGACGTTTTGTCCTTTAGACGTTTTTGCATGCGACATTTTGGTATTCAACGCTTTGTCCCTAACTGTGGGAATGACAATTAGCAAACACAAATGTGTAAACTCTTCATCCCACAGAGTAGGGTAACGGTTGTGTTTTGAACCCTTTATTGAAGTGATTTTCAATTTTTGTCCCAATTAGGGTAGAAGCGCTGGTTTTGGCCATACGCCAGTTGTCACCATAGTGGATTATATACCGTTTTACATATCCAATCAGCATGGAACCTTTTGTGTTCAGTAAATCACATTCACATGATAGAGATTCATTCATTTACTCGTCCGAATTGATTCAATACATAAGAAAACAATCAATTTCCCTTATAATTTCAGCTCCCATACACCTAATTTGGCCAGTCTCATAAGAAATCAATGTGATTGACCAATTTAGGAACTAAAACTAAATATATGGCCGAAACTGGCTCTGATGGCCTATAATGACCAACGAGATTTACAAAGCAAAACAATGGTTTTCGGTCAGTTCCGATATTTGACACACATAATATGGTTTGAAAGCTTGCATTTGACATATTTTTAGTGTAAATAATGCTCCTCCAGTTATTTTTTGTTGACATTTTCTCTTAGGCTGGCCAAAACAGGTGCTTTTATCCTAATTGATTGCACAGTGTAACCAAATCAAAGAACATGTCAAAATGTGGAGAAAATTTTCCCTAACAAAATAAGAAGTCGCACACGGTCTTGTATGATCCGAAATATGTCGAAAATAATTCAATTATGAAGCACTATTCTTCATTGGACACACCAATACATTTTGGACTCTCAAAGCATATATTTTGGACCCCCATATTCACATTCGATTGAAGACAAAGCTTTTTCTGCTTAAAAAAACAATTAAAAATTGTTTACATTCGAAAAATTTCTGACGGCTTCAATTTCTATGTGTAGCAGTGGCTTTAATAGGCCAACTGAAATTAATTTATTTTAGTCATAATTTAGACATTTTCCATGCACAAACTGATGATGCAAGTGCAAAACAGTCCTATCTATTCAAATAAAATGAGAACTGAGTATATAGAGGTCCAATATATATTGATTACCCTAGGGGGATTAGGGTCATAATGAACACACGGGGTGAAATAGACACTCCCTTATTCTCTAAGAATATGTATATTCATCAACATTTTACACACTGCATGAAATCTGTATTGGACATGAACTGTTTGACGTTATAAAAGTTTGTCCTCTGAAATTTTACCTTAATTTTTACTCAGCTTGGTTTATTAAAAAGGCGGTGGAAGAATCTACTTTGAACAAAGTAATGTTAGAGAAGGTTTTTCTTGCTAATACAATAGAGGGGGAGTCCTTTTTCATATCAGTACATTCGACAGTCATTAATAATATAGTTTTCAATAATTTTCACGAAAGTTAGCTTTCCCTATACCTTTTTGTTTTTGATCTGATTTTCTATCTCGTTTTCTGACATGTTATATGCATGTTTTCACCATGAATCCCCGTACGTGTGTGGGTTCAATAGCTTCTCTTTTGTAGTTGATATTTAATAAGGCTAAGTCAAGAGCAAGGAAGAAGCCTGTCTGTCAGTGAAACGTTCCAAAGAAATGTCGATTATTTTTCCCAGAAATTGTTGAAATAATTTATGAAAAAACGGGCAGTAACTATTCTTTTCTAAATTTAAATGGAAGTGATATGAGTAGAATAATAACCGATTACGAATAGAAACCGATTACGATTTTATTAATAAACAAAACAAAACGTATAGCAAAAACAAAGTGTCCACTTTATAAAGTGAACAGTCCTAAGAAACACCTAAGAATTTCGCTCAAAATTATGTTTGAAACTCGCCTAAAAAATTTTGAAGGTTATTGATTATGTGTCAAATTGTTTGAGAATCAGCAAATAAATCTGTGAAATTGAGCTGTTGAGTCGTTAGAGCATAACCGTTTGTTTGAGTATTTTTTCATACTGATTGTTTTGAAATCATTTTTACCACGAGTACTGTGTGTATAATTTACAAAATATGCTATTTAGAACTAATGTTAAACAAATCTCCAATGTATTTGTATTGATAAGTCTAAGCATTTCTATCAACAATTTTCAATCAATGTTTTTTTTTCACCTTCATCCTTTTATCGCTTTTCTTCTAGTATGCTTTCAACAGATTCTGTTAAAGTTGATTAGGAAATTGTTTCAACAAAGTATACCATTAGGCAAAAGACGTTAGGCATAAAGATGTAAGGCATAATGGATGATAGGCATAAAGACATTAGGCATAATGGGCGTTTGGCATAAAATAATTTGCATTTGCAATTTGAAACTTGTCTTATATCACAAATTGTTCGGGACCATTTACAAATTCCATTACGCTGATGAGGGTTGGTGGATGTCCTTAAGATGTAACAGCCAATAAAAAAAAGTGCAAAATTCATACAGAAGCGTTACGGGTGGTTTTATTGGTTGGTCATAAATGACTTTTTTCAGTATTATGAAATTTGACAATGAATCGAATGCCAATCGCAAGATATGGAAGAAGATTGTTGTCATGATCATTGTTAAGTATCCAGTGCAATCAGTGTGTTATTCATTTCTTATGATGTTGATTTTAGTGAGTATTTGAAATGGTTTGTTATATTACTCTTACATAATTGTGTTAATTCTTAAGAAGGGAATCTTCCATATAAATTTTAGTACTTGCAATGTACATGATTACCTTCAAGACAACAATCAAAAGTCATGTCAAGAATTTATGTTATAATAGGTGACATTATCTTCATATTATAGCAACAACTCACGTAAGTATAAATGAGTTGGATCGCTGAAAAACCGATGAAATTATGATGTCAACATCAGCCTACAATGTATTGATCATGGAATGTCGCACCGAAATTTAACTACTTGCGAAGGTTTAAAATAATCACTGTTTCTATTAACTTTTGGGGAAACTGAATAGGCTCTATGGCAATGGGAATGAGACTTTGAAGACAATTTGAGGGGAAAAATAAGAAAATCCGTAAAAACTTGACGATAAATGCTGGGTTTAAATATTTTTTCTCATAGATGTCTTCTCGTCTTTTTTGCATCGTATTTGATCAATATTTTTCAGCTGTGAATGGTTTTGCAGTTATATTCTTAAAAACAAGTTATTTCAATTTGAGTGATCCAATGTCACCCCCTCTATGGGGTGAGATTGGGTCATTTTTCATTCACTTATAGCGCCGCAGGTAATACATATTTTTCTACAATTTTTTGGACATTTGTTAAAGTACCATCAAAGTACATACACACCAAATTTGAAGTTTTTTGGAGTTAAATTGCGAAAGTTATTCAATAAATAAATCGTACATATCCGTTTTTGACCCATTGTCACCCCCAACGACGGTAGTAAAAACAGTTTCATTGGCTCTTCTGCAAAAAAAAAAATCGTTGATTTTCAATCAATTTTGATCATACGCATATGAAAATTTTACCGATAACACTTTGAAAATATTCGAAATTCATCGAGATTGAAAAGAAAAATTTGATTAAGTAATTGTTTTACATGCAGTTCAAATTTAAGCTAGTTAAAACTGAAATTGTAGGTGGAAATATTTATATCTACAATTTACTATTAGAATAGCATGAATCTGGTTAATAACATATTAATGGAAGAAGATGATTTTTCAAACAGCCTTTTTCGCCAGTCATAAAATTAACATTTTAGGTATAAAAATAGCGTATGATTCAAGAAAAGGAAAAATTTGTGATAGAAATATTAAGAGCAATAATGGCATTAATTATTAAATTAGTATGTCTCGAAAGAGCAGCTTGATTATAAAAAAGAAACATTTTCTGATTAAAACCTTGGCAGCACTAACTCCAATAACTTTGTAGACATTATAACTAAAAAAATCAGCCTTCAATTTAAAGAAGGGATTATCACTGATGAATTTTTTTTCAGATATATGTGTACAATCAAAAGATGAGCAGCAGGACATGTACAGCGTCGTTTTTATTCTTGGCAGTACGCCCTTACACAAATTCTTAGCTTATTTAGTGTTCTAGGAGCACTTCACAGCTATTAACCAAAAGTTTTCTCGCCAGAGTAGCCTTTTGCATTCTCCTTTGTGCACGATACACGGTTGACCAAGATAATGGAGAAAACGAACAGTTTTATCCATTGTCACCGTCTCGAATTGTTAATAAATTCCACAGCTTGTAATAGATATACGTTTAAACATTCAAAAGTATAATTTATTTAATTCCACTAAACGTTACATTTCACACTAAAGATCCTGAACCGACTAGGAAACGAACTAAGATACTCTCAACATAACTTTGTTCTATGGTCGCAGAAGTTGCCAGAAAGCTAATGAAAGCCCT
This sequence comes from Aedes aegypti, assembly GCF_002204515.2. NCBI lineage: Eukaryota > Metazoa > Arthropoda > Insecta > Diptera > Culicidae > Aedes > Aedes aegypti. The sequence continues at coordinate 278,268,949 of NC_035108.1, read as the reverse complement.
TTACATTGTCATGCTGATTGTCATTCAATCAAGTTTTGTCCTAAAAATTGACCTCAAAGGATTCACAACTGTTGCACGACAGCAAGGCAATCGCATTTCGAAGGACACACTTTTGATCTTTGAAACCCTTCGCAATTATTAAAAAAGTCAGCACACTTTTCAGATAAACAATTTCAATTTTCATTTATTAATTTTCATTTCATTATGCCAAACGACCATCATGCCTATCGTATTTATGCCTAACGTATTTATGCTGAACGTCGTGTACTCAGAAGCACTTTTACAAAATATGTATATGAAATCAAATACCAAGTACGTTAAGCGTTTTTGCGCCCCAGAAGGCTGGCGCATTTGGCGGGTACCAACCTGGTCAACCACACGCTTCGGCACTGACCCTGGATAATATCCTGGAGGATTTTCTGGGAGTATCCCTGAAAACATTGGACATAATCTCTTAAATATTCGGAGGATTCACTGACATTAGCTCTGAAACATTTTCTTTAATGATATTTTCCATGGACCCATGGAGAATTCAATTCAAAATCTTTGAAAACGATCACACGAATAATTCCTAGATAAAATTCTAGAGAAGTCTCCAGATGAATTTATGGATAATCATATAGATTCCTTGAATTCATAAAACAAATTATACAAAAATGTATGAAGGAATTTTCGGAAAAAATAGCATAAAGAATTGACGAAAAACAGCGTAGGAGTTCCTGGATTTTTGAAGAGTTTTTATCAACATCTCTTAACAAATTTCTAAAAAAAAAAAAATCCTAGAGGTATTCCTCTGGAAGTATTCCTGTAGGTCTTGTTCAAGGAATTGACGAAGAAATGTCTAAAGAACCTATGAAGAATACACGTAAAATAGTTTATAGAAATTAGTTGTCCCTAAAGCATTTAGAGGATTACAATTTTGGTGGTTAAATCCGCGGTGGTGAATATCCACTTTCAAAACCGTGGCAGTTCTTGAAATTTGCGTAGTTGTAACATGTAGTTGTTAACATGTTTAATGATTTGAAATCATGATAAGGTGACTTGTTCTATTTTCGACAGCTTTGTTCTTTTCGTCATTCTTTTCAATAAGCATGTTTTTTGAGAATTAAAGTTCATAGTCTTGAAAATCAACATTTGAACTAGTTACAATGGAATTTCAATTCGGTTTCAAAGTTGTCAAATTTACCACTCAGTGACCAATTTAACCCCGAATTACGGTACCTGGTGATGCGGTGGGCAAAAATGGGTACAAATGTGGCCTACCTTGAGAGAGGACGATTAACATCCACAACATTATCCGGACAGGAAGACACATAACCAAAGTCCGCAAAGGTACGAGAAACGTATGTGCGCGCGTGCATCTTCTCTGCGCTCGTCGGAGTTGTTCAATTACGGCGGGGGTGGCAGGAGGTGTAAGTACTACACATGAATGGATGGGGGCCATTATGTAAGATCGTGACGATGGGACGAAATCGTCAATGATGATGATGGCACAGGCAGACGACAGTCACTTTTAGTTTCGTTCGGATTCAATTTATTCGTGGATGTTGGTAGGTACTGAGATGTGCACATACCATCGGTGGTGCCCACGTGAAACAACGTTAAGATAGGTTAAGGATAACAACGAATCGAATCAGCTGAGATCAGCTTGATTGACGGACGTGATGATTGGCCTTCGGCGATGACGGGTAATGAAAGCTGGCTGAGTTTTTGGATTAAGCATTGTTCTTTTAAATGAGGTGTTTTTGATGTAATTCAGTCCTATACTCTATTAGTTCTTGGCTGAATCCGATTTAGTTGTGACTTAAATCAATGGGATTGTATTTACGAAGGATTACAACAGCGAGTGTGAGAAAGATGTTGATGGTGGTGTTCACTGTATTAGAGCCTTCCTTTAATAGAAATTGTTTAAATACACAACTGTATTCAAAACTTTCATTAACTGTATTAAAACCCAACATTGACTGTATGAGAACTATTTATTTTGTATATATAAAGATATTATATATAACACTGCGGAACACGTTTTTTTCTCAAGCAACAAAATACCGCTAATTACTTAATTGAGGGTTACTGAATCCATTGCCATTTTCAGAAATATCATAGCACGTCTAGTTTTTGAGAAATTGGCTGTTGAAAAAGCTAAATTTGACTATTTCAGCCAACTTGCATGCAAGTTTGCCAGCTTGTATGGCTTCAAGTTGGAACTTCAATGTACAAAATCATCAACGAGCAGAATATTCACCATAACTGGTCTTTCGCAAGTTCGTTTCATCAACACCGAACCAGATATGCTCATCATCTTCAACGACCGGGATTCAGAACGGAGATAGGGCGACGTCGATTTGCCAATGTAGGGCCGAGTATATATAATCAAATCCCAGAAGAGATAAAAACAGCTCCCACCCATTTTACTTTTAGACGGAAACTAAAACAATACATTCTTAATAATTGCAGAAATTTGGTAATTAACTAGTGATAAGAGTCATCTGAATTACAAACTAATTTACTATTAGACAGGTAGGATACTGAACAACACCTTTTAAAGAACAATAGTTCAGTAGGGAATGTTCAAAATTATTGTATCGTATTTTTTATCATAAATAAATGAAATGAAAAGTGATAAAACAAAATTTATTTGCTCAATTTGCCTTAGAACTCAAACATCATGTTTATAACAATACTTATCAACAAAGTTAATAATACTTTCGATGCTCAAAATATATATTTTGTTGGTTTAGAAAAGCATTGTATGTTGCCATATAAGATAAACGAAGAATTTTGTATGGAGACTGCAAGCATGTTTAAAAACTCGATTTAATCTAAATTTTATCGTGCAATTTAAACCAAATTATATCTGGAATGAAAGTTGAAGTCCTATTTTGCATGTTTGGTGGATTAGGTCGCAAAAATTGTTGATAAATCATTGTATAAATTTTATGTAAACATCAACGAAACCATTGCTTTACACAACTCTAACGACCTGTAAATAAAAATTGTGACGTGCCGGAACATTTCTGAAAACGGCATCGGATTCAGCAACCCCAAATCTACTAGAGACACATAATTTGATCCTTGAGACACGCAAAAAGGTCATTTTTGTTACCGCTGTGTAATAGGAGGTAGTTTGGGGGCTTTCCTTATAAAAAGCTTATAACCCACTAGTATTCTAAAACGAATTATTAAACCAAATCAAAATTGACTCGGTCAGAGTAATTGAAGTTCAGCGATTGTATGCAAGACGCAATTTTCTTACATCATTGCCTTACGCACGGCCACCGTAATGGGTTCCATGGCATTGACTTGATTTGGTCATTTAGCTGTCGATCACTTGACCGACAGAAGATGCATTGACCTACCGGGATTTGGCAAGTGGAAGTTTTTATTCCAAAATGGATCGGCTAGATTGATGATGATGCGAGTGGTTTACCTAAATTGCCACAACGTTGATGGAATACCAAAAGATTAACCAATGTAAAAGCTCCCAAAATGGCACTTTTATCATTGATTTCGTTTTGCCACGGCTGATTGAGCCCACCACAAGTGAATTAAAATGAAATCGCTCGCCCGATGCCGGTAGCCAAAATTCGGCAACTAGGGTGAAGTGATCCAGAATGGTACTCTTAGGATTTGTGTCGTGTTTCCGTAATAAGCTCGAGGTTTTAAGGCCATTAAAAGTGCTAAGAGTAACTACCACTAGGAAAACATTTCCCATATTTGAGTTTTTCCACGGTAACCGTGTGGAAAAGTTGATAGGTGAGGTAGAGCGCTATTCAGTATGACGTACTAACAGTCAACAATCATGCTCCTCCATTGGTTTGCTCCGTCGCATGAAAATGCCTAAAATCGAAAAAAAATTGAAAGATAATCAATGGAATTATCCAAAACATTGTAGTGGCAACTCTTGGGTACACATTTTTTAAGAGGAAAATAACCAAACGATTGATTTTTAATTATTGCTGATTATTGAATTGAATGGATTCTTGAGCCTTAACATCGTTTGGCAAAGGATACAAAATGCAACCTTCTAGGAATGATTCCATGAGTCGATCAATTGTACCGATCAGTGCGTGTTGGATCATGTTCCCCTACTCATCTTGATCGGGCTCTAAACGAGCTTGTACCATCACAGCGCACCGCCCACATTAGCATTGCAAATACATCGTGCGACACGACACGCATCGTATCGTGGACAGATGATAAGGCTTCTGAATTTCAACTAGGTCAACAAATACTGCCGCCGTTTTCGCTAGATGCAACGATCAGGCCGTTTTACTATTACGTTATTTCTGTTAGGCAAAACGAGCTGGATGTTGAAAAATGTTCGATTTTTTTTCTAGCCATTGACGTGATTCCTGGTTCATTTTCTCAATGCAATTGAGAAATTAGCTGGCAATCGCATCACTGCATAGTAAAAGGCATAATTTATGCGCTCATGCAGACTAAAGATACAGCCAAAGATGGGGCCAATCAGCTACGTCAATCCTCGTGGAGTGGAAGGCTGCTTCAAGCTGGCTGAAGAGTTTGTGTCTGGAAAAGAGGCGGCGACAGCTTAGACACTGTAAGAGATACATACCGGTTGCGTTGAAGTGATTTGGAACATTGAGTAATAGATAGTCATGCAATTTCAGTTGCTTAGCATCGATTTTGTACAGTGCCTATTTCATCACCTTAACTAATGAAACAGGAAAGAGAAATGAGAGATGGGAGGAAATAGAGGTGCAGGCGAAAAAATTCATCATCGAAATAAGAATTTGTACATAGTCTACGACACAATGGGTTCAAATAGCGCCCAGAATGAACATTGCAATATACATGAGCTTAAAGAAATCTTTAGCTCTTTACCAAATGCTTGTCATTGCGTACCATTGCATGGGTATCTCGCGTACCTGCAGGAATTGAAAAAGGGCTTTTTTGTGTGATTCTTAGCTTCATGCCCAGCAACTCCTATCCCTACCTCCTCGCGATACTGGCCGAGGTACGAGCATTCTTAGAGAAGTAACCAATCTCGGTGGGAACTTTACAAACCTGGAGCGTCTGTATTCCATATTAGAAGCGGCTTGTATGTTTTCCATGTACTATATGGTCCTCTGGAAATCCGGAATACGATCGCTGCTCAATCTACGACGTCAAGATCATCACAGGAGATTTGAACGCTCAGGTTGGCAGGGAACCCGGGTGACGCACGAGAATGGCCTACAACTGATTGATTTCGCCACCTTCAAGAACATTGCCAGAAGTAGAACCTATTTTCACACAGCCTCCCAGATCTATACACCTGGAGATCACCACAGCAAACGGAATCTCAAATCGGACACGGTTTGATCGATGGACGCGACTTTTCCGGCTTTATCGGCGTCAGGACCAATCGTGGCGCAATCATCGACTCCAACCACTACTTAGTTATGGTAAAACTGCGCCCAAAACACTCCGTCGTTAACAACGTACGATACCGACGCCCTCCTTGGTGCGTTCCACTCGGGTTCAGATTGGGTACCACTTCTAGTACTGCATTTGGTCCCTTGGTACTGCAAAAGTTCCCAAGTTTGACATATCGCAGTAAACTTTTCACGGCATTCTAGATTTTGCTCTTTTACCTCATGTGCCATAAAGTCTCGGGGAACTGCATGGAGGTCTTTATTTTGTCTTTGGTATGACCTTGAGCGACCGAAGCAGCCGGTTGTCGCAACAGAATACACCAGTATCTCGAACAAGCGTAGCCGGAAGAGCATTCACTTGCCAAAGACCCTCTTGAGGATCGCTGGAGTACAATAAATCCAGCTATCACGTCGCAAGAAAGAACATTGTTGGGTACGTTAAACGGAGTCAGCGGAATAATTGATACGAACGGGATATTTTGCACCCATATGGCGAAGAGCTAGCTGCTGGGTATCGTGGACAAGTGATGCTTCCATAACAAGCAAAGTCCCTCCTAACGAAGGCAGTTTGCCGGTGTGCTGATGGCTCGAACCAATTTCAAATCTTCGGACTCAGGGTCAGGTGAAGGTATAAACGTGCATTCCCAGAAACATAAAGGAAAGAAGGTGATGCAGCGTTCCGAGAGGCAACGTTAACCCTCAAAAAGAAAATTAAGCGTCGGAAACGGCATGGTTTGATAGCCTATGCCAGAGTGTTAACTCGATTCCGTGGGGATCATGTGCTTGAGAGTAGCAAGCGCAAACCGAATGGTTTCCAGATAAACAATATGCATAATAGCTTAGATTACATCAAGGAAGAGTTAGATCGGAAGCCAGCATAGAAGACCTACCGGCTAGCCAGAGCCGCATTTAAACGGGAGATAGTAACGAGTAAATCAAACTGACGCTAACCATGGGGCAACGCCTATCGAGTAGTGATGGCGAAGATCAATGGCCCAGTAACACCAGCTGAACCTTATAAGTACCTTATAAGAACCTTATAAGTAGAAGTAATAATTTGATACGCTAGAGTACCGATGCATGGTCAAAATCAGTATCATTCAACCAGCTTAGTGGCCGAAGCTGATTAAGGGGCGCGCTTTTGAGAGTTTAATGGTGATAAACTGTTTTCTACAAATGGTAGCGATACTTTTTTAAAGAGGCTCTATGCAAAATGGTAAAGAATGATATTTGTATAAAAAACGACTACTTCATTATTTCTCAATAGTTATGGAGTAGAACGACATGCACGCATGCTCCCACACCGTACGCTGACGTAGATGGAGAAAATTCCGATATCCAAGTTTCTAACGCAGAGCTTATAACGTTTACGAAAGGATTGAAGCTGAACATAGCTCCCGGTCCAGATGGTATCCCTAATGTAGTTAAAGCATCTTGGAATAATGATCGACGCCAGGCTAAACTTTGACAACCACGTAGACTATGCCTTCGAAAAGGCAGCGAAAGCAACCTATCGTCCATATTGAGATTCGATGTCCCGGCTCGGGCTGCAGCGTTGACAACCAAACGCAATCGAAAGAAGCTGGCAGGTACGTTCCGGCAATTGGCTATACGGGTGGCGAGTGCCTACCACACTGTATCGTCGGAGACAGTGTGCGTTATCGCCGGAATAACTCGGTGAAAGGAAGGTGGACCCACAAGCTCATTCCTAACGTGTGGACGACCAGAAAATATGGAGAAGTTAACCCATGGATGCTTCCGGAAATATCTGCACAGATTCGGACACGCAGAGTCTCCACATTGCCCGGTATGTGCAAACAGGAAGAGATGCTGAAGTATGTTATATTCGACTGCCCTTAATTCAGGGATGTATGAAGCAAGATGATGTCAGAAACCGCAAGCGTCCTAAATCCGGACAACAACGGGCAGAACATGTGCCAGCATGAAAGCACTTGTAATGCGGTGAACAGAGGGATAACGGATATTATGTCTTCGCTGCAGGGATGGGAAATGTGCCTTATCAAACATTAACCCCTCGACATTCACATTTTTCTACACGACCATCAAAATCCAAAGCAAACCATGACCGTTCAAAAAAAAAAAAAAAATGTCATGGCTCTTCAAAACTGTAATCTTTTTCTTCCCAACGTTTTTTAAACCCGAATGCGAAATGACTCGAGCACAGTGGTGACACGATTTTTTCGGTTTTCGGGGTTTTGCATTTTTTCTCGATAAAGGCAGCATAAAATTGAACTTGTTTATATGTATCGCAACGGAATGATTGTGCTTTTGCTATTAGCACTGATAGATTTCAATTAGATGAAAACACAAGCGAAATTTTAGCGATTGAATTATTTAACTTTTTTTTTCAATCATTCACCTCGAGATGGCTGCCCGAAAACGATCATAGTGGAGAGACAAAAACATTCAAGCAGTGTGTGAACCGTTGGCAGCGCAGCGCCTGATGGTAGGGGAAGTGGTGGTAAAATGAATAGGGGTGGTAAAATGAACACCGTGCCTTTTACCGAGAAAAAACAAATTTCGATGAGTTTACATCACGCACGGACGATTTAGAGTATAAATCGGAGTGTTCGAGTTGATACGTAGGTCAATTGAAGTAAAAATATCAACGAAATCAAAGATTTTAGAAAACCACGTTTGAAAATTAGAGCTGACGTAACTTTTATCTCGGAAGTCTGGAGGTTTTTCAGTGAGGTCAATATCGTTGTGATATGATGTCAAATCTGATACCTTTTGAATTCTTTTTAAAAGGATTACAATCATTAATGGATGTATTTTCGGGAATTCAATGAAAATTTTCAAAAATTATTGTTTTACTCACGTTTTTTGCATGATGTTCATTTTACCACCAACAGCTGTTCATTTTACCCACATAGTGCAGGTAAAATGAACATTTGCATAGTTTTTTGCTAGTGAAGAAAATATGTGGAAAATTAACTATTACAGTCTGAATTCGTGTCACTACTATAGATAACATCCCTATTTTTGATGTTGTGTGATAGAACTATCAAATATCTTCGTTTTTCTGTCAGAAACAGGATGATATCCTTAAGGTGTTTATTTTACCACCCCTTCCCCTATTGATGCTGCTGCTGCTTTGTGTTTTGGTTGACTGGCAGAATCGATGAACTGTGGTAAATAGTGGTCACAGTTCCCAAACCTGGGCGTGAAGACCAGTGAGCTCCGGGCCGTGATCTGTGTGAGCTCGAGAAGCAGCAGCGGAGAATGAGTCGTCGTAGAGAAACGAAATGCACATGAGCGTCCAACTTCAACAGGGCTCTGACGTGAGGCCAGCCCAAGAGAAGTATGTGTCGTCCCACAGGAAGCTGTCCAAAACCCCGACGAGATTTTCAACCGCCATTTAGGCAAAACGAGTAGTCGTAGAGACACCGTAGAAATGCCGTAGTGAGTAGCGTTTTTGACGACAATAACAAAGACAAATTAATTTTTTGGCTCATAAGGTAATCTAGAATGCCGTGAAAAGCGTACTGCGATTTGTCAAAATTGGGTACCTTTTGCACTACCGAGGGACTAAATGCAGTACTAGAAGTGGTACCTAATGTGAGCCTGAGTGCGACGGACCTGACATTAAGCTCCAGCAGCGAACTAGCAGAAAAGCTAGAGGCTGAGGCTGACGAAGTGACCCCTACACCGTGCCAATACACAACATGCCAGGAAACTTTTTTGTACCCTACTATAAATAATTAAATACATGAAAAACATTGAGGAAGATGTCCAATACTGCAACCAAAGAGGTATCAAAGGAGTCCGTGATGCGTGTGGAGAGAAAACGCTTAGAGGTTAGCAAAAGGAATAAGATAGCTCCAGTAAACATAGATGAATTCATCGCCCAATGGACCGATGCACGACTCCACTATCTGACGTTTGAGCGGTGCCGTATTATTTACGTGACCATGCCAACGAGTGAATTCGGCACCGCTCAAACGTCAAATAAGTGAACTCGTACATTAGTCCATGGACCAATGCACAAGTTCATTACTTGACGTTTTAGCGGTGCCGTGTTATTTATGTGGCTATGGAAACCAGTGAATTCGGCACCGCTCAAACGTCAATTTAGTGAAATCTCGCATTGGTCCATACCAAATGTGTCAGACTGGTACAGTAGAAACCATGGAGAAGTGAACGTCCAACTGACGCAGTTTCTGTCAGGTGACCTCTCGGCGTATAGACCTACCTAAGTAACCAAATAGCACATTAATTCGCGTGCTAATATAGTGCTATTATTGAGCTGACATACCCTATATTAGCCGTTTAATAGTCCTATACTGCCGTGAATCGCAAGTCAGTCCATGCAGATACTGCACTAATGAGATAATATGATTTGTTCGGAAAAATTGAGAAAAAACAGCAGGTCAAATTGTCCCATATTAAAAAGTTACCGCATATCAGTCCCACTACAGATTTTCGCACCCTGTAACATAAGAATGCCCGGCCAGCTTCGGAGTAGACTACGTCTACCGTCGGAGTCTAGTTGAGTAGATCGCATAGTAGCACCGGCAAGAGGTCGTCGGGGTGCCTGTGAACCGGAAGTTTCCCACCACCGCAGGGCCCCGATAGCATCGGTTCGGGAGATCTTCCGCCGCCGGGGAAATCTTCGATGGAGAAGGATAGATCCATTGCCGAGCGCTACTCTGAGTAGTACGAGCGTATCACCTGCTTCAATCGTCGGAGCGCCAGTGAACCGGAAACCATCCTCCAACCAGAGTCGCTAGACCGACTTCAGCACTCCGCCTACCAATATCGAGGCATGAAGAATAGCGCAGTAAGCTAGCTCCACCGACGGGGACTAGCCGAGTAGCATCGATCGTCACAAACCAGTTTTGGGTCGTTGGGGCGCCAGTGAACCGGAAGTCATCCTCCAACCGGAATCGCTGGACCGACCTCGGAATCCAACTTGCTAGTGGATACTTGGGTATCTGTCTATTAAATGGTCGGCGTTAAGTCAGAGTGGACCAAGTGACATTTTTCATATTTTGAGAAAAATGGGTTTAAAGTCTAAAGCTCTGTAATTTTTAAACTCCTTAATTTTGGTTCAATATTTCTACACATTTTTGTGTTACTTTCAAACAATTATTACTTTGAAGTAATAATCATGAAAAATCATACTCCAAACCTCTGATAGAACGATTTTTTGATGGTCTATGTGTACTTGGTCCACTCTGACTGAACTAAATATCACCGTTCAGTGAGTTGGTTAACTCTGACTGAACAATTTCTAGGAAAATAATAATCATTCAATGCTTGCATGGTCAAACTGGGTGCATATCTCTAAGATAAGTAGATTATCAAGACCCTTCTACACCAGTATTGTAGATTCTTCAATAATCCATCCATATCCATATTATAGGGTCATTGGATTGAAGAACAGAAATATTCAAATATGTGTTCAGTCAGAGTGGACCGAGTGAAAATCTTGAATACCGACCAAAATATGCTGGTCCAATAAGCGGATTGTAGGACATGCCAAACATACACCATAGAACTACCGTAAACTTCTATCGGACTCTGAAATTGACTCAAAAAATGCAGTAATCAATCATTTTATTGCTTTTCAACACTTGGTCCGCTCTGTCTGCACAGAATTCGTTGCAATTTCTGACCACCCATCCGAATGTGGTAAATTGTCAAAAATCAAAATCAAATGCATCGAATCATGTAATATTTATGAACTTCTATTGATGGAAAAGTAGAAGAATCATTCGGTATCGAAAAATCTGACAAATCTCTTGAAATGTTTTTTCATTTCCTCGCATTCCTCAGCGCGCTAATCATTTTCGCTGTTATGGTAATAAGCACTTGGTCCTCTCTGACTGCACACTTTTATCGGCTTTTATTGATCATCCAAAGTAAATTTGTTACATATCTCTCGCAGTTTACAGCATTCATCAAATCTGGTCAAAGTGAAACGGAGGTAAAGTAATTTCGCATCTAATGAAAGAATAATCCAATTTTCCAAAATTTTGTACTTGGTCCCCTCTGACTTAACGCCGACCAAATATGACGGGCAAGTTGACACTCTGGATGTAAAGAATGCTTTCAATACCGCAAGAAAGGAAGCGATAGCCCACGCACTTCAACACCTCAAGGTAACTGGTACTGTTGTGTAAGCTTCTAGAATGCTATTTTGATGGTAGGATTCTACTGTATGACACAGAGGAGGGGCAGAAAAGCTTTCGAATTACCGCGGCTACACCTCAAGATTCAATCCTGGGCCCGATGTTATGGAATACGATGTACGATGACGTACTGAGGATGCCCCTTCCGACGGGTGTTAAGATTGTGGGATGCCCCAATTTGTGCTGGTGTGGAGGAAACAGTGGAGCATGTCGTGTTCGATTGTCCCCGTACCATTGTTGTGAGAGTTCGCATGCTCGCTATGAAGGGAATGTCGCCCGACAATATAATAGAGAGAATGTGTGCGGATGCCGAGTGCTGGAATGCAGTAACTACGGCTGTCACTCACATTGTGTTAGAATTGCAGTGCCTATCGTGTGCCGACCAAGAGTTGGCTGCAGAGAATTAGCCCTGCCGAAGCTGGTCCCCTGTAACATTGTTTAAGTCGGCTAGGAGAAGCAGTTTGCCTAATTCTGCTACATGTGTTAAGTGTGGGGATGACCTGGGAGGGAGAAACCGATACAAAATTTATGTACGTCTTAGTGAGCCGAGATTCTGCTGTCACGAACTGTCACTGTGAGTCCAGATCTTAAAGAATGGACAAACTTGATAAAAGCGCGCAATGGATCAAAACAATTTTTTTTGCATTTTAACAAAGTTGACAACAATCGGTTGAAAATCAATTCCTGCACACATAAAAGCAATGCTACGATAGTACCTTATAATTTGATCAAATATTGAATATCGAATTGAAACACACATTTTTTTTACTGTTTCTGAATCAAAATTAAAATTAAATACACATAAAACTAAAGCCCTTCTTCCAAGTTTGTCCAGAAAGATCGAAGGTACACAATAAAAGAAAAGTAGCGATTCTTCCCAAGCCTGCCTTGAGCGGGAGGTATCTTGCAGTTTGGAAAAGTGTTGAGTCATATTTCGTGTGTAGTATATGTGCCTCCCTGCCAGGGGGTGACCCATTCCGCATAAAAACGTTTCGCATAAGGACGCATAAGCAGTTTCATACATGCACAGGTAGCATTTTGAAAAAGGCAAATAAATCTCATTATACCAAATGTCCATTATGTTAAACGTCCGTATGCGAAACGTCCTTATGCGAAATGTCCCACCACTGTTAAGTGTTATATATATTCACTGGTCCCTCCCCGAAGAAATACCGTAAGGTGGTTTCGGGGAGATGAGGGTCTGAGGCCAAGGGTAATGTCGGTACACTCTGTACACCACTTGAGCAATTCAGCTTGAATTTCTCATGTACAGCGCATGGCCTGGTTTAAGTGGGTCGTCGTTGGTGCGGCAAACTCCCTGAGTTACCTTCTCAGGGGTCTATTTGCAGATTTCCCCCTTGTAAAAAACAAAAACAGTGTTTAAAGTTGAGAAGGAGTTGAGGGCACTCAAGGTTCAGGATGACTGGACAGAGCCCAAAACAGAACCCCATAAATAGAGAACGATTCTCGGTTTGGCATTGAAAGACATTATAAGTAAATTAAGTAAATCTTTACTGCGTTTTCAATAAGAGACGAAATTATCCTAAAATTATTTTGATTCAGACAAATCATCCCAACACCTACCACCCAAGGAAACACGGGGAAATGCGTACATCACAAGTGGAATCCACCATGCAGCATTTTTGTTAAGTAACAGTTGTCCTCGCCGAGACGGATCTAACCGCGAGCTGCCGCCCGTTAACTACATAATAACTCACGGATTGCAAATGTAAAAGTTGTTCCTGTCGCGCTCGTTCCGAGTTGCATTCGCCGCTTGGAAGGGACACGAATCCCCAACTGCCTTACTATATGCGCAAAAGAAAGTGAAACCATTTTCATTCATGTTGTACTACAGTGTGCACCTCGCGCGCGCTATCATCAATTGATCAGCCCGCAATTGCGCAGTCAGCCAGTTTTGGAGCATAAAAGTGGCATTGAGTAAACCATGTGCCGTAAAACGGGGTAACATTGATCTGAATGACTCTCCTAGTTAGAAGTTTAAATCAACATTTATCGATGGGATGTTTTCTATGCACGAATGGTTTCTCTTTCTTCGATTAATTTCCTTCTTCTTCCTCCTCTTCTTGGCACTAACGTCCTCACTGGGACAGAGCCTGCTTCTCAGATTAGTGTTTTTATGAGCACTTCCTTTGTCAAAGTTGCCATTTTCAAGTTCGTATATCGTGTGGCAGATACTATGATACTCTATGCCCATGGATGTTAAGGAAATTTCCATTACGGAAAAGATTCTGGACCGACTGGGAACCCAGACACTTTCAGCATGGCTTTGCTTTGTAGCCGCGGACTCTAACTTCTCGGCTAAGGAAGGCCCCTTCTTCGATTAAAGAGCTACCATAATCAAAGCTGTGCAAAAATGAGTTTTGTTCTTGCTAAATTATTCAACTTTTCGTAACAATGATTTCCATGATTTTAGATGACACTACCAAAGATTCATGTCTTATGAGTTTTGCAAATGATACAAGCAAGAAAAATGTTATTTGAACTAAGAATTATTCCGTTCTCACAATTTTTCTATGTGTTGCCAAGTTAGCATAATTGACGCATTACAATGAAGACTAGAGAAATTCTTTAGGAAATTGCGTATCTTTATAGCTAAATCATAAAGTCACACAACACATTTTTTTAAACATGTTCAAAACCTAAAAATATTACACTAGAATAATTGCGTTTCAAAAATTTATTTTAAAGAAATATAAAAAATAACTGAAATAAATATTGTTACCCCCAGATTACGGTACTGAAGGTGCAAACGGGGTAGTGAAAGGAAAATCTTCCCGCAATGCACCCGCGAGGAAAAAACTGAAGCAACTTTTACGAGGCACAACCCGTCGCATTCTTCAAGATGGCTTGTGGTGCGTTCCTTTGGGTAAGGTTCAGGTTACCGGTTTCAGAGACGGTTCGGAAACCTGAGCTGAAAGTGGATGGTCAACGCAGTAAGCTCAGTGCAATGCGCGCTGCTTTCCTCATAGCGCAAGCTCCTCGGATCCTACTAGGGACTATGGGCTTATAAATGGTCAGTTACGAATAGGATTTAACTTTTCTTACTACTGGACTCGTGGGCGTAGCAAGGATTTTCATCAAGGAGGGAGAAGGTTCTCTTAGTCATTATTCAAATATGTCTCATAAAATGACAATTTTCGAAGCTTTCGCTTCGTCCTTCCTTCCTTAATCATTTTTTTTTTGAGAAAAAAACTAGCATTACTGCTGGAAAGATCTTTGCCAGAACACTGATGAATTTCATTATAATAATTGTTGGAAGATTCCGTGTAAAACCCAATCTGGTTTTCAAGATATCCTTGAAATATCTTGGATATTTTTTTTAATTGGGTCTCCAAAACATTTTGAATAACGCAGTTTTTGATTAATTTAAACGCTGCAGACAGCAGACATTAAGTTTATTTTGAATCTTTATTTCGTCGATCCCCGTGGCATCGGCCTGGCCCCGTCTGATTACGTCCACGACTGAACCCGTTTGTAAGTTTAGCTATCACTTGTCAAGGAATCTCGTCGCGTGCTCGTTACACCGGTAGGTAGGTATGTCTATGTCTAGTTGCAAAGATCCTGCACACAAAATGACTCGTTTGAGCATTGCGATTAATGAACTTGACTTGTCTGATTGCTGGTGCTGTGCTATGACCATCGGATACCTCGAAGGTGGTTGCGAAACTTTCCAGATTTTATTGCCCATAAGCGCTCACAGCTGGCAGATGTACAAGCAGCCAGATGAGTTGCAGTCTTGCGAAATCCATGTTGCAATACGGTCATTGCTCCTGGCAAAGCTGATGTTGTTGCTGCCGCTGATGATCGTTGTTACGCGAGAGGTGGGTCCCTCTTAGAACACCAACAGTGTGCAATTAACCTTCTCAACAGAAGGGTATGGCTCAATCCGTCCTAAGCCAGAACTCACCTGAAACGAAACAGAATAAAGACAGTCAATTAGTTTTATGCTGGGGTGGCTGATTCAATGTACTACGGATAAAAAGGCGGTAAAGTTGGTGGTGTGTGATTACACTGAAAGTTCTATTTACGTAATGGTTGGGGTACGTAAATATTATTATTTTACGTAAATAAAATCATTATGTAGGGTAGGTGTACCTTTATTAAACAGTCCCCTATAGTCTCAATAGTGTCTTTTTACTGCCGTTTTGCTATGAATTGCTATATAATATTTTGTAATATGAAGTACTATTAATAATCAGCTCGAGTTTGTTAAAAATATGATCAAGATTCAAATTTAGGCTTCCTTGCATCTATAGTAAACTTATTTTACCAATACTGCCGTGAATCGCAAGTTAGTCCCATCTGTCAAAAGTAGGCATTGAGAAAATGGGATGGGAAGTTTTGCAACTCGTTTTCCATACGAATTTTGAAAAACACGACTATTTCATTATTTCTCAATAGTAGTGGAGTAGAACGACATGCACTAAACAAAGGACACGGGTTTACCTCAAAAGATCACATAAAACTGGTCGCAGTGGTTTATCCCGAACAGAAACAGAAAAAAACTCAACCACCGTTAAGGGTTTAACAAGAGCTCTTCAGAGTATATGCCTTTAGCGATCTACACTAGGGTACGACTTATTTTTCAAAACCAAAAATTTCTGTGCGCTTCTGAATTCGAATCATACAAATAGAGAAGTCTCCAAGTTTGAGCCAAAAACATGAGGATTGAGAGTTGGCGCAAGTGACTTGAATGTGAAATTTCAAGTTATGAAATATGACCTATAGCGGTCGTTCTCAACCTTTTCAAAGTTGCGGCCCCCTAAGAAGGTCTATAAACATCTTGCGGACCCCTGAACATAGATGATCTCGAAATCGAAGTTTATGAAAACGAAAGATTTGCGCATAGTGTAACTCAAATGAATAAATTGAGAACCAGAATAGCTATATCTTGTATGAGTTTCGCGAATGATCTCGTTAAGCATCAAACATATCAATTGGATTAAGGGTATGCGATATGGATTTTTTCCATGTCGATACGAAACGAAACGATACGCGGAATATCTTGCGCTGATAATGACGAAACGAAACGAAATTTAAAAATGTTTCGTGTAACTCGATACGAAATCTAATATCTCACGGAATTTTTCGAAACGAAACGAAATTTTTGAATTTGTTTCGCGGAATACACGTTTAAGTTTTGTTTCTTGTCAAAAGCTGGAAATTTGACAATAGGCATAAAAACGTCTTTTTATATCCTCTACCATATAGAAACCTTAGCGTTGCTCAGCGGAATCCTTACATGTTTTGGTAAAACTCGTTTCTGTTTGTTTGAAATCTTCTTAATAACTTTTTAAGGTTTCAACATATCTGACACTCACACAAGGCAATGAGTGGGTTTAAGAGGAAAATAACCATCATCGTTCTACACATTTTCAAAACCAGTTTTTTGCTCCAAGTTGAAGCAACGTTCATGAACATCTATCATTGCATTACACTTGTTATATGTAATACGATGATAGATTTTCATGAGGATATCTTGAAATTTGAACGTAAAAACTGTTTTTTTTTTATTTTTGATGATAGCTGATGATTGAATGATGGATTCTTGAGCCTTAATTTTAATGTAGCAACTAAGAAGTGGGTCGAAAAGCAGTTACCGTAAAACGGGGTAACTTTGATAGTGCGAGACTCTCAACATACTAAACGAAATAAGAAAGTTTCTGTTAATTTGTTAAGCAAAACAAATGCAAAAGTAAAGAGTATTAGTATGACACTACATGTCAAAGCTATTTTCGATGGAATCAAGTACATTTGAGGATTTATATGCAAATATTGAAAATTTATAAGATTTTAGCAATTTTTAAACGCTCTCAAACAATCTGTTCTACGATCACTATTTGATAAAGTCATAATGAATTCGTCACTTATACTTGACAGCCTAGTTATAGTAGAACATGAATTGGATCTTAAAACTCTAAGCGAAAGCTATTTTTACAAACTGGGACCATTTTTGTAATCTAAGTCAGAAATTTCCATATAGCGTTAAACGCCTAGAGGTATGCAACGCCCTATAAATGTTCCGTAATTCATTCAATTTTGTTCGATTGATGCTCCATTATCAAAGTTACCGTAATCCGGGGTAACATTGATCAGTTTTTAGGATATTTCTTAAATGTTTAATTCAAAAATGCAAATGTTCTTAGTTTTATACTTTTAAAACAAGTACTGCCACCAATAGCTCGTAATTATATACTATATTGTGGTTTTTGACAGATTTAAGCATTTTTACAAAAATGTTTTAGGTGATTTTTTCATTTAGCTGATATGGGGTAACATTGATCATCCATGTAAACAACGTTCGGTAATATTGAAAATGTCGTTACTTACTTAAATCATGGCCCCTGAAGCCGAATATGATGTCCAAACGCTTACATCTCATTAACTTTTTGAGTTATTTTAAAATTAAAAACACCTCGAACAGCAGAATACGCCTAAAGGTAGGCAATTTCCTAAGGGAATTATACATTCTTAACAGTAAAATTCGTTAATTTTGTCTAATTGAACATAGTTATAAAAATTTTGACAGCGGAATCGTTTTTGGCGATGCCATTTTTAGTGAGAACCGCATTTTCCTTGCTCATATCGCTTGCAGAACTTTTGTGAGATATGAATCTTCAGTAGTGTCATCCTTAACCATTGAAATCATTGTTTCGCAAACTTGACAAATTTACGCAAAAAGCTAACGCAATTTTTGCAAAAAATCTTAATTTTTAATAGCTTATAAATATAAGAAAGAGAAGCAACATTCATGCTTTGGAAATGTATCATCAATAAATGATGATACCAACTTATTATAAGATGAGTCATTCCGATCAATGTTACCCCCGCTGATCAATGATACCCCGGATTACGGTACCCCAAAACAGAAAACCGACATTCGATTATATGAAAAATTATATGCCCATTCAGAATAAATCTTTTGGCAATCTATCAACTGTAATCGATAGTTAGGATACCAGTACTTGTTTTAAAAATATGAGTTATAATTCTTTGAAACAGTATGCATAAATATTCAAGTTTTCTTCGAAAAAACTATCAAAGTTACCCCGTTTTACGGTACAAACATTCAAAACAATCTTAAAAATATTAAGAGGAGTCCAAAATTAATTTGATTTTTAGAAACGCCTTACAATTTTTTTAATCATGTGGATATGCTAATATATACCATAAATCATGGAATAATGGTCTTCATTTTTTTTTGCTGTACTTTATGCTTTGTGGCTTGATTGAATGTGATTGGGGACACAAGTCGATAAGTGATCATGAAAACACTACACTGAGAAGCAGACTCTTCCCCAGTTGGAACACAACGCAAGAAAGAAGAAGAAAAATAAGTAGAACAGAGGAATCACTGGAATATTTGCTTAAGTATTTGCTGGAGTATTGAATTAAATTAAATTTTAAAAAATCTATCAACCTAAGAAATCAATCAAGATAAATTTAAAAGAACTGCAAAAGTAATAAACTCCAATAGATATTGCGACAGCAATATAACCAGGATTGCCTGTTGGGGTAATTTAGAAGTTCCTAATAAAAAAAAGACTTGCATAAACTGTGAATTAATTCTTGGAGGGATCAAATCTGGATGAATGCAAACTTTAAGAGTAAACCTTGTAGAAAATACTGAAGGTATTTCTATTATTTTGTAGAGCAAATACTGGAGAAATGATCCTATTCCAAAATCTGTGAAGGAATTTCTGGACAATTTCTGGAAGAAATAAGGATTGTTGATATTATCTCATTTTCAGATTCTTTGTTTAAAACTGACTACAAAATCACATTTTCACTTAATTTTGAGCCTCTAGAGTATTTTAAAAATATTTGAAAATTTCGAAAAATAAGTTTTGAACCTTGACTACAAAGCATAGAGGAACCGCAAATAAGATTGACAAGTTCACCCATGTTCGTTCAGATGAGCTAAATTAAATGTTTGGCTTATTTTGTTTTCTCTAGATCTAGATGCGCGAAAAATGAAAAAAAATGTTGCGCTTTTCTATTGTAAAATACCCTAGATATACCACCAAACTTGAATCAAAATCCGGAACCAATTTTGATGGTGCTTGCAATGCATGAATCAAATTTGTAACTGATTTGTGATTTTTACTAAAACAAATCATCAAAATCGATCGAAAGATGGCGAAACTAGAGAATTTTGAAACTCGATGTCGGTATTGAAAAGGTTAAGGTGAAGATGAATTGAAGCCAAACTTCAAATTTTCAAGAGCACGGATCGAGAGAACCAAACATCCATTTGAGCTGAAAACCTAATCGATTGGTCAGCACCAGCTAGGAACCAATCGATTAAGTTTTCAGCTTAAACGGATGTTTGGTTCTCCAGATCCGTGCTCTTGAAAATTTGGACTTTGGCTTCGATTCATCTTCACCTTAAGACCTTTGCCTTGCGGCATTTGGCTTCCAATACTTGTAATGATAGATTATCAATATTCACATTTTTTTAAATTGGGGGTCGTGAGGAAATTATGTCACGATATAAGAGGAGAGAGGAGTTGGTGGTGTGGTACAGCGTGAATAAACCTAGATTCATTTTTCGATATAAAATAAAGTATGCATCTTCCTTGTTTAAGGTGAATATAAATCGAAGGCATACCTCAGAATTTCAAGAGCACAAATCTAACGAACCCGACAGCGGTTCAAGCTGAACACTTGATCGATTGGCCATCGAGTAACCAATCGATAGATTTTTCAGCTTGAATGGACGTCTGGTTCTTTAAGGGGGCAGGATCCGTCATCGATTTCGGAATTTTCAAAAGCAGTTTTTTCGTTCAAAATCAAGAAAATTTACAGGAAAAAGTGTTCACTGTATTCAATTCTCCAACCACAACACGGTGAACACATTTTCGTCGAAAAATTTCCAGTTTTGAACAGAAAAACTGCTTTTGAAGTTTCGACGATGACGATGATTACGATGACGGAGCGTTGAGCGTTAAATTTGAGCTTGAGCTTGAGCTTGCTTGAGCTTGATTGGCCGCCCGTGGATGCACTCCAGTATTGCCAGATCAGCTGCACTTACACAAGGAACCAACCGAATGACTGCTTGGGACTAACAGGCATCCTCAGTGTATAAGTGCTGGTGATCTTCTATTTTTAGGCAACAATGGCACCTGCCACGTCAGAATGCAGACCAATGAGGGGAAGGGGGAGGAATTGATGATGCATTGAACTGACTCCCACGTAGACCGTATATTCCACTGCATCCACGTCAGTTCATGCGGGAGTGTATGGATTGGAGGAAAGGCATGGCAGAGAGGTTTGCTTTTGTGGTTAGCAGACTGCCTATGTATCAGGCGTAAGAAAGGCGTGCGCGTGGAAGTAGGAAGCGTTAGGGAAACGGTTTCTTGTCCGTCTCTGGTTCTAGCGTTTGCTATGAACGAATAGTTTGAGTGTGATATATTTAGAATGGAAGATAGAAGCAAGTGAGAGATATACAACTACAAAGTACGAGGAAAGGGACGGGCCTGGGATTGAACCCATGACCTTCTGCATATGAAGCAGAAGCGGTAGCCATCAGACCACCAACCCCGTCTATCAGAGCGTTGAGCGTTAAATTTGTGCGACAAACAATCGCTGCGATTTCGCTGCTACATGTAGAGTTTTATGACACAACAACGAAATCGTGGAGAGCCTTAACGTTCAACGCTCCGTCATTGTAATCATCGTCATCATTGAAACTTCAAAAGCAGTTTTTCTGTTGAAAACTGAAAATTATTCGATGAAAATGTGTTCACTGTGTTGCGGTTGGAAAACAGAATACTGTAAACACTTTTTCATGTAAAATTTCTTGATTTTGAACGAAAAAACTGCTTTTGAAAATTCCGAAATCAATGACGGATCCTGCCCCCTTAACTCATTGATGCGTGCCATTAGTTTTCTCTTCTATTCTCCCGCTGTTCTTATGCAGAGTTAAAAGTGACGTCATAGCGGGAAAGCAAGAAAGAGAACTAATGCGCGCATCAATAATCTGCACCACCTTAGCAAATTCAGAACATCAGGGACTCACGCTCCGCAGCTTATTTTGACATTTGTGTACTAACAATTTTTTCGATATATTAACGGATTTGCTCAAAAGGACACGCGATGTTCCCCGGAGGAAACCGTGGTTTTGCTCTCTTCATTCTTATGGAAGATAACATTGCGGTAGTTCATCAAACGCAGTTGTTCCTTTCCTGGGCTATTCGCCGCGAGGAATTTAAGGCAAATGGGCGTTTTTGGAAACTTTACAACGGCAGTTTATCATTCATATCCTGCGGACCAGTCAATACTACAGTCATTCCACAGTTATGGATAGCACACAGATATGGATCTAAGTTGGATTAAACGGAGAATATCTCATCAAATAGAGTAGCAATTACGCAGAACCCATTTTACCTACGCGAACCATAAATCTATACAGCATCGCAATCAACAATAACATGCTTAAACACATTTGTTCCATTCGTAGGAAATAAACTGTCATACATATGCTTAGAAGCGTTGATTCATATTTGTGGGGCATTGAAACCCATACCACAGTTATGAATCTAATACCTTGGACAGACATTTGATACATATACCATGGTACAAGTTGTCAAGAAAATTATTCCAAGGCTATCTTGAATGAAGACAATTATCAGTATGGAACCCATTTCAAGATAATTATACCATGGTACGTGTACCACAAGTGTGTCATAAGTATAAGATAAGATGATTCCTAAAGAAACGCCAAAACGTATGCTTTCACTAGCACACCATTCGTTTGCCTCGCAGATAATTTGCTGTTATAGTGTTCTGATCCATGATATGAGTCGATTTGATCCATAATACGGACCCATTTTTGACTGTTGCTGCTAGGAGTAGAAGCGAACGCTTTGCTTTTTTTGTTCGAAATTAAACTCGAATTTCGCGAAATTCCGTTTTATTCCGTTTGTTTTCAATTTTCCGTGGAAATATTTTCACAATTTGGCGAAACGAAACGAAATAGCAAAATTCAAATTTCGCCAGTGCGAGTTCCGTGGAATTCCGCGGAATTTCGTTTCGAAGCGTATTTGACGGAATCTTTCGGTATTTCGCATACCCTTAAATTGGATCCTCACGCTATGTCTGATCCAGACGATTATAAAAATCGAATACATTGGATTTTTTCTCGTAAGGGTTTAGTATTTGGGTTATATTTTCATAATCGGAAAGTTTTAAAATGTTCTATCGGTAAAATTTTGATTTTTTCCACTTTTTAGCCATTTTTCATACTAAATCCCATGGAAATGAAAATCAGGTATTCGACGCATTTACTACCATACAAAAAGTATGGGAAAAGTTTCACTGATAGAATATTTCAAAACCTTCCGATTATGAAAATATAGACCAAATACTGACCTCTAGCGAGAAAAAATCCGATGTACATTGGATTTTTATAATCTTCTGGTTCAGACATAGCGTGATCTTGCTCACAATATGAATGGAAAGGTAATCAATAGATATACTTGACAGACAAATCCAAACACTGCGCCTTAATGCAAGAATTTGGCTATGATACTGTGGGAAACTTCAGTAGAAAATTAGCCCAGTAGTGGTGGAGAAGTACGCATCACCAAGCAGCTCACGAGTGTATATTGACACATAACAAACATGAAAGACTCGCGAACAGGCTAAGTGTGAGTAAGTTCGCACCCGTCTGCTCGTGAGAACATGCACGCTCAAAAAAGAGTTCTGAAAAACGTGAACTGTCAAAAATACACCACGAACTACCATCATGTTTACGCATAAACATGATCTAGTTCACGGTGTATTTTTGCTTGTTGACGAGTTCACGTCGGCTGTTCACGGATACGAGAACGGATTTTTTTTCGGTGTGCCAAAAGAAGTAGCAACAAGCTCGGGAACTTTTACTCGCGGGTAACCGAGCAAGGTGTGATTTATTATGGTTTCAACAGACAAATCAATTGTATAACCATCAAATCGACAGTAAATTACCAGTTTGTAATCATAAATCTCTGAGGGGTTTTTTTTCTTGCAAAAGCACAATTGACTCTAAACAGTTCCGAACACGATCACGAACCACTTTTGCTTCGATTACTCGGGATCACGACAGATCCGAGTAATGCAGCGCTCTGACGCTCAGGAGGATTTTGTTTTTGTTCTAGTTCAGTAAAGATGTTCGCCATTTTCAATCACTGAATTAGCCAGGATTCTACCAAGTACAATTCTGGACTGAACAAAATACGAAATCGAAACCTGGATCTCAGTATTCTAAATACGAAGTTTTTAGTAATAGTTGAATGAAAAACGATGAATGATTAACCTCTAAAACGTATTTTACCAACATAACAATAATCGTATATTTTGTGGCGGGATATAGCCACCAACTCATCAATGATATTCGGCCTGTTGAAGAATTCTCCAAAAATCTTCTTAGAAGATTTTCGAAAAGATTTGAATATTTCCTCGGATATTTTCCAAGGTTTTTCCAGTAATCGTAGAAGGCCTCTCCAGGAATTCAAAAAAAAAAACATCAAATTTCATCAGAAACTCTTACAAAACTTTGCAACAACTGGTGATATCATTTGAAAATCTAATAAAAACCTACTGATAGATGTTTGGGAAAATTTTAGTGAAAAGAGTGAATAATTGGTCGAATCTTACAGAAAAAAGCAAAAAAAAAATGCCAGGAATCTTAAATAGATACCGCCAGGAATGATCATTTTGAAGTTTACACTGGTATAATATTTAACCAATGCAGGTAAGAAAATACCTGGCTTTCAATGACGTTAGAAGGCGCACGAAAAAACTGCAATTCGGTAATAATGAACTCTAGTAAAGCAAGTCGTATTAGAGACAACTCACATCTGTTCATCGGTCAAAGAGCACGGCTCACATTTACAATGGCTTCGCGGACCCCCTGGAAAGTCGTCACGACCCCCTGGGGGTCCGCGGACCACCGGTTGAAATTGACCTATAGTAATGTTTTCATAATATAGTTTTTTTCCAGATAATTTTGAAGCCTCCTAACCTTCACTTGTTATACGTTATTTTTCGGAGGATTGTATTAAAGTTGATGTATATTCAGGCTTATTCAAATAATGTATACCAAGTTTGCAAAACAATATCCATTAAATGTTATCAGTTTACTGCTTTAACTGCAAAATTCCGTATCCTAGCGTAATCTGTGAACTCTCGTTGATCTAAGGACAACTATTTATTGAACTTCATGGAAGCATAGGGAATCAAAACAAAGTAAACCATAATTGTTTAAGTCAGAATGATTATAATTCTTGTTAATTGAACTTAAAAAGATTATTGATTATCATTTTTGATCCGAAGTCAGGTACTCATCAGAGTTCTTGGATAATTCTGAACAGACGTTGCACTATAACTGCTATAGGTATAATACACATGCACACATTCATTTGAAATTCTGCATGTATGCTCTACGTTATAAGAAATTAAAAATAAGCATGATATTTTCCTTAAACATTTTTGATGAATAAGAGTTGAATGAATCACTCTCAAGCTAACTCTAGTGGAATAAAGTGTTCATCAGCTATTAATGTTACGTGGGATGAATATCAAATGGTTCAAACCAAGAAAAAAAATCATGATGAAGCTTGTGATGTTCGGATCAAGTTTTTTCTTGCCAACCGTAAACAGACAACCAATTTACGATAAGCACACCCTTAATGCATGTCAATTATCTCATAAGGTGGCTTCCATAAATTAAGTAACGCTCAATGGAGGAAGGGGGAGGCTCAAGCATTACGGCATATACACTAAGGTCTTTTTTTACACGGTTCCCCGTGCCGTGCAAAAAAAAATCCGCGCAAAAAAAACCGTGCTAATTCCGGAATCTGTGTAAAAATAAACCGTGTTAATTCTGGAATCCTTGAAAAAAGTACCGTGTTAATTCTGAAATCCGTGTAAATATGAGAAAAAGCCGTGACAATTCCGAATTCCGTGCAAAAAAGTACCGTGTAAATTCCGAAAGGCGTGTAAAAAAGCCGTTTAAAAATAAAACGTGCAAAAAAAAACGTGAAAAATAAGACTTTAGTGTACACAATTTTAACAATTGTCATACAAAAAGTTTTACGGAGGGATGGAAGGGATAACATATTTCCAATTTTAACGTTCCGCAATAAATGTATACTGACTAACAATCTGTAAATATTCAGGATTTGTTCATAACTATGAAAAATAAACCTACTTGGCAGAACTTAATTTTTCATAAGGGGAAAGTGGTTCAAAATGACCCCCATCGGTTTTGTGTTGGAAAATACCCAAAATCACAACAAAAACTATAACAAAAAAAAACAGATTTGTTCCAAGTTTAACAAAAAAAACTTCGATTTGAATGTGTTTTAAATGTTTTCTTGTAAAAAATACTTGCTTTTCGGGAAAAAATGCAGTTTTCAACAATCTTCCTCTCTCTCTTTCACTCTTTTATGTAATTTGTAAACATCAAAGTCAGTTAAAGTCAAAATCCCATTTGTGACGGCCCTCGGACGATGCGCACCTACCATTACACAACCCTGCTTCGTAGATCGTCGGTATAATGAGTAGATCGTCGGCACGTAAGACTGACGTATAAACCGAACTGTCAGGACGGAGGAAAATATGCAAACTCATCAAAGTGAAATAATAATACCTCGAAGTTTAATATTGAATTCGTTCAGAAGTTTATTAGAATTAAGTGAATAGTTGGCAAAGCAAATGTAGTGATTCGATATTCATGCAATTCTAATCATTTGAATTAATTATTCTAACTGTTGCAGGCCTACTTAGTACTTATCTACGTTGATTGGAACTGCTTAGTGCAATTCGGCACAATTCATAAAATCATCAGCAAATCCTATAACTAATTATTCAAGTTTTAATGGTAAGATCTATTACTTTCTTAACATGCAATGAATTATCTAAAATCTATCCTTATTATTCCTTATTGCTTCTAGTTATTGTTTATAACACTAATGATTCTTCTATGAAAGCAGCCATTCCATGAAAAACCGATCTAGTGGGTCTCCGAATTCCGTGAAAATTTGCTATTTCGTTCCTTATCCGAAATAAGGACACATGTATTTTTGGATTTTTTGATTAGGGTGACCATTTCCGAAATAGGGTGACCAAAAAAATCACGATTTTGCAAAATTTTTATTTTTAAAAAAATTATAACTTTTGAACCGTTTGACCGATTTTCAATCTTTTTAGACGAAATGAAGGCTAAAGATTTTGACTTTTCGGGAAAAATATAAAATTTCACAAAAATTGTGTTTTTTACATGAAAAAACTCAATAGTTTCCGTTTTTTCGTGTTTTGAAGGCCTCGGGACCAAAGGGGCTATTGTTGCTCTCATTTTTTCTTGAAAGTTCAGAAAATTTTACGTAAACTGTCAAATTTTTAGAGATGTATGTTTTTAACTTGTCTGAATAGTTGAAATTTTAAGCTTTCATTCCATATAAAAAGATTGGAAATCGGTTAAGCTGTTCAAAAGTTATATTTTTTTTTAAACATTACAAATCTAATGCGCTGAGACCTACAGTGTGTGCCGATAAAAAATGACTGATTTTTTATTTTCAAAAAAAATATATCTCGAAAACTAAAAAACATATATCGCTGAAAATTTGACAGTATACGTAAAATTTTCTGAACTTTCAAGAAAAAATGAAAACAGCGATAGCCCCTTTGGTCCCGAGGCCTTCAAAACACAAAAAACGGAAACTATTGAGTTTTTTCATGTAAAAAACACAATGAAATTTTATATTTTTCCTGAAAAGTCTAAATCTTTAGCCCTCATTTCGTCCAAAAAGATTGAAAATCGGTCGAACGGTTCAAAAGTTATAATTTTTTTAAAAATAAAAATTTTGCAAAATCGCGATTTTTCTGGTCACCCTATTTCGGAAATGGTCACCCTAATCAAAAAATTCAAAACTACGTGTATCCTTATTTCGGATAAGGAACAAAATAGCAAATTTTCACGGAATTCGGAGACCCACCAGATCGGTTTTTCATGGAATGGCTGAAAGGAAATATTAACCAACCAAAAATCCCTGTGGCGGTTCAATTTTTTCGGAAGCCGTTCCCTCCAGTTGGCGTGGCCAACACCATTCATGATCAAACAGTACAATTTATGTTTCCTATCAAATTTGAATCACTTTTGTTTGAATGCCTCTCTAGAAAAAAATAAAAGGGGTTATCTTGCCCTGTTTCATCCAGTTTTTTTTATTTTAGTTTAACATCTGCTCATTTTGAAGACAAACAATGTTTAAATATTACCACTCATCTAAAATATGTGCACAAAGGTACTTCTAGTGACCCAAAAATTTTGCATGATGGCTTGCACGGTGAATTTCAAAATATTTCCCGGTCTGTCTAACAGCACGGTTGCATTTCAAATGGAAGCTCACGTGTTGTGCTACAAAACGTCGTATTTAGTATTTTGACTTCGTTTTATTGGCAAGGAAAAAAATGTGCTAAAAATCATCATATTTCTCATAAAAAACTTGTATTGGTTAAACAATTATTTATTTTAAATACTACTATTGGTCATAATTCAGAAGTTGTAGCATTTTTTTTTTAAT
The DNA here is from genome assembly GCF_002204515.2 of Aedes aegypti. Classification (NCBI taxonomy): domain Eukaryota; kingdom Metazoa; phylum Arthropoda; class Insecta; order Diptera; family Culicidae; genus Aedes; species Aedes aegypti. The sequence continues at coordinate 278,240,827 of NC_035108.1, read as the reverse complement.
TTTTGTGAATTTCTCATAATGTTTTTTTGGAGGCTATATTATCATAATTCTCCCAAACTCAAAAAGTAATATTTTGCAAATTTTTTTTTAATATAAATCAACAAACTCTGAGAAATCCAGCTTAAATTGAGAATACCGATATAGTATGGTTTTGCGGCTTACAAACTGACTGTTTTCAGACACCAAACCGGTTTTTTTTTTGTCGGAAATATTTGAAACGGCGTTCCTAGATTACACCTCAAATGAAATCCCTTGAGTTTCCATACAAAACGTCATGTTTAGTTTTGCGATCTAGTTCGGTTGGCAAGAAAAAGTCAATTTGAAAATTACTAAATTTTTCATAGAAAAAAACTTTTTTCTTGAATTGAAACATTTTTTGAATCAAATCAATGATTACTTATTAACATTAGGGGTTATTTTTTGCCTCTTCCCTCTTAAATAAAATTCTTAAAATTTGTAAAATACCTTTTTTACACGAAACAACAAAGCCTGAAAATTTCAGCCCGATCGAAGAACTTCGATACAAGATGGGGTTGCGACTTTCGCGAGCTGGCTCTCAAGGCCTGTATAAGTATGAGTTCTTGGAGAACATTAACGATCGTTTTATTGAAAACTTGTAAATTTACGTTTGTATAAACGTATAAACTTCAATCATAAACCTCCAAAAGAGTAAGGTTTTTACTCAAATGAGGTTTAAAAAAAAACCGGGAGCAATTGTATGACCCAAAACTTGATAGATTATATTTGCTTGAGCCTGCTTGAGTATAAAACATATTTGATAACATTCAAGATATCGCTGGCTACAGTTGTAAATTTGAAGTCCTGTTTTTAAGAAAACTTACACAACCGTTAGACTAAACCCAGGTTCAGACATATTCTATTGGGCCTTTTTGGGTTCGATCCAAACTCATTAACCTTTGAAAAAAAACACTAGTTGCGCTTGTAGATACGCAAGCTCCAATTCATCACGAAAGATATAGTCTCCTGTAAGATTTTCTTATGGTTTAGCACAAGGTTCAATGTTCCAAGCTTGCAATAGCATTTTCGTAAATGGAGGCTTCGGTGTGCTCGAAAAACTGTAACATGGCAGAACAAATGTTAGACTTTGTCTGTCGCAGAATCTGTGTTCCAAGAGCCTATGCTCGCTCGCTTGCGAATTAGGGGCGATTTATCAACACCAGACGTTTGTTTCTTTCTGTGAAATGCTATTAATTTTGAAGCGCTTGCAAATTGCACCATTGTTCGGTAATAAGCTGGTGGCTGGTCGGCAGAAGATCGAGATTGCGATCATTGCATGCCATATTTTTTCGTTCGTTCGTATTTACACATCTTCCAGAGGTTGCAACTACAACAACGACAACGACAACTGAAACAAGCGCGTGCTCGCGCCTTGTTAAAAGTTAGGAAATTGAGGACGAACAAGTGCTCAACACGATGACGAAGTTGATGATGGCGGTCAAAGATGATTGGGCGTGCGAATCGCGAGAATAAAAGTGAAATCAAAACGCGCCTGCATGATTGATGAGTTTGATAGGTACAAAAATGATGTGGGAATCGGACTTTTTTATTTCAATTACAGGTGTTTTACATCGGAACAGGTGAGATCCGGGTAATGAGGGAGTTTGCATACAGTTGGACCTGATTTATGACCTAATATGGTTGATTTTGTTTCTGATAAAAGTAATGATTTATGATGAACTGGTTGCATATTCAACGATTTTGCACTGATTTGTAATCGCTACCAAAGCAAAACATATACATTCGTAAAGGGAGTAAGTGTGTTAATAAGTGCAAAAAAATCAGTTTCCAATTCAGATGGGATTAATTAAAAGATAATTCCACGATACTCAAATCAATAAAACCAATAACGGATTCCTCCCCACCAGCAGCATCCGCCAGTGATTAAGACATGTGACAAAACAGATACCGAAACTACTGAAAAGAGATGTCGATACGCATCATGGATTATCATCCGCAAACGACTTTACACCTTCTACAAGTGTTTGCTTTTGGCTCTTGAGCGCTCCTCCACAGTTGCCCCCGGAGAAAAGAGAACCTGTTCCGGACGGAGTTTACAGCCAGACAGACCTTGGCAGTTTGTTTTCGCTTTCTAAAGAGCTGTGTGGCCGCGGTCTGTGTCGGGCACCAGATGCCCTCATCTGGTGTTTGTCACTTTCTATCTACGCTCTTATAAGTCCACCGTCTGACGTGTGAGACGTGATTTCATATCGCGTGCCACAAACTGGTTGAGATTTTGACACTTTTTCCCAGCGGAATATATATGGTTAAAGCTTGCGGAATCACATGAGATTCGATGTAAGATCCCTGTCGATGGGAGCAGAATTACTGGAGAGGATATTTTACCAAGAGCAGGATTAGCAGCATATTTTGTCTAGATACTTCTTTTTCTTCTTCTTGGCATTAACGTCCTCACTGGGACAGAGCCTGCTATTAAGCTTAGTGTTCTAATGTGCACTTCCACAGTTATCTACTGTAGAGCTTTCTTTGCCAAAGTTGCCATTTTCGCATTCGTATATCGTGTGGAAGTTACGATGACAATCTATGCCCAGCGAATTCAAGGAAATTTCCTTTACGAAAAGATCCTGGACCGACTGGGAATTGAATCCAGACACCTTCAGCATGGCTTTGCTTTGTAGCCGCGGACTCTAACCACTCGGCTAAGGAAGGCCACCTCCACTTGTTTTCTTGAGACATGCCAACTATTATAATGCAAGTCTCAAATGTCTCTAATTACAATGGACGATCTCTAAAGCTTATATTTTACCAAAATGCACAGCGTAGCATAGACTGACTGCAAATGCCAATGATACCTCTGCATCCCCACAATCACTACGGGAAGAGTGTTTATTAGTGAGGAAGGAAAAAGATCTGGGAGTCACCTTTGGTCGGTGTAAGATATTGGTAGAAGATTGAAAAAATACGGCGACTTCCATAATGTCGAACTATTTAACCCATATAGGCCTGAGTGAAAGCATAAATGCGGTGAGGGTCGCTTTGCGAATTCTTAATGGATTCAAATGATTTTTCGTCAGTTTACTGGCACACATAACTAGTTTCTAGAAGCGGCAAAAGAACGCGTAAATATTCATATGGCCGGCGTTATTCCGATGGATCAATGGGTCAGGTCGGGTGAAAAGGGTGTAAACCATTTGAGAAACGATTCAATTGAATAACTATGAGTCCTGCATTTGATTGATCCTAGAAATGACCATTTCGGATCCCCGGGACGCCTCAAATTTATGATAAAGTGGCCAATTTGTATCTATCAGTATACTGACAAGAAATCATTTGAATCCGTTAAGGATTCGCTGAGCGGTGAGGTTTTTAGTATTTTTGCTTTCACTCAGGCCTATATGGGTTAAAGGTTATTTTTAGTATGTGTATACAGTCAAACCTCCATGAGGCTGAATATCTGATATCTGAAGGGACCATCGATTCATGGAACAGAAATGCTTTGGAAAGCTGTTTGAGAGGACCATCCTAGTGATCATAAAATTTTGTTTCTAATATGGTTTTATGAACCGATATCGAGTGGTGGAACATCGACTCATGAAGATTTAAGTTGTAGATGAATCGAAGCCTAACTTCAAATTTTCAAGAGCACAAATCTGGAGAATCGAACACCCGTTTGAGCTGAAAACTTAATCAATTGGTCTCCACCAACTAGTGACCAATCGATTAAGTTGTAGCTTAAACTAGATTTGTGCTCTTGAAAATTTGAGAATTGGCTTCGATTCATCTTCACCTTAACTGTATAAAAATTATATAGAATAGGAATAAGAGTGTATGCCAGCACTTATAATGAAGAACCGTCAATAGTTTGTTTGAAAGAGAGTTGCTCGTTGTCACTATAAACGCCTAAATTTGCTGATTTTTACAGGCCGACTGCGTCGTTTCATTCCATATCATTTCAACACCATGCTGTCTACTCCATCACCAGTGCATTGATGGCGATACACTACGGATATCACTGATAGGCTAAGTTTAACCTTAAATTAAGGTGAAGCGGCGTGTAACTCAAATAATCATTAGAATCATCATTGATGTAACAGTAGAAGTGTCGCCTTTCCATGTATATTTTCAAAACAAACAAACAAAAAATATAACATTTGTGTTAAGCATATTTTTATGTAAACTCATGGGAAATTTAGTAGATTGACGAGTATTGGAAATCAAAATCAACTGTTCAATCGTACATATCAAAAGAAAACATTACAATTTAATGAAGGGCAACGGAATTCATCTGTTTTTTTTATTGGATTTATCGCATATTTTTGTTACTCATCGGTAGGGTTTATGTTTGCAAGGGATGATGGTGTTGCCAGGTGATTGGTGACAGATTTTTCTAGCAATTGTTATATGCTTGTTTTCGGAACATTTGCTGCATATTATAAAAACGTATCATTTTGCAAATAGTTTTCCATCCCAAGATCACTGATTTAATAAAATTTCAATGATTTTTGTGATCAATCCACATCAAATGCTATGATTTTACAGATAGCAACTCTGACATCACTGCGCTCAACGGTCGCGATGATTGTGCACACACGATAGACGCGTCCCGACGCATCTCGACGCATCGCACTGTGGAGCTTTTCAATTATTTTGGGTGGTCCAAATTGATAAACACTTGGTATGATTTTATGATTCGTAGAGATGGTTTCTGTAATTTGAGAGAATCGAAAAACAAACAACGTATGAGTTTGAAGTTTCTATGCCTTGCCCAACCTTTCCGCACTGAAAATTAATGCAACAGAAAAAAAGTTGGATATTTTAGACTATACACTATAAATGTCTCAGTGTGCGGTGGCGGCGTCGATTCGCAACAAGTGAAAACCATCGCCATAATAGTTTTGAGTGATGCGGTTGATAAAACTTTATAAATATTGAAATCCCGGTGGAAATGTGTTCCTTTAAGGAAAGTGAATAAAAGATTTGTTTAGTGGAAGTGTAGTGAACGCAATATGGAATCCAAAACACAAATGCTTGCCGCTGAATTACAATCGAAAAGGTAAGCACCTTCTATTTACAAGTGTAGTTGTGTGAGGCAATGAAATGCGGCATGAAAACGGAGATTTTTTTTTGAGAATATAAATCTCATGTATATTGTCGCTAAATTGATAATGCTGTATCTGAAAGTGTTGATTAAATATTGAAATACCACCTGAAGCATTTTTCTTCGCATAAATTATCCATTAAATCAGGTGATAAGCAGTTATATTTCATCGATGTTGCAAATACCAATACTATCATAACATTATGTTAATGATTTTGGAAGAAGCCGTTTTGTTATGACGCACCAAAAGGCCTTAAGTAAATAAAATGGCAATTTATCAGTACGATATTCTTGATAGTGCTGCAGATGGATTGAAACTGTATGTTGGTGACTGAAAAATATTAATAGCTTGAATAATTACTACGTGATCACACATTCTGCAGTGATTATGATCTAGTGTGCGATGTTGCATTACAGCTGTTGGGTAACATTGCCACAATGAAAACTATTATCTTAAGCATGGAACGAGCTCACCAGTCAGCAATCCTCGACTGAAGACAAATCATTGTTCTTGGAGTCATTATCATGATTCCTCATAAGCGTATCATCCAGAGTGACAACACTAAACGATGCGCTTTGCTTCAAGTCCTTCGAATGGATCACCCACAATTCAACACGGTAATTTTGGGAGTGTGGTAAAGAGTTCTCAATCAGAAGGTTTTTGGTTCGAACCTCGCTCTGACAAAATTTGTTTTTTTTTTGTTTTCATTTCAAAAGGTTGACTTACAGAACTATAAATATGAAGGATTTTAATAAATGGATGAGCAAGTCATAATTTTCGAGCATTCGATGCATGATTTCGAGCAATCAACTATAAAAACATAACGCTTGTGTTGCGTTACTGCAATCTGAATCAGGATATCATGAGCTCGAATCATGGTGTATTTTCATAAGATGAAAACACTCTGGAATCATTATATCAGGGTGCATATCATGATTTTGGGATTCTGATATCTAGCCGTGCATGGTCGACGTAACCATCAACATCATCACTGCTGAGAAAATGCATTTCATGTTAAACTCAGCTTTAAATCATGCACATGAAGAGAATGCTGAACTTTCACTTATTTACATAACACATCATGTAAAATTACATAACCATCATGTGAATTTGTGCAAATGGTCACGCAATCGATAAGAGTTCATGATGGATTACGCGATGCGTTGCGGAAATTTACATGATTCTAATGTTGTTTCATACCATGTGTAGTGTAAATCTGTGACAAATTTAGCATTCCTTTTATGTGCACGATTTACCGCTGACATTTACAAGTATATTTCTTCATTTCAATATGGGTTTCTTCAAGAATTCATCAAAAGTTTCCCTCAGAAATCGCTCCTAAATATCGTCCACACATTTTTAAAGTAAAATCTCCATGACCCTCTTCGTCAAGTTCCACAACAAGTTCCAATAACTTCGTTTCAAGTTCCACAACAAGTTCTAGTAATTTCTCCGATCATTCCTTCACAAATTCCAGGGATTGTTTCAGAAAATCCTGCACTCTGCATCAAGAGTCCTGAAAGTCAGTGGCGTAGCTAGGGTTTTGGGGGCCCAGTACAGAGTCAAATTCGGGGGCCCTCTAAAATAGGGGTGCTAGGCTATAATTGACAGTTGACTAGTCAACAGGGCTGATGACGGCTATGTACAGTACTGGACAGAATAAAGTACGCATTGGCCGTTTTTTCATACAAAATGATCAAGTTTGGAGTCTTATATCTCGGTTTCTAGTTGTCCGATTGACCTGAAATTTTCAGCGGAGCTTGAAAGTAACCTCAAATTTGCTAGGCTAGAAATTTATAGTTTTTCATTAACAAACTTTTAAGTTATCGCAAATCTCATATTTTGATAAAAATGACAAAATTTTAAAGTGAAAATAATTTTTAAATGAAAATACTTAGAGCAATATGTCCTTCTGCAAAAATGTACAATTTGATAAGACACACAAGTTTGCAGAACATAATTTTTCGGTAAAACTGTTTGTTTTCAAAATATTTTCAAAATAAAATTTTGCAATTTTTTGCAAATTGAGAGATTTTCAATAATTTAAAAGATTGTGTTTCAAATGCAGTGATATTTTAATTGAGTAAAATCTATGTTATATCTAGGCTGTGATGAAAATTTCGGATCAATCGGACCACTAAAAGCTGAGATTCAGATCTCCAAACATGACCATTTGGTATGGAAAAACGGCCAATGCATACTTTACTTTGTCCAGTACTGTATATTAAAATATGAATTCAGAAACATCATGCCTATGGTCAAAAAGGGACTGATCAGGAATCAAGTTTCAGTGAAGATCCTAAATCCTCCTAAAATCCAACCAATCATCTCTCAAATGGAATTTCTAAAAAGTCTGTAAGGAATGACATTACGCCGAAAACTACTACATGTATTTATTCAACAGGTTTTTCCAAAAAATTCTCAAAGCATATCTAGACTTTCTCAAAGAACGTCCCCAAGATCTCTTTGTAGTAAATTTTCAAGAGATAATCGGAAGGAATTCCCTGAAAAAAATCCAGGTAATAATTCTAAGCTAAATGCTAAGGATATCGCTGACTCTTCTAATGATGATAAATTTTTACAAAAAAGTCTTTTGAAAATCTATGGATTTCTTCTAGACTCTTGAAAAGGTCTTGGATAAGTATCCCCAAAAACTGATAAAGTAACTATTGGAAAATTGAATTGAAGAAACTTGAGGAATAAATGCATTCGCATTTTGTAGTCTTGAACCCTGAATAAACTAATGAATTGAAGAATCCATTGATAATTTACTGCATTAAATAAGAAGAGTTTTCAAAAACCTAATTTATCTTGAGAAATGTATGAGGAATCCCTGGCTCAACTTATAGTATAATTTCTGAAAAAAATTCCTAACAGATTTCATGGAATAATTCCTGGTAAAATTCCTGCGATAATCTGTGGGATAATTCCCGAAGCAGTTGTTCTGAAATGACACTAAGTAATGAGCATGACCATGAGCATAGAGTACAATTCGTAGTTGCTACTCCATGATTGACCAGAACAATCGAAGTTGCACAGAGATTTAATCAATGGGGCTTGGGATTAGCTTACCTTTTCTCAATGTGCACAAATAAAGAGCTTAAATTTAAATGTCAATAGCGGCGCCGGCCACGTCCTTACGGTCATCGGGGAAGAAAAGGCATGTTAGTTAGACAACCGTTGTTACTAGAAACCGAATATACCTCTGCATCTCCACAGTTGTCATGGGAAGGATATTGGGTTAGTGGGATGATGTAAAGATCTGGGAGTCATCAATGGTTGGTGATGCTATCAATGACACAATGCCCAATCGGATTTGCGATATATACATTCCTGAGAGAGTCACTTGAGGAATTTTTATAATAATTTCTGGACGAATCGCTGAAGGAGTTTTCGTATGTTGTCCTGAAGAAAGCTCTAGAACTCCTAAAGCTTTTCCATGATAAATCTTTAAACCTATGAAATAGTCGCGTAGTAAACTTTAGAGCACAAATATTCATTTTAGAAGACTTGGTTCAGAATATGGCTTGTTTAATTCCTAGTAGCTCCTGGCTGCCTTCGGCCCATGTTATTGAGGGCCCCGGATATTTGATAATTTACAGAACAATATAAAACGGCAGTGAATTCAGCAACTCTCAATTGAGTGTGTAGCGGTATTTTGGTGCTCGAAACAAAAACGTGTTCCGCAGTGTTATTAATAATTTTAGACAAAAATCGTTACAATCTTCTATTGCCACCATTAATTCGTTATATATTAAGGTTAAGTTAAGGTGAAGATGAATCGAAGCCAAAGCTAAAATTTTTAAGAGCACAAATCTGGAGAACTAGACATTCGTTTGAACTGAAAACTTAATCGATTGGTTACTTGCTGGTGGCGACCAATCGATTAAGTTTTCAGCTCAAACGGATGTCTAGTTCTCCAGATTCGTGCTCTTAAACATATTTGCTTTGGCTTCGATTTATCTTCACCTTAATTGAGAGTGTTTTTTTCTCATATAAGTAGGTGAAATCAACTAACCTGAAAACAATTTGAATAGCTACGGGAAATTAAATGTAATATGTTGTTAACGAAAAGGTTAATCAAGCTTAATTTAGTTTTACCAAATGAGGGTTAAAGTGTTGCCTAACACTGAGCACCTAGATATAAGAAATAAAAGTATGTTTGAAATGATACTAATAGAGATAAAGAAGTTTCTTGTGAATATTCCGTACACACTGCAAAGGCGAAACGAGGCACTAAAAAGTTCTATCTACCCACGAAATCGGTTTCAGCCAAGTGCAACAGATGCGTTGAGTAAGTCAGCTAGATGCAATGGTTGACAGTGGTGGGAAATTTGCTACTCCGAGTCAAAGCATTGCATCGTTTACTTACAACCGCGCCGCCCTCCGGAGAAGAAGAGCAAACAATACAAAGGCGTTGTACAAATATGTACCATCAACCTGCCTATCACGACGCGTCGGGAACTGATGTGTGAAAATTGTAACTTGTCAAGTCGGAATCTAGGTTTACAACCAAGTAGTAATCATAGCACCGTGGGTGTGTTATAAATAGAAATGCTATTGTGCGCAATAGTGTCTCGTGTGAACGGGGTAATTTTTTTTGCGTAAAATTTTGCGGTCGTTTTTGCTTGTGTGGTTCAGGAAAGAATGTGGTTTACAGTATGTGGGGAATTGAACACAAGGTAAAATGTTGGTCTCGCGGCACATCAAATTTCAAAACAAGTTCGTTGCTTCGCGCTCATAGAAGTCTTTTATTAGCCTTCAAATTGGTCGATACAACATTGTTCCGTTCTGAGACTTTATTGACCTAAAATTTTCAATGGAAATCTAAGCACGATAGACTGGAACTAGAATGTGGAAGCCGTCATAATGAATGATAAAAGAATTAATCAATCCAAAAGCAATTAAAAAACTTTTTTCTGAATTTCGAAACAAAATTTCGAAAATATAATTCTTTATTGAAGCCTAATTATAATCCTTTTCGCAAATTATCTAAAATTTTTACTGATCTTGCTCTTCTAGACATTAAAAATACAAGTTGAATGTCAAATTGAAAAAAAACTTATATTTTTAATTTATAAGAATTTTTATTAATAAGAATTTTTATTAATAAGACATTAAGGTGATTATAAAACGAAGCCAAACTTTGAATTTTCAAGTGCACAAGACGAGAGTATCTCACAACAGTTCGCGTTGAAAACCGATCAACTTGCTTGCTTGCTGGAGGTGACCAATGGGATAGATTTTTAACGCGAAGCGCTGTTTAGTTCTTAAGTCTTGTGCTCTTGAAAATTTGAGGTGTGGCTTCGTTTTATAATCACCTTAAAAATAAAAGTCAATTGCCTAATTAAAAAAAAAACTTTAATTTTCTTACATTGTTATAATAATTCTAAGATAATTGTCAGATCGTGAGCTGAAGCTCTTCAAGGCAGCATTCTATGACTAACATTGTGCAATATTTTCATATCTTACTTACCCGAGTAACAGACAGGTGAATTCAATAAGCTTCTAAAAATGCTGAACTGCTACGGCGAATAAAATGGTTTATGAGAGCTTAATTTTGTTTACAAAATTAGGAAGATACTGTTGCCTAAGACAGAATACCTAGGTATAAGAAATAAATGTAACAATTGAAATAACTCTAATAAAGGAATTGAAACTTACAAATAAAAGTATTTTATTAAATGACTGACTTGTAAATCAATCAACTTGACGCATCTGGCGTTCCAAACTGTCAATTAATCTGCATAATTTAGAGTTTTAGTTATTTTGCATAATATCTCAATACACTGCACGCTATAAGAAGGCCAATATATGACGACATCTCAACAACCTACTAATGAACTTGTCTCGCACCTCTTCCCAGCAATGTGGCCCACAATCATGCCCTTTCATCAAGCACAATTAACTAAAAGATCGAGTAAAGATTACTATTTTATGGCAATCAGACTTTCGCCAGTCAACAATTAATTTGAACTGTTTACGACCCTTCCGTCACCGATAGGGCACGATCAGAGGCAACAATTATCCATCCCATTGCCGGAGCCCTGTTGATTGCCGGGTGACACTTCTTACGAAACCATTATCTCACAGATCTGGATGGAATGGAAGCTCTCTTCAAATCGACCATTTATCAAGTGGCGCATTTTATTGTACCCCCTCCGGGCTAACTCGTTGGCTGTAAGAATCGATCAGAGCAGAGTTATGGCGACACTCTTTGGCGGGACACTGTTTGCCAATACCATTACTGGCAACTGCTGCTGGCTGTTGCTTCTCAGGTTACGTGAGACTTTGGTATTCCGGAGATCGATGGGGTTGTTGAGTCACCTTTTGGGAGAAAGTTTACCACCCTAACCGGTAGCGACAGCACTAATGATTTTTGTCGTGATGTAAATGGGGTGTTAGGAAGATCAAATCTTAATCTCATAAAGTTATTCGAAGAGAACCAAATGAAATTACAATGTTGTACAATGTTTACCATGTTATAATATAGTATTTATAACTAGATCTAGTCATAACAACGATGATGCATCCATAAGTGAGTACAGTCCCTACCAGAACCACATTACAAAACTATAACACATTCCTATCAGCAGCAGTTAAAAATAACAGAAGTTGATAAAATTTTGTTATCAAGATGGCTTTGTTCTCAACTTGTTATATTTTTAGTAACACATTTATAACAATATTTGTTATATTTTTGACATCGCATTTATAAGTTTGTTGCAAATATCATCCGATGTCAAAAACAGTAACATGGTTTGCCACAATTTTGTTATTTTGTAACATCCTTGCAACACATTCTGTAACAATTTTGATATAATTGTAACAGGGTTTGTTATATTTTAGTTTAATTTACTGTAAATTTTGTTAGAATTTTTGTTATTTTAACTACTAACGGTACATGTTTTATAACAAGTGGTGATATAAAAATATCATATCAGGGAAACACATTCTGTCATAATCTTGTTTCTTCCGTCTGGTCGGGATATGTTACTAGAGTAGTGTTCTACCGGATGTTTTTTCAGATATTCTGCCATAGTGTTAAGAAGTAATTCCATCAAGAACTCTCTAAATTTTGCCTTAAAAGCTTAACAGCAATCTTCGTAGATTTATTTTTCATCATACTAAAATAACATGAATAGTTCTATAGTTAGAAACTGAAACTTTGCCATTGGTTTACATTTGTATGTTGTGTGAAAAATATGAAGATATTTTATGTACCGTTCAGTCCGAAAACATTCTCTATTGGCGGGATCGAAACCCATAGCCATGGCCATTATTATGGTCTTGGTCCCCTTTGTGTTTTTATCCATTGAACATTGAGTACGTTCACATAAGATTAATCATACAGTCATTTGGTATTCTTCGTATTCAGAAAGATGTAGTTATTACACTGGAAATGTCTTCCTCAATTCCTGCACAATATTTTTGTTTTTGTTTTACATTATATTGGAATTTCAATTTGATATTATTCCTGGAATCGTACAGACATTCCCTCTTAAATTTATTTGGATATTGTGCTACCCCGTGACAAATTATGTGTGGAATTCGATGAATGTTTTCTTTGAAGGTAATAATTCTTAACTGGTAAGTTATAGATGAAAGTTTCATCTTTTCGATAAAAAAAAGTGCGGTGAAATTTATCCACAATTCTAAGAGATGAGGCCGTAGGTCAAAACTACAAAGGAACATGAAGTTGAAAGACAAATAGTCGAAAGGGCAAAAGGTCGAAAGGAAAGGTGTTGGATGTTCTAAGGGAAACTACTTTTCCGGTTCTGAAAATGGCTTGAATCTGAATTGAGCCTGTACTTTAATTAGTTAGTGGAACACAGACGTTTATTCTACATTCTACTTGCCTTGATGGGCCAAACCTAATTGCGCGTGCTTCTGAGGTTGACTCACCTGAAAAAAATAAAAGAGAAAAGAAATTATTATTTTTTTATTGTAAATAAAGCAACAAACTTGGTGTAAAATTATTGGTTCAGCTTTATTGTCATACGATACGATTGTTATTAATAGAAACATCTTGATAATCCAGAACAACGAAAACGGTATATGTATAATACTTTTTATGCGTGTAATGAGTAACGTTTCAAAAGCACAAATATTATTCCAAATCACACCATTATCAGGGTAGCCAATTGTCGCCGTCAAATGGAAAAAAGTCGACGACGAAACTGTAAAAAGAATCGTCACCGTCACTCAACCCGCGTCAGCTGACTATTTGCTGCAGCGATTCGTCGCATAGGTTTTGCGCAGGCTTTGGAAAATTTAACGATCATTGACACACGAGCCATAATTTCATCCCATTCATCCGCCTGCATTTATACAACATGCATGACATTTATCGTTCGTGGAAAATAACGAGCCATAAACGAAAACGAGGCAGACACACCACCCACTGTTTGGCGCCGATCACTGTGTGTCAACACAGGTAACATTCGCTGAACCACTCTCATTCTGATCAAGAAACAGAGGCGAATATTTTCCATTTTCTGTGCTATGTTTGCAAACAAAGGGGTATTTGATAATCCAATAATTAGGTTGTTAAAGGCTGCATGACCATAAAATATGAAAGCTATAATCAATTTTATGCAAAACATAAATCACCCGAATGGCTCGATACTGTTGTAATCTGTATGATTAGCTGCTCTTGAACGCTCTCGAGCTACGAGAGAGTAAATGTTTACATTTATAACACTGCTATTTTCAAATTAACATTCTCAACAACTCCCAGGCGTTCATCCACAAGGAATTCCATCAGAAAATCCTCTGCAACTCACGAATTCCTCAAGGAATTTCTCCAAGAATTCTACCAAAGCTAGCACCATGAAAACCATTACATAACTTACTACAAGGATTATCCAAGGATTTTACAGGAGTTTCTCCAGGGATTCGCTCTGAGCCCTCACGAAGTCTCCCGGGGATTCCTCCAAGAGTTCCTCTTTAAATTCCTCCACTGGTTCTCCCATAAATTCCTGCGGGAATTTTATCAGAAATCGTCCTAAGAAGTTCTCCAGGGATTACATTTGGACTTATTCTACGACTGACGACAATTCTCACCTCACGCCACTCGTAAAATAAGCCCAATCAGGAAAATTTCTACATATATTTCTTTAGGGAAATCTCTTCATGGATTCCTCCAAGGATTTCCCAGGGATTTCACCAGAAAAATCAATGGGTTTTCCATGGATTTGTCTATGGATTCTATAAGCAAAATCTCTACAGTTGTGCTTATTCTGCGCGGTGGGTGAGAGAAGTCGAGTCGAATGAGGTGACAATTGTCCACTCGCTCCCACTTGATTAACATTTGTGCTTATTCAGCGCGGCGTGTAAGTCGAGACGAGTCGTTCTCCCCTCGAGTGACGTTAGACGACTAATTTTAATCAAATGGGAGCAAGTCGACAATTGTCAACTCATTCGCCTCGTCTCGACTCACATGCCGCGCAGAATAACCACAATTAGTCATCTCACGTCACTCGAGGTGAGAGCGACTCGTCTCGACTCACACGCCGCGCAGAATAAGCACGAGTGATTTTCTCCAAGGATTGCTCCAGCAAAATCTCTACATGTTTTTTTTTTGAAGAAATTTTTCCAAGCATTAGCTGGTAGAGTAACGACTGTATTTAATAATAATGAAACATGTTTTTGTGTACGCAGTCTTTATTACAAAAAGTCGTTGAAAAAATGAAGACTTCCAGAGACTTTGGAGCCTAAAAACGAATCCCTGGAGGAAAGCCTAGAAAATCCTCAGAATAGTTCATGAAGCGAGGAAATCTCAGGCATAATTCCTAGAAGAATCCCAAGAACATGAGGAATTTCTAGAGAAATCACTGGAGTGAAGTGCCGTATTGTTGCGAAGTGTCCGGATGCTTCGAATCTCGGACACCTACCTCATATCACCCAAAAAATATTTTTCTACAACTTTTATGTACGTAAAATGTGGAAGACATCCTAATTATGGATTCTTGGCGTAAAAAAATCGGAATTTGGTCCACTGTGAAAAAGGATAGTGTCCGGCTTTCGAAGTGTGCGAAAATTCGATGCAGCATAGTATAGTCTTGAGAAAGCCTTGAAGACATCTCTGCAAAAATCCCTGTAGAGATTTTCGTGGAGGAAAGCTTAGATGAGTCTCTGGGAAAATTTTCAAAAGAATATGAAGAGAAATCGCTTAAAGAATATTTGAAGGAATCTCTGGAGGAGTCCTGGAAGTTATCTCTGCATTATTTCCCGGAAAAGTTTCCTAAGGAATCCTTGGAAAATTCTAGGAAAAACCGCAGTAAACATTTTTCTGGAGAAATCTATGGATAAGATTTTTCTGGAGGAATCTCTTTCTTCAGGAACTGTAAATCGCTAGAAGAATCCATATAGAAATACCTTTGAATTCCTGTAGAAATCCTTGTAGGAATCCCTGGAGGCACTCCTGGCAACATTCCTGAAAGAATTGCTGAAGGTATATCTGGAGCCCTATCGGAACCGGTCTAGGAAATCTGGAGAATCTGGAACAAAAGTTATTTCTTGAGGAATCCCTGGAAAAATCGCTGATTCCACATTGAAAAAATCGTTGTAGGGATTACGGTAGAGATTTTCTAGTAAAACCCCCTAAAGGAGTCTTCGAAAGAAGTCCTGAAGAGAGGAATTCTTGAAGGAATCTCTGGAGGTTTACTTGGAAGATTTACTGGAGCTCTATTTGGACTGATCCCAAAATATCAATTTTTATCAAAAATTATATTTCATCAGCGATAAAATGTCGTTTTACTTTAGATAAAAAAAAACATGAATTATGACTTGACGAATGATGTCGATTCCTTATACAAATATATGTTTTTATTTTCTTTAATTTAACCGTGACGCGAATATTATTCACGGTGGAATCCTGAAATATTTTTCTCTGGAAAAAAAACATGCAAAATTTATGAAACATTTCTGAAGAAGTTACTGAAGAAATACCGTGTCGGTTTTTTTTAGATCGAATTTCTGGCAAACTACTTAGGAATCCATTAAAGCTTTCTGACAAAAATTTTATTCTTTTAAGAAAAAAAAAAAGTACCGTAATTCGTGGTGTAGTTGATCAGTGGGGAGAAGTTGATCATTTCCGTACCCACATGTAAAGACTGTCAGGAGAGCTATGATCTAATTTCAATTATCACAATTTCCGTGCTGTCGCATTACCTGATAGCAACTTTTGATATCCCTAAAACCGGTTTGACATTTGAAATAATTGTACGATGAGAAAACAGATTTTTTAAGAAATGGCTGATGAACTTTTGAAGGGTTCTTCTCCAAACAATCGACTAATGTTAAGGTTATATAAAGACACCATTTAATTGAACTGTTTCATACATTCCACAGAAGTTTTTGTGAGCAGGTGGCTGATTTCGTTTAATGTGGTGTATTCAGAAATTCACAACATTCAATTCTAAAATTGACCGATTGATCAACAAGTTGTAAGACTTTTGAAACTTGATTCAGATTCAGTGACCCCAAATTTAGTAAATAGCATATTTCTTCAATTTTGGAAATCCATCGCAGTGATTGATCAACTTCACTCCGGAATCAAAAACTTTACTTTTTGAGTAAATTTTTTTTTTGTTATTATGATAATATTTCGTCTAAATCTCGTAGATGTATTTCGATAAAAATCCACCCAGTACATGTTTTAAAAATATGTTGATGATAATACATGCATCCTATAAGGAATTATAAAACAAAATCACTCAAAAGTGATCAATTGCACCCCATATAACGGTATGTTAAAAAATATTTACTGGAATCTATGGAAAAATTCTTGTGTTATCCGTTCATAATGTTCACTATTTTACGTTTTAGCGGTGCCGTGTTATTTATTTAAACCAGTGAATTCGGCACCGCTCAAACGTCAAATTAGTAAACCCGTGCATCGGTCCCTTCTTGAAGATGTTTTTCTTGTTATTATGTGACAAGATTCTATGAAACAATGCACGAGTTCACTAGTTTGACGTTTGAGCGGTGCCGAATTCACCCGTTACCATGGACACGTTAATAACACGCACCGCTGAAACGTCAAATGATTAACCCGATTAAGATTATTGATAGTCAAAATCGTATGGAAATATTTCGTAAAATTCTACCAACGGAAAATGCCTAGGGAAAAATAATCTGTAAAAATTTCAGATGGAACTTCTTTTGAAGTTCAGGCAAAATTTCTTAAAAAGTAATAAATTTCTCCTTTTGACAAAATACATCCAAACATGAAAAATCGTAAAGAATGAGACACATTTCATTTGGTTTTTGGGCATAAATCCGGGTAATTTAATCGAATTGTCCAGATGGGTCACCTTCAGGGACTCCAGGAATCGATTCCGCATGGACCATACTGGACCGAATTTTTCAGAGGATGATGGCGCCGGCAATGGATTCCTTTTTACGGAGAAATTTTATGCCAAAATATCCATCAACCGAATAGTACCGATGTCAATTACATGAATAAAACTGCGATGGAAACTTACTTTTCGGATGTTCCAGGTTTCCGGAACCGGATATGAAAAACTACGTGATTTGAGATTCTCTATTCACAGTCCACGTGAATACCTATTCAACAATGTGAGGACAGTTCCGATTTCTTGTATATTTACGAAACTACAGGTGGTCAAAGTAAGGGTCTCTAAAGGGACTTTTTCCAAATGCAGCAGGTTCTCGGTGGCCACGGTGAGCAAACCCGGATTTCCGGGAGGGTTTCTGAAACTAGACATGTGTGCCTTTCATTTAAGGCCAACAGAACTTAATTCAGTCAACACACTGATTTTTGCGAGCTGTTTGAATTTTCGGGTCGAAAACGACCCTTAGTCACAATTTGTATTTTTTTTATGGAAGCTCCCCTAGGGGTTTATCAAAACTTTTTTCCCGCTAAAATAAAATTTCCTACAAAAAAATAACTGTCAGAAAATTTCAAATTGCTAGGTTATTTCAATCAAAAGTTATATTGATTTAAATTTTGAAATGGGTCGAAAAAAACCCAAGGTCCTTAGGTTAAAAATAGTTAATTTTTTTGTCTTTATTGTACGAGAAAGTACAATGAAAATCTAAAAAAAATATGTCAATCGTTACCGATACGATTAATGATCATAATATCATATACTGTTATAGAAACAAAAAATCCGATTTCAACTGTGGTTGATTAAAAAATGATCAAAACCAAATTTATATATTAACGTTGTCTATCCAAAAGTACAGATATTTGATATAAGTAAATCTGAAATGAATTATTTCTATTTTCTTGAAAATACCTGAAAAGTTATGATTTCGTGATGTTATCTTTTGTTGGGAGAAAAACTTGCGATTTATTTAGAATTTTATCATTTCATCAAATGTTTTCTAGTAAAGCCAATTATAATTTGATATCCTGTATGGTCAAGATTTTTAAACGCAGTTAACATTAATTAATGGAGAGTCAATCAAGCAGTTATCTCGAATGGTGGCAATCGATATATTGCATCAATTCTCCAAAAACGACCAATTACGACCGTTCCACGACCCGGACGCGCGGCCACTGGCAAATCCGCTATTTCCTTTTCCCATAAAATAAAACCACCACGTTGCCTGTTGTCGACCGACCAGCTCCAAGCAACTATCCCTTCGCAATCGGTATTATGTAAAAATAAACAAGCGAGCTGCATAGTTGCACATAATACCCACTGAAAACGGGTTGCCCCCGAAGGCATCGCCATTTGGCTCGGTGTCGTTATGATACATTTGGCTTGGTCCCCGTCAGGCCATCACCCGGCCATTGAACGGATTCCATTTTTTCTCATTTCTGGGGGTCTCAAATTAGTATTCAAAGACAGCGGCGCGCACGCGTGAGCCAAATTTGACCGAGGGCAGAAACCGCTTTTCGGGGCGCACGCTGCCAGAAAGGGGGCCAAAGCGCTTCACAATTGGCATCTTCACGCGCGAATCCGTACGGTCGCTAATCACTTTCAATTTTGTTTTGATTCGCGCTTCCTTCGGCATGGGAGTCTTTTTTTCTATAGCTCTATGCTCTCGGGCTCAAAACAAACAATACCGAGTCGGTGACCACAAACGATTGCGGCATCCCTCATTGTAATCGGCCGGCTGGCTGACAACGATATTTAAATGTGTGTCAATCGAAACCATCTCGGTTGGATAATAGGCTGGTTATATTTGGCACAGATGACACCATTCGTAGACAGCATGGATTTTTTGTGATTGTTGCAAAAATTATTCATCTTATTTATCTTAAGTTGCAGTTATAGGAACAAGCAAAGTGAGGAAGTACTTAACCCATATCCAACCAGTGTCTTATAAATAGAGCAGAACTCCCGAGCGACCAACGTCCCATTCATTTACTTAGTTAACATCTACACAGATAACACTGAATCAACAATTTCACGCCACAATACAATATATACTACAATACAATACAATATGTACTCGGTTCGTGGCCGCATCTCTCCATCCTCGGTTCTGCCCCACGCTCGCCAAATCGATACGCACTTGATCCGCTCACCTAGCTCGCTGCGCTCCACGCCTTCTTGTACCAACCGGATCCGAAGCGAATACCATCTTTGCAGGGTTGCTGTTCGGCATTCTTGCCCTGCCCATCGTATCCTTCCAGCTTTGGCCACCTTCTGGATACTGGGTTCGCCGTAGAGTTGGGCGAGCTCGTGGTTCATCCTTCGCCGCCACACACCGTTCTCCTGCACACCGCCGAAGATCGTCCTAAGCACCCGACGTTCGAAGACTCCAAGTGCTTGCAGGTCCTCCTCGAGCATCGTCCACGTTTCATGCCCGTAGAGGACTACCGGCCTTATGAGCGTTTTGTACATGGTACATTTGGTGCGGGCGTGAATCTTTTTTGACCGCAGCTTCTTCTGGAGGCCATAGTAGGCCCGACTTCCACTGATGATGCGTCTCCGTATTTCACGGCTAACGTTATTGTCAGCCGTCAGCAAGGATCCAAGGTAAACGAACTCGTCGACCACCTCGAACGTATCCCCGTCTATCGTAACACTGCTACCTAGGCGAGCCCTGTCGCGCTCGGCCCCACCAGCTAGCATGTACTTTGTCTTGGTCGCATTCACCACCAGTCCAACTTTTGCTGCCTCGCGTTTCAGGCGGGTGTACAGGTCTGCCACCTTTTCAAATGTTCGGCCGACGATGTCCATATCATCCGCGAAGCAAACAAATTGACTGGATCTCGTAAAAATCGTACCCCGGCTGTTAAGCCCGGCTCTCCGCATAACACCTTCTAGCGCAATATTGAACAACAGGCACGAAAGTCCATCACCTTGTCGTAGTCCCCGGTGGGATCCAAACGAACTGGAGTGTTCGCCTGAAACCTTCACACAATTTTGCACACCTTCCATCGTCGCTCTTATCAGTCTCGTGAGCTTCCCGGGAAAGCTGTTCTCGTCCATGATTTTCCATAGCTCTACGCGGTCGATACTGTCGTATGCCGCCTTGAAATCGATGAAAAGGTGATGCGTTGGGACCTGGTATTCACGACATTTTTGGAGGATTTGCCGTACAGTAAAGATCTGGTCCGTTGTCGATCGGCCGTCAACGAAGCCGGCTTGATAACTTCGGGTTCATTCAAATATTACGTAACGCAAAATTCGCCAATTTTGGACCCCCTCCCTCCCCCACGTAACAGCTTTTGTATGGAAATTTTTAAATTTTTGTATGAACCGTAACACTGTGTCAGACCCCCTCCCTCCCCCTGTTGCGTTACGTAATATTTGAACAATCCCTTCCCACAAACTCGTTTACTACGGGTGACAGACGACGGAAGATGATCTGGGATAATACTTTGTAGGCCGCATTTAGAATGGTGATCGCTCGAAAGTTCTCACAATCTAACTTGTCGCCTTTCTTGTAGATGGGGCAGATTACCCCTTCCTTCCACTCCTCCGGTAGCTGTTCTGTTTCCCAGATTGTGCCTATCAGCCGGTGCAGACAAATGGCCAGCCTTTCCGGACCCATCTTTATGAGTTCAGCTCCGATACCATCCTTACCAGCAGATTTATTGTTCTTGAGCTGGTGAATGGCATCCTTAACCTCCCTCAAAGTGGGGGCTGGTTGGTTTCCATCTTCCGCAGTACTGACGAAGGCATTTCCTCCGTTGTCCCGTTTCGATCACCTCACGCTCGTCCGTCAGAATGCTCCCATCCTTATCCCTGCACATCTCCGCTAGCGGCACGAAGCCGTTGCGGGATACGTTGAGCTTCTGATAGAACCTACGCGTTTCCTGAGACCGGCACAGCTGTTCCATCTCCTCGCACTCCGTCTCCTACAGGCGGCGTTTTTTCTCCCGAAAGAGGCGGGTCTGCTGTTGCCGTTTCCGTTTATAGCGTTCCACGTTCTGCCGGGTCCCTTGCTGCAGCATGACCGCCCGCGCTGCATTCTTCTCCTTCAAAACCTCCTGGCATTCCTCGTCGAACCAATCGTTCCGTCGACTCCGTCCCACGTACCCGACGTTGCTCTCAGCTGCATCGTTGATGGCTGCTTTTACTGTTCTCCAGCAGTCCTCAAGAGGGGCTTCGTCCAGCTCACCCTCTTCCGGTAATGCAGCCTCGAGTTGCTGCGCGTATGCCGCTGCGACATCCGGTTGCTTGAGCCGCTCTAGGTCATACCGGGGCGGCCGTCGGTACCGTACGTTGTTAACGACGGAGAGTTTTGGGCGCAGTTTGACCATCACCAGATAGTGGTCAGAGTCGATGTTAGCGCCACGATAGGTCCTGACGTCGATAATGTCGGAGAAGTGCCGACCATCAATCAGAACGTGGTCGATTTGCGATTCTGTCTGCTGTGGTGATCTCCAGGTGTATCGGTACGGAAGGCTGTGCTGGAAGTAGGTGCTACGAATGGCCATATTCTTGGAGGCGGCAAAATCAATTAGTCGTAGGCCATTTTCGTTCGTCAGCCGGTGGGCGCTGAACTTTCCAATCGTCGGTCTGAATTCCTCCTCCTGGCCAACCTGAGCGTTTAGATCTCCTATGATGATTTTGACGTCGTGGCTTGGGCAACTGTCGTACTCGCGTTCAAGCTGCGCGTAAAAAGCGTCTTTATCATCATCAGTGCTTCCGGAGTGAGGGCTGTGCACGTTTATTATGCTGAAGTTGAAGAACCGGCCTTTGATCCTCAACTTGCACATTCTCTCATTGACCGGCCACCACCCGATCACGCGCCTCTGCATATCACCCATCACTATAAAAGCTGTTCCCAGCTCATGTGTATTGCCGCAGCTCTGGTAGATGGTATGGTTACCTCTAAACGTTCGCACCATTGATCCCTTCCAACACACTTCCTGCAACGCTACGATGCCGAATCCACGGTCCTTCAGCACGTCGGCGAGTATGCGTGTGCTCCCGATGAAGTTGAGAGATCTACAGTTCCACGTACCGAGCTTCCAATCGCTAGTCCCTTTACGTCGCTGTGGTCTTCGCCGATTGTCCCGGTTCGTATTCTCTCGTTGATTATTCGTTGCTTGATTTTTTACGGCTGGCTTGCAGGGCCTGACAACAACCCCCTAGATTTCCGGAGGACCATTCCCCCTAAATGTTCGGAGGACCATAGTGCGCAGTTTAGCTTAGAGTCCTTCTCTGGCACTCGGACGATGATCAGCCGCCCCTGACATGGGGAACAGACGCTGTTGTGAGCCGCTCCTAACATGGAGTACAGACGCTCAAGGTTTGCAGAAACAAAAGCAAAAGCAAATCCCCCCTTCCCTGTCAGCATACGACCAAAGTTCCCACCGGGGGTTGGTTACCCGATCTTCCCTAAGGTTACTCGTACCCCAGCCAGTACCGCGAGGAGGTAGGGATAGGAGTTGCTGGGCAAGAGGCTAAGGACCGCACAAAGGGGTCTATTTTATTCCTTCAGGTACGCGAGGTACCAATGGTACGCCATGCCCAGCCATTTACCAACCCCAACGTCCCATAAATAAGACAATACTTGTAGTGCAAATATCTTGAAAATAAAGACGTTTAAGAAAACTCATATAAGATGTTATAATTTTATCAAATTAAGATGAGAGCGTTGCCTAAAAACAAAATACCTCGATATAAGAAATGGATGTAATGATTGAAATAATACCAATAAAACAAAAAAAAAATCTTACGCATATTATGTTTTATCTAGTATCAGCAATTGCTACGCAGATCTCATTCCGATTGAAGAACTCTACGATCATGAAAATAAACCGAGAATTTGCAGCCTTCAATGAGCTGAGTCATCCAAAACGACGAGATATGCTCTGGAAAAGGAATCATACCGAGCAAAAGAGATGATCTGAAAATCGTTTTAACAGTTGTTCTCACTCCAACTTCTATCAGGTTTGGAATTAAGAAACCATCGCAAACTCTCAATGCTAAATCAATTATAATTATCCATGTATTGATGTATTGTTTACGGAAATTGAAAACGATTATTGGTCTTGGCATTATGCTGGGTAGCCCTAAGATTTGCGACTACAGATTTGAGGTCTAGAAAAATCGACAGATGAAGGAATTTAAGTTACCTACCTTTTTGCTCTGAACATGTTACAGTGAATTATCGAAATTATTAGTTTTTTTTTTCTAAACTATTAAATGTCAATATACAGATGGAAAATACTTTTCAAGCCTTCAGTTAATTTAATGTTTTTTTATTTGGTTTCTATTATTTAGCAC
The DNA here is from genome assembly GCF_002204515.2 of Aedes aegypti. Classification (NCBI taxonomy): domain Eukaryota; kingdom Metazoa; phylum Arthropoda; class Insecta; order Diptera; family Culicidae; genus Aedes; species Aedes aegypti. The sequence goes on along the minus strand of NC_035108.1, from coordinate 278,217,078 downwards.
TGAGTCGTCAATTCAAATAGAAAGCAAAATGACATCATTGGACATCATCATTGCACTGTATAAAGGCAAACACAATTAACGGTGAGTACCACTTTCGCGTTAGTTTTGGAAATAACTCGACTTACGGAAGTTTCCGATTGAATGTTTACGTTGAACCCTACCGAGTGTTTTTAATGAAGTTCCCATAACTTGTAATGAACTCAGAAATTATTCAACCACGAACAAACATAGCCAAACTCCGCTGAGTATTGTCAGAATTTCGCCAATGAATCAATCTTTCACCCCCAGTTATCGACCATTTTGCGCGAAGGGGTTTCTCTTTTGAGCTTGCGGAAGCTCAACTTCCCACTATACACCCAAACATGCTCCCGTGTTTCTTCCCGGTGTTGCATGCCGGTGGTTGTGAAAGAAGAGTTGGGAAAAAACCGCTACCGGTTTTGAATTTTTAATTAATAGCATTCACGGACACACCATAACCACCATCCATCGACCGGTAGTAATGCGGCCAATCTGATTAAAATGGCACTGTGGGTCAGGGAAATAATTTTAACCAATTGTAGATGCAATGGTGAACATTTCAGCAATGTTATACTGAAGATGTTTGGATAAGATTTTCGGTAAGATCCAGGAATTGACTTCTCTGAAAATTAATTTAATCGTGCTGGGCACAAGATGTACTAATAAAAATTGGTAAACTTTGGCTAGGAAATTATTGACTGTAAAACCACTCAAGAGAAACTGAGCTGCGAAGCAAACTCTGCCCAGTTGTGTTTAAACGCGGAAAAGCGGAAAAACAAGGACGAAATTTGATGTGAAATTTAAAAAAACTCAGTTTGCCAATTAAGGTGAAGATAAATTGAAACCACACCTCAAATTTATAAGTGATGTCATCTAGTCCTTACATTTCCGCATTTCTGCGTGAAGGTGAAGACGCATTGAAGCCACACCTTAAAAATTCAAAAGCACAAATCTATAGAACCAGAAAATCGATCCTACTGAAAATTTGATTAATTGGTCACTTGCTGTGATAATCAATCGATCATATCGCCGGGTGATGTTTGGTTCTTCAGAATTTTGCTCTTGCGTATTGTGGCTTCGATTTATCATCACCTTAATAGACTAAAACCAAATAGAGATTCAAGTTCACAACTTATACGACTTATCACCACCAGCGAGATATCAATCGATTGAGCTTCCAGCTCGTATTATAGTTTGTTTCTCGAGATTTATGATTTGTAGCCTTGTAGCGGTTGAAAGTTGATTTTGCAATGTGAACTTGAATGGAACTTAATGAATGAATTGGATGGGTTCTTAATCTTGATCTAATGATATAATGATTGAGAGCCACGATCGTTGCCTCTAGATCTTCCAGCCATGCTAAGGTTACTTTGTTATCACCACCGCTTCGGAATCCCAAGCAAGCGGTTTCTTTGTTCTCATCACCGGAGTGGATTTTTTTTCGATTCCCGCGTTATGCTAGAGGAAATTGAAAAGGATGGCCAACTGTCCTATCAACGATGGAATATTAATTGGTGAGCTCGTTTAATTCTTCCATTACAAATGGCTTATACAGGTTGGACTCGATTATCCGGCGACTCGATTATTCGAGATTCGATTATCCGGAATTTTAGATTCGATTATCCAGAGTTTGTTTTGTGATATTCTTGTTTTTCCGTTTTAATGCTTATAAACTTGAGAAAATTTGGTATTGCAATTTAAAATATGAATGGTTTTCAGTTTTGGACGTAGATAAGGAAGGTGGAGGGGGGGGGGGGGGTGTTGAAAAGGTTTTTTTTGCGCATGCTGGTCAAAATTTTTCGATTGCTTTGATCGTGCTGCAAAATCAAATGAGAGCGAATTCTGCAATGCCTGCCAATGAACATTACATGGAAACATAAAACACATGTCTGCTTTTGTGATTACAAAATCTTTGAGTGGTTCGTGACGAAAGACGTCGACATATTTTATATAAGGTCTTCATCGATGTCAAAAAATGACTTTTTAAATTGAGGTTACATAAACAGCATCACTTATCCAGGTGAATTCAGATTTTGCAGACTTGAAGATGCAGAGGTATACTCGGTCTTTTGTAGCAATGGATGTCACATTAACACTCCTTTCCTTCACCGATGACAGTAAGGAAATAACCGGCGATGTTATTGACTCTGTAATGTTTGGAATTCTCAAAATTATACACTGAAGATGGTAAGCTATTCCCAAACTCCGTCTGTTGGTTCTTTGTGCAATTTTTATTGTTCTAGTCGATCTCGGAGTAGCAACTACGAATTGTACGGTCCCCTATGCTCATGCTCATATAGGCAAAACTGAAATGAACTATCTGTAATACTTCTCAATGCAATTCCCAGAAGAGCTTCCTACAGTTTTTCACCCGAAACATGACTGGAATCGTTCGATGGAAAAATTCTTTTGACCAACACGTAAAAATATTCAAAAATATTCAATCTACTCCAAGTGTGGTGAGCAACTATTGCAACTCTCACTTTAAGACCAAATTTCGAATCCCATCCAGACATGTACGTCCGTACTTAGTTATTATTTCTTTTTTTAATTATTTCACTCGATTGCAGGATCGTCTAACTAAATTTTTAACGTTTTAAGGAAGTATTTGACGGCAAGCTAAACTGATTTATAATACATAGCTGCCCCTAATGGAACACCGTAATCCGGGGTCAAATTGATTACTTGGGTGAATTTAATCAGGTCGATACCAAATAGAATTTGATTCCAAGGTTGCTCAATGCTCTGTTGGCATCACAGACATTATTAGTCACAAGCCAGCAACAATATTCTGGTGCTAAGCATACATGCGAACTTTGAGTGTTTGAAATGAGTTCGAGCTTGATTGGCCGCCCGTGGTTGCTACTCCAGTATCGCCAAATCAGCTGCACTTACACAAGGAACCAACCTGATGACTGCTTGGGATTAACAGACACCTTCAATGTATAAGTGCTGTTGATCTTCTATTTTTAGGCAACAATGGCGCCTGCCACGTCAAAATGCAAACCAATGAGGGGAAGGGGGAGGAATTGATTATGCATTAAACGGGCTCCCACAGTAGGCCGTATATACCACTGCGTCTACGCTAGTTCATGCGGGAAGGGTGAAGGGGTGGTAGTTTTTATAGCAGAGAGGTTTGCTATTTAGCAGACTTCCTATTAATCAGGCGTAAGGAAAGACTAACAATAATGACGGAAGAATGGAAGAAGCGTTGGGTAACGGTTTTTTGTCCGTATCGGGTTCTAGCAAATGCTATGAATTGTGATAGATTGACTGTGATATATATTAAGACTGGAAGAGGGAAGCAAGTGAAAGATACAACTACAAAGTAGAGGATGGCGCGGGCCTGGGATTGAACCCATGACATTCTGCTTATGAAGCAGAAGCGGTAGCCATTGGACCACCAATGCCGTATTACTTTGAGTGTTTGAATGGTACAAAAGTGTGAACTACAACAGACGAATTCCATCCAGAATGAGTCGAGAACAATAAAAATCGTGCTCGATAGTCTTCGATTTTGATTACATTTTACATATGTTTTTGGTATGATAGGGTAGATGTATTAATCTTCGCCCCCTCCCTAGTTTTCGCCCCCCTGGTAGAACATTAGCTTGTTCTAGATTGTAATAAAATAAAAATGTTTTACTTTTTAACTTATATAAAAGATTGGAATAATATATACTTAGTTTCCAAATGTTACTAATTAAAGTAATCTTCTAAACCGCCAAATAATCACATATAAAAATGTGGAAAAAATGATACGCTATTTTTTGCGTTCATTGAGAAAAGCGTCTATTTTAAAAGGCAAGGAAAACATATTAAGATAACTATTTCATCTTTAAAAAATGAATAGTTCTGATAAGACATGCATCAGCAAGAGACACGAATAGATTTTTTCAACTATTCCAGCAATTATAACCAGTTTTAAACTATTTTTTCAGGGTGGCGAAAACTAAAGCACGTTTTCGTACGAATCTAATCTTCGCCCCTGGCGAAACTACCTGTAACGTTCTTTCGGTGGTGCGTGCATTAATTTTCGCCCCTCCTCGAAATTGTTCGAAAAACAAAACAAACTCATTGATTTATTAACTGTTTACAGGAGGTTACAGGAAGTTTAAAGGATTTTCTAAATGTACCGAATAGTTCCTTCTTCTTGGTATTACGTTTCACTGGGACAGAGCCTGTTCTTAGCTATATATTCTCAGCAGTATTCATATGAGCACTTGCACAGTTATTAGCTGAGAGGTTTCTTTGCATAAGCTGCCATTTTCGTATTCTTTTATTCTGTGGTAAGCACAAAAACACTTTATGCCTAACGAAGTCAATATTATTCCCGTTAAGAATAGATCTTCGACCGACCAGGAATTGAACTCAGACACCTTCAGCATGGCTTTACTTTGTAGACGCGGACGTTACCACTAGAATTAGGTGGGATTAAGAACTTCATCAACGTTTTTCAACCGACTACTAAAATCTGGTAAAAATCCTGTGCAGTAAATGTGACCATTTCCATAGTAGCATCAACTACAAAGCATTTAAATCCGTGACACCTACCGTACAGCACAGTGTGGTTCAAATCAAGTTTATTTCTAGTCATAAATATTGCAATTCTGGTTAAATAAATAAAATTTCTTGTGTATTGATGTTGACTACACTTCAAAAAAGTTAACAGATTTATGTAGTCTTGAAAATTGTTGGTGTAGTTCTTAGTTTTACCATGCATTCAGTAGTTTCTACAATAAAATTCATTTCAGTGTATGATATTTGTTGCTCATCATTATACTGATAGTCTGTGACGAAGAACAAATTGAACTTATTATTGTCAATCAAATAACCCACCATATTCAGCAAGAATGGAATAGAAACGAAATATGATCAACCGATTTTTAATATTAAATATTATTTTTACCACTACATGAGTTAATGGGTTTATCGCAGTACTTTTTTTTCCGCATTCAGTTTTTGGCACTGCTAACATTATTGAAAACGCTGAATATGATAAATTTCTCCCGAAATAACGGTACTTGATATAATTATTTAAAAAATATTGGAGAACTTTAATGTATGACATATCGGGGTTGATTCCGATATTCTGACATTGGATTATTTCATGTTGGGAAATTTCTCGACTTCCTGGGAATAATAACATGTATCCAGGCTTCCGAATTCTCACTCACTCTCACGATAATGGATTTATCCCTCACAGCAATTTTCAGCGATTAGCTGCCTTGCGATTTTATCCGTCCACAAAACAAAGCAAAAATAGATAATTGCACATTTCCGCAGCTGTGAGAAGTTTGTTTCCTCTTTCTCCGATCCATGGAGAACTTTTCCTGTATCCATCGCCACAAGCAGCAGTTGCTTTTATGCACCAAATTAACCACTCCTTTCGTCAAGTTGGGGTGGTAGCATGGTTAGCGTGCACGCATCGCAGTTGTTTTTAGCAATGTACTAGGTTCGAATCCCGTCGCCGGCACTAGTTTTTGTTTATCCACATAGTGATAATTCTCGGGAGCAGTTGGTGAGCGAAAATATGATGGAGTGAAAAATAAATTATCCCCGGAGTGGAGTGGTTTTCGGTTATCCACCATCGTAGCTCCAGGGAAAATTAGTGTGAGCGATAAAAGATGCTCACGTGAGGAAGCGAAAAAAGCATTCTCCTTACGTGAGAAAAATCGTAGATTTCGCATCATTGATACGAAAATTCAGAACCCTGCATATATCACATAAATGCTACAAGAGCATAAATAATTACTTTGCAATAAATAAAAACAATACATAGTGGAAATCAGGACCTTCCATAGCCTTCGTTAGTAGGCGGCTACAAAGCAAATCCATGCTGAAGGTGTCTGAGTTCGATTACCTATCAGTTCAGGATATTTTTGTAATGGAATTTTTATTTGAGTTCCTTGTCCATGAAGTGTCATCGTGCCTGCCACACGGTACGACTGTAGAAATGGCAACTTATGTAAAGAAACCATTTAGTTATGAACTAAGTACTCTTTGAAAATTAAGCTGAGAATCAGGCTCTGTCCTAGTGTGGACGTAATGCCAAAAAGAAAAAGACATAGTGGAAATAGGCAGGATAAGTACCAGTGAAGATGAAAAGTGAGAAGATAATAAGTACTTGATTAAACTATCGAAAACCTGTACTTCAATTAATGGGGGCGAAGATTAGAGCATGGGTGGGGCGAAGATTGAATTTGGGGGGACGAAAATTAAAGCACACCATCAATCCAAAAATTATACTTTTTTCAATAGTAAAACTTTGTTTTGGATAACTTTGCAGCTTGATCATCCTAAAATAATAGATGAATAGTTGAATAAACCCAATAACATTATTTGATATTGATTAAAAGAGTCAGAAATTTATTATTCCTGCGATTACATGGTTTAGGGGGGCGAAATCTAGTGCTTCTACCCTACAATAAGTGTTTTCCATAGAAAAATTGATCATTTTAACTCAAGATCAGTCACAGAACTCGACCATCTTCGATTTGCAGTAAATTTTGCACATGTGTTTGGTATGATAAAATAAGTGTAATCCATAAAAAAAATCGATCATTATGACTCGAGAATAACTTTTGAAAATGGCCTATACATTTTTGCATGTAATTTATTCGAAAAATTCTAACTTCGAAAATGTTGATTTCAAAGTAAAATGTTCTATGTAGAAGTTGTAGTGAACCGTTTAGACGATAAGAAAATAATATACACTGAAAAAATATTTTATTTAATTTCATTAAAAACAGTTAAGTTTCATGATGGAGAAACTTTAATTAAAAAAGTTTTTCTAAGAACAACTTTTGGGCGGTTTTTGAAAATTTTGATTTTTTGTCAAAATTAATACGTTCTGATGATACAATAAGAATCTTAAAATTATTATTAATCATAATGATTATATGGATAATTTCTCTAGAAGTATCCATTTTCGAATTATATCCAGTTTAATGCAAAAATATCAGTTAAATATTTATTAAAATAGGCTATTTTCATTAGTTACTCACGATTCTTCATCAAGAATAATACATTCTCGAGAGTAAAGACCTTATTACTTTCCACTTACATATTCTTACATATTCGTTAACACAGTTTTGAGATCATACAGCATTGCAAGCATAGTTTTTCAATCATAAAATCATTTATCGATTTCGCCCCAGTGTACGACACTAAAATGTAATTATTCAAGCTAAGTTGCTTCTTCTTCTTATTTCTGAGGTAACGTCCCAACTTTGACAGAGCTTGCTTCTCAGCTAAGGGTTCTTATTAGTAAGTGCTCAAATGACCATATTCGCTTTCTAATAAGCACGAAGATGGGTACTCTATGCCCTGGGGTTCGAGAAAATTATCTCTACAAGAAGACCATCGACCGATGGGATTCGAACCCGCGACCCTCAACATGGTGGTGCTGAATATCTGTGCGTTTACTGCTACGTCTATCTGATCCCCTAAACTTATTTTTTAAATGTCGTCATTTATTAAAAAAAAACAATAACGCTTAATTACTTAATTGATTTCACGTGGTAGAAATCAACGAAGCATTTTTTTTTCGAAATTAATGAGACGATACATGAATTTCTGTGGATACAAAATGGATAAAACTTTTGTAAAATGGTGAGGAATTTTCCGCCAGTTTACAGTATTGAGAAAACGTCGCTCAAAAATTGTAGTAGATAACTCAATAAGCACATAACTTCATAACAGATTATATAAATTGTATTTACATTACGAGAAGATCCATGACCGACCGGGAATCGATCACAGATAACTTCAGCATGACTCTGCTTTGTAGGTTAACGATAGGCTGAGGAAGCACTCATATTGATAAAACATAGGGTTGAAAAGCTCCCCATGCAGATAAAATATTTGGCAATTTAAATACAATATGGGGCATAAAAAGGCGCACAAATCATCAAATCATGGTGGCAGTTTCATGAGAAAAATTAAAACCAAACATTACATTTTTTTTATTTGTTGATTTTTTCAAACTATCTTTACTTTTGGACACCATTTTTTTATAAGAGGAGATGTGGATGCAAACCTGCCATTTTCACATTTTTTTTTTAATGAAAGTTTTCGAAGTGTCAACGCTGGGTAAGACTTTGTCTCGAACATTCGCCCAAGTGACATTTCAGAGCGCTGGAGATCAATACTTATTTTAGTTGAAACTACTTATCTTGGAGAACTATGGTTTGTCAAGCTTTCATTTGAGTGTGGTAAGCGGCTCTGGCTTGCTGGAAAACTATAAATTGGTAATGAAACAAAATTGTTTCTACCATCAGAAAAGGAATTTCTTCTTCAAAGAAATGGTATAGATCTCGGTATTGACTTTTTATTGAACTTTGACAAATTTATTATAATCATGAAAAACACGTTTTCTGAAACCAGCTCCATCCTCTGAGACTAAACCACCCTATTCTTGCAATATTTAGATGTATTTTTGAGTATTCTCAATGGGCCATACTGTATCTTTGTCAATTTACTATGCTTTTCAATTCAACTTTATCAAAATTTAGCTAAACTGAAAAAATCAATAAAAATGAGTGTTATTAAATTTATAAGAGCATGCAGAATGTTTTGCATTTGCTTTCCATGGCTGTTTACAGTTGATTTGTTCATTAAACTAATTTTAATTCCACAATTCCATCATAATTAATCACTATCTTTATTCGCCCAATTACAACACTCTGGCCAATATATTGAAATATAAACCATGTTTTTTTCAAATAAATCGTAGAAACTTGTACATCACATCATATGTTAACTGGAATATGAAGTACTTATCAGTAAAATTAGAATAATTAAAAACAATTAGTGCTCTTCACACGTTGATTGAAGAATTTGCATTGAATGAATAATTCGTATGAGAAATAAAAAGAATCACAAAGAATCAAAACGAATATTCAAGAAAAGAATGTCGAAAATTCCCAGGTTTGGCGGATTGAGAGCAAAATTTTAATCGGAAGAATATTCCACTTTCTCTATAGCGATAAATGAGTTAGCAAAAGTATGGATTTGTGAACGTCTATGCAAAATTAAATCAAACAAGGTATGTGCTACAAGCACATATTATTGTTATGATAAAATACAAGTTTCACGCGGAAATCTGTGTCTTTCAAAATAGTCTGGTATTTATAAATCTAACATCTGTTAAGCATCAGGAAAAAAAAGATGGCATCCTAAATATTTTATTATATTTTTAAGACCAAAGGTGAGTATGACAACTGTGAAGATGCAGAGGATTCCGTGCTCTATAATAGTAATGGATGTTTTACTAGCATTCTTTACTTCTAATTGTGTGCTTTGGATTTGTACTCATTGAGAACGGTCAGTTTATTCTCACTCATTGAATCTCTGTGCGATTGATCATCGAATAGCGGTCAACAATGCTCATACGTCAGAGGGCGTGAAAACCATGTTGAGTATTCACAATACATTGATTCAATTATTATATTTCAATTATTACCGAATTGTTCAATGAAATCACGTATTTTGGTTTACATTTTTTTACTTCTCAAATACACTACACTTTCAACTTCCATCAGTTCAGTTTGACGTGTGCAACACAATATCACATAAAATGCAATCCGTTTTTCTTAAGCATTTTCGTGGCAATTTCTGAAATTCCAGCCCACAGTGCCTAGTGGATTGCCCCGCATCAAGCGAACGAATGCAAGAACTGTTAACAGCCCAGACCGCCAACTTTCTTCTGACCGCCATCCTCCACCCCCAACGCACACCCCGTACCTCTACCCCTCATAGCGGGGAGGGGAATTTAATGTTTTCATCGTGCTTCCTCCCGTTTGTGTCTGTGACCGTATAGTAATCTTTAAATACTTTATTTTCTCGCCTGGTTTTTTCGCGCTTGATATCACTCAAGGGAAGGCAAAGTTCCGCTTTTAGTTTTTGCTCTTCTCATTCCACTGTCCATCCTCTACAGCACTCACTCATTCCCGATTATAACGGTTTGTTTTGATTCGATTTCACTTGGTCACTCGGTGTCTCTTTGGGGGACACCGACCGCATGCAACAGGTCCAACGGAACGACCGCAATCACTTCACACATCGAGATTTAGTTCCGTTGGCGAAATCCGACACGCGCAACAACGGCTTGATGTGTTACACTGATCTTCTTTGAGGTTGATACGCCTATTCCAATGAATATCATTTGGCACTTTATCCCAAACGTCGGAGACTTACCTTAAAATTACAGTAATTCTTCGAAAATCTTCAGCGGTTCAAAAACCACACACCGTTTTCCGGCTAATGCAAAATAGTCCACAACACAACACAAACAATTCACAGCACTTGCTGATGTCCTCTGGGCTCTGATGGCCAGGAGAGATCAGTACGCTTCGGCAGTTGGAGAGATGACTGAATGGAAAAACGTTCTGGTATCGGTTTATAGCTGGCCTAAATGTGGCCCCGAACGAATCTCGCGACGATGACGACGACGACACGATGATGATGATGACGATGATGACGATCGCGGTTACGATTGTGGGACCCCCTTTTTTGAACGACGACGACGATGACGATCGGAACGAGCGACGACAGCAATAATATCTGAGCCGGACTTGGACGATGCCTCAATGAATAGTGCCGTAGCCTACAATGCGATCCGATGGGTGGTTGGGTGACTGGGAGCAGACCATACGGGTTTGGACCTCTAGGGGTTCGAAAGGCGTGCAGCGATCGTTGCAGGTTTCACGGGCGAGAGCATTGGAGAGAGAGCTCGGAGGAGCTTGCATTGAGCAAGCATTGAGAGCGAGAGAGATCGGTTAGCATGCCGTGCGAAGCTTTCGGCGAGAGCTTGAGAAGCACCTACACTGCTGGTTGATGATATTAGAACGGAATTAGCATGCAGAGGAAAATAATTGAAAATGCTGCTATTTTAATAATCCTTGACATTAAGTTTTGCAAAGTTTTTTTGATTTTTGTTTTGGAAAGTAAAAGGGTTACTCTTTTTTCATTGTAGCTTCAGAGCTCCATTGATTTTCGATGAACTTGAGACGAACCGTATGCAAGTCGCAAGTCGAGTCTAGTACATGACACTGAAGACGGTCTTACTGTGGAGGTCGAAATACGCGAATCTATCAAAAGATACAAACTCTAGTGGAATTAAGTGGTTAAGTACTAAATTCGGTTTTTCATTTACTTATTCTATGAATTTCGTCTTAGATACCTTCAAGAATTTTACCTTATTTTTTTAAGTTTGATCACTGAAAGTATCTCAGGAACTAATCCAGTGATACTCCCATCAATTTTACTAGGGCTACTTCCAAGATTCCCTATAAAAAGATATTCAAGAATTCAGCCAGTATTTTCCCCAGAGAAACCTCCAAGGATATTTTTGGGTTGTCTACAAAATGTAGGGTTTGTTCGAAACATCAAACTTAAATGTATTCATCCAAAGATAAGAGTGTCTATCATCTAGAAAAACTCTAAAATAGAAAATGAAACAACTTCGCTTATCGTACGCAGCAACAGCGTGGTGGTTCAGACATAAGAATTCTGACGGTGGCAAAATGCGCGAAGAGCAGAAATGATTTTTTAGTTGTCTAAAATTTACCATTCGCTAATCATTTATGCATTTTAAAGCATTTCCTCAACCTGAAATTCATTTGTAAAACCAGGGAAAGACCTGGAAATGTCAGGGAATTCAATTTCTGTAAACGAAAAGACACCTTTACTCCAGATATTTTTCCTAATATTATTTCAGAAGTTCCTACAAATATTATTTGAGTAATCCTCCGAGGAAGTCTTCAAAGATTTTTTCCAATGCAGTTTTCCAGGAATGTCTGTAGGAAAATGACAATTTGTGTGATTTGTGCTATTTAGCGTCGGAATAATACAAAGATTCACGAGAATTTGTGATGGAATGAACGGAGAAAGAACTTAAGAACTCTTGAGGTAGTCTTAAATGATACCCTAGATCAATTACTGAGATAATAAAAAAAATGAATATCTGGATAATATCCTGTAGAATTCTCTGAAAGAATTCCTTAAAAAACATCTGACGGAATTCCTAAAGAAATTTTGCTGTAGTACCAAAATAAGTGATCCCATAAATGAACCTTTGAAGAATCCATCGAGATTTTACGTTACTCGAGACTTGACTCGAGAAAGGATTGAACTCAACTCCTAAAGAAATTTTTTGGAGGCGCTTTATCCCATGTCGAATTTAATGAAGCAATCCTAAAAGAGTTTTCAATTCCTGACGCAAATCGTGGATGAATTTATTAAGTAATCCAAGTAATTATGGACTCTATTGTATACCATAGGTTACTTGGTCGGTGTTCAGACAGACCGGACAGATGATATTTTGGTATTCTAAAGATACGTTAAGGACTCTATCTATTTCGATTTCTCCGATGCCATTTTGTTACAGACGTATCATCAAATACATAAGTTTCATTATTATAGCAAATAATGCATATATTTTGATATTTGGAATGCCTAGATTTTGTTTTCCTGAAACTATGAGAAAGCACTTGGTCCAGTTTGTCTGAACACCGACCGTATGATGTTTTAATTAGTTCAACTATAAAATTAATTGTATATTTTATTTAGGCGGTTGCTCTCAGAAATTGCTCCAAAATTTCTAAAAAATTTTAGGTACCGTAAAACGGGGTAACTTTGATAGTTTTTTCGAAGAAAACTTGAATATTTATGCATGCTGTTACAAAGAATTTTAATTCTTATTTTTAAAACAAGTACTGGTATCCTAACTATCGATTCCAGTTGATAGATTTCCAAAAGATTTATTCTTAATGGATATATAATTTATCATATAATCGAAAGTCGGTTTTCTGTTTTGGGGTAACTTTGACAATGGAGCATCACTCGAACAAAATTGAATGAATTACAGAACATTTATAGGGCGTTGCATATCTTTAGGCGTTTAACGCTATATGGAAATTTCTGACTTAGATTACAAAAATGGTCCCAGTTTGTAACAATAGTATTCGCTAAGAGTTTTGAGACCGAATTCGAGTTCTACTTTAACTAGGCTATCAAGTATAAGTGACGAATTCATTATGACTTCATCAAATAGTGATCGTAGAACAGATTGTTTGAGAGCATTTCAAAATTACTAAAATCTTGAAAATTTTCCATATATGCATATAAATCCTCAAATGTACTTGATTCCAACGGAAATAGCTTTAACATGAAGTGTCATACTTATACTCTTTACTTTTGCATTCGTTTTGCTTAACAGATTAACAGGAACTTTGTTATTTCGTTTAGTATGTTGAGAGTCTCGCATTATCAAAGTTACCCGCATTATCAAAGTTACCCCGTTTTATGGTACTCTTCCAAAGAATCTCTCAACAAATTTGACCTGGCATTTCTCATGAAGTTTCTTCAGAAATCTCTTTAGAAACTACTTTAATCATTTCTCGAGTATTTTTTTCTCGTGAAATATTCATGGATTCCTCAAAACTTCACTTAAGATTTCAGTTGATGCTACAGCAATATATCTATATTTTCTTGGATAAGTCTGTCAAAAAAATCTTCAGGAATTTTGACCGATTATTTTCAGAGAATCGTGTAGGATACTATATACTATACTAAGAGTCGTTTTTTTAATTATCAATTCATATCGGAAATTATCTGGGACCTCATCAAGAGTTTCTCATTCTTCGATCGTTCGTTCACAATCCTCTTCAAGAACTCCTTCCGATGTTTATCAAAGAATTCCATCAGAAAGTCTTGCAGTATAATATCCACAGATTAATTTTTTTGAATTATCATCAAAAGTTCAGACGTTCTTCCAGTGATCCTGAATTGGTAATTGTTCTATGTATTACGTTTGTTGGTCTGTGCCTAAAGAATGCTTGAAAAAATGAAGACTCATACTTGAAAAAATGAAGACTCTCTCAGAAAATTACCCATATAATTTCTGGAGCAAATCCTGATGATATCTTAGAAGAAACATCTGGTGTAATTACTGGAGGCATCCTTAGATGATTTCTTGTTTGAAATCCCAAAGAGATATTAAGCTAAGAAGAATTTTAAAAAATCTGAACTTCTTGGATCAATTTAAGGCAATCATCCAGGAATCTTTGAAAAAAAATGATAGTCCTGTTCAAGAATATTAAAAGAACCATATTTTTTATGATTATTATCAACCAAATGTATAGTAGTACAGTGGGATTCCGTTTTTGACAACAAAATCGAAATTTTCAGTTGCCAAAAACGGAACCGTGCCAAAATCGGAACCCTTTTTTTTTCAATTTCAAGAATAGCATTTGGACGTATTTACATCATGATTATAGACCCCAATGATGGCCCGACTTCTAAACGGTCCATTTCGAATCGGATTTCCGTAGGAAACCTGTCATATTAATTATGACAAATGCTCCACACACTTTTGATTGCTGAAATAGCTTCAATGATGTTTCATAAGCTTCATGTATACTATTTGTATACATAAGCCGTGTAAAAACAATAATCGCATAAGTGACCTTTATTCTAGAACTGGACAACTCCACAAAGCAGTGAAAAGATACAGAAATACAATACTTTTTATTAGCAACGTATCTACAAAAAAAAAGTTCTAGGCGTTACAAAACATAATGATTTTTGTAATTCAATGAACAATAACAATAACAGTTCATCTTTTTAGTCTAAGCGTCAAATTTTACATTGACGGGGTTGGTGGTCTAATGGCTAGCGCTTCTATTGCCAAATTTGACAAAATTCGATCATTGGCTCTTCAAAATTATATTCTTTGCATAGTATGGCATCTTATATAAAGTGCTTTATTGCAGTCAAAAAGACACAGAAACAGTTGAAATCAATCGGAATATACGAAAACTATAATATTTTTGAAACAGAATATTGACTAAGCATTCATTTGGATTTTTCACTGAAATATGGATGAAAAATTCCTCTAGAAATAATGGAAAAATGGTAAAAAACCGTGATGCTCAACATGCGACCCACAAGTCGCATGAGAACCCCAAGATCCATAACTATGGCCCACAATTTTGTAAAATACATAAATAAGCTTCTCATCACTTTATTTTGAAATGAGTTTCGATTGTGCTTTAGAAGTTAAGCTTTCATATTATAAATCAATCATATGAATTTAACAGATATTCGCAGGATCCCGCTATGGAACCTTAACAGCCCGAAAAGAATCTTCAAGTGTCCGTTAAGAATCCACAGAAATCCACTAGAACTCTGAAGTAGTCTACCCTTGAGCTTGCTAGGAGTTTTGAGGATATTGCTTAGAATGATTTCTAAGATTCCGCTGCGATATTGCTGAAAACTCTCAAAAGTTCATAAGGACTTCCCAGACTAACAATAGGAATCTCCATATTCCGCTGGAAACCTATCCAGAATCCTCAAAATTCTGCTAGAACTATTCAGAATATAACTAATCAATCACAGCTTTCAGGACGCCTGAGACCTTAAGAACTTACAAAGAATCGACAGATTTTGCACGGCATATCAAGTAACTAATTATATCTCTTCAGGATCCCGCAAGAAACCACTTATGTCCGACAGGAATGCACAGATTTCGCTCGGTATCTTCAAGAATCCATTGAAAATTCTCAGAAGCTCACCATAAGAGTATAGGATCCTATAAAGATTCTCCAGAATCCAGTTTGAAAACTTCTAGACCTAGCTAAGTATTACCAGAATAAAGTCGTTAGGAAAATTTTGATTTACCATGCCTAATTAAAATCTTTATATTGTACTCACTATACTCCAGCCCGAGCAACATTGGATCGTTTCTTCAAATGTCAAACATTATTGAAAATAAAGTGTAGTTTCGACTGTGTTTGCATTTGTCATTAATTTATCTAAGTATTGTCAAAATTATGGATTTTATGTTGACACTGTACTTAAATAAAAAATTGCTTGGAATACGTAATTATAAGACCAAGCTGAGGGTCGTGGGTTTGAATCCCACCGGTCGAGGATCTTTCCGGGTTGGAAATTTTCTCGACTTCCCAGGGTATAAAGTATCATCGTACCTGCCACACGATATACGCATGCAAAAATGGTCATTGGCATAGTAAGCTCTCAGTTAATAACTGTGGAAGTGCTCATAAGAACACTAAGCTGAGAAGCAGGCTCTGTCCCAGTGGGGACGTAACGCCAGAAAGAAGAAGAAGACGTAATTTATTTTATGAATTTCTATAAAAGGCTAAGATACCTGACATTTGGCTTGGTTTGTTTATATTGTTATGGTATGCTTTTACATACGCTATGTATTAATAAAAGGAACAGGGAGCTGAATAGGCGAGACGAAATCAATGATAGCAACTTTGTTCAAACGAGCTTTTCCAAATTCGAAGAAAAATGTGTATCAATGGGTCAATTTTACCGGCATACTCAAGTGGGCTGGCTATACAGCGTTAATGCCTGAAAAAATATATTGGAACTCTAGTTGAGATTCTCATAGAGATTAATTACTTTATGAAACGTTGCAAACACACGACCATTTAGAAGTAAATAGGCGTGTACGTTAATACTAGCAGTTGGTGCAGTTTGGGGGAATAGAAACGAAAATTTAGGTCTGGAATGCGGTAAGCGTGAAGCTGAATTGCTTTTCAAATGACTAAAACAAAACACACACAGATATATACAAAAATTTACATATTTTAATGGTTTCCAAAAATGTTGCCAAAAACGGATCCATTTTGTTGCCAAAATCGGGGGGTGCCAAAAATGGAGCATGCCAAAAACGGAGCATGCCAAAAACGGAATCCCACTGTAATATATTTCTAGTATTTTTTATAGATTCTTTTAAAAATGCATCCAGAGAACCCAATTTGAAGTTCACAGGGAATTATTCTTGTTTTTGTTAAGTGTTTAAGCAATGTTTTTATTACTCCTTCAAAAAATTTCTTCATGCATGTCAGCAAATGTATATCGCAGTGCTTAAAAAAAATTTCATTTAGCATTTCTTAAAATTGCTTGCATAATTTATCCAGAAAGTGCTTCAGGGTTTTCAAGAACATTTTTTCCGGAGATTCCAACCAGATTTTTTTAACCCGTAGGCACGGGGCTGACATACAAAATTCAATCTGCTCGTAATTGAGCATAACTCAATAATTTTAAATGAGATTTTAAGAATTGCTTCACTATCAGTTGTAGTTTCATGAGTAATAGGGAAGTATACGTTAGGGGTATTTTTGACAAAGTTATTTCAGAACATCTCTGGGTCAGGTAGGGTAAAAATCACATAAACTTCCTTTTTAGAACTCATTTATCAAATGGAAACGAAAAGTTTTTTTTTACAAAAGTGCACAGACCAGTTATTTGAAATAAGTTTCAATGCATAAGGAGATTTAGAAAATTATAATTGACCTAGAATAATGCTAAGGCCAGAACATTCTAAAGTTTTGACCAAAATCTATATAGTTTCATTAATTATTTTAAGCGAGGGATGTCTACGTTTAGTGGTTTATAGCACTCATTAAGCCTTAACAGACGTGCCCACAAATTTTGACAAGATATTGAATATTGAAAGCCATCCAAATCGTCCTGGAGTTCAGGTCCTTATGATCTTCCAAATCTACTACAGTCTATACTCACCCGATTCTAGCCAAACATTCATATTCCTATCCATATAAGATTAACTATAGTAGTAAACTTTGCGAGGCATATGAAGCTTGATGGGTAGGAATGAGAATGCTTCACAAAAATTGGGTGAGTATTGAATCTAGTAGATTTTGTAGATCATAAAGACCTGAATTTCAGGATGATTTGGATGACTTCCAATATCCAACATCTTATCAAAATTTGTGGACACGTCTGTCCAGAAATTTCATTGTTTCCGGAATGCTAACTCCAGGTATTTCTAAGGAACTTCGCGAACCCGTATTGAATTTCACGAAATTCTTAGCGATTTCGGGATGTTGCCCCAACTCTTAGACCGGCAAAAAAACTATTTCTTGTTGAGGTTTTGCCCATTGTTCAAACCCAAAATAATTAAGGGATAACTTTACTACCAAAACTATCAACCAGGGATTGGGTGCGACTCAAATCTCTTTCGGTGCTACACGCGCTGCTGCGAGATAGCACCCAAAATTCGAAAGAGACGTGCAGGAGTATTTTTTACTGGACTGCACCCTGGCAGTGCTGACTCGCAATGTGTTTTAGGATGCATGGTATCGAGTTGTCTCATTTTCACTCTTTGCGTTCCGTACACGCGTAAACAAATTCACTTGAATTAATTTAGTTAATATGTGCCTGTCAAAACTCTTAAACACTTTGGACATAATTCGTCACCACATTATGTTTCTGACTTTACCAAATATTTCAAGATCCACAACTATAAATTTTTGAAAAGTACGTATTAAGTTTTTCCGCTTTCAAAGCATACTTTGTTGAAAATATTCTAGAGTGGATTTTGTGCTTTCGCAAAAGAGACTGAAAGAGTAGAGATTGTGTTTTGCTTTGTCTCGCACAAAAACAAATTGTCTCCTGCACCTTGCTTTGAGTTTACTCGCAAATAATGGGAGACGCACAATCAATTTCTGAGTGGCACGCATGTTTTTGGCACTGCACTGAGTTTTCAGATATTCCCTGCTATCAACTTAACATGCTCATAAAAAAACTTACAATCGTGATGAAAAAACACCGTTTCGACTGTATTTGGAGACTAATAAATCGCGATACGCGTCGATCCGCAAGTTTCGAGTAGCGAATTGAAAGTAAACAAAAATACCCGTTTGAACATAAACGAGAATGGACGAACATTCGAAAGATTCAAATTCGAAAGGTCGAATGGATAAAAACAAGAATGCGAATTAACGATACTTCCGAAGATTATAAAACTATGTTATTTTATAGTCAGTAGTAAACTCAATACGATTTTTATCTAGATTTTTTCAGTGTGAATGAAAATACTTCTTTTCACTAATGAAAACCATAAGGTTTATATCAAAAACTTCAAAACTCTTCTCGGATAATATACAGCAAACTGTCACAGCTTTCTGGAAAGATACTGTCAAAATTACAGTGCTCTAAGCCATTCCGTGCTGAAAATACGAAGATACTCGGTAATCAGACATTTTCTTGATTTTACTATCAGGGTACTGAAACTACTATTCTATGAAGTACAGTATGGCCCATAAAAAAAATGCGAAAATTGTTTGAACGTGAATATAGCATCCACAAGCGTTATTTTCATTGTTTTTGCTAGTAAATGTAATTTCTGATTATTGTAGTATATTCTGACATAACTTCGCTATCCAGGACAATTTTTGTCATATTTTTTTTTACTGTCCCAAATAATGTAGTAAAGCAAAGAAGTTCAAAGGTTTTTTCCGCACAAAGCTAGAAACAGCGTCGTGAAGAATCTCACGCCATCGTTGATGTTTTAGAAGCTTTCATCACACAGATATTGAACTCGACGTCCGCATGATAAAATTTGAAGGTATGCTTCCAATTCCTCTCTGGAGAGGTGAAAGTAACAGATTAAAATCATGTCCAAAGCGAAAAACTGAGTCTAAATAAATTAAACAATACAAGCAATGAATAAAATTTATGTTTCATTCACATTTTCTATGTAAAAACTACCATTAAACATGATATGACGATTTTCACATTTTACATATGAATTTCTACCGAAACTTCAATATTTCCATATTCGACTGTAATCTTTTCCTTTTTAATGTGTTTACCGGCCATATATGTAATTATTACGGTCGATACCTTTGAATGTAATCTTTTCCATTTGTGCCACATTTTTATTGTTTTGTAATAATATTTTCTTGAATTTGTTAAAAATATTGCTACTTTTACTTACAGCTTAGAATTTACTATAATTTGACCCGTATCTACCTATATGATTTGTTTAAATGTTATAAGTTTAACTAATCCTAATCTAACCTAATTACAATTATATTAACTCTGATCCCTAAATTACAAGCCAAAGTGCATAGATTATCAAAGTAACGTTACTACTGTCTTTGCAAGATTTCCGCTCGAGGGACTGGGAATGGGAATGCACCACACTGTTGTCAAGGGTCAATAACAAGCAATCATGTTAGCAACATATGGGACATTGAAATTATGAAGCAAGGTACTAACACATGAACCTTAGGGAAGGCTCATATATCTAATTTTGGAAGTTGTTAGTTGATCAAAAGTAAAGCTGATTTGGGGGGATTAGGGGCATGACGAACATACAGGTCGAAATGGAGGATTCGCTAGTTGGGACGCAGTCGTGGCCTAACCAGCAAATCCCCGCTGAAAGTGTATTCTGTTATAAATAAATAAAATAAAATCGAAAACTATTCTAACATTTCGTTGCAAAGCCTGAAGTGTAAACTGATATTCCTTCTACCGAATAGAGTACTGTTATGTTTACAAATGAGAAGTGTTAAGAATAGATTAATGTCCTGTACTCAACAGGACTCTACAAGAAACTCATTACAGCCACTATCTCCTTATAAACCGTTGATACTTAAATATGTTGGCCTATAACAAAAGAAGAGATAAAAGAACAATCAAAACTTTCAGAAATATTCCCATAAAAGAACAAGCTAAACAAGTTTACTATGCAGCTTCCGCAATGTAAAATAAAGAGACATTTACTGACATAATATAACTTTATTTGGTAGGCAGTATTCCTTCCACTTCAAGACCGTTCAACGATATGAATAATAAATACAATATACACTCCCGTGTGAAAGTTTGGGTTCACCCCCTAGAAAAAAAAGTGCTTTGTTCATATTTCTGAACACTAAAATGGCACATCTAATTGCAACTTTTTAAATTTTGTTAAATTTACTTGGCATTTTTTCAAAAAAATGCACTGAAAATACATGACTAATTTCAAACTAGAATGGCATTAAAACCGTAATCTCATAATCAATAAAAAGCACTCGCAAAATTTTGGCGGACAAACCTGGAATCTACTTAAAATGATAACAATAGTCAGCGAGCAATAATTTGAAGCGAAATATTGTTGAAATTGGATATAATCAAATGGCATTACATTCATATATAGGTTTATAGCTCGATTTTTTGTCGTGCTGTTATTCTTTTACTGCATTTCTTGGTTCCAATGCTGTAAAAAATGCCTTAATTTAGTTTCCTTCTGAAACTTTCTATCTTATTTAAAACTGTATGCAAGATTACTATTTTATTTATTTTCTTTTATCACGTTTCTGATGATTGTTGTTGAGGAGATTGTTATTTGATCAAATCCAAAAACATGACGAATATATCAGATTTTAGCCTATGCAATATGTATGCTCCTAGCAGCAACAGGTTCCAAACCCAACATGAACCATACCAAAATGAAAACGAGACTGATTCGTGTATCGGATGTGAACGGATTCGCTTCCGAGACTATACCCTTTCCCATCCATGCAGGGGAGACAGACTGCTGCAATTGGGTACCGGTAAATGTTACTGGAAACGAGCATAGATACCACACATGCAACACCGCACGAACATCAAGTGGTTCCTCGAGCTTTGTACTCAGTTGTATGATTGATTGAAGAGAGACTTACACGATTATAAATCGGCCTGTCCGAACTTAGTACGTATTTGTAGAGGAACTACCCCAATCGATTAACGAAGGTGTAAAACATTCGAGAACATTCGGTTGCCCCTCGATACGCATTGAACAAAGGAAAGCGCAATTTAGTGGTGAACAACTTTATATAGGACCAACTACAGGCAAATAGTGTTACAAATTATACTAATCTGCAAAAAAATTATCAAGAATAAGACAGATCTTTTTTTTTGTCTCACTGAAGAATGCTGATTATGAGAAAAATGAAGCTTATGATTAGCAGAAAAATACAGTACCGTTAAACAGGATTACTTTGTCACAAGTGTTCCAAGGCAAACAAACTTATAAACAACTTCAAACACATCCCTATCAAACACTACTTCAGCACTTCCTCTGTCTCTACCTGCTATCTATCTATCTTGGTAGAATTGATGATCAGGCCTATCCTCGCTGTCTCCTTCTTTAGAGAAATGAAGGCCTCGTCCACTGACCTCCGAGTGCAGGTTCCAATAAAATTGATATCAAGGGCGCTTGAGTCTGTTAAATAAACGATTAGGCAAAAAAAGGTCGATATCGGCTGCAAAGCCAAAGAGTTCTTAAAAAAAACTTGAAACAGAGTGAGAAAATTGAGAGTGTTTGAAGCTTTTTAATTTTGTCAACAAGATTCCTTATCTATAGCGTAATTCATTTAATCAACTATTTTGATTGTCTATTTCCCATTAATTCCACCATAGACTTGATTTACTTTCATTTCAGGTGATTTATAACCGTTCATAGATTGTTCAGAAAACATCGCTATCCAAGTGCCTTTGCTGATCTCTACATCAGATTGAGTGCAATTATGCTAATTTATATATTCATTAATTTGGACAAAACAAACGCCACCGGTTTGCATGACTACTGTTCATGATTAGGAAGTTGTACACTCAAAAATTGCATCGCCCATGCAAACCGTAGGTAGGCACCGTGTGATGTCACGTCGTTGTTGTTGGCTGGCGTCAATTATGCCATATATAGGCTGCGTAAATTTGCAGAAAGAATCTACCCAAGTGGGACACTGTACCCGAGCAGGGAATTAGAACTAATTGAAAACTTATTTTGATATTGCGATACCATCGTTTATAATGACTTGATATAAAAATATTCTGATCGAGCTAACAACAATCATAAGATCAAAGTTTTGAATAAAAATATAAAGCAAATAACAAATTTTTATGACACCTTATCAGATCGAAAACTTATTTAGATATTTAATATTTTTGTGAATAACATCAAAAGAAGTAATCTATTTGTTATTTGTTGATAGCGTTATCAAATCTTCAATATATATACCGTGAAATTTGATGAACAAATAAAATTTGAATATGAATATAGGTTTATCAAAATTATAGCAAATATTTTGTATGTAATTTTGATTTAAATAAAATTTGATATCGTTATGAAGAAACATCGAAATCATATTCCGCTCGGATACTCAGCATAATTGTGGGCCACTGCGGTAGCGGTTAGCCGAGAGCAGCCAACTATCCAGCGCGGAGCGATTAGCCCAAAATGTTCCACTGCACTTCGAGTCAAACGCCCACAATGGGTAATTATGGGCTTCTGGGTAAAGATTGTTGATGTAACACTTTTCGCTTACTTGCGACGCATAAATCAAGCCAATTTTGGCACACCGCCCCAGTCGAATGGATGAGGAATGCCATCCACCGTTTCCAAGCTGCGAGAATCAGGAGGTGGCAAAACAGCCGCCTGGTAATAGCATTAAGTGGTTGTTGAGATGATTGTTTCTTTCAATTTGTCGCCAGGAAGCTAGATTGTTGCAAGAGCTGTAGAGTCTGTAGAGTGATCTGCCAAGCTGCTCGAAATATGTTCGAACCATCCGATAAACAGTGTATTTGTAATACGTACCGGGGTAACTTTGGAAGGATAAAATCTCAATATTTCAATTTGTTTTAAAGTTTAAAGTTTTATATTTTCAGAACAGATTGTTAGTAAACCTTCAAATACTCTACGACATTTTATGTAAAAAACATGTTCTATGTTTTGGGATCCCTTTAATGATGGGTATGAAAATATTATTATTAACTTTATTTGTGAGACTTTCAGCCAGTGGCTGGTTCATCTCCGTAAAAATGGTATGAAAATATATGAAAACCCACAAATTGACATCTGATCAGTTTAAATATGATACAAAACTGTCTATAATAGATGTTGGCTACATTTTGTGCAATAAAATATGGGATAATCTAAATACATTTTCACTTCTATATTCAAAGCGATAAAGCAATAAAAGTCTGCAATGATTTTTGTTATAAATTATAGATAATTTTAATTGAAATCTGCTCCAATGTTTAAGCATTGGATTATTTGTTCATTTGGTTCTACATCAAATAATTTGATAAAACCTTACCAACAATATTTCGAAAACTCACTCTGTTCATGACCGCCTCTATCCATCCTAGACTGTGACCCACTCTCTTTAGGTCGTGGTGACCTAGTCACCTAGTTCACTGCGCCCAACGCCTTCTAGTTCCACCGGACTCGAAGGGAACACCATTTCAACAGGGCCATTGTCCAGCATTTTCACAACATGCCCTGTAAGAATTTTCTTCTTGAGCCCATAAAGTTTCCATAGATGTTGCACCTTCGTATTTCACGGCTATCGTTATTATCAGCCGTCTACAAAGATCCAAGGTTTCCCCGTTTATCATTACACTACTTTGTAGACGGTCTCTGTCACTCAGTTCTGCTTACCAACATGTACTTTGTTTTTGACGCATTTATCACCAGTCCGAACCTTGTTGCTTCGCGTTTCTGGCGAGTGAACAAATCTACTTTCGTTTCAATTTTTTTCTCCCAATAATATCCATATCGTCCGTGAAACAAACAAATTATCCGGATCTCGTGAACATCGTGCTTTGACTGGTAGGTTCGGCTCTCCGAATGATTACTTTAAGCGCAATGTTGAACAGCAGGCAAGAAAGTCCATCACCTTATCGAGATCCGAACAATTAGTCGGGAAAAATCTAGAAACATATTACAAGACTGCAGTATCGAATCCAGTAGCTTTAAAGCTCACATCAGTCGAACCTCTTTCTTCTTCTTTCGATTAACAGGTGGTGCGTAAGCACCTGGTATTTACGGCATTTCTGGAGGATTTTCCACACGAAAAGATCTGGTTCGTTGATGAGCGGCCGTCAATGAATCACGGTGTGTTTCGTAGAACAATTTTATTACAAAAAAATAGGTAAGACTGAAATTTCGCCACAATAAAGTCTAGCTCTCTCGCGTTCATTTGCTGCAAAAACCAAAAAAATCGGTCGGGGGGTCTAGAGTAATTTTTTTTGTTTGATTTCGAGAGACTTGCACATACATATGTTTGTATTTGCGTATCTATGTGTTTATGTACATTAGGGCGGTTCAAAATATAAAAATGTTTGAGAATCCAAACTCCCAAATGTTCCTCACCATCTTTACTGTAAAAATAGTGTTCTGTGAAATTTTCAGCTTTCTAGGTGGTGACTTAAAGGTGTGCCAAAGACAATTTAGGAGTATAAGGAAATTACTATGAAGAAATTTTGAGATATGTTCCGAACACGCTTGTTCTGCAATGTATGTACAAACTTATTATCCTATTTTAAAAACTCATTCTTCAAACCATAATGGAGAAATTTGCTGAAGAGAGAAAAACAATCCGACCACAAAACCGAACAGAAGAGATATTCATGAGTTTGTTTGCTATTATTTAGCTTAATATGGGATAATAGCCCTACAAACATGTACAATCATCCCAATCCCATTTTAGCCTCATGATGCTAGTTTCTAATATTTTCATAAGCACTGTGCCATTAAGAAAATTAAATAAAAAATATAACATTTGAAGCTTCTCAAATACCATCCAAAATAGCGTATTTTTCAGCACCATGGGGCAAGTACGTTACATGCCTTATAACAAGGTTTATCACATGCGAAGCCCTCTACTAGTCAATTCGAATAACTGAAATTGTGTTGTTTAAAAGGCGGATAAATCACTTTTGTATCTACGAGTAAAATGAGAAATCTCGCATAATTTATGATCTCGTTCTAAACGCCATAGGTGACCAAGTGTGTAACTTGTTATTACTGAGCAAACGAATGGAATTACACTTTATTTCACAATTCTACGATCGATCCTCCTCTGTCTCCTAGCGGTGATAGTTTTTATGTTGGTCCGTATATCTACCTAATAACAACGAGCTACATACTCGGTTGCCAATGGTTTTTAATGTGAAGATACATATAAGCCAAACCTCGAATTTTCAAAAGCACAAGTCTAGAGAAGCAGACCACCGGAAACTCGCTGGTGGCGACCAATCAATAACATTTTTGTGCTCTTGAAAATTCGAGGTTTGACTTCGATGCATCTTCACTTTAGGACGAGATCATTAGTTATGCGAGAAATATTTCCTAATAACTTCTTACATCATTATGACCAATTTTAGTACGATTTTGAAGGTTTTTCGTGGAAAATAATAAAAATGACGCTTGAGACAGTTTTTGCGAATATGCGTATATCATATGTCATTTATGCTTATTACAGCTCTTATGACCAAGAACAACTTTACCTTCCATACCAAGGTGTTCAAATGGTTTGATCTTGCAGTTTGTCCCATATTTCCATGCGTTCAACGCAATGTGCGTCGGTACAAAAACGCACGTATGCGTATGGTATACCATAAATACTTCACACAAAATAAAAAAAAATGTTCTGGACCCCCCGACCGATTATTTTGATTTTGGTCGCAAATCAAAGAGCAAAGTCCAATTATTTTAGGGTCAAAATTTCAGACTTACCTATTTTTTTGTAATAAAGTTACTCCTTAAAGACACCGTGATGAAACCTGCTTCCCACTTACTCGTTTGCAATAGGTGATATACGACGGAAGATGATCAGGGATAGCACTTTGTAGTAGGCGTTCAGGATAGTGATTGCACGATAATTTTCCCACTCCAGTTTTCGCCCTTTTAGTAAATGAGATATATAATGCCTGCTTGCACTCCTCTGGCAGCTGTTCCTTTACGAAGGCATGAAGCCTTTGCGGGATGCGTTTAGCTTCTGACATAACTTCCGTGTTTCTTGAGAACGGTGAAGCAACTCTATCTTTTGGCATTCCACCTCTTCCAAGCAGCGCTTTTTTCCCGGAATAGACGGGTTTGCTGTTTTCGCTTCAGTATGTATCGTTCCACGTTTTGCCGCGTTCCATGCTGCTACTTTAATGCCCACGCTGCATTCTCCTCCTCCAAAACCTCCTGGCACTCCTCGTCAAACCAATAGTTTATTGAACTCCGTTCCACGTATCCGACAATGCTTTCGGAATTGTCGTTAATGACTGCTTTGACTGTCCGTTCGGCAAAATGGCCGGACACGAACTGGGTTCCGGGTCATTTGGCCGAATGCCGTTTGGTCGAACGCCAATTGGCCGAAATGGTCGTTTGGCCGAATGTCGTTTGGCCGAAAGGAAAAATCTCTCATAAATATTTAAGCGAGTGTAATGCAAATCATTATTATATCATTATAACTATAAAGAATTGCTAATGCCTTAAAGAAGGTAAAATTCCCAATTATAAATGAGCTTAATTATTACCAATAGTTATGGAACCAGTACAAATCGAAAGAATAGCCTATGTTTAAAAGAAGGAAAAATTTCTGATGAAAATCACTTTAAACCCTAACATACCGTTGGTAACCCAGAAACAAACCAACCTTGACGCTTGCTCACAACATTGTCCTCAATTAGCTGATCGTATAAATTTTTTTCTAGGAGCTCTAATATAGCAACAAAGATGACGTTCGGCCACATCATAAATATCAAAAAATAATTAGCTGATCAGTTATTGTACCACACATATTGATTTTTTTGTTGTTCGTAATTCGTCCAAACGGCATTCGGCCAAACGACCCGTTCGGCCAAATGGCATTCGGCCAAATGGCATTCGGCCAAATGGCTGAAAACCGACTGTCCTCCAGCAGCCGTTAAAAGAGTACCTATCGAGCTCGTCCTCATTAGATTGTACCGAGGCGGGCATCGGTACCGTACATCGTTGATTACGGATAGTTTTGGGCGCAGTTTCACCATCACCAGGTAGTGGTCGAAGTGTACCGATACGGGAGGCTGTACTGGAAATAGGTGCTTCTCGTTCGTCAGCTGATGGGCGCAGAACTTTCCAATCGTCTGTCTGAACTCCTCCTCGTGGCCAACCTGAGCGTTTAGATCTCCTATGATGATTTTGACGTCGTTTCTTAGGCAGCTGCCGTACTCGCGTTCGAGCTGCGCGTAAAAATCGTCTTCATCATCATCAGTGCTTCCGGAGTGAGGGCTGTGCTCATTTATGATGCTGAAGTTGAAGAACCGGCCTTTGATCCTCAACTTGCACATTGTCTCATAGATCGGCAACAAACAAAGATATTCATTGAAACAAAGCAGAAATATTTTTGAATTTTCTGAAAGCATTTTAAATTAGATTTATTGTTGAAACAACGACAAGAAAACTTCATTTTTAATCAAGGGTTTGTTAGTTTCAGTTGGTTTTATTGTTGATTCTGATATATAAAGACCGTTTGTTTTACGCTCTTGTGTAAAAGTGAAAACGACCAACGCGGAGAAATTGCAATGCAGAAGTGCAATAAATCGATAAATGCAATAGTTTCAAAGCATAAGAATCTATTAAAATTATGGTAAGTTATGAGCATTATTTCCTATAGTTTTGAATCAAATTAGTATTTTTTATGAGTCCCCCTCTTCGCTTGCGGTGCGGAGCAATTTCACCATCAGCATCTTTAAGTCTATGATTTCACTCAATAATTGAAGATTAGAAGCGGTACAGATACATATGGTCAGTTTTAAATTTGCTCATCATTGTGAACTGAACTCATAAAAATGTAAATAAATTAGTTAATTTTCGAAACTACAGTCGTTTGTCCTCATGTCAAAAAAGTTAAAATGGGGGTGGGGAAGAGGACTGGCATCAATAAACAGGTTTCATTATTTCAAATAAATTTATTATAGAATCAAAAAAGAACAAGACTTTGTTTCAAAAAAGGAAATTTTTATTTTAATGCGAAAATATTGTTTTTTCAGGAGAATAAATTTTTATATTAAAAATAATTTTGTTGAACCGTATTGAACCCATCTGTCAAAATAAAAAATAAAAATTGTTAAACCAAATTGATAATGGTTATTAAAATAATAAAACGCAATTATAAGCCGGCAGATAATACAGAAATATTGTTGTAATGACTCAGAATATATTTGATATCAAAATTGTTTTCTCTGGGTGCAGTCGTTACCCTAATGTAGTGGTAACGAAAAGCAGGTGCTTAATAATTTTATTTGATAAAGTGCTCCGCGAGTCAAAAAGTTTGAAAACTCCAGCTCCATGCAATAAACACATACATGCGTAGAAAATGCAGAATCTGCCATATTTAAAACTCGGCAAGCGTGCTACTCGCGCTTGAAAATGGAAATTCATACCATCCTTGGGTGCAGGCGATAGAAGTCAATTCTCTCAACAAAGCTGTAATACCACGTTGGATTCCTGGGTACGTAAACATCAGAGGCAAAAGCAGATGAACTTGATAATAAATCTTTGAGCTGTTGAGTGGAATACCTATAAGAAGATGAAAAATCTAATTTAGTACTATACCAATTAATTCCACTAGAGTTTGTATTCTTTGACAGATACGTGTATTTCGATCTCAACATGTTACATATTACATATTCGTTCAACATTTTTCAAAATAACATAAAACTTCAAATAAAGAGAAATGCATGATGAAACTAGTTTTTTTTTCTTTTTTTTTTTTAATTTCTTTATTAGTATCATTCCAAACATTACATTCATTATTTCTTATATCTAGGTGTTCTGTGTTATTAGACAACACTATCATCCTAAATTGGTAACACAAATCTAAGATTTTATTAACAGTTTGTTAACAACATATTACATTTCATTTGCAGTAGCAGTTCAGATTTTTTTTACAGGTGAGTTGATTTCACCTGCTTATAAGAGAAAAAAAATGTTTTCAATATACTTAACCTAACTCAACCTAAACATATAACGCATTAATCGTGCCAATAGAAGATTGTAACGATTTTTGCCTGAAATTATTAATTATTTTATTTGACATTTGTTCCAATGTTTCAACATTGGATATTCTATGTAACTCATTGGTACTACACCAGGGAGGAAGCCTCAGAATCATTTTCAAAATTTTATTTTGAATTATCTGCAGAGCTTTCTTCCTGGTATTGACAAATGACAAGGTGACAAATTCATTCTTCTAATTAAAATCAAAATGGCGTCAAAATCCAAGATGGCCGCCCGATTTTTTTACTTAAAATAATATTCTTATTCTTTACTCCACTCGAATAAAATAACAAAGGTTTAAAACTTGTTTCTTTGTAGTACAAAAAAAGGTTTTTGTATTGATTGCACGCGTCATATGCGTCAAAATCGTAGAACATGATTTAGAAAATCGTTCATTTGGTAGGGTAAATACCATTGCTCACCTAGTTTCTGTAGCCTATCTTACGCAATTTTTCCTCAGCTTTCTGATGGTGATCTCATAATTCAAAACTAGCGGTGCGCTAATGGTGAAAAAACGATTTTTCTATCAAAATTCAAGATGGCGGCCATATTCAAAATGGCCGCCAAACTTTTTCCGATTTCAAATGAAAGCTATATCCTTTCTCTATACGATGCCACTAAGTTTGCTTTGTGTTCCAAGCGAAATATGAGACATATCACGTGACGAAATACCCAAGATTTATCAAAAAATGGGCTTTTTCGCAAACTGTTCAGCTAGCTGGCGTACGAGGGGTCCACCAATTTGAGAAAACAGAAAGGACCACCCTTTAATTTTATCGAAAACTAGCGATCAGTAACATAAAATTGGAATTCTAACGATGGGTGCCGATGGCGGCCTGGTTTCAGCGGTTGCTCATATTTGTTACATTTTGCTTGAATACCCTCAATGTGATTTTTGAAAGTTAAATTTTGATCTAGCATGAGCCCTAGATACTTAACTTCATCTGACCAATTTATTGGAACCCCTCTCATCGTAACAACATGTCTACTTGAAGGTTTCAAATAAAGAGCTTTTGATTTATGTGGGAATATTATTAGTTGATTATTACGTGCCAGGGTCGAAAATATAATGTTCGATTCGGGAAGTGTAAAAACATTGCATATATCCATTTGATATCTGGATGTTTTTATGCGGGGCTTACTGTAAATGAAAATGACCTCAGAATGTGTGTGTATTTACTGCCATTCTTGAAATGGGTCGTTGGAATTTCAGTAGAGCTATCACCTTTCATCTCCTGGGCTAAAATTGTCTGCAGATATAAAGATATCGAAGGGTATTATTAAATACATGCATACAATTTTCTTCCATGAAAGCACTGCCGGCCAGTGGGAGGTGGATTGTATCACACACACACACACACATGTGGGAATATTATTAGTTGAGTTTTGGAAGCATTAGGAGAAATCTTCCATTTTTGCAAGTATGAAGAAAAAATATCCAAACTTTTTTGCAATCGACTACAGATGACACGCAGACTTCGTCCTTTGGCGGAGAGGCCTGTGTCATCCGCAAACAAGGATTTTTGACATCCCTGGGGTAACTCAGGTAAGTCAGATGTGAAAATATTGTATAATATTGGTCCCAAAATGCTGCCTTGAGGAACACCAGCTCTTACAGGAAGTCTTTCAGATCTGGAGTTCTGATAATTGACCTGAAGTGTACGATTTGACAGATAACTTTGAATTATTCTAACAATGTATGTTGGAACATTAAAGTTTTTTAATTTTACGATCAAACCTTCATGCCAAACACTGTCGAATGCTTTTTCTATGTCTAGAAGAAAGGATGTAGAAAATTCCATCATTGCCAGGAGCTTTCATATTTTTGTTCTTTTTAATAATAGTTCTCACTTCTTCCAAATCAGTCTCCCAGGCATTTTCGAAAACGTTCTCTTGATTGAGAATATTTTCGAAGTCCTGAGTAAATTGATTTTCAATTGGACTACCTAGTAAGTCCTAAATTAAAATTGTGCGCACTTTCAAACTGCATAGCAAGTTTTTGAGCTTTTTCGTAATTAGTTAGTAATAATTTGTTTTCCTCTTTCAATACCGGTATTGGCTTCTGAGGTTTTTTCAAGATTTTAGATAATTTCCAATAGGGCTTAGAGCCAGGGTCCAATTGAGAAATCTTATTTTCAAAATTTTCGCTTCTTAATTGTGAAAAATGTTTCTTGATTTCTTTCTGCAAATCTTGCCATATAATTTTCATATCAGGATCGCGAGTGCGTTGAAATTACCTGCTCCTCACGTTTTTAAGACGGATTAAAAGTTTAAGATCATCGTCTATAATCACGGATTCAAATTTTACTTCACATTTTGGAATTGCAATGCTCCTGGCTTCAACAATGGAATTTGTTAAAGTTTCAAGAGCATTGTCAATATCAAGTTTTGTTTGTAAGGGAGTATTAACATCAAAATTAGAGTCAATAAATGTTTCATATATATTCCAGTCGGCTCGAAAATTATTGAAGGTGGAGCTGATAGGATTGAGAATCGCTTCTTGGGATATTAGAAATGTAACAGGGACATGATCAGAATCAAAATCAGCATGAGTAATCAGTTGGCTACAAAGATGACTTGAGTCGGTTAGGACCAAATCAATCGTAGAT
Source organism: Aedes aegypti (assembly GCF_002204515.2). Lineage (NCBI taxonomy): Eukaryota > Metazoa > Arthropoda > Insecta > Diptera > Culicidae > Aedes > Aedes aegypti. Next base: position 278,184,828 of record NC_035108.1, on the reverse strand, counting down.
GGATTTCTAGAAGAGGAAAAACATGTAGGGCCATCAGGGTATTGAATTGAGAAATATTCTGAAGAGCACTCATCAAATAAAATTCTGCCGTTGGAATTACTTTACTTTCCATGACCGATGTTTGTCGTTAAAGTCACCAATGATAAAAAAAAATTGACTTATTGCGAGTCAATTTTCGCAAGTCAGTTTGGAGCAAATTAACTTGCTGCCCAGAGCATTGGAAAGGCAAATAGGCAGCTACGAAAGTATATTTTCCAAGCTGTGTTTCAACAGAAACACCTAAAGTTTCAAAAACTTTAGTTTCTAATGGCGAAAACAGTTGATGTTTTATACGCCTATGAATGATGATTGCAACTCCCCCACATGCCCCATCAAGTCGATCATTACGATAAACAAAAAAGTAAGGATCTTTTTTAAGTTTGAATCCAGGTTTTAAATAAGCTTCGGAAATAACTGCTATGGGGCCCAGATAGCCGTAGCGGTAAACGCGCAGCTATTCAGCAAGACCAAGCTGAGGGTCGTGGGTTCGAATCCCACCGGTCGAGGATCTTTTCGGGTTGGAAATTTTCTCGACTTCCCAGGGCATAGAGTATCTTCGTACCTGCCACACGATATACACATGCAAAAATGGTCATTGGCATAGTAAGCTCTCAGTTAATAACTGTGGAAGTGCTCATAAGAACACTAAGCTGAGAAGCAGGCTCTGTCCCAGTGGGGACGTAACGCCAGAAAGAAGAAGAATAACTGCTATATACACGTTATTAGCTGTAAGAAAATTGAACAGCTCGTCCTCTTTACCATTCAGAGAACGAGCATTCCAATTTAAAATATTTAAATTATTATTTGGATCCATTAGAAAAACGTAATCCAATAACAATTTGATTTGTAAATTTTACACCTAGTTGGACTGCTTCAGTCATAGTGGTGGCTTTGAACATTGAATCAATCATTATATTCAATTGTTCAGTTAGAAAATTAAAAACAGAGGCAGACATATCACTTGAAGTGGGTACATCTGATGATTTCCCATTGGAATTTTCGGTAGACGAAGAAGCGAAGTAGGAATTACCTGTGGCGGTAGGGTTTTTTCCATTTGATTTGAAACAAGTAGAATGGGTACTCATAGTACGAACAAGGGAGGAGTTCAAATTACCTGCTACGATATCAGCAAAGGATTTTCCGTGGGTAGATACATTCGAAATTGAAACATTTGAACGGCTTCCAGACGGATTAAAATTTGTTTGTGAATGAGCATGATTATGATCTTCCTAGTGGGTATGATTCCTTATCAAGCGATCGTTAACTGATAAATGAGCATTGTTCGATACTCTACTAGGCAAATTCCGGAAACGACCGTTATCGTAACGGATATTATCCTTCATCTGTCTGGCACGAGCCTCAACGACTCTCTTGCGTGAAGGGCATTCCCAAAAGTTAGCTTTATGAGGGCCCTTGCAATTGGCGAATTTAAACTTTCTGGTATCTTCTTTCACACACGTCCTTAGCGTGAGAAGAACCTCCGCAAATCATGCATTTAGCATCCATGCGACAATTTTTTGTACCATGACCCCACTTTTGGCACCGACGGCACTGAGTGGGGTTCTGGTAATTTTCTCCAGGTTTCTGGAAATGTTCCCATGTCACACGGACATCGAACATAAGTTTTGCTTTTTCTTAAGCTTTAATATTATTTAGTTCTGTTTTGTTAAAGTGAACTAAATAATATTCTTGAGAAAGTCCTTTTCGAACAATGCCAGATTGGGTTCTCTTTTTCATAATGATTACTTGGACTGGGGAAAATCCAAGTAAATCATTTATTCCATTTTTGATCTCTTCAGGTGACTTATAGTCACTTGAGAGACCTTTCAAGACAACTTTGAACAAACGTTCAGTTTTGTCGTCATAAGTAAAAAAAAAATGTGCTACTTCTTTTCAAGATGTCTGAGAAGAAGTTCACGATCTTTAAGAGTTTCTGGCAAAACGCGACAGTATCCTTTCCTTGCGATTTGGAAGGAAACCTTGATTCCCCTAATGGAGTTCAAGATCTCCTGTCTAAATCCCCCAAATTCGGAACAACTGACCACGATAGGCGGCACTCTTTGCCTCCTCACTTGAATCAAAGAGCCTGGGCTAGAGGCTGCTTCGATTTGGTGTTCGGAAAATTTGTCTAGAGCATCGAACTGATTGCTCATTTCGATACAATTATTCATTTCACCCTTGGAAGAAAGTTCGCATTCCGGGGGAGCGTCCTTTCTTCCATTCTTGCCACGTGTAGTGACAGTTTTAAATCCCACTTTTTTGGAAGGAAGTAGTGAATTCAGAGATTCACCCTTCCTTTTATTAGTTGTTAATACCATGTTTAGTTATTAAACGAGAAAGACGTGACCTTCGAGAGGTTTTTTCCCAAGACGGTGTCCAAGAAGGATTATCACCGCTAGCTTTCGCCAACGGGTCCAACGAAAAATCGAAGGCACGGGTCCAAACAAGGATCGTAAAGCGATCAATAGTAGAAAAAATAGCACTGAAAAGTACTGTTTTAGTAGCACTGAAAAGTACCGTTTTATTGCTTTAGGAAGTTTTTAAGAAAACTTGTAGGAGCAGAGAGAATTCGTGTACGCACAGCACGAAAGTACGATGCGCACTGATATTTTTGTTTTGTTTTGTTCCTCCTGGAGGCGTTACATATTTTGACAGCGACAATCAACATTTCTGAAGATGCAGCATTGGAGTAGCACGTTATTTCGCCAAAACCTGCTCCGAAGCAGCACTACCAGCAGCTATACGATTTAAGAGCATTAAATGATTTGCCTTGCAGGCGCATATAATGCTGAACGAGTGCTGTTTTAAGTGCTGGCTGGTTACTTGGGATCCTTACTTGCGGCTAGTTATTCAATATGAAAGGTTACATATATCGTTACAGAAATGTATCGATTCAAATTGCAATTGCAAAAAGATGAGTCCAGATACCTGTAGCGGTAAAAGCGTAGCTATTCAGCAAGACCAAACTGAGGTTCGTGGGTACGTATTCCGCCGATCGATGATCTTTTCGAGACGGAAAGTTTCTGGACCTCTGTATCTTCGCGTTCACCTCTTGATAGGTATATGAAAGCAAAAATTGTCGATTGGCAAAAGATGCTCTCCGTTTATAATTGTGAAAATGCTTATACGAACACTAAACTAAAAAAAGCAGGCCCTTTGTTCCCGTAAGAAGATGTTAATGAAAGATTAACCCTAGTTTGATACCGTTTTGACTCATATTCCGAGCACTTAAGGCCAACTGTGACTTCCAATGCATCTGACAGGCATAAATCAGCTGTTATTTGTAGAAATTATAATTTATCCGCATAGTCTAACTGTTAGCTGTTGGGTGTGCCGATAAAAAACGTTAATTTAAACTTGTTTAGTATTGTTTTTACGTAAAAGTATGGAATAACATTTTGATTAATATGCCGAACACTGTGTTCATTCTATCTCATATTCCGAAAACCTTGACTCAAATTCCCAACAGCACGAATAAATCGTATTCAAGTGAATAATTTCGCAAACAAATTTATCTGAGGTTATCGAGGTATAAAATAGTTTAGAAGACGTTAAAATTAATTTGCAATTGACTGCTATTTTTTCACCAAGGTTTTTTCTTCGGAGAATGTTCTTTATCGATTTTGCCATTTTTTGCCGAATGAACATTGAGATCGCCATAAACCCGTCAAACTATTTTATAGAACTCATCTCATATGAGTAGACTCATTTGCAATCGATTACAATAGATGGTCACTGCTAATCGATTATCGCACCAAAGACCTAGACATCTAACAAACAACCAGAATGCACTGTTGATCGGTTTCATTTATCGATTATTGCTTCCGAAATGCGGAAATGCTCGATTTAGATGCAAACTGATGAGTTTTGTTCATTTTTTTTTTATCCCACGGAACATTGTTGTTGCTACCCGGTGGCTTTTGTATAGGAAGTAGTAGCAACAAATCACCAATTCAACTCGAGGTGGATAGTTCTAGTTTGAAATAGCAGATTTGCAAACCATCAATCACAAGCGACTTCAAATAAAAATTTGACACGAACTTTAGCTTAACCTGCTACCACTGGCCCCGAGCATTATGGAAGCAATTTAATCCACCAACATCCGTTTCACGTGCAGCTAGCACATTGGTACTCTGGTGGTAGGATTTCCCAGACGGTTTTCCATTCTAGTCACGAAGTGCACTCAAGATTCGAACTCCATCTGAAACGGAAAGTAGTTTCAAGAGCGTACATATGTGTGCTGTCGAGCCTACTCACGGAGTCTTGACTATCTGCCCGTACCGTACCCCGAGAGATCCTACTCGGATCGCATCGAGATGACATCATGAAGATGATAAATGATGGATTCCGCATCGCATCACATGTGTACTTACGGGCAGAGCTGCACAATCGTTGGACAAAATAAAGCTTGGCCAAAACTAGTGTTGTCGGTCCCTCTCTACCAGTAGCATTATTATTTTAAACGCAAAAACATTTTTAGATCGCCATAACTTTGCTGTGTTTTTTTTTAATGTTGGAAGCTAGAAAAATTTTGCGATTTTATTTTGTGCTGTAAATTTAGCTATCCTCAGGACGGACACTGTGAAATTGTCAAACCACTAAACAGACGTCATAGCCAATTGGGCATTATAAATTTCCATAAATATCTATGGAAAATGCTTATCAAAACGAGCCTTGAAAGAGAGAACTTTGAACGACAAAAATTAAAACATTTCGTTTGAAATATTTCCCATACAAAGTAGAGTGTCCGGAATTTAAAGCTGTCCGTTATATGAATCAAAACGGTTTAATATATATTTCCAAATAATAAAAATATAAAAATCTCTAAAGCATTTTTAGTTATTTTGGCCACCACTTTTAATGAAACTTAACCATTGTACTTTGGTTCAAGAGAACCTACCCCACAGTTGAGTGCTTCTGTTATACCTGCCGTTTGCTGGGTCACATTTCAAGATGAGCTAGATGCAATTAATTTAATGAATATGAAACAATCTCCTCCGTGTGTGAGGAGAGTGTGCCACCGAGCCGTGTAGCTCTGAAGCTCCCGCCGAGAGTTCCATCTCGAAATCATACACTCGGCGCGCATTTGCAACATAATTATACAGATACCTACTCGTAGAGTTCCATTCCTTCGACATTGCAACAGCACTCTGCTGTGATGCAGTTCTGCGCTTTTGGGATATTTATGTGCGGATTAATCATTGAAGTGTAATCATTTTCAATAACCGGCACTGTTTGTATCCCTTCACTCGATTAAATCCAAGATTTTTTTTGCTTAAGGGATGGTACACAAATTATTGCACGCTATATTTCAACTTTTTTGACCCCCCCCCCCTTTGTCACGTTTTTTGTATGAGTCTTCCAAAAATTTTGTAAGGCTTGTCACGCTTAGCTTGACCCCCTCCCCCCCCCCCCTTGGAGCGTGACGTTATTTGTGCATGATCCCTAACCGTATCCTACGATTAGTGAGCACATTCGATTCATGCAAACAAAAAAAAACATCTAGAAGGTGCTGCGTTCTGTGTAATGAATCTCAACGGCATCACACCTCCACTCTGGCACTAGTCAAGACGAATTAATAAAAGTATACTCACCTACACTCAGGTGACCGACAAGGAAATTAGACTGTCCATCCATATACCCATTCGCAACTGACCTTACGCGGAGAGTGACTTATTGGTGACCTCTCATGTGAATTAGTATTCACGATGGCATACAAAACACTATTTTGTATAGAGGACAAGCGGGTATTATTTTGGGTTCTAGATGGTTCTGGTTTGTAGGTGATTGGCAGCCTAAAATTTTACCTCAGTTTTTCGGTTACCAAGTTAAAAATATTGTGTAACGAGACATTTCTTTGTCTTGTGGTAAAGTCCGCGACTACAAAGCAATGCCATGCTGAAAATTCTTCTTCTTCTTCTTAGTAAGTGGGCTTCGTGACCGTGCGGTTAGGCGGCATCCACAAATTACGTAACGCTCGAAGGGGGGAGGGGGTAAACTCGAGCGTTACGACCCCTACAAAAATTTTAAAATTTTCATACGAAAATCGTTACGGAGGGGGGGGGAGGGGGTCGAAAATTCCCAATTGTAGCGTTACGGAATAAATGGACGCCGCCTTAGCGGCGTCAGTCGTTTAGGCGTATTGTGTCACGGGGCGTGGGTTCGATTCCCGCTCCAGTCGGTGGAAACTTTTCGTCAAACGAAAAATTCATCACTGGGCTACTGGGTGTTCCGTGTTGACCGTTGCCTAATGTTAGTGATCGTTCAGTCTGTGCAGCCTTTGGCTGAAGACGGTGTAAATTGTCTTTTTTAACATTACGTTCTCACTAGGACAGGGCCAGTTTCTTGGTTTTGTGTTCAATGTGCATTTCCACAGTTTAATGTGTGGCAGGTACGATGATACTCTATGCCCAGGGAAGTCGAGGAAATTCCTATCACGAAAAAATCCTGGACAAACATAATACTCATTATACATGGATGAAGAAAACTATTGTGTGGTTTAAATGACGTGGATTATCGAAAAATATACAAAAAGCTTTCTAGTTATGTATTGAGGCAAAACGAGTACCGAAAACTATTTGTGTAATTTTGTGTACAATGAAAATAAAGAATACTCCAAAAAGTATTGAGGGCCCTAAATGTTCAACTAACACAATAAAGGCATAGGGTAGGTGTACCAGTTATGGCCATAGTGGTTCCCTATTTCGCCATACATGATAACTTGAATTTATTCACATTTTGCAATTTTTTGTGTGTTTTAGGAGTAAGATAAAGGATGTATCTTGATGTTAAAACATTCAAAAATATTAAAAATGCGACTGAATTTTGCATGCTAACTAGCGCCACCTAGCGGCAAAATCGCGAACTAAACTGTTCGCTTTCCGGATGTCCTTGAACCCCTGAGCAATTTTGCCCAAGACCCGAACTTTCTATCTCTTATGGATCACAAGCTAGAACTAGTTTGAAATGCTCAATTTTACATGCTCACTAGTGCCACCCAGCGGCAAAATCGCGAACTAAACTTTTCACTTTCCGGATGTCCTTGAACCCCTGAGCAACTTTGCCGAAGACCCGAACTTTCTATCTCTTATGGATCACAAGCTAGAACTAGTTCAAAATGCTCAATTTTACATGCTCACTAGTGCCACCTAGTGGCAAAATCGCGAACTAAACTGTTCCCATTCCAGATGTCCCTGAGTAACTTTGCCGAAGACCCGAACTTTCTATCTCTTATGGATTACAAGCTAGAACTAGTTCAAAATGCTCAATTTTACATGCTCACTAGCGCCACCTAGAGGCAAAATCGCGAACTAAACTGTTTGCTTTCCGGATGTACTTGATCCCATGAACAACTTTGCTGAAGATCGCTTCTTTGCAAGTCGTAAGGAGTTAACCTGTTTTGAGGTGATGCTAAACTTTTCAGGGTGATTCAATATTCAGCTGAGTGTTGCAATACTTATTTTAGTGAGTCCGTATTTATGACGGGTAGTGTAAGCAGTTGCATGTGAAAGACCCCCGATGATTGACCCAATCTCACCCCTGTGAGGGGGTATTCATTCTCTTACAAATGACAATTTTTCTGAAGCTCTAAAAGTAACAATTTAATAAGGCCTTATTTTCTTACTTTTTTTATTTATTTATTTATTTTTTTTTTTGATAAACTAAAGGTGGTTTTTCCACTCAACAGAAATAATAACATAATTCTAAGTAGACTGGTTTGTTTTTGACTCTCATACGTTTTGTATATAATGAAAAGAATGCTGAAAAAACTTCAAAGTAGATTTTCTCAAAATTAGGTTTTTGTCACTGACACCGTTTTGCTGTCTTCGACATAAGACTGAGAAAGCGTTTCGTCTGCACAGGGCTGGTAGCGACTAAGTGCCTTAAAAATAGAAACTTGAAAAAGAGATTGGAAACCTGACTTGAAAAAGAGATCTTAGAAGAATCAACAAGAGGCCGAAGAGAGACCAAACAGGAAACACGAAAACAAAACGGAACTAATGGAGCCATAAGATAAAAGCTTGATTCTTCATAGCATCAGAGTAGACATTTCTCTAAGATCTAAGACTTTTTTTAATAACGACAAGTAGGGTCGATGTACCAATAGCCGCAAAGCTAAGAAAAAATGTTCGTATAAAATCGAAAAATAAAGCTAGCGACATATTTTTTGCATCATATGAAAGCTATAGGAGCAATAGGTTTACTATAGGTGCAAGAGGGCTTAAATTTTAGGCAAAACTATTTATTTCGATTATTTTGTGAAAAAAATCGAGCTGTGTATCAATGATTCTAAAATATATAGCTGCAGACCTTCATGCACGATTTATAGCCTAACGGCTGTCAAAAGCTACTAGTGCGACTATAGGGGACTATCTACTAAAATAACACCGACCCTAATTACTGTATGTGGTTTTAATTATTTTCTCTAAAATTTATTCAGAAATTTATTCAGGTATTTGCCCACATGTACTGATACCTACCTTGATACCTTGATACCTTGATGGCTACAGCGTAGCTTCACGCCATTGCCGCCTCCATCTTCGTCGGTCTTGGGCGAAACTTCTCCAGTTGCCCCGAACGTTTAGGGTCGCCAGGTCCTTTTCCACTGCGTACAGCCAGCGTATTCGTGATCTTCCCCGAAGCCGCCGGTTCCCTGCTGAATATTATTTTCGCAATTCTTTCTTCCGACATTCGCACTAAGGGACCAGCCCTCTGAAGTCTGCCGTTTTTTACACGATTGATAACATTCGCATCTGGGTACACTTGATACAACTCGTGATTCATGCGTCTGCGCTATTCACCATTTTCGAGTTTCCCACCGAGTATTGTCCGCAGCACTTTACGCTCAAAAACACCGAGAGCTTTCCAGACTGACTCTTTTAACGTCCACGCTTCGTGTCCGTAAAGAGCCACCGAAAGAATTAATGTTTTATACAGGGCAAATTTTGTTTCCCTTTGCAAGCTACGGAATCTAAGCTAGTCCGTAGTCCGTAAAAGGCCCTATTCGCAGCAGCAACACGTCTTTTCACTTCACGGGAAACGTCGTTGTCACATGTCAGAAGTGTTCAAAGGTAAACAAATTCTTCAACAAGTTCAAACACATCCCCATCAAACACTACCTCAGCCCCTACATCACCATGCCTGACTCTATCTCTACCCGCTACCATGTACTTCGTTTTGGTAGAATTAAGGGTCAGGCCTATCCTCGCTGTCTCCCTCTTCAGAGGAACGAAGGCCTCTTCTACTGAGCTGCGATCGATTCCAATTAGGTCTATATCATCCGCAAAGCCAAGGAGCATGTGCGACCTTGTGATAATAGTACCATTTCTCGGCACGCCAGGTCTCCTAATAGCACCCTCGAGTGCAATGTTGAACAGTAAATTCGAAAGTGCGTCTCCCTGCTTCAATCCGTCTAACGTCACGAACGAGTTTGACACCTCGTCTGCGATCCGAACCCTTGATTTCGAACCATCCAGCGTAACACGTATCAGCCTAATTAGTTTCGCCGGAAGACCATGTTCAGACCAAAGCTCATTTCTTTTCACTGAGCGTACGTCGCCTTGAAATCAATAAACAGATGGTGATTTTGCAAGTTATACTCCCGGAATTTATCGAGCATCGTTCGCAAGCTAAACATCTGGTCCGTTGTCTAACGGCCATCACGAAAACCAGCTTGGTATTCGCCGAAGAAGGACTCCTCGAGTGGTCTCAGTCTGTTAAACAGGATGCGCGACAGAATTTTGTACGTCAAATTCAGCAGGGTAATTCCTCTGTAATTGGCACACTCCAGTTTGTGCCCTTTCTTGTAGATAGGGCAGATGAGGCCATCCTACCAACCGGTGGGAAATTCTTCGTCCTCCCATACCTTCAGAAGTACTTGGTGGGACATGTTCTGATATTATTCTGGAAATTTCCAAAAGAGTTCATTTAGTAGTTATTTCTCAAGGAATTTCTCTACGAATTTTGTATAGGACACCTCAAGAATACAACTTGGATTTTCCCAAGGAACCACTGAAATGAAATTTTTCCAAAGTTTATTTCACAAATCATCAGAATTCCTCCTAAAAACTATCTGATTCCTAAAAGTCCTAACTTCTCCTAGATTTTATTCAGCGATTCATCCATCGATTTCTTTGGCACATCTGCCAAGATCACCGGTCAAAGAGTCTTCTAAAATACAATCTTGAACATCTCCAGAAATTTCCAGGGTTTCTCTATAAAAGGATTTCAAGGATTAATATACGTTTCCAGCAAGGGATATCTCTAAAGATACCACAGCAAATACTTTAGAAATACCTTCTACGATTTCAACATTTTTCTCCAGTTATTCTTTGAGTGATTCTCAAGTAAGTTTTGAATGTTTTTTTAGGAATTCTTCCAGGAATCTCTCCAGAGAAATGATACGGAAAGTTTTCTCAATATAGATCCGTGAGTTATTTTTAGAGAAAATACCAAAGTAACCTATGATAAAACTTGTGTGTTTCGAAGTCATCCTTGACGATCTAGGATCACTGAAATAACTCCAGTTGGATGCTTTCGACTGTTATGAGTTACACCGGGGATTTTCTTAGCGGCTTTCAGTCTCAACGGCAATCAGAACTAAAATTTGTTCCTTTAGAACCCTTGAAAAAGATTGAAAATACAATCGAAACGTTGGGCGTAGAAGTTCTGATTGCCGTTGAGACTGAAAGCCGCTAAGAAAATCCCCGGTGAAATAACTCCTAGACTCTTGAATACTATTAGAAGACTCCCCAGATGATTTTCTAAGATAATAATAATAAACCAATCTTATCTCGAAATAGTAGTCCGCAAGATTTTGTATAGAAATTTCTCGGAAAACTTTGGACAGAATCTCTATAGTAATTCATGTAGGAATGATTGAAAAATGTATGCAGTATTAACTTTTGAAGATTGACAGAAAATTTTGGAAGACTTAAAAAAAAAATGTTCAGAAAACAGAAATGCAGAAGAAATTTCTAGAAAAAGTAGGTTTGTTCGAAGAATTCCTTGAGGAATTTTGGTTTTCTGGGAGGAAATGTGCTTGAATTCTTAAAGGAATCCACATGAACAAGCGGAGAAATTATTGCAGGGTTTCTAAAAACACCTAAAGTTTTTTAAATTCAAAAATTCTGGAACAAACCTTTGTAGATTTCCTCGAAAGGAATCATAACTTTCGAATAGCTCAACCGATTTTCATTTTTTTTTTATGAAATGAAAAAATACAAAACTCTGAAAAAATGTTTTTTACATGAAAAAATTCTAAATTTTAGGCTTTTTTAGTTTTTTGCTTTTTTCAGTTCTGGGACCAAAGAGGGTATAACTGTTCTCATTTTTTCTAGAAACTTCAGAAAGTTTACGATTACCTTCAAATGTTCAGCGATGTATGCTCTTTAGTATTTGAGATATATTATTTTGAAATTCAAAAATCAGGTGTTCCGCAATCAGATACCCAACATTAAAGTTTTATTATAATATTATTCTTTATAGTTATTTTATAATTATATTATTTTATTATTATTATATTATTTTATCTTAACTATTAGATTGGTTATTGTAATCACGCTTGTAGATCCTTAGGTCTATATTCAATGAAGTCATTGAAGGACCTAGGGCATTGGTATAAATATAACAATACTCTTTTACTGCTATGAATAGATAAGGGCTGGCGTCATATAAAAAAACATCAATGGATCGCTAAATACGCTAGTTCATTGCAGGTATATATTCCAAGAAGAGAATGAATGAACTAGAATACCTGTTGTACTCACTTAGTACAAAACTCGGATATGACAATAAAAACCATTCTTCAAAATACAGTAATGACCCGATTTTGTCTACCCCTGATTTTATCTACCCCCGATTTCTGCACCATTTTTGACCCGATTTTGTCTACCCTCGATTTTAGCATCCTTTTTTCCCGATTTTGTAGACCAACAATAGATATTTATTTTTATCGGAATAAGCACGTATTTGTATATACAGTATACTGGCAATATTGTGTGTATAAAGTCAATTTTGACCTTGGCCACGTCTATACAATCATCTAAAGACCGAAATTTTGAAATTTTTAATAATTATACAAGAAACTGAACAATGTTACCTTGGATTACGGTACATAGAAAATGAAAGTAAAAACAGGATTACGGTACATAGAAAATGAGAGTATTAACCAAATCATAAAACTAAGTCTTTAAGTTAAAATAAAATTTTGTTTTCCCGATTTGAGCTCTTTTCCGATTTTGTCAACCCTAAATGCAACATGGGGCTGGCAAAATTGGGACATTACTGTATAACAATATTCTAGGGTCCAGTAATGTGAGATATTCTTCTACATAGAGATGATAAATTGATCTCCATTAACTCATAAAGAATGACATGCCCAAATTCCAGAGAAATCTTGGAAGACCTTAACTTGCACATATTCCAGTCTGATTAAGAACCAAACATAACAATAATATGTTAATGATACTATAAGAGCATAATTTCTCTTAATGTTGAAAATTAATTTCATTCTATTAGACTCCAAAAGGCAAAACTTCGTTTTGCGAATTAAGGTCCCTCGTTTTACGCACTGATTCAATTTACGCACCCGCGATCTAGTTCGTAAATTAAGGTAACAGTGTACCATTATCCTTTTTAAGGTGATCTCCAGCCCTATGACTGGTTCATCACCGTATTTTTATTTGTGTTAAAAATACATAAAAAGTTATAAATTCATGATATTGTCGTCGAATCCTTCTAAGGTTTATTAAAAATTCCTATAAAATACAAACATTATTATTTATGGTTTTTTGCTTTTTGAAAATATATTCGAACAATTCTTATAGAAATCTTTCATTACTTAATGCCGAGCAATTATTCTCCTACGTGCAACATGTAGGAGCTATATTTTAAGATTGTGCTACTTTTCCCCGAATGTCGTTTTCCCGAACGCCAGTTCCCCGAATGACCCTTTACTCCAAATTTCTCCGAATAACCCGTTTCCCCGAAAAGTGATGCAGTTAAAAAAGGCCATGAAAAGTCGAAGCAGCCTCTAGCCCAGGATCCGCCCATCGTGGTCAGTTGTTTCAAATTTGGGTAATTTAGGCAAGAGATCTTGAACTCCATTAGGGGAATCATGGTTTCCTTCCAAATTGCAAAGAAAGGAGACTGTCGCATTTTGCGGGAATCTCTTAAAGATCGCGAACTGCTTCTCAAACATCTTGAAAAGAAAAAGCCCATTTTATTTCTTATGATGACAAAACTGAACGTTTGTTCAAAATTGTCTTAAAAGGTCTCTCAAATGACTATAAGATCAAAAAATATTTTTTTTTTTACTAATCTCGTTTATTTGGTAGGCTAAGATCAAAAATGGATTAAATGATTTACTTGGATTTTCTCAGTACAAGTAATCCTTATGAAAAAGAGAATCCAATTTGGCAATCTTTGAAAAGGGATATCTCAAAAATATTATTAAGTTCAATTTAACAAATGTGATCTAAAAAAGAAATTATACTGATAAAAAAATGTTTTTGGAACACGTACAATGTAACCCTACATTTTTCTAAATCTGTTTTGTGTTTTATGTAAAACAGAAGAAGAATCAACATAGATCACAGTAGTTAATTGTTCCCGGAAATCATTAACTATTTAGATAATTAACATCACTTCCTCAACTCATCAACTAACTACTTCAATAATATAAAAAAGGACTATCCAGCCATCCTCGTGTGGTGGCGGTTAACGAGTAATTGTAAAACAAGTCGGCTACGTGTGTCATTGCATTTGGTGCGGTTGAACTTGTAGACCTACCTTTCGCTCGTGATCATCTTTCGGCTTGAAGTGGCCGCGTGATCTTGAACTTAACATTGAACGCTTTGAAAAGTGAACTGCGCTCCGATCAGCATCATCCAGGTGATTTTCGACCGGGAAAAAGATTTTCATGGTCTAGGAAAAGGATAACCATCACCAGCAGTTTATCCAAAAACAGACAGTAAAATAACTCGAAACAAGCAATAATTGGGTATAAGATAGTAATTGAGAATTTCAAAATAACATTTGAAATATGTTTTTCCACAAAAACAACAAAAATATTTGCAAAAACAAATATAAAATCAGTATTTGAGATTTAAGTATTATCCACACCATTTTAATTTATGTACATTGCAAATTTTTTTTACATTTTTAATGGAATAATGTTTTATTTATTTCTTAGGCCTGATTATTTTATAAGTTTTTTTTTTTATAAAACACAGAGTGTTCCCCTTCTTTAAATGCTTGTAAATTTGGCTACCATTTTTGACCACCATAAATGGAGGATGAGTCTGAAAAAGGGGAAGGTAAAATATATTCGCTGAAGACGATTTGTCAAAAGTTCGTCTGGAATCCGATCGCCGATGAAGGTTCACGTCGGGAAGCTAATCATCGCTTAAGGTTATGATAATGCTTCCACATTTTTGCAAGGCTTTATTGCTAATTTAACACGGTGGTGAACGTACATCACGATCGGTATTGCCAACTTGAACTCTGCATGGGATGAAGCGATGATGGTTATGCAAATCAATTTATTGGATTTGTTTTTTTTTTTTGTGGACAGTACAAGTCGGCATGTGGGACAGCCCGTAGCTAACCGTTTTAACTGTGGCGCAAAAGTTCAAAGTTTTCAGGTGATCACTTGCGGGTCAGCATTAGATATTGCATTTGAATTTAATTTATGGTCTTTCTGCAATGTCTGTCGCGGGTTCAAATAAATGGTTCAAGTTTAGCTTAGGGTTTTCTTAGCCTAGTGGTAAATCCGTGGTAGGATTTTGGTACCGGGAGTACCGGTTTCGAAAGTACCGGTAATACCGACCAATTTTTGGTGCCAAAATACCGGTACAGGAAAGCATTGAGTACTGGTATTTTCGGTACTGATGGAAAATCTAATAATCATATGAATCAATAAAATTCTTCATAATAAATGGAACGCAAGTTTTGTGAAGTTCGTTGATAGCGAACTTCTCGGTGGATCATGGAATGTACTAAGGACTGTTCATTTTATAAAGTGGACACCTTGTGCTTGCTGTATCTTTCTTATTAATCAACGAAATTTCAATCGGTTTTTTGCACATCGTTCAACTAGTATTGTACAATGTTGTGATAATATAAATTCTCCAAAATAATTAAATTTCACACGAATATGGAACAACGATTAGATCGGTCCATTTTTTGAGGTTATCAAAATCAATGATTGTAAGAAATTGGCTGGAAAATTCAATAATTTATATTTTCTATTTTCAAAAAAAGGCTTGTTCTTCGAAAGCATCATCAATCAGAAGCCTGATGGAAAAAATCATGTTATTTTTGGAGCTACAATTTTACAGATATAATAAAATCAATTTTCCCGTATAGTAAAACTACCATAAACAGTAAAATTTATACTTAAGACTGTAGTTTAATCTCACGAATTAGCTTTCGTTTATACTAATATAGTTTCTTTAGTAATCCAAACTAGTTTTGAACACGCTTTTTATTTTTCTCTTTTGCTGGGAGTGAAAGGATGGTGTATCAGCAAATTTGGCCATAAATGGGTAAATCACTAAAGTACCTAATGTCATAGAATGGTGGAATATAATTGATATTTTTAAAGCTTTACCTTTAGTAGAATAGTAAAGGATACAAACATACAATTTGTTCATAAAAATAAGGATTTTTGTTTTGCGAAAAATAATGTTAAACTTTGGCGGACAGCTTTTTTAAGAGTTTTTGGAAAAACTATTTAGCTCTTCAACCAAAAGCATTTTCAAAGATTTTATATTCATAGCATTTTAGAATAATAGGTCAACGATACACAGAAAAACGATTACGATTTTATCAATAAATAAAAAAGATATAGCATAAACAAAGTGTCCACTTTATAAAATGAACAGTCCTTACATAAGGTTTATTCTAATTATCATCTTTTCAGCTCTAAGAATGGTAATTCCGTAAATAATCTTAGAATCACACTCATTGTTTGCATCTGGTTTCAATTAAAAACATGTTTAAAAACATTGAAAAAACATGAGTGTGAAGTGGTTACCAACAGGATTATCAAATTATGGATTATTGAATACAAATGAAGCTACTGATGGTGAATATAAAGCTTTCTATACAACTAGGTACAAATATTAAGAAAAGTTTCAGGCTATTGGAGCATTCAGAGGTGCTCTAATTATGGCACAAAGATTGTTGAAAATTGTTCGGAATAATTTGTGTAGGACTGGATCCTATTTTTGGCCATTAGACTGAGAAAACCCCCGATCCCAAAGTGAATCATGGAAGTGTCCAAGTAGCTCTGAACTCTATTACGAGTCTGCCAAGTTCCAAGCGAAATATTTGTTGACACTTCACGATGCATGGGCGACAATTTGAGCAACATCCGAATGGACCCAGGAAGAGCTTTCACCGTGTCTGAAAGTTTTGTTACAAAAATACGTTTTCATATGGCAGTTAAAGATTGCACTTTGAACATGATTTGCAATTTTAAATCCTACTTCACGAATGAAAGTGAAGGTAATAACACGAAAGTAGTCCAAAAATCATCCATTTTGAATAATTTTCAGCACCACATACAATATTTTACAATACATTTACAACTTTTTCGAATTTCCTATAAAACGGTCAACTGTGGATGTTTAAAGGGTAGATGTGAATAAATGTGATGCACCACGTCAGACAAAACTTGAGTTTCAACTTATATTTTCGAGTACATTCGACTCTCCATATCTCAATGTTCTACATCTCGATATCTATCCTGTGTTGATGTTTTTTTTTTCGATAGATAAGCGCATAATCAAAGGTTATTGACTAGTTTTTAGGAATTCAAAACAAATTACGAAGAGGAAATGACGCCTATTTGTTTTTAATTTTTCTGGTGACGGAGTGATTTCCAATCTAGTACCGTTTTGTCTCAAATTCCGAACAGACTCATATTCCGAACACTCGGTTTTTGTATGGCGATTTGGTTGAAATGTTTCGCTGAAATATGTCACCAAATAACAAGGAAATGACAGTCAATTGCAATTCAATTTTAACGTCTCCAATATAATTTATACTGCGGGAGTAGTGATGATTCACTAGTTTGAGACCAGTAGAACTAGCTCAGATAAATTTATTTGTGAAATTATTCATTTGAATACGGTTTATTCGTGCTGTTCGGAATTTGAATCAAGGTGTTCGGAATATGAGACAGAATCAACACAGTGTTCGGCATTTGAATCAAAATGTTGTTTCATACTTTTACGTTAAAACAATACTAAAACTAATTGAATCAAAATTATTATCGGTACACGCACCAGCTAACAGTTAGGCTTTGCGAAGAAATTAAAATTTACCTAAATATCTGCTAATTTATGCCAATCAGATGCATTTGAAGTCACTGTTGACCTTAAGTGTTCGGAATATGAGTCAAAACGGTATTCTTTAAAAAATGTCCTATGTTTCGATCTCTCCTAATCTCGATGGTCTCTTCGACACCGAGATGTGGAGAGTCGACTGTACTTCATTGTTTATAAAGTTAGAATGGTTTACTGATTATAATTCTAAGACCATATTTTGTTATTATTTAATTCAGAATAAGTTTCAGCAAATTTGTATTTATTATCAAATTTGAATAAGTTTTTGTCCAGTATTGTATGCTTTATATTTATTGCAGTTTTGGTCACCAGTACCGGTATTTTACCGGTACTGAGAGTTACAGTACAGTAGAACAAAACTCGTCAAAATAGGTCGGTACTGGGAACCCTAATCCGTGACTACAAAGCAAAGCCACGCTGAAGGTGTCTGAGTACGATTACCTTCTATTTTCTTCTGGAAAATAGTGTTTAGTACACTCCCGTGCATAAGTTTGAGTTCACCCAATCAAAAACATACAAAAGTGTTCTGTCCATATCTCTGTGATTACACAAAGAGTTATTTTTACTTCGAATGTATTTTTCCAAAAACATTTTTTGAATTTTATGAACTAAATTTTTTCTTCAAGTTGTGACATTGTTCAAAAAACACACTTTAAAATCATATATAATTTCCTCAGCATTGAATCAACCAAAATTTTAAATCAAAGTGTCATTAGATTCGCAATCTTACATTCTTTGAAAGGACAGCACAAAAATTTGGCGGAAAAATCTGAAATGTATTAAATATCCATGAAACAGTCAGTCAAATCATCGTGCAAAAGTTTAGGTTCACCCCTCATTATGATGCAAATTGTGCAAAAGTTTGGGTTCACCTGAGCCTCATGCACGTCATTTTTTATCAATATCTCTACCATTTTTCAACCGATTTTAAAAGTTTAAAGCTTTTTCGAGCGCAAATAATGGTGCGTACATGATTGGTTTGAAATTTCACAGAATATTCGTGTTTTAAGTAAGTTCAGATGAACCCAAACTTTTGCACGATACACCATACTGAGGGGTGAACCCAAATATTTGCACGATGACTTGACTGACTGTTTCATGGATTTCAGATTTTTCTGCCAAATTTTTGTGCTGTCCTTTTAAAGAATATAAGATTACGATTCTAATGACACCTTGTTTCAAAATTTTGGTCGATCCAATGCTGAAAAAATTAGATATGATTTTTCCGTGTGTTTTTTGAAAAATGTCACAACTTTAAGTGAAAATTTAGTAGACAAAGCTCAAAGAATGTGTTTAAAAAAAACATACGAAGTAAGAATAATTCTTTGCCTTTCGAATGCGGCCCTAAGAGTTTCAATTGGACGTGTAATCACAGAGATATGGACTAAACACTTTTGTATATATTTTAGGGGGTGAACCCAAACTTATGCACGGGAGTGTATAACAAAATATATTGTTCAACGATCCTCTCGGGAATTAATACAAGCTTTTAAAATTGAAGTTCTCATAGAAAAAAAAAATGGATACTTGTGACCATTTTTCCGGAAATTTCATCAGAAATACTTCAAAGTCGATTATCGAAGCTTTTCTCATGAATTTCACCTTGAAATCTTGTGATGATGATTTCTTTATATATTCCTGCAAAAATTATTGCTGGTCCAAATTTATTCATAGATTACTTTGACACTTTTTTTTCAATGAAAACTGAAATGATTTTGCAGGAATTACTTCAGAGAATATTTAAAATATTTTATCATAGATAACTCCACCCTTGAGGAATGTCTGCAGTGAAACACAAGTTCTTTAGAGTTGGCCCAAAATAAATTATACCCGCGAAGATTTTTTTAAACTCCATATTTTGTCCAAAAATCTTCTCAGCGTATATTCTTCACATCCTACAGTGATTATTGGTTAGTGTATATATTCCTTAATATTAACTCATTAAGTGAATTCTCCAACAGCTACTCTATAAATTTCTTCATTGATTCCCTAAATTCCACATATAAATTCTTGATATCACAATACTCCTCAAAGATTACTTTTTCTCAGTCTATCCCTGCATCTTTCAGTACGATCTACTTGCACGAGAACTCTTTCATTAATGTAGGGGTTTAATAACCTATTTACTTAAAAATATGTTTAGGGTTTGCTGCAAAAAGAGCTTTGCAATTTATACACAAATTTTACAATGGATGGATGGCCAAATAAGGATGATAGAGTTGTCTAGATATAAGAAATTTGTTTGAATGATAGCAATAAATGAAACAAATAATTATGGTCAATATTATGACAGCTGTTCAATACTTTTCGAGCATTCTAATTTATTCTATCAAAGTTAAAAACTACAACTTAAATACTAGCAATACATAAACAATATGTGTTTTGTTTAAAATATGTAGAAGGCTCATGGAAGTGAACCAGAAAAGATCACTTGATTAGTTCTACAAAATCTGAAGGCTGTCCAACTAGATTTGTTCTTCAAGACAAAGCATTGGACACCCGAATAAAGCTAGATATCAAAATTATATCAGGTTCTGTTATAATGATATGAAAATTTTATCGAACATAGGTTACGTTAAACTTGATGCAGGATTGATGGAATCACTAAGATCATTAGGTACATTGTATATTGTAACATACAGTCGAACCTCCATGAGTCGATATCTGAAGGGACCATCGACTCATGGAAATATCGAGTAATGGAACAGTTATGACATGGAAAGCTGTTTGAGGGTCATAGTAACCATGAAATTTTGATTTTAGTATAAGTTTTGATTTTAGTCGATATCGAATCATGGAACATCGACTCATGGAGGTTTGTCTGTATATAAATATAAAACTAAATATGTTTGTACCCAATCAAACATATATCAAACCCAAACCCAAACCTGTTTGATACAAAATTTCAAAATACACCCGATTCTGTTTTTGCACGGGGGAAACGTACCATGCAAAAAAAGTTTTCAGTTCAAAATTTCAAAATTTCAAAAAAAAAGTAACATCATTTCTCGACATTTCATGCAAAAATAAGGTGGAAAAAAATGTATGGAAACTTTTTTTTGCACGGGCGTGTAAAAAAAAAAATCTGTGCAAAAACAGAATCGGGTGTACTGTTTAATATACGGTGAAGTTACAAGCTTTTGATCAATAATATCAAAATTCTAACAAAATATGATTCTCGGCGTTACGGGGCGACATTCGAAAAAAAAAATGATATGTTTCGATATAAAGCAAGCAATTTAAAAGATCATATCACACAAAGTCCATTTTCAATCGTTTTTTCATATTTATATGATTATCATAGCATTTTCATTTTCCCAAATGAAAAAAAGTTGTGATCAAATACACTCAACAAAATATATTCCGCTTTATAAATCAAAAACTTAAGTTTCTCAACTGTGATTCTTCTAGTCGTTAGTCTAAGTTTTCAAATGAAGTAAATTTTTAAAATGAAATGATCAAATTTTATCATAAAATTGTTAAAAATAAACAAAAAAATATTCGAAAGAAATGTAACAAAAAAAATGTTATTTTGTTATTTAAATTTTCTAGTTGGACAATGTTCAGCATGAAGGTTTGATTGTACAGTAAAAAAAACTTTAATTCTGCAACACACGGGAAAAATTCAAAATTGTCTGGAAAATGCTACACTTCAGGATAATTATTAGATATCTATGTCGGAAAGATTTCCTGTGAATGCTGGTGTTCTTCAAGTAAGAATTCGGGGTCCAATATTGTATAATATTGTACATTTTTTCACAAATCACTAAGCTGAGTTATATCAGGGTTGTCGATTATCTTCGTTTGTGGATGACATAGATACCGTGATGAATCAAAAATCGGACGGTGCCAATATCCGGACATTCTAACAATATTAATAAATAAAAGCTAGATTTGAATATAAACTTTCAAATCTAGCTATAATATATTACTCATATTCTTTACTTTTCATATTGTAGATCATTTACTATTATTTTAAATCTATTCTATGTAAAGTCAAGATTACTATTATTTTAAATCTATTCTATGTAAAGTCAAGTTCAAAAATCTGTGGACACACAACCCAAATCATGAACAACTTTCTGTTGATGAAAAAGTTTGTGAAACATTTTTAAGCAGTGTTTTAAACATATGGTATACATGAAGCTTTTTTGGATTGTACCCCGTTTGGCATAAAGTCGTTTGGTATAAGGTCGTTTGGCAAAAAGCCGTTTGGCATAATGGCCGTTTGGCATAATGGCCGTTTGGCATAATGGCCGTTTGGCATAATGGCCGTTTGGCATATTGTTTGACTTAGAATCAATATCGGCATTTTTGAATCTTTTACCGAGATCAACATCACCTAGCCCATAGCAAAATGTTTTGGTAGGTTTTCAACAAGCGTGGTGTTCGTTCAGAGATTTTCCAAGCAATGAATGTCAAAAATTGTTGTGATATTAGAGAGCATAACTAAATAAAATTTGTGACAAAACTGGTGAAAGATCTTTTCGGAATAATAATTTTCTCTACATCCCAGAATGTAGAGTATTCTTGAACTTGTTGCGATTAACATATTTCAAAACAGTTAATTGGCAAAAAAAAGTTCACAGTTATTATTAAAGCGAACGTTCATAGAATATTTCGCTGCAGATCAAGCTCTGTCCCAGTTAAGACGTAACACTTGATGAAAGTTATTTGATAAAAGAAGGGAAACCTTATTAGCCAAATATTAAAAGCTCTATTATTGTAGCAAAATACAAAAATAGCCTTTATGCAAGAGCAGACTAGTTTAAAACGTATTAGGCTCTAACGCAAAAAAAATCTTTCACAACATAACTCAAATGAACAACACATTTTTAAAAGAAAATATTTGTGGCAAAACTTTTGAACGATTTAACATAAATTTTAATTTTGAAAGTGTACATCAAAACTACCGTCTCTTATCGAAAAAAGGGAAAGTATGTGATTGAAAAAATATTTTTCCGCTATTTCTCGAAAAAAAATATGTTGAATATTGGCAGGTTCTAAAGTTATTATCATTTTAAGAGCATTCCTTGCAAAAATTTATAAAACAGCAAAATATAAAATGGTTAACATTTAGCTTAACTAAATATTAAATTTTATAACATTATAAATATAAAGAATAGCCTATTTTTAAAAGAAGGCAAAATTTATGATTGATCCATTTGAAGATTGGACGCCAAAAATTATTGCGGCATAATAAAACGAAATGACATAAAAATTAGGTTCAGAATCATCGAACTGATTGTGCTACTTCTCCCCAAATTTCGTTTCTAAGAATGTCAGATCGCCGAATGCCAGTTTCTTGAATGACCTTTTTCTCCGTAAGCCATTTCCCCGAATGACCGATTTCCCGGATATTCTGTCATTCTCGGCTATACACATGTTGACAAAAATTCTGAGGATGGTGAAACTCGAAGGAATCGCCAATTAAATAAAGAAGGGTGCATATTAGTGGGCCAGTTCGTTAACCACCCTGATATGTATAAGGTAAGGACAATTATGAGTATCAAAAACTTTTCGGGAATATGGGCTAATCGGCAAACGGGATATTCGGGGAACTGACATTTGGGGAACCAACAATCGGGGAAAAGTAACACAACCCATTGAAGTAACCGGTAATCGATTTCTCTTTTTGCTGGCGCTCTTTTGTCAATTGGAAACAAAAAAATATCTTAAACATATAGCTCCAAATGACAGCCTATGTATGAAAGAATGAGAAATTTATTTAAATTTTAAATCAATAGTGTTTATACCTATAATTAAGAAGACATCATATTTAGAAAGAATAGAATGTTTGAAAGAATGGTAAATTTGTGCTAAATATATCAATATTTTCAGTGCAAAAATTTATTACAATAGCGAAACTCAAAAGAAGAATAAATGTTTGAAAGAAGGCTAATCTCTGAATAAATAATAAAATACTATTGGCAAAAAAATTTATAATATGCTTTAGTTTATTCAAGAGCTTATGATTGTTGAATAAAGTGTCATTTTGTATCAATTGACTTCAAAACAGCCTGATGTCATCAGAAAGATTCAATAGAAACGTAAAAACGATGTCCTCTCAAGAAATTCATGGTTTCAGACTCATTATGCCAAACGACTATTATGCCAAACGACCATTATGCCAAACGACTTTAATGCCAAACGGCTTTATGCCAAATGACTTTATACCAAATGACCTACCACCGCTTTTTTGAGCGTTCGATAACCTCACTGTTGAAGAATATTATGCAAATGTGTGTTTTACGATGTGTAAATAGACTGTCCGGGATTACGATTCAGTGATTTTGAATCCGGAAATTATTTGGAAGGCGTGATGTCAACTAGTGAAAGTGATGCAGATTTCACGGATCTGAAAATAAATTTGTTGCTGAACATTTGGATCAAATGATATATCGATGTTGAAGATTGTTTGCCTATTTTATTTACTTTAAGTATTCCATGGACATATCCATGTCTTTAAATAGTCTTAAAAATCCTCTTCAGTAATGAGTCTTTCCATTTCCGTAATTTTGGCAAAATACTACACATATTCAACAGTATTTTTTCTTCTATCTAAGCGCCATCATTGTTCGGAACGCATTTGCACACATTTTTCATCGTAGTGGGTCTTTGAGTTTTGAAAATAATGCAGCGCTTTCCACTGATCACAGATTGTCATCTCTATTTTTTCCGCATTTCAAAATTAAACTCATAACTGACAGAAAAATAGTTTTTCAAAAGGTTTTTTCGCACTTGTTACTACAATCACACTGCACAAAACATCTCACGATGACTTTCAAACGCAAACGATGCACTTGTTCAATGCCCACATGCCCACGAAAAAAAAAAAAACAATCAGTCGTTCTTACTAAAACATCGCATAACAGTTTTTCTCTAATTTCTGCCTGAGAGACAATTCCTAAACCGTTAAGCATTAATTTCACATTTTTGTGGTATGGGCACACACATACATTGTGAATTCATGTGCTATCGAGAAGCCTACAATGTTAAGGCCTCAACAGAGTAAACAAAGTAAAACCAATTTCTATATTTTGGCATCTTTCTTCAAAAATCATGTACGCCTCTTTATAAGATATCGGCAATAGACGCTTTTGAGCTTGTTTAAAAATAACTCTGTATAATTCCGTTTTATTTCTTTTAACTACTCCCAATAAAACAAATATAATCTATTTTGTGATTAAAACTCATTTATCACTTGAAAATGTGATCATACTAGACTATTTAAAGTGAAATAAAAATAAAATAAAAAAATCATTTTGGACATGAAAAATTCGATGTTAGAAAAACTTTTTTCCCTAAAATATGCCCAATTTGCAATGTATGGACGACTTTTAGTATATTAAATTACAAAACTTTTTGCTTAAGGATGATCAAAATCTATTTTTAAAACGACTTTAAAGTTTTGAATCATGTTTTTTCAGTGTAGATTTTTTATTTTTTCAATATATTTTTTTTTTTTGAACTTCAGGAAATTTTACGACAGTCCCCCATACAACACTTATTTGTAGGTTACCGTTTTCGAATTATACGGGTTTATAAAAAAAAAAGTAAAAAAAAAATTGACCCTTTCCAAATGTTAGTCTAGATCGATTTTGAAAAAAACAAAGTATGCAAAGCATCTTAATTTCACAAAGTCTTCACACCGAGAAAGTTTCATTGAATTCTGAAGGAGTGCTGCCAATCGCGTGTCGAGTTGGCGTGAAATCCGTCTGTAGTTTCATGGTGTTTTTCAACAGCATGTTTATTGAATACGAAGTTTGCCAGAACCACTAGAATCGAACAAAACTATCAACAATTTGTAGACAGAAATCGTTGCAAACTTCTATTACCACGTTAAGTGCTTCATATATATATATATATATTTAGGTTAAGATAGGTTAGGTTATATTTACTAATACCGATTAAAATAATAATAGCGCCAAATTAGCTCTGCCAAACTAGAATGATAGTGTCGCCTAACCCAGAACACCCAGATTTAAGAAATGGTTGTACTGTTTAAAATGATACTAATAAACGAATGTATCCATGTTTGATTGATGAATATTGTAATATTATAAATATTGATAAATATTTATTACTAGAGTCATCTATTGACAAATAGCGAGAACTTAGTTGTGCACTCAATATTAAGCTTAGAAGTATAAATCCAACTTGATCAAATTTAAATATATTTATATGGTGGAAAACTGTAAAATGTAAATTTCAAAATTGTAATAAATAAACGACATGAAATAAAACAGATAACTCTCTGTACAAGTCTTTAAAACTTCGTGCAGACTAAAGCTTACGAGGGGAGAGGCGTTATTCATAAACAGAATCATATATATGCACCAATATTGTTGCATATCAAATTCGTGTCTTTTTTGCAACATCTCAATTTGACACAAATTTGGAAACGATTTTACTATGCTAATATGGCTATTTGCATATTGTACGATCAGTCAGCTAGTAGATTGCTGTTTTCACAGTTCAAATGAGCTATGTATTACGCAACAATCCCATTTCACTCTCATCCAAGTGCAAAGGAGGGAAGCGTGGTATGACACAGTAATCAGCAAGTGATCAGTACGCGAATTTGCAAAGTTTTACCGGTAATAGTTTCTGATTGCTGCCTTCCATGCCATGGGAAACGCTACGACATATTCCACCAACCTGCAAAAAACGCTCACCGTCTGGGTTGTTCCGTTGACCCCAGAGTAAACAGCCGGAATCATCGGGCACGATTTCGCTGAGACTGGTTGTGGCATAGATAGATAGTATTGTAGGGGATGTTGGGTACATTTGATTGTCGAGTCTAGTCAAAATGTGGATTTTGTATAAATTTATCTTGGCGTCAATACTTTAAGTACGGTGTGTATTAAATTTTCGCGTCAATGTATCAAAACACAAAGCATAAAATCATTTTTACCCACCTTCCACTTCTGTTAGGGCAGTAAAGTTTTTCCAAATGCCAAACCACGGCGCGCGGATTATGAGCTGATGCGAGGGTGCAAAGAAAGTAAATAGCGCTCTTAGAAATGATCTTCAGGTCGTGGCAGCTTTCTGTCGTGAAGATGCTACATAACTGCCTGCCGGATTTGCAAGGCAGTTAATTTTATCAACTTGACGACCTTTCGTCTAGCCTTAGCCCAAAGGATTAAGATGATGCTTATGTAATTTACAAGTAGCGTGGTGTTTTTATTATGTTTTCAGTGGCTAGGTTGTAAAGGTGATGAAGCATTTTTCAATATATAATACAATATGAATTGTGTAAAATCACATGTCATAAGAAAAATTTAAATCATATTTCCATGCCGACAAAGCAGACAGACAGAAACGTCCAGCATCTTAGGTGCGTTTGTGGCGATAAGCAAATCTCCTCTTCATGCTTGGTACACGATCAAACCCGGGTGACCAATAAATGATCACGCAAGTCTACTTACATTGCCTAGCCTGCGGTCATGGTTGACGTGGATTGTTGTATTTATGACATAATACTGCGTAGTCACAGCATCTATAAACCAAAGCATTTTCGTTGGTACATGCCCCAAAGACACGTGAATGAACTGTAAACCAGAAATCTGAGAGCTCATATTTGTATAAAGACTTTGAATGCAGATATCCAACCAGATCGAAGGTGGGCCTTTTATTATAATGAAGTCAACTTCCGAGCTTTAGTTTTCTTGGATAAAACTGTGTTTGTTTCTTTTTGCTTCATCAAATGTATTGCAAAACCTACTCAATTGATTGGAAATTATACAAATGTTTAACATAAAAATGTTTGGCGATTTTTTTTCAGTTTTAACGTAGGGGCCCCGATAGCCGTAGCGGTGACCAAGCTGAGGGTCGTGCGTTTGAATCCCACCGATCGAGGATCTTTTCGAGTTGGAAATTTTCTCGACTTCCCAGGGCATAGAGTATCTTCGTACCTGCCACACGATATACACATGCAAAAATGGTCATTGGCATAGTAATCTCTCAGTTAATAACTGTGGAAGTGCTCATAAGAATACTTAGCTGAGAAGCAGGCTCTGTCCCAGTGGGGACGTAACACTAGAAAGAAGAAGAAGTAGGGTAATTTACAACTTCGGCACCATTCGACTATTATCGACAACCAAATTTCAAACATCAAATACACATTATTTTTTTTATCGAAATACCCCAATGAAAACATTTATATGATTCTTTATTCAGTCAGCTTCCCCCTGACGAGATTTCTGAGACCGAAAAAACAATTCCGGCAGAGGTGTTATCTATTCAAATGAACACGCTTCAAAATGCGACTGATTTGGGGCTTCGAACAGATTCGCCTGCCGTTTCTTATAGGAAAGCTGCCGAAGAGAATAGTCACACTGACTTGTGATGTTCGAAGCGCTGTAAAAATGTTTCCAAAAAGATTTCGACAAGTCTGTTGTTGTGAATCGATAGAGGATTGAACAGTGCATAAATGTAAACGGACAAACACTTAATTTATATGTTGATACACGATCAAATTGCAAAAGGTGTGTGCTTAGGAAGCCGGTTTTCGCGTTTTGCAGGGTAATGCTGGTGACGAAACTGAAGGTAATTGGCAACTGCCCTATCGATGATGGATCATAAATTGGTGAGCTCGTTTCATGCTTCTATTTTAGGCACAGATAGTTTGATACAATGGTTTCAATGTTACGTTTAAGCAGTTATTGAACAAAACATTGATTAGTTCTTCACTCCACGTGTCGACATATTATCAATCATATCTTACATAACAAATTGAAGCAAACAATCATTTACTTTTGTTTTTGTAACTTAAAAAAAACTTTGAATGGTTCGATACTAACAGTGTCAATGTTTTTTTAGATACTGATGAAGAGTTATTTATTGGAACTATATGATCTTCTTCTTCTTCTTGGCATAACGGTCTTACTGGGACATAGCCTGCTTAGTGTTCTTATGAGCACCTCCACAATTATTAACCAAAAATTTTCTTTGCCAAAGTTGCCATTTAGCATTCGTGTGGCAGGTACGATGATACTCTATGCCCATGGAAGGCAAGAACATTTCCATTACAAAAAGGTCCTGGACCGACCGGCAATCGAACCCAGGCTACAAAGCAAAGCCATGCTGAACGCGGACTCTAACCACTCGGCTAAGGAATGCCCCAAAAGCTATATGATGTAACTCATGAGTTGAGAAGCAGGCTGTGTCCCATTGGGGAAGTAATTCCAAGATAAAGGAAAGCAGAGGTGGTGGACTCGGTCTCCAAAATTAGTGGATATCACAAATATTCCTTTATTTACCTAACGACCGTAACATGAAAACACAACACACATTTCTATTTTTCTATTTACAAAATCTTTGAATGGTTTGTCACTATAGGTGTTGACTTATTTTACATTTTTCACTCCTAACTACACTCAACTCCTAACATTCCATCCAGAATCTTTAAGTGGTTTCCTCTAGCTATTCTACTTTGGAGTTTGTTTGTTTTTCCAGGAATTCATGGATTATAGTACAGATTCCACCAGAAATTTTTCCTGGGATTCTTCCAGAAAATTAATCAATAATTCCTCTAGAAATCTATCCACAGATTCCAGGGAAAATCCTTCAGTAATACCTTCAGGAATTCATCCTAGCATTCTTCCAGAGATTTCGTCAAAGATCTACAAATTATTCAGGATATCCTCCACTAATTCCTTCCACGTTCAATGCAAACAAATCTTCAATTCATTTCTTCGCTAATTATTCAGGGCTTACTCCAAGACTGCCTCCAAGAATACCACCAGCGATTGTTAGAACAATGCCTTCAGAAATTCCTTTAGAAGAATTCCATCACATCACAAATTCTTTGAAAAACTTTTCCAGGGATTCCTCATGAAAATTCCATATATCCCCAAGGATTTCACCAGGACTTTTTTCAGGGCTTCCTCTTCAAATTCCACCATGAGCATCAGAAATTCCACCAGGGATTTCTTCAGCGATTCTTTCTAGTAACATTTTGGATTATTTCAAAATCTTCCCAAGAGATTTCCACAGTTTTTTTTTCTTACAGATTCTTCCAATGCTTCCTTTTAAAAAATCCACCAAAGATTTGTTTAAGAGTCCTCCAGCGAAGCTTCAGGAATTCCTAAAATGATTATTTTCCTGCGATTCCATCAATAGTTCTTCTAGACATTCTTGAAGAGATTGCTCAAGGAATCTCCTCCAAGAAATTATCCCTTGAGAAACTTCGACTAAAATTATTAGAGGAACTCCTGATGGAATCCCTAGATCAACTTCTGAAAAAAAAAACCCTGTAGGAATTCCAGGTGGAGTCTCTGAAGGATTTCTTTATGGTATCCCGGGAGGAACTCCAGATGAAATGCCCAGAAGAATTCTAATGCAAGTCTCAAAGATACTTGTGGTACTTTTTTCCGCCCGGTGATTTAGTTTGGCCTTTTGGGTGATCGGCCATTTTGGAATTTGCTGCGGCACAAAAATTGTAACGTGACTGCTCGTCGCAAACTTCGTCGAAAGAATCAATCCGTACAAAAATGTTCTTTGGTTCGAACCCTTTGTCAGCACCAATACTCAGATACATAATTGCTAATACTAAGCCATACTCATACAAATTAGTTTCTATACCCCATAAGTTGTATCTCACACACACACCTGCACATCATACCAATACCCATTCAATTTGCTCCCGAGAGCGAGAATCATACTTTGGTTTCTGAAGCGTTTTGCAATAGGAACTCTTGATGAAACCCAATAGGAACTCTTGATGAAACCCTTGAAGGAGTTCCTAAATATATTCTTAACGAAACATTTGAGAGGATCATTGGAGGATCTCATTATGTAATCCTTACAATGTCTCCTGATGGAATCCCTCCC
This sequence comes from Aedes aegypti, assembly GCF_002204515.2. Taxonomy (NCBI): domain Eukaryota; kingdom Metazoa; phylum Arthropoda; class Insecta; order Diptera; family Culicidae; genus Aedes; species Aedes aegypti. The sequence continues at coordinate 278,154,598 of NC_035108.1, read as the reverse complement.
TGGAGGAAGTTCAAGTGTAATATCTATAACTCCTGTTGGAATCCATAGAGGAACTCTTGATATAATCCTCTGGAGGAATTTCAGGTGAAATCTCTGACAGAGCTCCTCATGGAATCTCTGGAGAAACTTCAGATGGAATTGCTAGAGGAACTCCTGATAGAATCCCTAGAAGAGTTCCAGGTGAAATCCCTTGAGAAACTTCCGACGGAATCCGGGGAGGAATTCTACCTCAAATCTGTGAAAGAACTCCATATGGCATCCCGAGAACAGCTCTTGATGAAATCACCAGAAGTACTCTTGATGACTAAAGAGCGCACATTTTCTAGGACACCATGGCGTTGGCGATGCGTAAATTCACGCATTTTGACTTGCCACCCTTCTGCATCTGCAGTTCATGGGACTCCGAAGCTTCAATTTGACATGCTGACGTCGATGTTCGTGCAACATCCCTAGAGACAGTATGATCAGTTCTTCAAACATTTAGCTCCGCCCACTGGTGGTTTGAGCTAAATCAAGCTCGTTTGATTTTGGACAACCGATTCGCCATCCGTCAAATCGGTTTCACAAACTGTCAAATTGGTTCGTCAAGCAGCATCACACACGGTCAAACATAGCAACAACATGAGCACCAAACCTGGGGGCGGAGTTGGTCAAACCGTCTGAGCGTCTGTGGGTTGCATTAGGAATCGAACGCTTTGACGTGTGACTGATATCGTTTGACAGTTGGTCGATTAGATCGCTCATTAAACTTATCGATCTACCAAACCTGAATGTGCAGGTGTGATGAGCAATCTTATTGATCAACTGTCAAACGATATCAGTCACACGTCAGTCACACGTTCGATTCCTAATGCATCCCACCGACGCTCAGACCATTTGACCAACATTGACTCCGTCCCCATGTTACTTAAGTTGGTGCAATGTTTGACCATTTGTAATGCTGCGTAACGAGCCAATTCGACAGTTTGTGAAACGACGGTGACGGTTGGATCCGTCAGGATCGGTCGACCAAAATTAAACGAGCTTAATTTAGCTCAAACCACCAGTGGACGGAGCCAAATGTTTGACGAACTGATCATACTGTCTGCAGGGTTGTTAGACGAACATCGACGGCAACATGTCAAAATGCGATAATTAACGCAACGTCAACGCCGTGGTGTCCTAACAAATGTGCGCTCTTGAGTTATTTCTATATATTTCACTAGCGTTTTCCCAAAATCTGTATTCTTTTTCTTTAGCAAAACCACCAGCAGTTCAACAAGGAATTCCTCCAGGGATCATACCAGGAATTTCAACAAGAATTCCTCCAGTTAATGCTGCAGTAAATCTTTAAGGAATTCTACCAAAATATCCATGATCCAAAATATCGATGAATTCATTGGTATTTCTTTCATGAATCCATCTGGTGTTCTCCAGAAATTTAACCCAGATTTTGTCCAGTGACTTAACTAGGATTCTGTAAGAATTCCTTTCGAAAGTTCACCAGGAATTTCTCACGGGATTCTATGAGGAGTTCCTCAAGGGAAGATCAAGAGTTCATCTTGGCATTCCTTTAAAAGTTCTTCCAAAGATTCCATCAGGAGAACTTCAAAAGTTTCCATCAGAAGTTCTTGTAAGGATTCCACCAAGAATTCCATCAGATATTCCACCACGAACTCAATGAAAATCTGCTCCATCAAAATTGGAAGTTCCTCTAGGGCCGTGGTCACCAAAGTGCGGCCCGCGGGCCGCACGTGATGGCTGTATCTCTTAAATCTGATAAGTTCCGCATATTTTTTCTTCGGGAAGCTGTTCTACTCCCAAAGTTATTAAGAACATCAAACAAAACCATTACGAAAACTATCCACTATCAGGAATAAAAATGGTTGAAAAAACAGGGCTGAGGATCACTGCTCTAGGGATTCTATCGGAAGTTTCTCTAGGGATTCCATCCAGAGATCATCTGGGGATTTCTAGAGATTCTATCAGGAGTTCCTTTAAGGATTCCATCTAAAATTCCTTTAGGGATTTCATCAGAAGTTCCTTCAGAGATTCTACCTAGAACTTCTATATAGATTCCATCAGCAGATCCTCTAGCAATTTCATTAGAAGTTTCTCGAGGATTCCATCAGAAGTTCCTTTAGAGATTCCACCTGGAATTCCTTTAGAGGATTCCATCAGGAATTCTTTTAGGGATTTCATCAGGAGATCTTCTAGGGTTTTAAGGAGTTACTCTAAGGATTTCATCAGGATTATATAAAGATTACATCAGGAATTCCACTAGAGATACCATCAGAAGTTCCTTCAGAAATTCCTCCTGGAATTCCTTCAGAGGATTCTATTAGTAATTTCACAAGGGATTCCATAAGGGATATCATAAGGAGTTACTCTTCTTCTTTTCGGCATTACGTCCCTACTAGGACAGAGCCTGCATCTCAGCTTAGTGTTTTTATGAGCACTTCCACAGTTATTAACTGAGAGCTTACTATGCCAATGACCATTTTTGCATATGTATATCGTGTGGCAGGTACGATGGAGTTACTCTATGGATTCCATCAAGAATCCTCCAGGGATGTCATCAGGAGTTCCTATAGAGATTACATCAGGAGTTACTCTAGAGATTCCATCAGAAGTTTCTTCAGAGATTCTATCTGGAACTCCTCAAGGGATTACATCAAAAAATCTTCTAGGGATTATATCAGGATTTCTTATAGGGGTTCTATCAGGAGAACCTGTAAAGCTTCCATCAGAAGTTCTTCTATGAATTACATCAAAAGTTCCTCCAGGTATTCCGTCAAGAGTTCCTTCAGAGATTTCACCTTGATTTTTTTTTCCAGAGATTAGATCAGGAGTTGCTCAAGAGAAAAAATCAGGAGTTCCTAAATGAATTTCATCAGGATATCTTCTAGGGTTATCATCAGGAATTCATCTGGGGATCATATCAGGAGTTCCATCAGGAATCTCATTCCTCCAGGGATTTTATTAGGAGTACTTCAAGAGATTCCATCAGAAGTTTCTTCAGATATTCTACTTGGAACTCCTCAGGAGATTACATAAAAAGTTATTCTATGGATTACTTAAGAAGTTTCTCCAGGGATTCTATTAAAAGTTCCTTCAAAGATTCCTCCTGGAATCCCTCCAGAGGATTCTATTAGGAGTTCTTCTAGGGGTTCCATCAGAAGTTCTTTCAGAGATTCCTCCTAGAATTCCATCAGGACATTTTCTAGGGATTACGTGAGGATTTCTTCCATTGATTCCATCAGGAGTTCCTTCAGAGATTCCACCTGGAATTCCTCCAGAAATTCCATCAGGATTTCTTTCAGGAATATCATAAGGAGTTCCTCTAGGGATTGTATCAGAATTTCATATCTCTGGGAGAACTTAAATAGCGATCCATGAAAGAGCTCCTAACGGTAGTCCTTGGTGCGTTCCTTGAAAAAAAAAAAACCTGCAAACAATGCCGGAAGAAATTTTATGAATAAATATCTTTAAAAAAAAGCTTCGTGGGAATTTCTGGTAGATTGTTGAAGTAATTCATGAATAAATCCTAAGACAAATGCCCCTAGATAGCAGGAATAATCTTTAAAGGAAAAACTGGAGCAGTTTATCAAAGAATTAATTTAAGATTCCCTAGAAGAATTACTTGGGCGAACCTTTCAGAAAATTACAAGCGTAATCTCTAAAGATATTCCTGATGGAATCCCGTGGAAAAAGTCTTGGTGAATTCTTTTGCAGTACTTCTTGTGGAAATTCTGAAATTTTTCTGGTGGATTCCTTGAAGAAATTCTTTGTAGAATCCCATGGAGGAATTCCTTGGAGAGATTCTGGGTAGAATCAATGTACAAGTCTTGGACTAAATCGATGCGTTTAATTTTATCGGAATTATTGAAGGAATTTCTAGATAAAATCGTGTAGGAAGCCCTGAAGCAAACTCCAAAGTAGAATGACTAGAGGAAACCACTAAAAGATTCTGGATAGAATGTTTGGAGCAATTCCCATAGCCATTTCCATATCGCTGACTATTCGGAATAATTCTGATGGTTTGTCTAAAGCATCGAACTGATTACTCATTTGGATGCAAATTTCTGCACCATTAATTTTACCCAAAGAAGAAAAGGTGCATTCAGAAGAAACGCTTTTTCACCATTTTTGGCACATTTAACGAAATTTAAATCCTAGTTTTTTGGAAGGAACTTATGAATTGAAAAATTCCTCCTTCCTTTTATTCGTGGTAGCAATCATAATTGAAGCAATGACCTTCTAAGAGGTTTCTTCCAAGATGGTGATAAAGAAAAGTTATCACCGCTAACGAAATTTTACTTTCGAAGTCGCCACCATGTACCTATATTTGAGGATAAATGTAGGACACTTATGAGTTTTGTTCGAAACAGCCAATAAATTGGAGAAAATATTAGATTCCTTTGTTTCAATTCACCAACAATATAAGCAGAAATATTCAGGAAATTGCTTACAATTTTCCCAAATCTTAATTACACCTTAAACTTTAATATTCACATCACTCTGCATCAAAAGACGCAACAATGCCTTCTAGACTGCTAAATTAAATACTGTCAACGCATTGTCAGCTATAAATTCACATTCATTATTTACCATCTTCATGCTGTAATTTGCTTTATCCAGCAAATCTGCACAAGAGGCCCCATTGCAGACAACAGCTCATAATTTGTTATTTTCTTTTAAAGATGTACACACCTGTGCCTGTGCTTCTTTCTTCAGTTCAAAAGTTCGTTGACATAATCCCTCAAAAATCGCATATCTGTGCTGACATTTCTGCTATGCGAAGCAATACCTGCCTCTTAGCTTAACCAAAATAGGTGAGTTCGCTCACGTGCGTCATACCTTGCAAATAAAAAAGATGTGGGGTCAAAACGGAGGTTCATCCCGCAGTGCGATCAAGAATGCAGTCAATTGTTGGGTACAACAGCTTCATCAAACACTCATCGACACTCATGGAGTGGCCAACAACGGCATTGCGCAATAACTTTCGCTAACAGCCCTCGGGCGAACTTTGAGGCGCACCAACTCTACACTATGCTCTTCCATTGAACCTACAATTTTACGTTTGCCAACTTCTCACAAAAGAGTGTTTCGGTTCACAGCAGGTGCAAGGTTACCCTCCGGGCGTTAGTAGGTTAATAGGATTTCCCACTGACCGTTTTCTGTGTTTTGTGGGATACATTTCTCGGTGTGATGCAATCTCCCACTCGTACAAAGACATGACTGATGAGCCTTTTGACGGCGGCCGGGGCGTGTCCAATTTGGGTACTCGATATGATTGCGGCTGATTGATCGAATTGAAAGAGCTGGCTCGAGCTGGTCGCGTTGGGCAATGTTGTTGTGCAGTTTTCCAGCTGGAAAACTTTAACCGGATTACCTGATGATGAAATTGGAATTCACAACTTTCCAGTTATAAGTACACCAATTTGAATAAAACAGCTTGAGGACGATTCCTCCCAATTATGTTTTTGTACGGATTTATTTTACACGGCCATGCAAAAAAAGTTTCCATACATTTTTTTCCGCCAAAACCTTGTTTTTTCATGAAACGTCAAGAAATTGTGTTACTTTTTATGCACGGTTTTTGAAATTTTGAAATAAAAACTTTTTTTGTACGGTACACACCCTGTGCAAAAACAAAATCGGGTGTATTATGCTTGTTGTGTAAGGAAAAGTAGGTGGTGAGTTTTGACAGCATGTATTATGTAAACATTACAATATTTTTTCTATCTATATTAACGAGATTTTTTATCCTGGGTTAGTTCATCTCGGTTCCAGTTACATTACTTTCTCCAGAAGGAAGTTGTTACTATGACTATTACAGTCATTAGTGACTATCTCAGGAATGGGATTCGATCACAGGTCCACAGCGTGAGATGCGTGTGTTGGAACCACTACATCATGTCCATCCCTTTACATTAATTATAATGTAGCTGAGGTATAGGAGATATATCGAAAAATCTTTGTGTGATGTTGAGCCTTCCTTAGGCTCCTCAACCATAAAGTAAAGCCACCCGAACAGGTGGAGAACAATATCATAATCTGTTGTTCTTTCTAAAGTAATTACTTACCATCATAATCATATGAGGTGTATATAATTTACGAACTAGATCGTGGGTGTGCAAATTCAATTGGTTCGTAAATTGAATCAGTTTGTCAAACGGGGGAGCTTGATTCGTAAAACGGGATTTAACCATTTTGAATCTACTTGTAAGAAATTAATTTTTATTATTTCGAGATATTTTGCTTTTTTAGTAGCCAAAGCACAAAACTGACTTATTTGGCTCTTAATCAGGCTAAAGTGCGTACAAATTGAATTATTTAAAAAATTCATTGGAGTTTGGACATATAATTCTACATGAATAAATGGAGATCATTTCGTCATTTCTAAATATAAGAATTGAAACCTACAAGATTATAATATTTTGAAGAATTAGACTCGTAACCTTTCAAATAACTAAACGGAATTTTGCATTAATTTGAAAGGATGTTATTGGTCCTCCAAGAACTCCGTCGAATATAAGCCTCCGGATCTATGAGCGTAATTAGTGGTCTATTAATAGGTTTGGTTATATCACAGACCCACACCTATTTAATTAAATAAACAGAGAAACTTGTTGACTAAATTACTGCATATAACTCTTAACTTTTCCTATAAGTATACTGAGTTTTAATATTATTTGCATCCCTAACTGTTCATAGAAGTAAACGTGTGCTTATTTGTTCAGATGATATTGATTCTCCAAGAACTCCATTAAATTTAAACTATCTTTCAATATGCTACTTCTTACGGATTCAGATCTCATGTTATATTTTCCAGGATGCCATTGAAGAATAAGACGTCTATTGAACACAACACTTTATAGATCTTAATAACATTAGTCTACTAGAAATAAACCGCATAGAAACAATTTCTGGTAGATCTTGTAGATCTTACGGACTGTCTTCCCGGAAGTTCTTGGATGACTAGGGACTTTCGTTGTACTCATCAAGATTCTCAAATAAATTCTTCAAACAATTCTGAGCATACACCGAATTAAAAGTTCTTCAAAATGTAACAAATTATGCTCATTGATTTGAAGAACTATATTTCAGGAAGTTCTTGAATGACCGTGATTGTTCACAAGCATTTTTTGAAGGGACTCTATTTAGATTTAAACATATTTCATTGAATGACTCATAGTGCGTAATGCATCAATAATTGTCTACTAGGCACCTTATTACGCATGTAAATTCTGAAACCTTCATTGCAAGAAGTTCTTGGATGAATCACAACATCTCTTGAATGCAGCACAACAATACATCAACAAAATCAAAGCTACATATTGCTCTGAACTTTTTTGCATATGCAAAGATTTCATAGGTTAGTAGATCGTACTTGTAGATCTTGAAACTATATTCCAGAGTATTCTGAAGTTTAAAGCAGACATGACCAATAATATGTTACAAAAATTTATAGATTAGGCACGTCTGAACTAAGCTAAAACATAAATTGAAAGCAAATCAGATTATTTCCACGAAACTCATCATTCTAATACATAATTTCCCATTTAATTGTCTAAACTCAATTTACAAACTGCGAAAAATAAGTAACGTAAATTAAATTTACGTAAAAAGTACTTCATAAATTGAGGTTTGAGTGTATTGGATTGTTGGAAATAAAAGATGAAAGATCAAAAACAATATGGAGAATTAGTATGGAGAAAGATTGAACCGAATATTGTTATGTTGTTATAAGATCAAAACCATACCTGGAAAATTTATCGATTGACCAATCAATATCAAAATATGATCTGACAGATGGTGAACAATAGAAATAAAAACAAATAGTCGACATCCAGCGTCAAATCCTCAACTTCCAATGCTAACGAAGAGCTGCTAACTATTCGGAAAAGACTTTCAGCTGGAAGGCGAAGGATATAAGGGGCGATCCATTGATTACGTAAGACAATTTTCGAAGTTTTTTGACCCCCCCTTCCCCCATGGTAAGATTTTTTGTATGAAAATTAAAAATAAATAGTATTGCGCGTAAGAAATCTCAGTGGCCTAGAAAAACTCATACATAAAAAAATAACAATATATAATAACCGAAAATTACAATATGCACGTCTAAAGCAGAAAATTGCCATGAACTTTCAAAAGCTCAATCAAATTCTTTATTATTTGGAGTGAAAGTCTTACTAGAATATCAATTGAACCACCATGGCATTTATATCCTTTATTTTAAATAGAGCTATAAATCTTGCCCCACTCGAATTTCCCCATTTAACTCTACATATTTTCAGTACCATATTGAGATGTGAGAATTTGTTCGTTTCGAAATATGACTTTGGAATTCTCGCCTGCCTGGGCATCCTAAAGTTCTTTAAGTTTGATTTGTTAAGGAAATTTCTTTGACTTCCTCGGGCATAGAGTGGCATGGTGCCTACCACACTTTACACGAATGGCAATTTTTAAAATGAAAGTTGTCAGCTAATAATGACAAAAAAAATCATTGAACACTGAGAACAGGAGCAGGCTCTTCTCCAGCGCTGCAAAGGCTAAGAAGAAGATACATTTTGGCAATAAGGGTGAGTTTATCTCTTTGAATAAAGATGAAATGACGTTTGTATCTCATGAGTAACGGGTCAATAAATCTACATAGGGTAGATTGATTTCTGTTACTAAGCCTAACCACTGATGCCCAGAGAGGCCTCCCCACACACCTGGGACCCTACATATCGAACCCATCAACACATGGGCTGGGACCGATGACATTACTTCCCTTCCGAAGGAAGACGTGATCAGAGCTTTTATACCTCATAAACGGCGTCGATGGGAATTGATACCTGACTGAATGGGATGAGAGGCAATCATGCTTACCACTACACCACCCACGCCACTTTGACGTTTGCTTCGCCGACAAATTATCACTAGGGTTTTGTTTCTTGAAACTAGTGCTTTTTTATCTGACATTTCGAAAGGAACACGGAAAACATAATTGACCCAAGTTCAGAGTGGCCATCTGGAATATGTCCTAAGACTAAACTGGCCTTAAAAATCTCTATCATGGGAGGAATAAGCGTTTGCTCCTCTTTCTGGATAAGCGCTGGGAAAATTCCATCCATTTAAATGGCTCAAAGGATCTCACTGCCCTTTCCACCCTTGCTCGCGTAAAGGCTTCTTTGGCAACATTCAATGCGTCTCTTTTGGTACTTGAGTCCCATGACAGGAGCTCTTGTTGACCAGAGACGCCATGTCTGTTGCCATTAGTGTTCACGATCGCTTCAGGGATTGAATCAGGGAAGTGAGTCCTCAGCATTTCACTCAGTGTTTCTGTGGGATCCACAGTGAGCGAACCGTCAGTCTTTCGGAGAGTTCCCAGACCATTGGAGTGGTCTTTCGATAGAGTTTTATGAAGTCTGGCAGCTACGGGAGTCTTCTCAATGCTTTCACACATGAGGACCCATGATTTCCGCTTAGCTAGCCTTATTTCCTTGTTGTAGTCTGTCAGAGCCTTTCGGTATAGGCTCCAATCAGTAGAGCGTTTGGCAAGGTTGAACTCCCTCCGTGCCGTTTTCCTAAGCTTTTCAAGATGGTTGTTCCACCACGGAACATCTCTGCTCGACTTAACAGTTTTAGTCGGACAGCTCTCTTGATATGCATTAAGAATTTTAGTTTGTATAGAGTCAGGAGCCATTTCTAACTATAGAACTGTTTTGATATTAGGATTTATGATGTAGTTTTCGGATCGGAGAGTGGCTGAATAGGTTTCCCAATCAGTCTTCTTAGGATCTTTAACGATTTTGCAATAGTTAGACCCCCTTCCCATTCAAAGACTATGTGGTTGTGGTCTGACATAGATATTTCATCAGAAACATGCCAGTTTGTTATTTTGTGGGAGATGGACTGACTACATAAAGTCAGATCCAGCACTTCCTGTCGTATGGCGTTTTCATATGTAGGCTTGCCACCTGTGTTACATATGTCTATGTTGTTTGAGGATAGAAACTGTAAAAGGTACTCACCTCGAGGATTTATATTTGTACTTCCCCATACAGTGTGATGCGCATTCGCGTCACATCCGATGACAAGGGGAATGTTTTTTGTTTCACAGTAAGAGGTTAGCGCAGCAATCTCTGGAGGAGGAACATCTTCCGCGTCGCCTGGAAAATACGCCGAGCCCATGACGATATCAGCCTTCCCTCTAGCGGTAGGAACCTCCACCCTGACTGCTACGATGTCGCGTTTAATGAATTCTGTAATTGGAAAGCATTTTGTGTCATTGCGTATTAGAATAGCTGCTCTTGGAGAGAGCTGACTGTCATCATATATCAACTTGCATGAGTTTACATGAATACCCTGTATTCGAGATTGGTTGACCCATGGCTCCTGGATAAGAGCCACAGTGAACAGTTCTTTTGTGAATCTCCGGCAAAGCACATCCGTTGCGCTTCGAGCATGATGGAGATTCACTTGAATGATCTTAGTCATTTTTAGGTGTGCCGCAGTTTCCAGGACGGAGGTTGTCCTTCTTTGGATGCTGCGGATCATCTTGTATTTGTTTTGGATGATGTTTCGGGTGTTCGTGTTTGTCAATCTTCTTCCCTAGGCCAACCTTTTTTGTCTCTGTAGTCGAATTCAATCTTTTACCAGATCCACTGCTCTTAGATGGCACCAATCTGCCACCGCTAGAGCTAGGAGTTTGGTTGGAGCTTGAATCTTTAGAGACAGGCAGACTGGCCTTTTTAATGGGGTTTGATTGTGGGTTTTTGCTAGAGGCTGCCTTAGATTTCTCTTGGGGCACCCTATTAGTTGAATTTTCGTTCGACTGAGTGGTTTTGCCCTTTATTTTTCTCAGCTGTATTTCGCCAAAGCGATAGTTGAGGATAAAGTTGGATTTTGTTAGGTTCGCCATAGACGGCCCATCAACCGTAAATATCTGCTCGACATGGATACGCCAACTAGAGGTTGTGATCTTGTTTTGACTCTCGATGAGCGTTTTTATGCGCTCATCACAGTATTTCGCACTTTGGGGAAAGAACGCACGAATTGGTTCTGGACGCTGAATTTTCTCCTCGTCCATTGCTTCCAACTCGGCACCTTCCCAAGGGATGAGTGAAGGAGTTATTTCTTTTACCCAGTCTGCAGTCTCGAAATCCTTGCAGACAAGGACCATGTATCCAGACTTGCAGAGCAGGTTGCAGAATTTTGGTTTCATCGGCTCATTACGCTGTTTCTCCACTTTTAGCAGCAGGGCCTCCTGAAGAGCATCAAGCTGAGTCGTGGAAAGATGGGATATGGGAAAGTGTTTCGGAACAACTCCGACCTTCCTACGATTGGTCATGTCACTGTAGCTATGACCAGCCGTTTGGTTTTCTCCGCTATTTTGGTGACCGTCACTTGACTGCTAAGCCATTGGGCCATCGTGGTTGGATTGCTCAGCTCGATCTCTGGGATCCAGGCGTTTCTTGGTTCGTTTCTGCTTGGGGACGTCCTCACTGGTAGCCGAGTTGTCTAGGTCCGTCCTGCCACGTTTAGAGGAAGCTAGCTCATCTTTGCCCTTCCCGAGTTGAATGAGGGCTTCAGATCGACTCACGCCGCTCTGCATCAGTGCTTTAAACTTCTTCCTTTGTCCTCTCGTGAAGTTTATTTTTGTCGTCTGTTGATTATTCGCGTTGTTCGGGTGACATGAAGGATCCGTTTTGGATTCAGATCCTGATGGTTGAGATTCTGGGATGTTGATGATAACATGTATACCATCGTTATTATCGTCGTCCATGTCCAGTTGGGTGTCCGGATATGGATGGTTTGTTGAATTTTTGTTGCTTACTTCGGTTGCGTCGGTAAGCATATCCTCCTGCGAATTTGCGAGTAACTGCTCTTCGGTTAGCTCAGTATTGCTCTGCACGTCCTCCACTACCATTGGCTCCGACTGAGAGAGGCAGTCGACACCTTCAAGATTGTTGTTGTTTTGATTTGTACTCATATTTGTTCCCACGAGTCGCTGGGGAATAACGGTCCGCTGCATCATTGCCAAGCCGTAATGCAGTACTGGGGAGTTCGCCCTGGTACACACCAGGCTCCGTTCGCGATTGAGCATCTTTTAAACCCCCTCAACCATTCATCCATCAGCACGGGTCGCATGACACCTTGGAATTGGGGTAACCTGACTGGTGGATTTCTACCACCGGATCAGGCGATCCGTAGTATTATTCTTAGCCAGTTGAGTCAACCGCTACCGATAACTACACGGCTCTCTAGGCTGCTTGGAAAAGTTGCTGAAATTGATGTTCAACAACTTATTTGGCCAAGACAGCCACAACGGCCACAAACGGCCTTAGACTGAGTGATTTCGCGGCCTCCAAGAACATGGCCATACGTAGTACCTACTTCCAGCACAGCCTCCCGTATCGGTACACCTGGAGATCACCCCAACACACTGAATCGCAAATCGACCACGTTTTGATTGATGGAAGACACTTCTCGCGCATTATTGACGTCAAAACCTATCGCGATTCGGACCTCTACCTAGTGACGGTTAAAGTGCGCCAACGACTCTCCGTTGTGAAGAACGTTCGGTACCGACGCCCGCCACGGTGCAATCTGGAACGACTCAAGCTACCCGAAGTCGCAACTGATTACGCGCAAAGCCTTGAAGCAGCGTTGCCGGAAGAGGGAGAGCTCACCGAAGTCCCTCTTGAGGACTGCTGGAGTAGTCTCAGAAGCAGCCATTAAGCAGTGGAATGTGCCATTGGGTTCGTGGAAAGAAATCGACGGAACGGTTGGTTCGAAGAGGAATGTCAAACGGTTTTAGACGAAAAGAATGCAGCGCGGGCGATGATACAGCAGCAAGGCACCCGTCAAAACGTGGAACGATACAAACAGAAGCGAAGACTGCAAACCCATCTATTCCGGGATTAAAAGCGCCGCCTGGAAGAGTTGGAGTGCGAAGAGATGGAGCAGCTGCATCGTTCTCAAGTAACGCGTAAGTTCTACAAGAAACTCAATACATCCCCCAAAGGCTTTGTGCCACGAGCCGAAATGTGCCGGGATAAGAATAGAGGTATCTTGACGGACGAACGTGAGGTGATTGAAAGGTGGAAGCAGCACTACGATGAACACCTAAACGGCGCAGAGGAGGAAGATCAAGAAAGCAGAAGGAATGGCTTCATCAGTACGGTGGATGAGAGAGACGTGCCAACTACCACAATAGGTGAAGTTAAGGATGCTATCAAACAGATCAAGGAGAACAAAGCAGCTGGAAAGGATGGTATCGGAGCGGAACTTATTAAAATGGGCCCGGACAGGTTGGCTACTTGTCTGCACCGATTGATAGTCAGAATCTAGCCAGGATCTCAATATACAAAAAGGGTGACAAGTTAGAATGTGATAACTATCGAGCGATCACCATTCTTAACGCAGCCTCTAAAGTTCTTTCCCAGATCATTTTCCGACGTTTATCGCCACTGGTAAGCAGATTTGTGGGAAGTTACCAAGCCGGTTTTGTGGACGGGCGATAGACGACAGACCAAATCTTTATGTTGCGGCAGATCTTCCAAAAGTGTCGCGAATATCAAGTCCCTGCGCACCACCAATTCATTGATTTCAATGATACCATCGACCGCGAAGAGCTGTGGAAGATTATTGACGAGAATGGTTTTTCCGGGAAACTGACTAGACTGATCAAGGGAACGATGGATAGTGTACAGTGCTGTGTGAACATATCGGGTGCATTATCGGACCCGTTTGAAACACGCAAAGGACTTCGACAAGGCGATGGTCTTTCCTGCCTCCTGTTCAATATTGCGCTAGAAGGTGTTATGAAACGGGCGGCCTTCAACATGCGAGGCACGATCTTCAATAAATCCAGCCAGTTTATCTGCTTTGCTGACGACGTGGACAGCGATAGAGCTCGCATTGGTAGACGCGTGATGATCGACGGGGATTAGTTCGAGGTGGTGGACGAATTTGTCTACCTCGGATCATTGATAACGTCGGATAACAACTGCAGCAGAGAAATTCGAAGACGCATCATTGCCGGAAGTCGTGCTTACTACGCACTCCACAAAACCTTGCGGTCTGGTAAACTTCACTTCCGTACTAAGTGTACCATGTACAAGACGCTGATATGACCGGTACGGGCATGAGACGTGGACAATGCTCGAAGAGGACCAGCAAGCGCTAGGAGTTTTTGAACGACGTGTGCTTAAGACGATCTTCGGCGGAGTATGTGAGAACGGCGTATGGAGGAGAAGAATGAACCACGAGCTTGCGCAACTCTGCGGTGAACCCAGTATCCAGAAAGTCGCCAAAGCTGGAAGGGTACGATTGGCTGGACACGTTATGAGAATGCTGGACAACAATCCCGCAAAAATGTGTTAACCTCAAATGCGGCCGGTACAAGACGAAGCGGAGCGCAACGAGCTAGGTGGTTTGATCAAGTGGAGCAGGATCTTGGAAGTGTGGGGCGATCGAGAAATTGGAGGTTAGCAGCCATGGACCGAGTTAGTTGGCGTAACATTGTGGCGCACGTCATGTCTTGAAGGACGTAGAGCCAGCAAAAGTAAGTAAAGTAAGTAGTAACTGCAGCGAAAACTTGTTGATAAAATGTAATATGTAATTTTTAAGCATTCCTACTAAGACAGCATTGTAACAAGAACTAAGGTACCCCGGGGCAAAAGGGACATAAAAAACGATAGTTCAAACAAATTGTTCAATATAATTTTCAAATGTCAATATTTTTGAAATAAGTACTACCCTATACTTAAACTTTTATATCAATTTTTAATTGAGATCTCATGTATTGTTTGATACTCGTTTTTTTGTATTTTTTTTATTTTCAGATATCAAGATGATGATTGGATACCAAAATGATGTTTAGTAAACCCCCTCCCTCATCCCATTTTCAAGATATCAATACACTCTCAAATCTACATTATATTGCAGTATATGGCTTTGTTATGGTTTTTGTTTTACCGTATGAGCCTTTAGTTTTAGTTTGTTTTTGCTTTGTAACGTTATAAGAAAAGATAAAGAGGTTTTGTGCCTCTTTGAGAAAGATTTCGAAAGGAAATCACTCAAAGGGGTTTTTCCCTCTTTCAAAATTATTGGTTAAAATAAATAAATAAATAAATAAATATTTTTGAAATCCAACTACATGGTCACATTTTGTCTACATATTCAGTGGTGTGTGCAAGAAATTGATTCAGTGTTGATAGACTCACACTCAAATCTCAATCAATACGCTCTCCCGTGAGAGCAAACTCATTAGAGACATTTTTCGCAAATCTAACGCTTGAGATTTTGACGCAAAATCACTCAATCAACTCAAACCGTAAAAAATGATACAATCGCAAAACCCATCGAACTCTCGTGAAACCCGAATGTTGTTGTTAACGTTAGAAAGGATTACTATAATTTTATCAGACTAACAAGAAATTATTGCAGTGTGTGAGTTGCCAGTGGAAATACGAGACAATGAGTCAAAAAGGTGAGCCAACTCATCCATGATTTTTTGACATGCGTGATTGACAACTTACGCATGAAAAATCTCAAGGTTGAGTTATGAGAAATTGAGTTTTTCACAACACTGATTTGATTGAATAATTTCGAAATTGTGAAAACCTTAGAAGAAAGTTGTAAGATGAGCCATTACACGCAGTTATCTCGCTAAACGGGGCAAGTGGGACACATCCAGTTTCATGCGTCAATCCACATCATTAATTCAACCATTGCAATGATATGATTGATACATCATAGATTTTCAATTTTGAGTACAAATTTGATGTACATAAGGGATCAACCATAAAATACGTAAGGATTTAGGAAGAAAACGTATATTTAATAGTATGTCACATCACACTTAATATTCACTTTTCCGCGCCTAATATTCCTCACTTGAGGCGTAAAGATGAATAAAACATGTTCAAAATATATCATTTAAGAT
The DNA here is from genome assembly GCF_002204515.2 of Aedes aegypti. Lineage (NCBI taxonomy): Eukaryota > Metazoa > Arthropoda > Insecta > Diptera > Culicidae > Aedes > Aedes aegypti. The sequence goes on along the minus strand of NC_035108.1, from coordinate 278,138,673 downwards.
TTATTAATGAAAAACTAGCACGTAAATTTTCAATAATTGACGAAGTTGTAAGAATGTTCTGTTACCATTGTTACGTAGTGGAAAAATACATAATGGGATGGAATTGTTTTCCATAATTACTAGGTTTGGAATAAATAGCAAATAAAGTTCAATAAAAATATAAAAGTTTGCGTTCTCATGATACATTTCAAATTTCATCTCTGTCTAATTAAATTCATATTATATGTACACATATTAAACATTTAATATTTACACATTATAAAATCGGTAGAAAAATGGCAGAGATATGGGACAAATATGGTGTGCATGCGGCTCAGGTGAACCCAAACTTTTGCACGATGACTTGACTGACTGTTTCATTGATTCTGAATACTTTCCAGTTTTTTCCGCCAAAATTTCGTGAGTGCTTTTCAAAGAATATAAGATTACGATTCTAATGACACTTTGATTTAAAATTTTAGTCGATCCAATGCTGAGGAAATTAGCTATGTTTTTTCGGCGTGTTTTTTGAAAAATGTTACAACTTTAAGTAAAAATTTAGTATACAAAATCAAAAACATGTTTTTGGAAAACTACATACGTAGTAAGTATGGAATCGCATCATCTAGTATTGCAACACCTCAATTGAATATTGCAGCACCCCTCAAAAAGTTTAGCATCACCCGTAAGCTATTACACTAATGACGCAATATCTTGGAAACCTTACTTTCTAGAAAGCTGCGGTCTTCAGCAAAGTTGTTCAGAAGCCTTACGGCGTTCATCAGCTGAAATTTTTAATGCGCCATTTTGCCGCTACGTGGCGCTAGTGTGCATGTAAATTGGTCATATTTTAGACGGCTCTGGCTCATGAACCTGACCACTTAGAATGTTCGTGTCTTCAGCAAAGTTGTTCAAAAGCTTAAAAGCAATCTGAGGCAGCACTGATTGGTTAGAAATTTTGCCGCTACGTGGTGCTAGTGTGCATGTCATTTGATCATATTCTAGCAGGCTCTAGCTCATGAACCTGACCACTTAGAATTTTCGTGTCTTCAGCAAAGTTGTTCAGAAGCTTAAAAGCAATGTGAGGCAGCACTGATTGGTTAGCAATTTTGCCGCTATGTGGTGCTAGCGTACAGCTGAGAGAGGAGACAGCTCACTGACAGTTGGCATGTTTTCTTGCCTTCTTAGACTTCTTTCTTTAGGTCTTGGGTTGTGCACAACGGTCTAATGATCTTATTTTGGTCAAAATCATTCACTCATTATTGTTCAATGTGAAAAAGGTATGAATAAAAAAATCAATAGCAGTTTGCCAACACACGACTATATTTAAGTATTCAACTTTTTAAAATGTGCAGTCATCGAAAAACACCTAGAAAGTTTAATTACCTTTACCTAAATTCTGACGGTATTTTTCGCTTTGCTCTTCAAATGTGTGGTTTTCCAGTGTCAGTTTATGACAGGTTCCCTTGTCTTTTGGGAGCTCGCAATCTAAGCCATCTGTCTCCTCTCTCTCAGATGTGCAGGTAGATTTGGTTATATTTTCGCGGGCTCTAGCACATGATCTTGACCACCTAGAATGTTCGTATCTTCAGCAAATATTTAGAAGAAGGCATTTTCTACGAACCTGTTTACTAAGACAAAATTCAAAACATTGGGCCATATGAATAAAATGTAGTAAAGTTGAGTTTACTACAATCTCGATAGTAAACGCTATATGTGGAACACGAGTGGAATATGTTTGTGTCATTTTCCTTTCTACACCTTTCGAACATACTACAAACAACGCGTTGCTATGAATAAAGGTAGCATTTACTACAAAGCTACTGGTAGTTAGCTTAAGAGGTTGCTACGCATGCTTTGAGATTGCGAAATTGAGTAAAAATCATGGGAAAACGATATGAGTTTTGATATTTCGGAAGGTATTTTGAGTTTTGCTTAGGAGTTCTGAGGTGACGAAAACATTCGCCCCGCCAATTCTGAGATTCCGGTAAGATTACTGGCAGTAGCAATTTGTAATTTCTTAGAATTCTGTGGGTATCTTTGAGACGGTATTTCTGTAAGAATCTATGAGATTGCGGTGGGATTCCTGCGAATTATTGTGTGAATATTTGTAATTCTGAAAATCAATCTTTGTAATTATTGTAAAAAGATTCCATTGATCTCCAGTTCCGTTGGAATTTCAAAGCAAAGCTTTAATATAAACCTTTTGAATGTCGGTAAATATTTTACAGATTTCAGTGGGATTTTTTGTGAAATCGATAAGAATTTTAATAATTCAAAGGGAACCCTGGATTTTTAGGAGAGATCCTCATTGAATTCTTACGACTACAAATGGAATCACTACAATTCCCATTAAAATCTCTACGTTCTAAGTTCTAGAAATTCCAAGGATACTATCAGAAACCCCACCAAAATAACAAGAATATCACAGAAATACTTAGAACTTCCGGAATTCAGCATGCTGTTAAGAAAACACACGGGGAGCATCAAAATTCTACCTCTCTAAATTATATTCTCAGTATTGGTGCTAGAAAATATGTAATTCCTAATTTGATAGCTGTAGTCTCAAGATCTCTTCATAGATGTTAAGCTAATATTTAAAAAAAACATCAATCGCTGGCGTTGGCGAAGACCGAAAACCACTCAGAAAATTCTTTGATATACCATCATCATAAAATCATAGACATAAAGAGAATACCAGACTAATCGCAAAATTACACTACAAATCTTGTCAAATTACAGCACCTTCATGATTTTGTGCAAATTGTCGCGTAATCGATTAGATTCCATACATTTCCGCCATATGCATGATTGTATTAATTTTAAGCGTCACTCTGAATAGATTGTTTTTTACGTGCAGAATCACTCTGCACCCTGAATGGAAATTTCTTAATGTGCAGCTTCAGTCACTGCTCATGTTCGAAAGTAGTAAGTACTACATGTTCGAAAAGTTTTTTATTCATACCAAAAGTGTAGTAAACCTTGTGGATTTTGTTTTTGAGTAGATGCTACATGTAGTAAAGTTCAACGTTTTTTATTCATATCACCCATTGTGGAATATAATACAGTGAGGACCCGATTTTGTCAGCCCCTCGATGAATTTTAGGCTGACAAAATCGGGTCATTTTATTATGTTCCTGTTTTTCAAATTTCGACGTGTTAATGATTGCTTGTGAACCGCGTCAAGAACTTGCATGGACTTTTAAGAGTTCATTGAAAAATTACGTAACGCAAAATTTGTCAATTTGTCAATTTTTTAATTTTTCTTTGTACCGCAACACTATGTAAGACCCCCTCCTTCCCCTGTTGCGTTACGTACTATTTGAACGGTCCCAAAGGGGTCAATGACCATTAGCGTAGCCAGGTTTTTTCACCAGGGGGGGGGCTTGAGAAGATCGATTCTTAATATTTCATTCACGATTTTCACGACAAAACGATCATTATTCATTACACTCTTTATGCATGAAAAATAAAACTATACAAGATACCCACCGTATTTTTTTCATAGTAAGCTTAGTAAAGTCCTAGACGCGTCTTATTTCAATGTTGAGTGACGGGTCTATTTAAAGTCTTGCAGATTTACCTATTCCAAAGATTCGATTCGTTGTGGTCCCTTTGATCGGCAATTTTGCTTTGTCCAGTAAATCAAATGGAATCAACCTGAGTTCCTAGTTATACATGATCGATGAATTATCTAAAAATTTCTCACAGAACACAGAAATTCCTAAAGAGGTTCATATTAAAATTTCTCTTGATTTAGAAACTCCTTCGAAATACAGTAAGGACCCGATTTTGTCAGCCCCTCGATGAATTTTAGGCTGACAAAATGGGGAACCTGACAAAATCGGGTCATTTTATTTTGTTCCTGTTTTTCAAATTTTGACGTGTTACATGGTTACATGGACTTTTAGGAGGGCGATGGACTTGGGCGTAGCCAGTTTTTTTATCAGGAGCTCCCCCTCTCTCATATTGGTAATATCGATTTTTAACACTTAATAAAAGGCATTGCCATTGCCCCCTCTAGCTACGCCCATGCGTGCATCACATCAAACATCATCATCAATTTTAATGTAAACGTGGTAAAACATGACGATATCAATTATTTGACAAATTTAAAATAGACTGACAAAAACGGGTCAAAAAGCTGACAAAATCGGGGGTAGACAAAATCGGGGGCAGACTAAATCGGGGGCTGACAAAATCGGGACAGTACTGTAGCATAAATAATAGCCTCGAAGCTCTTCTTGGAATTCATTTTAGTATAATTCAAAGAATGTTTCATACGGAGTTTTCACATAATTTTTCCTAAACAGTGTATAGTCCTTCTCAAATTCCCGGTTTTTCCCGTCTTTTTCCCGGTGGATTCCAATTCCCGTCTTTTTCTCGCTTTTCCCGTTTTTCCCGGTTTGGTGGCCACCCTGACACTAGTGCCATGTAGCGGCAAAATTGCTAACTAATCAGTGCTGCCTCAGATTGCTTTTAAGCTTCTGAACAACTTTGCTGAAGACACTAACATTCTAAGTGGTCAGGTTCATGAGCCAGAGCCGTCTAAAATATGACCAATTTACATGCACACTAGCGCCACGTAGCGGCAAAATTGCTAACCAATCAGTGCTGCCTCAGATTGCTTTTAAGCTTCTGAACAACTTTGCTGAAAACACGAACATTCTAAGTTGTCAGGTTCATGAGCTAGAGCCTGCTGGAACATGATCAAATAACATGCACACTAGCACCACGTAGCGGCAAAATTGCTAACCAATCAGTGCTGTTTCAGATTGCTTTTAAGCTTCTGACCAACTTTGCTGAAGACACGAACATTCTAAGTGGTCAGGTTCATGAGCCAGAGCCGTCTAAAATATGACCAATTTACATGCACACTAGCGCCACGTAGCGGCAAAATGGCGCATTAAAAATTTCAGCTGATGAACGCCGTAAAGCTTCTGAACAACTTTGCTGAAGACCGCAGCTTTCTAGAAAGTAAGGTTTCCAAGATATTGCGTCATTAGTGTAATAGCTTACGGGTGATGCTAAACTTTTTGGGGTGCTGCAATATTCAATTGAGGTGTTGCAATACTAGATGATGCGATTCCATACTTATGGCGGGTAGTGTAAGTCTTTGCCTTTCGAATGCGGCTTAAAGAGCTTTAATTGGATGTTTAATCAAAGATATATGGACAGAACACTTTTGTATGTTTTTGAGGGGATGAACCCAAACTTTTGCACGGGAGTGTAGGCCTATTTTTTGTCGAAAAAAAATACTCCTAAATTCGTCATCGATGCTTGGCTACCAACAACTTGGGTACCAACAATTTAAATTACTACACTTGATCACGAAGATTTCTTTGTCACATTCTTCACTAACTAAACGAAGCGGTAGAAACAATTGATTTTCCACTGCAATCATTATTAACTTAATTGACAACACACTTTTGACAGCTAACTTAAGTGTTTTCGCATAGCACTGATATCGCTTCTCCAGCCTCAATGCAACCTTAAACATAGCCCTTATTCAGATATGTTGACGAGTTATTCCCTTGCTCTGAATAATATTCACACAGTTTCATGTGGGGTAGTTGTCAAGGTAAGTGGTTATAAATCAGTGAATCCCAGTTCAATTCTCAATTGTTCATTATTAATAAACTTCGTCTTTATATTCCAGCACACATCTCTACTATGTGTTTGAAATTGTTAATTGCTGTATGCATTGATAGAACCCAAAACTATTCACCTATAAATATTTGTTTCGTTTATTGTTGAATAATGGATGAATAAGCGACTGTTAAGCTTTTGATGGTTGCCACCTGTTCTAAAAATAGAACTATCGTTATTGAAAGAAGCTTGAATAAGCGCATGCTAGACCTTTAGTCAGCCTTCCATATAGCTTCAATTAAGCTTAAGATTGAATAAAATCGCCAGAATTAGATGTTTAAAAGCTGTATAAAAGTGTGTGGAGGCTATGGACAGCTTTTGTTCAAACAAAGGCTGATTTGAATTAGTTATAAAAGCGTTTAAGTAGCTTCAAATTGTTACCTGGGTCCTGTTGGTTGTTTCCTGAATGCCTGGTACGGACATCGACGGATTTTTTTTCGTGATCTTTGTTAGATTTCAGAGAAGAATTTTAACGGCAAAAAATCTAGTAATATCAGTAAATTCAACACGTTCCAAATAAATGAATTAAGAATCCCTCCGGTTTTTGTAGAAGCTTGAAAGAGGTCGCAAGTTTGAAATGGTTGGGAACCACTGATATATACCATAAAATTGAGGTCATATAGACCCTTTGGGTACTACACTGTTGTGATGGAAGAGGAATTGTGACAGAGCACTATGCGACTATCACAGGTCGCTGTCGCTGAATATACTCAGCGAAATTGAGAAGCTTAAGTCATGCAGGAATTTGTTTTAGGGTCAAAAAAAAAATTGTATAACAATAATGGTATTTACGGAACCTCTAGAGTTGAATGCAATGACACCCACGTTACACCGTTATGACTTACGCACGTCCAACAAAACCCCGTTGTAAGGGACATGGCTCAACTGCAGGCTGCACTCACACGTCCAACAGATAAAATGCCTAACAACCGATACGTGTCCACTCCAGCCCCTGGATCGATATTTATTTAGTCACGCAGTTATTAGCACTTCAAAGTATATGAACATATTTTTATGAAACCAATTGCCATGCCCATACCAGGCAGGACACACTTCCCTGCAGCATCGATGACCATTAGGCCGATTACGTCATCCATTACGAATTGTTCAAATTGCATCGCATCACCATTCGCAGTCGTACAAATGCAATCCAAGAGTGAAAGTTTTGCGGCGACAACTATTGTAATGACATTGCAAAATATGAAGACGACAGTCCGTTCCAGCAGAGCTTATAATTTACTATAGATTTTTAAATTGGTAATTGTTTACCAGGCAAATATGGCATCAACGATCGGTTCAGCAATAGGTAAATAGAATTTGATTGCAAGTTGAATCACATGTTTGTTGCATCAGTTGAATACCCAATCACCAGTATTAGGTAGGTCTGCGCAAATGCGCGGGGTCATTCGAACGAAGCATGAAGCATGGCGCGTTCACCTTCTTTGACACGGTGAGTACCATCTTCAGTAAGCCATAGATGTCCGACTTGATTGAAATGTTGTTTATGCACAAAAAGAAGTTACTGGTTTTTGTATCAAGTGGCTAACCTTGCCGTTGCTGACCGATAATGGAAATAGTTGCAGAAAATGTGAACTTACTGACACAAGGTGTCAAGACACAAAAGAGTAAAGCTGATTTACGCGATATGCAAATAACAGTTTACCTCTCAACTTAACCGTTCTTATTCAAAAGATATACATTATGCATTAAAGGTGAAAAATTACCAATGACTTTGAAAGCTTTTTGATACCATACCTAGAATGGAACAATGATTTTTTTTGTAAATTTTGCTATTTTAGACGTAAAACTTATTTCAGAGAAAATGGTAGGGGAAGGGGTGGTAAAATGAACACCTTAATTATATCTGATTCCGTTCGTTTTCTGACAGAAAAACGAGGAATATGTATAGTTTGATTTTATTTTGTTTTATGGCTATAGCGGTCATGCGACTCAAAGCTAAAGGGAGTCTATAGAAGCAAATGATGGAAACGAATAGGTGCATAGGCGTCGCAAGGGAGCGACAAGATTGAAAATTTTTAAATAGGTGGTGAAAATTGAGCAAGCCATTTTTAAAGTCAGTAAGCATCGAAGCGTCCTGTATTTTGCCTAGCTTCTCTACTGGAAAAGGGTTGGCTCAAAGCTTTGAGCTTTGCTACCAACACAGGCAAAAAAAAAGTAAAAATATATACCAATAATTTCATTATAGTTTATATCTTTTGACAGATACGCGTATTTCGACCTCAACTGTAAGGCCGTCTTCAGTGTCGAATCTAGTACAATCCCAAAATATGCATACAAAAACACAAGAAAAAAAATTTCAACGGGTATACAAAACAGTTCCACTACAATCAACGAGGTTCTCGCAAAATAGGTAAGGTATATATAGCATCCCTTCTACAAGCCATTATTTCAAGAGACTAGCTAATCGAAAATTTTCACAGATACCCGTCATGAATTTTCTACGAAATCTTTTGAGGATCTTACCACAGAATCTGAAGTGAGTAGAAAATCTCACCAACAATTTCACTGACAGATTCAAGACGATGCAGTATTTTTATTAATGTAAGTTTTAACACTATTGACTCATATGGCGCGAAAGGGTAAAAAATTGTAAAACTGTATTTGGGGGGCGAAAAATCTAGAAAGGGAGCGGAAATGGGAGAAATTGAAAACAACGATACATAAAAATTGAAGGAATCAGTAAATTTGATGGATGAATAACCATTTCCGCTATTTAGGTGAAACTTTTCATATTTCAAAGATAGCCATCACCATTGCCAACTTGTGCCCCTATTCGCGTTTACAAAGACACTAATCTGAACAATATGCCCTTTGTAAGATTTGTGCGTTCAAAGTTTTAGTACACTGGTTGTTTTGGATTCCAAGGTGTTTCACCTTTACTAATTCACCTCTATATGTTTTATCTTTAAGATGATTATAGAACGAAGCCACACCTCAAATTTTCAAGAGCACAAGTCTTGAAAACAAAACAGTGCTTCCCATTGAAAATGTATCCCATTGGTGACCACCAGCAAGCAAGCAAGTTGATTTGATTTTCCACGCGATCTGTTGCCAGATTCTCCAGTCTTGTGCACTTGAAAATTCAAAGTTTGGCTTTGCTTTATAATCACCTTAAGCATGCTCATTTTTAATTCATCATGAACAAAACTTTGACAAACGATTGTTTGAAACCAAAATGTTTCCATCCTGTATCAAAATTTGTTTCAACTTATGTGAAGTTTGAAACATAAATTGGGAACTAAAATTCTCCTCAAAGATAACGTAGAACTGTATGATTTACAGATAACATAAAAACATTTACAAAGTACGTATTATATAATAGTGTTGATTGTTGGCATTCCGTTTTTCGTGGACAATTTTTTGGCATTAGGCATGCAGAATTTTTATTTTTATTTTTTTAATCATAAGTTTTGAACCGCTTGACCGATTTTAAATTTTCTTGGACGAAATGAAAGCTTAAAATTTCGACTTTTCAAGAAAAACCAAAGGGGTATTGCTGTTCTCATTTTTTCTTGAATGTTCAGAAAATTTGACGTTGACTGTAAAATTTTCTGCAATGTATGTTTTTTAGTTTTTAAGATATATTTTTTTTTTTTTTGAAATAACAAATCAGTCATTTGTTATCGGCACACACTGTAGGTCTAAGCGCATTAGATATTTCATTTTAGAAAAATCATAACTTTTGAACTTGTTCGTACTTAAGATATTCCTGAGATATTAATACTGTCTGCTGTATACGCAGAATGGAGCGACTTCCCGGACTGTGGACTGATTAACTTATTATTTTATTCTTTATTTACAGGATATAAAAAGCAGCAATTCTCACAGACTGCCAATTGCCCATTGCACGGTGACGTCATCAGAAAATCGCTCTCTTTTCCTCCTTCGGGAAATCTGAAAGCAACGGTGCCAGTACCTGTCAAAGTTGACAGCTACTGGCACCATTGTTTTCATGTTTTGTTAAAGAGCGAAAGAGAGAAAATTTCGTCGTAAAATGAACTATGCAGCCTTTAACAACTTAATTTTAATCTATTGGAATCAATGTTGCTGAACAACGATCGGAAACGCGAGGCACGATGAATAGGGTCCTAAAGCCCTGTCTCAATTTTAGTACCAAACGCTTAAGTTTAGGGCAGAAACACATGTTTACTCAATTTTTAATTGATTTTCATTGGTTTAAGTACAAAAACATTTTTTTATGATTTTGTCACACCTTTTGGTTTAAACTCAAATGTTGGGTATATTTTGTTTTCCGTGTCCCTTCCGAAATGTCAGATAGGAACAACCCCAGTGTTCAAACTATATGCCCTGTGGCATTTTTGTCGAAAAAGTGAATGTCAAACAAGATCACAAGTGTCAAGGTTCATATTCGAAACCATTTTTAAAATTGAAGTTTAAAAATGTTATAGTCGTTATTTGAGCTGGAAAACTTGCTAAAGTAGTTGTAATAACATGCTCTTTCGTATTATTAAATAAAAACAAGAATTCATTAAACATTTTAGGACCCAATTTTCGTAGGCATCAAAACAGAATCTGCGAATAAACACAAACAACCGTTCGGGCGCTTCATTCGTTCGTGTTTCATTTTCCATCGCTCGGTAATGTGAACGATACGATCCACGCTGCCTGTTCTTCACGAAGAGCAGGAAAATATTCATTTCGATCATCTTCATACGGGCTCGCAACAATCACGCTAAACTTGCTCCGCTCAAAAATAAGTGCCAAGCACACAAAATTGGCCTCTTTTCGTGCAGCACATATTCTGTGCAAAGGGGCTGTACACAGTTTTGTGCAAACGGTGGTAAACAAAACTGAATGAGTGAAATGAGCACAGAGGAGGAACGTTTGGAATGCGGAATTCACTTCCAATTTTAAAGTTTTTCAGAGATTTTTTCATTGGAATAGCCGAAGTGCAAGCAAATGGGGAAAAAACATTCGCAGTTGCGACCATCTTCCGGCTTTTCGCTAGAAAACATCTCAGAAAACTCCCCATCTTACCAACGGCCAACTGTTTGCGCGGGAGATCATTAACAGTTCCGTTTCCATCGATCTCCGCACAGCCGAAGGCGTTATTCTGTCAATATTCTGTTATTCTGGCAACATTCTGTGAGTTGCCGACGCGTTGAACTCACAGAATGAGTGCGACCTACACAGATTTTCACTCAGTCAGCCAGTTCTGCATTGGTTGCCTCATTCTGTGTAGTTTTAATATATGCGCTGCGTGGAGCTGGCTTAGCGTGGAGTGTTTGCTTGACTTTACGAGAAGAAGCAACCTTGCAATGAATCACCAGAATGAACAGCGCGTGGATAAATGAACCCTACGAGTGGAAATGCTTCGCGAACCACTTATCGGTGTGTTCATTTAGCTTCTTCGGCGTTGCATCCGTTCGCTTTTTGCGATGCTCTTCGTGACGCAAAAATGAAAAATGAATTTTGGCGAATGTTGGATCGCGAAGATGCGTCGATCATTGTTCACGAAGAAGATCCATCGCAATACTGATTGGAACATCATTAGTTTCCACGGAAAAAGGAAATATTCACCTCTGTTTCTTGATCAGAATAAGAGTGTGTCAGCGAATATTTTAAGTAGTGGTCACACACTAATCGGCATCAAACAGTGTCTGGGGTGTGTCTGTCTTGTTTTCGTTCCACGAACGATGAATGTCATGCGTCTTGCATGATTGCAGGCGCATAAATGGAATGAAATTATGGCTCTTGTATCAATGGTCGTTGAATTTTCCAAAGCCTGGGAGGAACCAAAAATCTGAAGGGATGTCATGTTGGAACATCTCGAAAAATTTCTAGAGTCACCTTTAGATTTTACTGAAGAACTTTCCAGGGTTATTTCTGCAGCAATTTATTAATTAATTGGTGGACGAATCCCTGGATAAATTCATTCAAGTGCAAATAAAAAAAATCACCGAAGGAGTTCTTCCAAAAATTCATCAAACAATCTCTGGAAGAACTTTTGGTGGAACTTACGGAATCCCATCTGAAAAATCAAAGTAGCGAATGATGATTCTATATGATGTTATGAAAACGTCGTACCGGAAATGGTTCTGAAATATTCATTAATAGTCCAATCCAATCATCCATCGCTACATGCTCTTGTGTCTAGAATTCCACAAAAAAAAACTTTGAGTTCCTCTCTAGAGTCTCATATTTTTCGTTCAAAGCTACAAAAATAAAATCGTTTCGAAACTGGATTCTTTAAGCATTTCTAAGTGGGGGTGACCAATTTCGCATAAGGACGATTCGCATACGGTCGCTTGACATAATGGATGTTTCGCTTAAAGCAGTTTCATACAAGAGCAGGTGGCACTTGGAAAAAGGCATATAAATCACATTATACCAAATATTCAATATGCCAAACGTCCGTATGCAAAACGTCTATATGTGAAATGTCCCACCCCCTTCATAATTATTGGCTTTTTTGGCATAATGCATAATGTGTATTTTTTTTTGTAACACTAGAAATCGCAGCATGAATACGTGAGGAGACCTTCTTTAGTCTAGTGGTGACGTCCACGGCTACAAGGCAAGCCATGCTAAAGAATCGATTCCAGGTCGGACCAGGATTTTTTTCGTAATGCAAATTTCCATACCTTCCCTGGATATATCCCAAGTAACATTTTAAATTTTATCTTAGCCTTAATGCAATTATATAGTGTATATTGATAAAGCTATTTATAAAACTGGCTTGTTGGCGGAGATATCTTCAAAGCAACTTTAGAGCCGCTATTTGCTGTAATTGACCCATTTATAAACGGTTATAACTATCGCTTTGTAGAAACCATTAGGGCAAAAGCACACAAACCATTAGGGCAGAAATCATAGTTTAGCCCCAGCCGTTGTTTAGGATTTCCTATGGGAAAACTTACTTTTGCAAAGAAAAATCGCTAGAGATCGCCCATTGATCTAAATACATACTTCGAACGGTATTTTAATGATGATGAACATTGTCAGCGAAGTAATCCGTCTACTGAACTCAAAATATTCATACTGATTGGCATTGTAAACGGTATTTAATCCATTATTTTTACGACGGGCGTATGGCCAAATCCGGTACTTCTACCCTATTAGATAATGTTAACTTAAAAATACTCTAATTAGAGAAATAACAACAACCTTAGAAATAGGTTATAATAAATATAATCATTTAGAAATAGTAAAAAAAATCATCTGGAGCCTCAAGCCGTAAATATAACAATTGACAATTGTTTTAAAGTGTTTTTGTTCAGTTGAGAACATCTATAGGGTCAGTTTCTCCTGATTCAGCTTTCTGTATCACCATACTGAATGATGACCATGAAACTAGAACTTTTATTCTAATATTACCTCTACAATAGTGTGTAGAATGTTTCAAAACTATGGGTAGTATCACTTTTCTTTACAAAGATTTCGATTAACCAAAAAATGACCCTAATGCAATAAGTAGGTTAGGGGCCGTCCAAGTTATGGGGGAAGGTGGTTTGAGATTTCTTATGCGCCATACAATTTATTTTCAACTTTCTTACAAAAAATCTTACCAAGAGAGGACGGGGGGGGGGTTGAGAAATTCGGAAAATTATCTTCCATAGGGAGCCGGATCCTATTCTTGACACTTTAGATTCACTTCGGTAGTAGGGTTTTTTGAAAGCTATTGAGCTCACATTTGGCCAAAATATGCGTCGCATTAAAGAGCTTCTTATTGCAAAGTTTAAGACATTTCGGCCGAGAAAAACAACCCATGCCAAAGTGAATCATGGAAGTGCCCAAGTAGCTCTGCACCCTAATTAATAAATAACCCCTTATCAGCTTCATACCTACTATGTGTAGTATAGTGTTGTGTCATGAGATAAAGTAGACCATGCCCGAGAGATGTGACAGGAGGATTGGTGAATAATAAAGCATTGTTGAGAGTACTCCGAAATAAACTGTTGGTTTCTGTACTCTGCTACATTCTGCATATGGGGCCCAGATAGCCGTAGCGGTAGACGCGCAGCTTTTCAGCATGACCATGCTAAGGGTCGTGGGTTTGAATGCACGATCCATGATTCGCTGGTCGAGGACCTTTTCGTAAAGGAAATTTTCTCTATTCCCAGGGTATAGAGTATCTTCGTAACTGCCACTCGATAAACGAATGCAAAAATGGCCAATTGGCAATGAAAACTCTCAGTTAATAACTGTGGAAGTATTCATAAGAGCTCTAAGCTGAGAAGCAGGCTCATTCCCAGTTGGTACGTAACGCAAAAAAAAGACCAATTCTGCAGACACGATGTATGCATATACTAAACTGAATCCATCAAATAGCACCTAGCAACTAAGTCATGAACCAAACTCCCACAATGGCATTGAGCGGAAGGAAGCATCCAGACGGTATCTCTCACCCCAAAAATCAAAATGATCATGGATTCCACTCGTGGTCGTCGTCGTCGTCTCATTCACTTTGTCTAGCAGCGGCTTCCTCCAAGGAGGTTAGGATAATTTAACATTTATTTGTCTTAAATCGTTTGCCTAGCCGTCATCTGAAGTGGTTCATAACAGGTGAATCGTGATGCATCAACAAAATCAGATGGCTCCAACAACGGACGCCGCTGTTATTGATGAGGAATGAAGTTGGCAATCAAGTGCGTTAGCAACAGACAATCGCACACTAGTTCATAATTGAAAAACGTGCGTTTTTTAGTTTTTGAGCAAGATTTTAGAAGGGTGGTGTTGTGATGTTTTGCTTTCTCGAATCGGGAAGTGGAATTCGAGGAAAACGGTCATTCTGGAAGTGGCGTTCGGTAAAATGTCATTAGGGGAGAATATATTCGGGGAAAAGTAGCACAATCTCTAAAATACGGTTTTGACAATCAAAAACTAAAAATGCACGTTTTTTGAGTTCTGTACCAGTGTGTGATCGCTCGGTTACCCCCCATATAGAAATACGATGACCCAGAGCTGATTTACTTTTGTCGTGGGCCTTGAACTAATCAAAAGGGGATACTAATTACACGCTGTCCGGTACAATTGACTAATTGTTAACCATTAAATGCGTCAGAGATTGAACTCTAATTGTCGGTTAAGCGCCCACCAACGAGGTGAATCGGAAAAGATGCTGTGCTTTACCATCAGGAAGTTTGCCAAAAAAGTAATGCATATAACCACACATATACACAATGATGTGCTTTTTGAGATAATCGATTAATGGTGAGTCGACTCTCCGGTTCAAAAGAGGCAAGTCATTCGTTCATGAGTCTAGATCGTTCTTTTTGCGATCGGAACAAGATGAGTTTTTTTATAAGCATTTGAGCTAGTTTTTTGTTGGGCTGGATACGAAATGTAAGCAATATTTAGAGGAGCATGTCGAAATTAGTTTGCAAACATCACAAGAGCCGTTCATAAATCAAGTGGAGTTTATTGGAAAATAAGAGGACTACTCTTCATATAACTATTATTAAATTAAGATGTTATGTGCTGGACAACACTATCACCTTGATTTGCTAAAACAAAATAAATGTATTATTAACATTTCATTCGCCACTTAAGTTTTGCTTTTTCTGGTGAATTTATTCCTTTCAAATATAAGGAAAAAATCTTTTTAATAATAGTTAGAAAAAATATTTTTATTGATAGTTAGTTTAATTTTTCTATACACTAATCGTAGCGATAAAAGATGGCATCGATTTGTGCACAGAGCTATTTAACATTTGCTCCAATGATTCAACACTGGATACTCTTCGTCATTTATAAGCATTAATCCAGGGAGGCAGCTTCAGTATCATCTTCCAAAATTTATTTTAAATCCTCTCCCTATTAGTACAGCACACCATATGGGCGCCCTGAGAATTTGTGTGGAGATCAAAACTTGCTCTGTAAACAAGGTTTCGATTTTCTGCTAATAAGAAATTACAGACATTTTATATGTTTTTGACTGAGTTTAAAACTAAACTTTCAAAACACACAGATTGAAACATCACATTGAGGATATTTTAATCTGTGTGTTTGAAAGTTTAGTTTTAAACTAGCATGAAGCCTAGATACTTAACTTCATCTGAGAAATTTATTGGAACCCCTCTCATCGAAACAACATGTATACTTGAAGGTTTCAAATAAAGGTATTTTGGTTTGAATGGAAATATTATAAGTTGAGATATGGAAGCAAAAGAAACAATCTTTAAATTTTGCAGGCATGAAGGGAAAATATCAATGTTTTTGCATAATATCATAGCACACAGACTTCTTTCGTAGAGGTGCCAGTGTCATCCACAAACAAAGATTTTGACATATCTCATTCTCACTTTGGTTGCCCGATTGTCGCAACTTTGTAGTGACTTTTGAAATCCCAAGCAACTTGATTCCCAATTGAGGTAGTATTTTTTTTACACTTTCTAGCTGCATAGCATATTTTAAGAATTCTTTAAAATTTTCAAGGTTTTAACGTTTTTTAAAAAGGCTTACAGCCAGGGTCGAATTAACAGATTTGCATTCCAAAAATCAGTTTGAAAACAACGTTTTTAAATTTCTAACTAAGTCTAATTTCACTTTTTTTTATGACACCGAAACGTTAATGCTTTCAAGAGGGTATTTCTTCACAAAAAGTTTTCCGGCCGGGAATCGAACCCACACTTATTAGCACGATGCGGCTAAATGCCTGGTGACACTAACCGCACGGCTATGAAGCCCACTTTACATTTCGATATTACAATATGGCTTCCAATCATTAATGCAAAAAAACGCGTTAATCTTCAAACTACAAAACGTCGTAACTTTTCCAAATCTAAATCGTAGGAATTTCATAGGAATTCGGAGTAAAAGTCTCCTATTTGAATAGCATGCAAACCACCATCGCACCTTTAACATTTGTTTGGAATTGAGCAAGAAAACTTAAAATGTTCGAGCAAATACAAGACAAAACGTCGAATGCAAAAATGTCGAATCCCAAAACGTTGAAAGGGACGAAACGTCAAAAGTTGTAATTATTCAACACCAATTTGGAATTATTTTCCTGATATTCTTCTTTGCATTGTGGTGGATTTCACATCGTTCGTCACATAATAAATTCTTTATTCTTTAAAAAGAGAATCATTCTTTCAAGTTATCCTCGTTTTCTTCCAATTCTCTCCTTTCGAAGTTTTGTCCTTTCGACATTTCGTCCCCTCGACGTTTTTTTTTCCTTTCGACGTATTGGCATTCGACGTTTTGTCACTCAACCGCCCCAGTAGACTCAAAAACTCACGATAATATTCTTCTTCTTCATGTTCTTCTTGGCATTAAGTCCCTGATTAATTAAAGCCTGCTTCTCAGGTTTCTAAAAGGTGTTCTAAAAGCGCCTACAGTGACCGGCGAAAAATAAGATCATTTTGTCGTTTTTCATACAAAGTGGCCAAGTTTGGAAACTTGGAATTTCAGAATCCTGACTACTTAGAAAAATGGCTGCTTCGACATATGTAGTTGTTCAATAGCACAAGCGCTATTTTAAAAGCAATAAGAATCGGAACTTGAAACTTTTGTTTTGTGGACATCTCTAGCCGGATATATAAAGCCTTAACACTTAGAGAGATGACATCTTCAGCCAGATTTGTACAGCAGCTCGAGGGCTATCATTATTTAAGCTATGGGATTCGAAATTCTGCCTTCAGGAGGCGCTATTGATCATGAAACTTTTTGTTTTGCGGATATCTTCCCAAGTAACCAAATTGCACTTTAATTTACAATTCTTGCTAATATTATGCTATCATAGAGCTGTCATGCCCTATATTGGCCGTATAATTACTTGGGTTCGGATCCTGATAACGAATAATGATTATGATTATGATAACTTAGGCAAAGTTGTTCAGTATATCAACAGCTATCATTATTCAAGTTATGGGATTCAGAATTTTGCCACCAAGTGGCGCCAGTGAGCATAACACTTCTGTTTTGCAGAAATCTCAGGAGCTGGCGGGAGATGGCGTCTTCGGCAAAGTTTATTGTTCTAGCCCAGAGATTCTAGATTTTTCCATCAAGTGGCACTAGTGAGCATGACACTTTTGTTTTGCAGATATCACAGGATCCAAACTAATTAGAGATATGGCACGTTTGGCAAACTTGTTCAGCAAGTCAAGGGTATCAAGTATCATTGTTCAAGCTTTGCCGAAGACGCCGTCTTCCTAAGTGGTAAGGATCTTGATATTACAATACAAAAGTTTCATGTGCACAAAAGCCGTCTGGTGGCAAAATCTTGAATTTCTTGTCTCAAATAGTGATAGTCCGAAAAAATCCGAAAAACAAAAATTCCATGCACACTAGCGCTGCCTGGTGGCGAAACTCCGTGTCTGAATGATAGTGGTCATATTGATGATATATTGACCATTATCGATTTAACTCTATAAATGTCATGTTCGATTGGCTCCGATCAGATTTGCTCCGATAGTTCTATCCGGCAGAGGGCGAATAGAGTGACTGTACCCAATACCAGTCGTAACCCGACTTGTGGATTACAACAGAGTTGTAACCAATTTGGTTACTCAGTTAGCGCTTTTTTTCTAACAAAATTTGTTATAATTTTGGCTGGTTAGTAGTTAAAATAGCAAAAAATATAACATAATTTCTTCTAGACTGAACAAAATTGAAATAAACTATGTAATAATTTAAACAAAAATGTAACATATTTTGTTTAAAAACAAACAAAAATATAACTCATTTTGTTATTTTTCATAACATAATCTTTTATGACAAATATATCTAAAAAGAGCTGACGATGATTTAAAGAAGGTTAATTTCCTAATTACAATATAGGCTTAATTATTGCCAACGGTCTTGAAACCAGTAAAACTTGAAAAAACAGCCTGTGTTTAAGAGAATGAAAAAAAAAATCTGATGAAATCATTGAAAACACTTGAAATCCTGGCACACCGTTGGTAATCAAGAGACGAATCAACCATCAGCTTAGAATCTCGACGCGATTTGTGGAGTTCACATCTTCGCCCTGATTTGATTTTATCATTCTTTTGCAGCACTTATTTAGCGACAAACATGACGTCCCGCCACGTCATAAAAATAAACAAATTACTGATCAGTTGATCAGCTGATCAGTTATTGGGCCACACTTATGAATCCTACACATCAGCGATTTATTGATTTTTTTTTGTAATTCGGCCGAACGGGTCGCCCAAATGGCATTCGGCCAAATGGTCGGACATCCTTTATTCCCAACGAATTATTAATGAAATTTCCATTATAAAATGATTCTGAATCCACCAGGAATTGAACTCAAATACCTTCAGCATTGTGCATAAATCTAACTTGGGATGATCAATTTATGGTTCCTATTAAAAAAAAAACATTTTTTTTCATAAGAACAAATTATGATTACTAAAACATTTTATCTCCCATAAGTGAATTCAATAGTAAGCAAAAATTCTCGCAATATCCAATGCATGAACTGAAGTGAATTTTTATCAAAAATCAAACCAAATTCACACAAAATTTTGGACATTCTAGACCTGGGTTGCGGTCTATAGGCTCCTACCAAGGCATCGAATTTGGGACGAACTTTTGTACAATCTTGTTCACGGTTTTATTATTATTTTTGATGGGAATCTGAAATAATTTTAAACGCATTTAAAAAACTTGGTTTCAAAATCTTAGACTGTATTCTTAATGGTTTCAAGGTAGAACTAGACGAAATTCTCACTAAATTATAGAACAGCGTAACAAAAATGACATTTATGCGTATCTAAAGGAACAAATTATGTGTCTCTAGTAGATAAAGGGTTTCTTAATCTGATGGCATTCTTAAAAATATCCCAGCACGTCACAATTTTTAGCTACAGGTCGCCAAAGTTGTAGAAAACACTGTTTTTTTTTATGTTTACATAAAATTTAAGGTATGATTTATCAAACATTTTTGTGATTTAATCTACCAAGCATGCAAAATAGTACTTTAACTTTCATTTTAGATGTAATTTGGTTGAAATTGCACGATTAAATTTAGCTTAAGCCAATTTTTTCAACACTCTTGCTGTCCACATATAAAATTCTACATTTCCCTTATATGGAAAAATACAATGCTTTTTAAAACCATAGAAAAATAACGCACCGCATAGAAAGTATCATAAACTTTGTTTATAAGTATTATTATACACATAAAGTTTGAATTCTGTGGCAAATTAAGCAAGTAAATTGCCTTACAAGCTGGCAAACTTGCATGCAAGTTGGCTAAAATGGTCGATGACCGCATTTTTAACTGCCAATATTTTGAAAACAACACGTGCTATGATATTTTTGAAGACGACTATAGATTCAGCAAACCTTAATTGAGTGAATAGCGGTATTTTGGTGCTTGAGACAAAAAAGTGCCCAATTAGAATAGGACTTTCGAAGAGTCTTTAAAAATTCTTTTCTCAATTCTTACTGTATTATGGCATCTCCAGCATTTTTTTTTTTCAAACTTCTGTGCAAGACTATGCTGCCCATAAATGCATGTCAGTCCCATGTTTGTCGGATTTCTTATTCAAACGGGTATGTTTATGGGCAGCATAGCATGATTACAGAAGGTATTCTCACAATTTCCAGCAGCATGCGTAGAAGCTGTTGCTATTCGAATTCTCTAAAAGATTCTTCAACAAGTCGGTACATTCATTGACTTTCGTAAAACAATTGTATGTGCTTAAATAAAATTTACCCGCTGTGCAGAAAGGTTAGGAGGGACGGACCTGGTGTAGTGGTTAGAACACTCGCCTCTCACGCCGAGGACCTGGGATCGAATCCCATCCCCGACATAGTCACTTATGACGTAAAAAGTTATAGTGACGACTTCCTTCGGAAGGGAAGTAAAGCCGTTGGTCCCGAGATGAACTAGCCCAGGGCTAAAAATCTCGTTAATAAAGTCAAACCAACCAAACCAGAAAGGTTGGACAGGCCTGAGCTAGGCAGTGAGGGTTAAAAGGTAATAAAGTGAAACCTCCATGAATCGATGTTCCATGACTCGATATTTCCAAGAGTCGATGGTCCCTTCAGATATCGTCAACTCATGGAGGTTCGACTGTAATTGAGTTTTAAACTGTACGGTTGTATGATTACATGCACAAAAATGTATGCACTATCTGAGTAGTTTTCGCTAAAATCAGAACGCCATTGGCACATATAATTGAAATTCTAATTAGTGTCACTCACCACAAACTAGAAGAAAAACGCTTTGCTTGACTAATATTGTATATTGGGCCTGATCGCAAAATTAGGAGGAAAAAAATTCGCTTGCAAAGATGCTTTTAGAACAAAAGGGTCTTTGGCAAAATTGTAACCTACACAGTTAAAAATAATGAAGATTACACGTCATGTAAACTTCATTTATGCGATGTAAACATGACGTCATGTAAATTTTAGTCTGAAATCATGTAAAAATGTGTTATATGTCATGTAACCACACGGAATCCTGATAGGTTACATGACATATAATTGAAGTTTACATGACATATCATGTAAATATCCATGATTTTCCACGCTCCAATTATGTGCATCATATGTCTCAGAAATTTACACGTTTCGTTCGAACTGTGTATGATTAAGATTACAAAATGTGGAAATATTTTTGCCAACTTTTGTGTTTCCAAAGTTACCGTTTGAAAGTAATCTAGAAAGTTGTTTTTGTTCAATTTTGAACAATTCCTGCGAAAACGCAAACCTAGTAAGTATACTGTAGCCCTTGCTATGGCGTTTTCAATGATTCAAAATAGGGTGGTCAATAAAGGGAATATTTTGACCATTTTTACTTCAAATTCTACTGAAGTTACTTCTACAGAGCTTCATAGCTAAAGAAAACGCGCATTTTGCTGATTCCATCCATTCGTTTTTTTTAAATATGACCATTTGTCTTTACAAAAATCATGTATCTTAGAAAGGGTTGAAAACAAGGAAGCAAAATACGCAGGACCTGGAAGGTGCAGCTTAAAAGTTTAAATCAGGCCGCCCAACGTCCGGCCTGCGGGCTACATCCGGCCCGCGGATTCATTATGTGCGCCCCGCGAAGAGCCTAAAGACCCTTCTCATATCTGTCCCAACTTGATATTTGAACATTTCAAGGCTAATTATTACAACTTCACATTCGCCAATTTTAGGCATTTGTATTTAGGGGCCCAGATAGCCCGTAGCGGTAAACGCGCAGCTATTCAGCAAGACCAAGCTGAGGGTCGTGGGTTCGAATCCCACCGGTCGAGGATCTTTTCCGTAAAGGAAATTTTCTCGACTTCCCAGGGCATAGCTTCGTACCTGCCACACGATATACGCATGCAAAAATGGTCATTGGCATATTAAGCTCTCAGTTAATAACTGTGGAAGTGCTCATAAGAACACTAAGCTGAGAAGCAGCCTCTGTCCCAGTGGGGACGTAACGCCAGAAAGAAAGAAGGCATTTGTATTTTGAAGATTATCTGCATTATTATTTTTCCTAAATTTGCTTGGTTTATTTTCAAGCATTCAAACTTCAGTTTTAAAAAAGAAACTCATTTTTTTATAATATTATCGACAAAAAGTCAAAGGCCCAACACAGTCTCCTCACTGAATAATAATATCGATGTATACTGAACATGAGATTCAAAACTGTTAAACAATATAACAAATAATGTTTGTAAGACATATCTGCCAGACGTCGAAGCAGATTAATAGCATACCCAATTTAAGCCATGATTCTCACATACATTTCAATAAACTAGGGCTGGATTCTCACAAAATTTTGAACAAAGTTGACGCAGAATTTTGGCATGATAATCACAGGATGTCATGGCATTCTAGCAAACACCGAATCCGTGATATTGTCCTGGGAAAGTTTCTCACACAATCTTAAAAGGAATTTCTTACAGAATTCTGAACATGGGAGGCTTCCCCAGATTCTAGAATAGGATTTTAATTTAAATCTTGGTTGGATTCTGACGGAATTCTAAGGACAATTTTCACAGTATTATGTGCTATATAGGATTTTCAAATAATACTAGCTGAGATTCTGACTATTTCTGAGAAAATTCTAAGATTGATTTTTATGAAACCCTAGAAAACATACTCACACAGTACATAGTAGAATTTTTGAAAGAATCTTGAGCTATATTCTGATTATATCTTGAGCACAATTCTCACAGAGCTGTCGGCAAGATAGCGGAGAATCATTTAGTGAGACTTACGGCTATTATCGACTATTATCGGCAACCAAATTTCAAACGCCAAATATACAGTATTTTTCTATCAAAACACATCAGTGGAAACATTCAGATGATTCTTTGTTCTGCCCGCTTCCCGCTGGCGAGATTTCCGAGACTAAACAAACGATATCGCCGGAGATGTCATCAATTCAAATGAGCACGCCACAAAATGCGACTGATTTGGAGCTGCCGAAGAGATTCACCAGCAGTTGTTATGGGAAAGTTGCCGAAGAGATTGAGGCTGCCGACAATAGTCACAATGACAAGGGATGTTCGCAGCGTTCTTAAAACGTTTCCAAAAGCATTTTGACAAGTCTGTAGGTGTGAATCGATAGAGGATTGAGCAACGCATAAATGTAAATAGACAAACACGGAATTTGGCTGCTTATATCCGAGAAAATTACAAAAGAAGCACGGCATCGGCTTAAGCTGCCGAGAATACGTAAGTTCCTCTATCTATTTTAAATCTCTTGAAAATAAATTCGAAGGAAGAAGAGCATTCCCAATAACGAACTCAAAAGACTCCTAAAATGCAATAACCAGCAGATCCGCGTAAAGCGATGCCTTCAGGCTAAGTGGAAACCGATGGCTATTTATAGCCTTTGCAGATTAATACCCTCGGTGGCTGCAGCGGTTCCGCGTACGGTAAAGTACCCCCAATCGCAACTTCGGCAAACCAACGCAACAGTAGTCAACCGTCGCCGATCATCGAGGAGTGGACGATGGCAGCCATCAACTGTAGAGCAGTCCAAGAATATCATTAGCCGTAAGAGTAGCAACGCTCTTGATTATAATTAGCCGGTACGCTATGATTTTACACGTGCCTCTGCTCTAAGCTGACGAAGACGTGTTATACAACCACCTTATTAACCTATTTGTATTTTTTTTTTCGACTGAGAAGAGATACATTACGCTCCGATATCGATGAATGAAGCCGAAGTGGACATGTTCTACAAGTGTAAGGGTCCTATGTTCAAGTACAATGTTGCAATCTACAGTATCCGGAATGTTTCATAACTTCTAATTGTTAGAATGGGATCCGCATTTGCTAGAGCTGATGTCATATGCTATCAATAAATATCAAACCGATAAATATTATTTGCAAATTTGAGATGATCTTTTAGATTGGTAAGTGCTTAACGTTTATATCAAACCAATTGTTTTTGAATTTTTATTCAACTAATATAGAAAATAACACTAATAGTAATCCAAGCAAAATTGCAAACTCGCCAAGTATGAAAAGCCATGTTATAACGTCAATAATAGTAATAATCCAAACTATTCGTAACTGATCACCGTGATATTAATTCCCACGATGAAAAAAAGATCGATAACGCGTTAAAACCGTACACGCACTTTTTACCTTAGCTACCTTAAATCGTTTATATGCATGAATGCCTCCGCGGGTGCCCCGAAGAGTTTCCACCGTTTCAGCAGTCCATTTCCCACATGTGATTTGACCACACGACGCGAACATTCTTCAGCTACTCACTCAGCCACACTGTTGTTGTTGCTACTAATACTGACAGTGAACATTAGTGAAGTGCGGTTCATAGTACCACATCAAATTTAACAATTTATTTTACTCATAATTTTCACTGCTACATATTGCAGTGCATTTCTGCATTTATTTTATTTTTTTATAATTTTTTATTAGTATCATTTTAAACAATACATCCATTTCTTATATCCATTATCGAGAAAAAAAAAATCTCAATTTACTTTACTTAAGTTAATCGTGGCAGTAGAAGATTGCATCGATTTTTGGCTAAAATTATTAATTATTTTATTTGACATTTGTTCCAATGTTTCAACATATTCTATGTAACTCATTAGTACTATACCAGGGAGGAAGTTTCAGAATCATTTTCAAAATTTCATTTTGAATCCTCTGCAGAGCTTTCTTCCTGGTATTGCAACAGCTTGTCCATATTGGTACAGCATATAACATGGCTGGCCTGAAAATTTGCTTGAAGATCAAAAGCTTGTTCTTAAGACGATGTTTCGATTTTCTGTTAATAAGTGGATACAGACATTTAATATATTTTTTACACTTGGCTTGAATGCTCTCAATGTATTTTTTGAACGTCATTTTTTTATCTAGCATGCGCCCTAGACACTGAACTTCATCTGACCAATTTATTGGAGACCTCTCATCGTAACAACATGTCTACTTGAGGGTTTCAAATAAAGAGGTTTTGGTTTATGTGGAATATTATATGTTGAGTTTTGAAAGCATTAAGAGAAATCTTGATTTTGCAAGTAAGATGAAAAGGCACCCAAACTTTTTTGCAATGTACTACAGATGACACACATGCTTCGTTCTTTGGCGGAGAGGCCTGTGTCATCCACAAACAAGGATTTTTGACATCCCTGAGGTAACTCAGGTAAGTCCGACAATATTGTATAATATTGGCCCCAAAATACTGCCTTGAGGAACACCAGCTCTTACAAGTTTTTCAGACCTGGAGTTCTGATAATTTACCTGGTGTATGATTTGACAGATAACTTTGGATTATTCTAACAATGTACGTATGTATGTATGTATGTAAAAATGCGAAAAATTTATGAACGTGAATTTGGATGCTAAATTAGCGTTATTTTCATTGTTTTCATAAGTAAATATAATTTCTGATTACAGTACTATATTCTGACGTGTCCTTGCTTTCTAGGACGATTTTTTTAATATTTTTCTAACTAACCTAAATAATGTATGAAAGCAAAAAAGATTGAAGGTTTTGTTCGATATAAGTCAGAAAAAGCGTTTGATCGTCGTATACTCTGGTGATAAACTTTCCACATTCAAAAATCACACTTGATTGTTGAAAATGTTCGTTTGTTTGGTATCATAGGATAGAGGAGGTCTTAAAGAATGTGTTTTTCATGGTCACAATTAAATGTTTTGCCAGGGTCGTAGTTTTAGGATCATTTGCGTCTTATGGGTTTGATGTGCCATTGTTTTTTGTTTGAGTTCAATAAAAAATAAATACAGAGGAGTATAAGTTTTTTTGGAGGAAGAGACAACTTAGATCTATTCAAGCTCATAGGTTTTGAGCAAAACAGAGCCGCCTATCACACTCTTAAGAAAGTTCAACCACGTTTCTCCAATATGAGCCGTTTATTCTAAATTATGTTTATGTCTCCAGCGCTCCAGGTATGAATCCATTCTATCATTTTATATGGGCGAATGTTCGAGAGAAGATCTGTGCTGAATCTCACCTCATCGTTGATGTTTCAAAAACTTTCATCACAAGGATATTGCACTCGATAACTGCATGATAAAGTTTGAAGGTATGATGTCCATTCCTCTCTAGTAAGGTGAAAATGACAAATGAAAATCATGTCCAAAATGAAAAACAGAGTCTTAACAGGTTAAACAATACTAATAATGAATAAGATTTTTGTTTAGTTTTCATTTTCCATATGAGAACTAGAATAAAATATGATATAACGACTTTCGCATTTTTTTATGGGCCATACTGTACGTTGGAAAATTAAAGTTTTAAAGTTTTTTAATCAAGCTTTCATGTCAAACACTGTCGAATGCTTTTCCTATATCTAGAAGACCAACCCCAGTCGAATTGCCTTCAGATTTGTTGGAACGAATCAAATTTGTTACACGTAAAAGTTGATGAGTGGTCGAATGTCCATGGCGGAATCCGAACTGTTCATTGGCAAAAATTGAATTTTCGTTGATGTGGACAATCATTCTGTTCAAAATGACCTTTTCGAAAAGTTTACTGATGGAGGAAAACAAACTGATTAGACGATAGCTAGAAACTTCTGCAAGATTTTTGTTTGATTTTAAAATTGGTATAACCTTAGCATTTTTCCATTTGTCAGGAAAATATGCTAGTTGAATACATTTGATAAGAATGATAAGCTACTTTCTGGAAGTTTCTTGATGAGGATGTAGAAAATTACATAATCGCCAGGAGCTTTCATATTTTTGATTTTTTTAATAATAGTTCTCACTTTTTCCAAATCAGTCTCCCAGGAATTTTAGAAAACGGAGTGTTGCAGTATTGTTTGATCCTTCGATCTTGTTGCTTGCTCCTGCGGGAGCGGGCGACGAGGGCAGGATCAAACATGTCGTGTGTCGTTCGCGTACCATGGTGGAATAGTATCGCGGATCGCGATCAGGGATTGAATCCTAAGAAAATTGAGAGAATCTCTCACGTATCGCTCTCTGTAACTATCATAACATGCTGCACATTATGAGAGATTGTTTATCGTATACTGCTACAACTTTGATCAGATTGGGGGGATAGTAGTGCATGATTAAACCCCTCTAATCAAGCTCCAAACCTGGGGGACACTATTGCTACTGGAAGTTCGTGGATTGTTTATCGTGCCAGTAAAGAAAAACACCTATCCCCAACAGTAAACAAGCGAGAGAAATGGATTTTATCATCGCTCTCTCTTTGGGGCTCTCGCTCGCTGCTTCCATTTATCAGACTTGTTACACCTTGCGATACAATGACGATCGTGGACCGCAACAGATGGGATGTTTTTCTTTGCTTGCTTTGATCGTGCTTCATACTCAAATGAGAGCGAATTCTACAATGCCTGATCGCGATAGTAGTGTTTGATCCTTTGATCTTGTCGCTTGCTCTTGTGGGGCGAGCGACGAACACTTGTTCGGCGTTTAATGCTTTTATCGAGTAATATCGCGAATCCGATTAGGCCCATCCATTTCAAATTATATATTTATCGTTTACCAAAACGAATCCTTTACCCAAACCTTTCCCATATCCAAACTCCCAGTGTCTACTTGTGGAAGTGCAGAGGACTCTTCGGCTTCCATAAAGCAAGTAACACGTTTCCCTCCCATCCCTCAATTGACCTGCATTCGGACGCAGCAGGCGCAGTTATTGTTTGTTGTTATAATGAGAGCACCAGTACTTACACATTGCGAATGCTACTGATCCCGTCTGATAGTGTCTTGATTTCTTTCTGCAAATCCTTCCATACAATTTTCATAGCAGGATCGCGATTACGTTGAAATTTTACTTCACATTTTGGTATTGCAATGCTTCTTGCTTCAACGATGAAATTTGTTGAAGTATCGAGTGCATTGTCAATATCAAGCTTTGTTTGCAAGGAAATGTTAACATCAAGATTACCATCGATGTATGTTTTCTATGTATTCCAGTCAGCTCAAAAAAAAATTGCTGATAGGATTGAGAATCCCTCCATGGGATATTTGAAAGCATGTCCCTGATCAAAATCAAAATCAGCAAGAAAAACCAGTTGGCTACAAAGGTGACTAGAGTCGGTGGAGACCAAATCAATCATGGAAGGGTTTCTAGAAGCGGAAAAACAAGTAGGGCTATCAAGGTATTGAATTGAGAAATATCCTGAAGAGCACTCTAAACTTCTGTCGTTGGAATTACTTGGCGAATTATTCATTGAGCGTTTGGAATTAAAATCACCAATGACAAATTTTGTTTGACTTATTGCGAGTCAATTTCCACAAGTCATTTTGAAGCAAATTAACTTGCTGTCCAGTGCATTGAAAAGACAAATAGGCAGATATGAAAGTATATTTACCAAGCTGTGTTTCAACAGAAACACGAAATACCCAAAGTTTAAAATTTTGGTTTCAAATGACGAAAAAAGTTGCTCCACTACATCCTCCATCCAAATGATCATTACGAAAATAAAAAAGTTTGGATATATTTTGAGATAGTTCCAGGTTTCAAGAAAGTTACAGTAATAACTACTATATGGATTTTATTAGCTGTTAGACAATGCTCGTCCTCTTTCAAAGAACGAGCATTACAATTTAATATATTAAAAAAAAATGTATCCATTAGAGAAACGTAATCCAATAACAATTGTACTAGTAAATTTTAAACCAACTTGGACTGCTGAAAAACGCTACCGTTCATCTGTCTGGAAGCGTCTCGACGATTCGTCTACGCGAAGGGCAATCCCAAAAGATAGACTTATTGTTTCCCCTTGCAATTTGCGCATACCAACTTTTTGGTATATTCCTTCACGGAACAGACGTCCTTAGCGTGAGAAGAACCTCCATGAATCATGCATTTAGCTTCCAATGTTTTGTACCATGACCCCACTTTTGGCACCGCCGGCACTGAGTGAGGTTCGGGAAATTTCCTCTAGGTTTCTGGAAATGTTCCCATGTTACACGAACATCGAACATAAGTCTAGCTTTTTCTTTTTTATTTAGATCACTTTTGTTAAAGTGAACTAAATAATATTCTTGAGAAAGCCATTCCGACATATGCCAGAATGGGGTTTCTTTTTCATAATGATTACTTCGATTGGAGGAAATCCTAGTAAATCACGTATTCCTTTTTTGTCCTGGGTGACTTAGAGTCTCTTGAGAGACCCTTCATGACGACCTTGAACAAACGTTCAAGTTTGTTGTGATATGTAATATGTCATATGTCATATGCTGATTTTGATCAAACGTTTCTAAGGCTTGGTTACGTCTTATTGTTATTGAACTATCAAAAAATAAATTCGAATAGTTTGCTACTTAGAGAGAATTAAATTTCCTCAAGTTCATCTAAAAACAATGATCCAGCAGTGCCGAAACATTGAACAAACTTATCAAAGCTAATACTAATTTCCACTATTGGAAGAAGACTGTACCCAAGACAACACGACTGAATCAATTCAATCCGCACAGGTTGGGCGTTGTGGTTGGTGTCAAAAATATGGACATGCATGGGCACTCCATAAGCTCTCAGCATGTGCCGTCAACAGCCCGTAGCATTTCACGCTAGTTTAAACATTATAACATTTAAATTTTTCGAGCCTAATAGGTTCCGATCGTGTTTGAATTTATGTAATACATTAATTGTGTTTTCCGTGGTAGAAGAAAAAAATTCACGCACGGCAGCGGATTCCATTGTGTGAACATGGAACGAAAACTTCGACCAAACATGTTTTGCCGGCTGCTAACGTGCGATTGCGGGTTGCAATGAAAGGTCATCTCTGATTAGCGTTTTGGTTGTTTAAAAATTAAGATTTCTACCGTCAAATGAACAAAAACTCTATAATATTAGCCATTTTGCATAGTCTGCATCAATTTGTCGTTGAAAGCTAATGCGTTTGATATCCTAATCATACCAATCCGAGCCCTAATTACTCCAACATTAACACATACCGATAGCTACTGGATGCACACAAATAGCACGCTAATCAGATTCATTCACGCGATTTTTTTTTTCTTTGATGCGACGCCACAATAATCGAGCCACTATAAGGTAATAAACATAAAAAAACCGAAAGTTTACCGCCAAGAGGCAGTCAAGTGAAGCATTTACGATCAGCACTTCCGAAGTGGTAATGGATTTGCGGGCTCTTCGAGCGGGTCACATGCCCAGAAATTAGTGTGATAGGTAATGTACGTATGAAAGCACATAAGATGCTCTGGGGCGTCTGGGTCCACTAGGGCAAGAAATTACCGAACTTTTTTGTCATGATATTTATACCGGTAATGTAAGAAAATGTGCCTGAGGCCATGCAAACGACTTATGAGATCGATCCGTAGTTCATTTAAAATCAATAGATTCATGATATTAAGAGTCATCTAGATGATTGCAGCAACAGTTTTTATATGGTTTATTAACCTTTTATTCTTTATCCGTAAAGTGTATATTAGAGATGGGCGACTCACTCGCGAATCGTTCAAAAGAGTCGACTCTCAAAAATGAGTGAACGAATCACGATTCTTTTCAAAAGAGTTGCGATTCACTAGCTCTGCAATATTCGGAAGGGAGTTCAAGAATTTTTGGGTTGGATTTATCGCAATCAAGAGTACTAGATATAATAAATGTTTGGAGTAGCTTCATACATTAGAAATGATATCATTCAGAAAATGTGACGTTACGTTTATTTATTTTTCGTTCATGATTTGTTTTTGATTTTTTTTTTTTTAATGAGTCACTGAATCAATAAAAAGAGTCGATTCACTTTTGTGAGTGAGTCACCCACGATTCGCTCCCACAATTGGACCAATTTGCCCATCTCTAGTGTATATTGCCTCAAGGATCACTTAATAACAGTGAATTTGTTAGTTGACCACTGTTGTAGTTTGTTTAAGCGTTGACGAGTATCCAAGATGCCAACAGGAACCTGCATCTTATGGAAAAAGTGCCTTGGAAGTCCCTTGACGATCAAGTAGACTGAACCGTTATGGTTGAAAAGAATTATTCAAGTGAGCTATGAATAGAGATACTAATACAGTTAATAATCGTTCATTGCAATAAAGCTGTGGCGTATCTAGTGAAAAACTTTCATCAATCGGACTTAGTCTTGAGCTATCCAAGAATCTATAACAAAGTTGGCTCTGAAAACATTGATAAATTGTGTTTAATATCAGAAAGTGGCGTTTGCCTTTATTTTAGGTGGGCAATTATTCATTACACCCAGGCATGGGAAAAGTCATTCATTCACGTTCTTCTTTATGAATCCGTTCGGTGCGCTGTCAGGCTCCAACTGTTCATTCGCAGTCGCATGATTCCTCTCCCAGTGGAACACTACGACTCTAAATACAGATGAACTACCGAAAGAATGAGCACAGCGAATGACTAACGCAAAAGGAAATGAATCAAAGCGATCGTAGTTCGGGTGTTTGTTTTAGATCGCAGGATTGTCGCTCAAACATTCACAAGTGATTCAATTCTTGATTCGCAATCGAATGCGAAATTGCATTCATTCTTTCGATCCATAGCATTGCTGTTTGATTCCGTAAGTTGTGCAGCTGATGGTGCGATACACGCATAGGTAGTGGAGATGATCGGGTTCAGGTTTGAAAATTTTATGTTGTTCAGTTTTGGGAGCGGGTCGGATTTGAAAGACTAAAAAATAAATATTGGGTAATGGTCGAATTCGGGCTTGAAAAATATCGGATTGAGGTTGGGTTTGGTAAGCATCAAAAACAGATCTACAATCAGAACGCGTCTTTATTCATCAGAAACGATGAATGTATATACCATTTTTTTCAAAATCGATTTTTATTAGGGTGTTTCTTCCAAAAGCAAATCGGGTTCAGGTTTAAACACTGGTATATTTTCGGTTTCGGGTATGGTATGGGTTTGGTAATCAATTATTGTCTCGGGTTCGGGTCGGATACGGGTTTGAAAAAATAAAATAAGGGATGGTACACAAATTATGTCACGCTAAATTTCAACTTTTTTAGCCTCCTCTCTCCCCTTTGTCACACTTTTTGTATGAATCCTCCGCAAATTTTATAAGGCTTGTCACGCTTGACTAAAGCCTCTGCGGCTACCGTAATTTCGGGTGAAATTGATCATTTTTCACGGTTTTTCTAGTCTGTTTTCTATAATGTTTACAATGCCAAACAACTAAATGCAGGAAAACAAGTACGAAGATGTGCCTCATCGACTCATATACCGAAATTTTCTAACAAATGTCATTTTAGTGTTAACAAATATCTCTAAAATAAAAAATCAGGGAATCTCATTTCGGGGTGAAATTGATCACTTGTCAATGTCATTATTGTTAGTTTTCAAAACAACTCTACATGATAAATGTGAGCTCCCTGAATCCGAATATGCTTGTAAAATTCTTAGCAATGCAATATTTATATAAATAACGAATAGTTAAATCTCATGAATTACGCGGAAAACGCCTAAATGTATGCAATTTCCTAAGGAATTCAATAATATCTAACAGAAATTCAATTATTTCAACCATTTGAGCTAATTGGAACGAATTTTGGTAATGAAATCTGGTTTGGGGATATATCTCAAGCATCCTCACAAACTTTCAGGTTTATACTATGTTCAAATCCTTGCTTAGAAATAGAAGTTTATAGGTGTTTGTCAATACTGCACCGTGCGTGATTTTGAAATTTTACATTATTTTCATAGTAATTAACATTCTTTAACGCAAAAAACTTCACAACACACAATTCGACAATAGTTACGACAAACAACGTTCATTTTCTGCAGCTTACATTGATATTTGTGCTCCATTACGAATAAATAAAATCGTGTGATACGATGATCAATTTCACCCTTCTGATCAATTACACCCGATTTTACGGTACTTTGGACACTTTTAGAAATCAATATTGATTTGATAATCGTAGATAATGATTTTTTTTTTAATAAATTATTGTTCAGTGTGATATTTTTGAACGTTTTTTTATTGATAAACATATATTAGAAAACCGTTTAAATCTAACACTTTATCTTTACAGCAGAACGTGCTTTCAATATTTTTTACTTTGCAGTATGATATTTCTAGTTTACCTTTTCTACTGGAACTGTCAGTTACGAATGCTTCATTGTTTAAGTTGATACAAACGGATGATGTAACTGCCAAGTACTGCGATGATCAATTAGTTATGTTCAAAAACATTCGTTCTGATGTCATATGAACGCTATGAAGAAGTATCACATTAACAAGCAAAATTTTAAATTTGGGTGAAGCTCTATGGTTCTCAATAGTTTTAAAATGGCGTAAGAGCAGTTCATTTTAGCATTTGAACGATACAAAAAAACGTAAAATGTATAAACCAACAACCTGATAATGAAATAAAAGTTGTAAAACTAATACCTTTGATCAATATTACAGCAATATTATTTTGATAAAATTTCAATAGAACAACCATTTACTACCTAAAACTATTATCAATTTTAATGAAACATGACGACTTGATAGTTTTGTGATGCTCCCAACAACTTTCCACTATTTGTGAAAAATTCAAGCAATGTTTACATAGCAAATACCTTGAACCTTGTGAATATTTTTTCGGGCTTTATAGAATTATTTTTTTGTTTATCATTTTATTGTTGAAGTTGTTCCAACAAATTTTCATGACTGATTGTAGAGCATATGTTGGTTGTTAGAAGCGCCAAAGACACAACATGTATGTTGCAAATAAAACCAAAACGTGAGTGTCCGTCTTTAGAATCCAAAGTCTGGCGGTATTTTTCAGATGTTTAAGATTCATTATTTACAAAAACTTATGTAATATTTGGAAAGAATGCTGATGTGTAAAAATATGATCGATGTTGGTTATACACTTTCATATCGCGACTGCATTTAAAATCCGGTATCAACGAATCACGTAAATATTTTTTTTTTTTTTGCGTTGAACCTAACGCCCGGCATAGAGTGCTAGACTGCGAAGCGTACCCTGTTCGACCTAGCTCCGATGCATGGATTTCAAGAAAACACGTTTTTGCGAGCCAAAAACACAACATTTTTGGCCAATTTGCTTATTTTGTTTTTCTTTTTGTTATTTTCAAACCCCTATTCCCTCTGCTTGATAATTTCCTAACGCTCATTCAAGAATACCCTACTTCGTTTAGCATTTATTTTAATAGGATGCGTGCATGGTGCATGTTTTTTCTTAGATTTAAACAACATAACTTTCTCTCGTCTGCCAAGCCAACTTTTTTTTTGCAGAAGTTTATGCTTTCAATTGTGTAAATTGCTTACGAAACGTTTACCCTTCTTGTAACAGCAGTAATTCACCCCCCCCCCCCCTCCTTCTTACGTTACGTAATTTGTGTACAATGTCTTATTAATTGTGCACCCCCATCCAGTAACTAGAAGCTCTAGAAGCTGGACATATTCCATACGAAGAGACGCTTTACTTTATCTTGTTTGCATTGGTCAGATTCCAGCACAAAGCGCGACCAACGAACGTTCGAGACAAACAATCCTACAAACGTTCCCGAAAGAATCACGGAGAATGAAAGATTGCATTCACTTGTGATTGTGTTGAGATACATTCGCAGTGCGACTCATATTAATGTGAATGAATCAACAAATGAACACACACATCAGAGAGTGTTGGTTAATTTTTCTTGTCTGCATTTTATCTCTCTCTTCGGGATGAACGCGCGACACTTTCTATGTAGTGCTGCTGTGATCGGGCTTCACAGGTAACACACGCTGGCTCAGGAGTGCAAAATGAATGTAACGTGAAACGATTTTCCCATGCCTGATTACACCACAATAGGCAGGGCCAACTAAATTTGAATTCATTTGGTCCAATTGAAACGTTACCCATCTAGCATTGGGCGCCTTTAAATCGATGTTTTCATTCCGTTTATTCTACTTTTTCAGTCGTGATCCTTTAGTTGTGTTTGGTCCTTCGACCTTGACGCTTGCTCCTGGGCAGTGCGTCAAGAAAGCCTGAGCAGTCGTCAGTTGTTTTCCCTCTCGGGTCGCGCGCCTTCTTTCTCTAAGTGCTTTTATATAGCCGAGCAAACGAGTGAACCTGAAAGTGGATTGTTGCTGCTCAAGAATGACGGATCAATTGGTGAGCTCGTTTCATGCTACTATTTCTAATCCATAAAACTTGTATGACTGCACCTTTAATCGTTACAACGGTGAGAAGTCAATATGATTTTTCAACAAACTATGAAAGGTTCGTCATTGTGAGTGTCGACATAAACTCTGATTCATAAATTATTTATGTCTAATTTTTTTTAAAACACCTTTATTTTGTAATCTTTCTCTACTTGATATTATATCAAATGAAAATATTATATTTACATATAAGCAATCGCTTATCAAAGTGAATCCTGTGACCCAACGATCCTCCCCATAAACAAACATCCCTCCCAGTAACCTTTGTGGAGATGCAGAGGCAAACACGGTCTCCAAATAGCAAAGGTTACACACTAACATTCCTTCCCCCAATCCCACCAGACTGCAAGGACGTGGCCGTCGCCGTTATTGATCATGTATATATAGAGGCACTGAATTATGCACACTGAAGAAGATTATGGCCAATCTCAGCCGATCTTCTAGTTGATTCTTTGTGCATTTTCATTGACTTCGGTCAATCACGGAATAGCAACCATTGATATATTGATATGTGTAGTCAGTCTAAGCTAAGCTAAGCTATTATAAATCATTAACTGTTTAAGTTGCAGAGCTTCGGAGACGAAGAACAAGACGTTTATTTAAACAAACGTCTGATGCGACTGGTGGTTGAAACAAGAATAAAAAAAAGTAGTAACAATCCAGCTGCTGAGGTCCAAGTTACTCCATGATAGGTTTTTTTTTTCTATCTTTATTAACGAGATTTTTGGCCCTGGGTTAGTTCATCTCGGGACCAACGGCTTTACTTCCCTTCCGAAAAAAGTCGTCACTGAAATTTTTTGTGACTATCTCGGAGATGGGATTCGATCCCAGGTCCTCGGCGTGAGTTCTAACCACTACACCAGGTCCGTCCCCCACCCATGATAGGTTGTCAGGGACGTAGCTGGGTTGAGAGAGATAGCGTACACGATTGCTTCGTTTTTCAACACCCTCTCTCAATCGGTAACTCCCAGTCTTCTACGTAGATCGCACAGTATCCAATGAAGATATCCGCTTGATCTGCAGCTCCAATAGGCTCAATCTTCGAGCAGCAGCATAATCCCTCAGAAAATGATGTCTAATATCGATGTGCTTGATTCTTTTTAATGCAATGTTCTTTACCAGTCCGATACAGCCACGATTGTCTTCAAATATTGGAATTACTTCTGCCTTTGAATTTCATTTCACATCTTCCAGGAAACCCCATAGCCAAATCGCTTCACTTACTGCAGAAGTGAGAGCAACATATTGTGCTTCACTCGATAAAGTAGATACGGTCACTTGTTTTCTACTTGCCCGCGATACAGTTGATCCGAACACCTTGAAGACAAAGCCAGATACGGATTTTCGATCTGCTTAATCTGATGCCCACAAAGCCAATCAACGGAGCTGACGATTCGTTTCTCTTGTAGACCAAACTAAGCTCGCTAGTGCCCTTCAGGTATCTAGATCTAGTATCAGGTATCTAGTCTTACACATAGCATCTGGTACATTTGTAACCATACATGAATGCACACCATTCATATACACATTGTGAATTCGTTTTAATACCATCCATTTATTTTGCTGACACAAATACTCTGTCAGTCGAGTATGATCAATATGCTGTCAGTTGATTGCAATGTTGAAAACAATAAATACTTCATGCGCCACCTAGAAGGTAGTAACGTTAGTAATCGAAAATATTTCAATTTCAAATGTATTGCGTCGTAGAGAGTCAAAAAAATTCCACTATGGGAAATTCCATCCAAATAAAAGGCTATTGAAATATAAACTCTCTCTAATCCACCAATCGCAGTATATTGCGCCCCAAAAATTAGTCTTAACCCCCTTGAGCGCGTCTATATTCAATCTAGTGGAGTGCTTGCCATGAACAGTCTAAGTTTTTAGATTGGAGTTAAATTGAAAGAAGAATTAGTAAACAGTGTATTGAGGATTTTGCCCTCTAATAGACTCACACCTAAATAATTTTGTCACACCAAAATATTCTCCCACCATGTTTGCCATATATTGGATGGCGTCGTAGCTAACAAAACCAACAAGTAACGCACATGTAACGCATTATGTTGGATTGTACATTGAATGCAAGGTGCGTGCTTCTATGAAAGTGCCATATCAACTGACGCGTGAGTACTTATTTTTTCACGTTGAAAATATGCACGAGAATATATTCCTCAACTAAACGAACAATAATACAAATAAATTAAACTAGAAGTAAGTGTCCGTGCGTTAACTATTGTAAATTTTTTTAAATAATGTGTGTTTTTCTTTAGCGACTAAATTTGTCGCGGAAAGTTTTAAACAGAATTTGAAATTAACTAGTAAATTTTTCAACTGAATAAATTTAGGTAAGCCTATATTTCAATCAAAAATATGGGCAATTAAGTGAAGTTGTAACACGTTGTCTAGGACAAGCGTGCCCAAGCAACGTGGGCACTTAGTTTGGTATGGAGATTTGTCCAGAATAGTAGCGCATAATTCGGAGCAGAATCTGGTTTGGAGCTTAGGCCCTAATTCGTGATTCCATGTAACCAGTAGTGCGCCAGTGTGGATTCCCACCGTTGATCGACTTAAGTTTATGCGGCGGCTGCCAGTCGTCTTAAGCAACCGTCTTGCAACAACCGGATGTCACCGCCGTGTCTTCGCTAGTCGATAAGTCGCAAGGTGTAGGCCACGCTACATTCAACGGCCGTCACTCCATGCATCAAGGGGACGCCTTCTCCCCGGTTCATACACCAACGCGCGAGACACGTGGTTAGAGCTCAACGCCAGCAACTCGTTGGTGACGACCACCGAGTTGGAAGCAAGCAATTTCGATTTTTAGGAGCGATTACGTCGACGAACTTCGCGCGACATCCTACGTGAGACCCAAGAAGAATTAAGGTCAGACCTGAACATTCTTGCTCACTTGTGCTTCTTATTAGGTTAAACAATTGAGGAAGCGTGACTTCACCCTAAGGAAAAAGGTTTATTTGAATGGAATAAATTCAAATCAATAGTCGAGTCGTAGACCTAGACACACTCGATAAATTGAGTTGATATATTTTAAAATTTACGGTCGTAGTTGGAGCGATTAAAATAAACTACTTCTAGTTTAGTTCAGCATTCCATTTTCATCGCGTCACGCAATAAAGGTTGATTTATTATTAGACTGGTTTAAGTTTATTTCAGCAAGACAATTTCTCGTTTGATGAATCTTTGAGGGTATATTTGTTTCGCGTTCATTTTTAGATTAAAATTTCGTTATTTGGTGAATTTGTTTGATTACCTATGACGTTTGGGTTCAGAGTGAACTTTCGTTTCTGGAGAACTGAAAGACCTGCCCTGAGAAGGCAGTCGCATTCCGGGCTAACGATCGGAGTAACGATCCTTCTTTGAAGGTGGCGCGTAAGCCGTTTACTTAGAAACAGAACGGAGCGTTACACATTAGGCTGTCTAGTCACTGCGTTGCAATCCATTATGCCGAATTTCCTCAGGATTTTTTGCGCATTACCTTCTTGGGACAACTTAAGGATTCCTCTCTGACGGTTGTAATCCAATATAATGCCAAGGAAGAACTTTGTCTCACGGCGATCCGACATTTTGAACTTACCTCGCTTTGTGTCGAATTGCCTGTTCCCATTTGTTTTCTTTCAATCAACACCTGGTGCTCGTTTCATCAGTTGCCACACAAGATTTGCCTATATCGAATTGAGCTCGTCATGTACAGCGTCTATCCAATGGATATGGTCACCGCTCCTTGCGATATAAATAGTCAAAACACTGAGGTATATCTATGAAATGTGGAGAGCCAACAGCAGTTGCTTCAAACCAGTTAAATATTCCAGCAACTTTTCCTTGCCCGGTAAATAGCTGGGCATGGCGTACCATTGGTACCTCGCGTACCTGCAGAAATAAAATAGACCCCTTTGTGCAGTCCTTAGCCCTTTGCCCAGCAACTCCTATTCCTACCTCTTGGTGGTACTGGCCGGGGTACGAGTAACCTTGGGGAAGATCGGGTAACCAACCCCGGTGGGAACTTTGGTCATATCAGGTCCGTCCCACTCGGGCTCATATTGGGTACCACTTCTAGTACTGCATTTGGTCCCTCGGTAGTGCAAAAGGTACCCAAGTTTGACAGATCGCAGTACACTTTTCACGGCATTCTAGATTACCTTATGAGTCATATAATTTTGGGCAACTGTAAGGGACATGGAGGTCTTTAATTTGTCTTTGGTCATATGCTGACTGGGAAGGGGGAGGGGGTTTGCTTTTGCTTTGCTTTTGCAAACCTGGAGCGTCTGTACTCCATGTTAGGAGTGGCTCACAACAGCGTCTGTTCCCCATGTCAGGGGCGGCTGATCATCGTCCGAGTGCCAGAGAAGGACTCTGAGCTAAACTGCGCACTATGGTCCTCCGAGCATTTAGGGGGAACGGTCCTCCGGAAATTTAGGCGGTTAGGACCCAAGTTGATCCAGGGAGTCGATCATTTGAGGTTCAGCTTACGCATCGGATTTCACAAACACAGCTCTTGTGTAAACAAAGTGAAACTTGACAGACTTTTTTAGATTGATCGCTTGGGTTTTGATTTTCCGACCCAATTCCGTTAGATTTTCGTTCAAATACACTCTGCTATTAACGTTGAAACCAATATGCTGCAATAACAGGTTACAAGCTTTCAAGTAACGATTTTCATTCGTTACTCGTCTCATACAAACTTAAACGCAAATTGCAGCGCGATAGGTGGTGTTGATCCAGGTTCGATAGGGATCCGAGCAAGACGTTTAGCATTAATGAGAGGCACATCATCTTCGATATAACCCAATGCAGCAGCAATCATGCTTGCAATGCGACTCAAATTTTCACCAGCGACATACGGTACTTCAGAAAGAAAGGAGATCGTTGGACCTTTCAGCATACATGTTTCGTTCACGGTCCAAAGCAACGTCGGAACAAATTTCACTGACAGAATATGATAGCCGCTGATACGGTCCACATTAGCTTATAATTTTGTAATTAGATTACTTTTAATTTGAATTTAAAATATTATGAATTAGAATCCATCTCCACGTATAGAAAATATCGCATAGATGAATCTGCATAAAACGCATTTGTATAAGCTATTGTTACTTTTTTGTGCGTTGCATCGACATGCACGTCAGATCCTTTTTTTTTTCATTCGGTTTCTATTAGACGATCAGTAAGAGATCAGATAGCCACCAACAGCGTGCGAATAAAGTGTACCGTAATCCGAGGTAACATTGATCAGCGGGGTAACATTGATCGGGATGACTCATCTTGTTAAACGTTCAAATAAAGATTTATTGATGAAGCATTTTCGAACCATGAATGGTGCCTCTCTTTCGTATATTCATAAGCTTATGATAATTAAGGTTTTTGCCAAAATTGCGTTTAGTTCATGCGCAAATTTGTCAATTTTTTGAAACAATAATTTCTATCATTTTCACTGACACTACCGAAAATTCATGTCTCACATGAGTTCTGCAGACGATGTGATCAAGAAAAATGCGGGTGTTACTAAAAATGGCATCGCCGAAAACGATTCCGTTGTCAAATCTTTCATAAGTTTATTCATTTAGGCAACATTAACTAAATACTATTACGAATGTAGAATTTCCTGAGGAAATTGCCTACTTTTAGGCGTATTACGCGGTTCAAGTTGTTTTTAATTTTGAAATAACTCAAAAAGTTAATGACTTGTAAAAGTTTGGTCTTCATATTCGGCTTCAGGGGCCCTGACTTTAGTAAGTAACGACATTTCCAATATTAGCGAACGTTGTTTACTTGGGTGATCAATGTTACCCCATATCAGCTGAATCAAAAAATCACTTAAAACATTTATTTAAACATGTTTAAATCTTTCGAAAAACAAAATAAAGTATATAGCTAGGAGCGGTGGGTGCCAGTACTTGTTTTAAAAATATGAAACTTGTAACATTTGTATTGTGAAATGAAAAAATTAAGAAAAACTAAAAAAAATGATCAATGTTACCCCGGATTACGGTACCGAGAAAAGTATTAAATATATTTGCCCAGTTCTTTAATAAATCAGTTATTTCGTTAGTTGAGTAATCGCGTCGTGTTTTGGAGTGATTGTTTCCCGAAAAATAAGCCCGTGATTCGACCCCCTGATACAACAGCCGCTTTACTTCGGAAGCAGTGAATCAATTGCCACTCAACACGCAACAACAAAGACATTGTTGTAGTATTATAGAGTAATAATTGTCATCTACTATTCTTGTTGCAACAACTTTATTCCGCAACATCAGTTTATCTCCACTTGAACAGAATATGACAATAATCGATCACCACGTACGCAGCGATTTTCTGGGCTTCGCATTGCAATTTTCGAGATCTTTCTCCGTGTTGGTAAACATCGACCCATTATCGAAAAGCGTCAATAAAACAAATTTAATTTTATGTTCACAATGGACCTATGCACGGGTTCACTATTTGACGTTTTAGCGGTGCCGTGTTATTTATGTGACCATGGAAACCAGTGAATTTGGCACCGCTCAAATGTCAAATTAGTGAACTCGTGCATCGGTCCATAACTGATTAATCGCGAGTTAAAAACGGTTGCACAACTGAGTGAGTGACTGTAGTTTACCATTCCCCGTTCGAGTGAACACATCGCTTGACGACGGATGAACCCGGTAGGTTCACAAATGGTTGGTTGCGAAGGTTGTTTGGATAAAAAGTTTGAAAACGTTCCGAAGTTTATCCGCCTTCAAACTTAAGCACTTCTTTGACCACAGTTGCGCAATATTCTGATTGATTAGTAGCTCGCCAAAGTAACGCCAAAGTACCGTAATTCGGGGTGTAGTTGATCAGTGGGGAGAAGTTGATCATTCCCGTACCCACATGTATGAATTGCCAAGAGAGCTATTATCCGTTTTCAATTATCACAAATTATGTCATATCGTATTACCTGATAACTGCTCTTGATGTTTCTAAATTCAGTTCGTCGTTCAAGATGGTTATATCATGAAAAAACAGATTTTTAAAAAAATATTCGATGAACTGTTGAAGGGTTCTACCCTAAACATTCGACTAATGCCAAGGCTATATAAAGACACCATTTAAATAAACTGTTTCGTACATTCCATATAAGTTTTGTGAACCCAGTTTTATATTTGCAGTGAGGATAAAAAATCATTTTCAGCGATAAAAATGTTCTTTTTGTGAGCGAGTTGCTAATTTCAAAAAAATTGCATACTTTTAGGCGTTTTATTTGGTGCATTCTGGATTTCTCATCATTAAATTCTAAAATTGACCGATTTATCAACAAATTGTAAGATATTTGAGACTTGATTCGAGATCAGTGATCGCAAATTTAGTAATTAGCATGTCTCTTTATTTTAGGAAACGTGTCACAGTAATTGATCAACTTCACCCCGGAATCAAAAATTCCACTTTTTGATATCTAAAAAATGTTTTTGTTATTATGATAACAATTCGTAAAAATTTCGCTTGTATAATTCGATAAACATCCAACCAGTACAGGTTTTAAAAGTATTTAGATGAGAATACATGCATCCTACTAGGAATTATAGAACAGAATCGCTCAAAAGTGATCAACTTCACTCCATATTACGGTAACGATAACGAATAGAAACAGCTTTTTTTAAACTAAAACGCAGGATTAAGAGGTTCACTCGTTATTCACGCACATTCCTTCAGAAATTCTTATTTTCTTATGAGGTTCGAGGTTCCGGTGGCGCTATCTATGCTTTCCATAGCGGCCGTTTTGATTATTTTAATGATTCATTGTGTACCTAACCAAATGTAAGGATTATCAAAATCAAAGTTCTTGCTTGTTTAGCAGGTGATCAAAATTCAGATTCTCGCTCTTGTGCTCCTTTTGGATTGCATTTAGGTTCTTTAGCAACTGTACAAAATTTCAGCTCGATTGGTGATACAAGATTTTGACGCCAGCAGTTCAAATTTTGTATGGA
Source organism: Aedes aegypti (assembly GCF_002204515.2). Taxonomy (NCBI): domain Eukaryota; kingdom Metazoa; phylum Arthropoda; class Insecta; order Diptera; family Culicidae; genus Aedes; species Aedes aegypti. The sequence continues at coordinate 278,095,601 of NC_035108.1, read as the reverse complement.
ATTTAGTATGGGAAAACTTAGTCTCCAGAGGTCACCTATTTTCTTTCATAAAAATTCTGAATACAGGCCTCAATAGGTGTTTCTACCATTAAAATATTGCGAAAGACCGCGCCTATATACATTTTTTTTAATCTGTCAGGAATGGAGTATTTGGGTCCCTCAGAAGATAATAAAAGTGCATGAAAAGGCTCTTATAGACAAAAGTTTTTATAACCTGCCAGGGAAAATATGGTATTTTCATAATATATGAAGGTTGGGTTTTGTGAACTTGAAGATAATGTTTTTTTGGAAAAGTAAACCAAGTGTAAAAAAAATCCGAGCAAAAAAAACCACAACACATTAACATTAAAGAAAAAAACGTAGCACCTTATGCAAACTTAAGCTCGTTCACCCTGTGCATACATTGTAAATTGTAAATGCTAGGGAAATCTGTTGAACGTCGTGAATTTTTTTGCAAAAGTTTTCCGAAATACTTTTGTTGGGTTTGAAAAAACTTTCAGATTTCAAAGAACATTTCGTTCTTTACCAATATTGTCTTATATTCAACTTTTTAAATATAAATGTTTAAAAGGGATTACAATATTATGATATCGTTCAAATTTGTCTGTGGTTTAAATCAATACTTTTCGTAGTTTGTTCGAAAGTTTATCCAAGCTTCATTTGAATGCACGCACATACGCAAGCGGGCTAGAGTTCAAACACTCTTCTTCTGTTCTATTCCTTACTAAACGTATTCAAGTTTTTCAATGAACAGAATGTTTTTTCAGCGCTGTTGACCCCCAAAACCCCCCTTCGTTTTGGTTGCGCCACTGCGTGTAATCAACGCTTTCTTGGAATCCTCTCAGTGCTTCTGCAATTTTATGTACATATTATAGGAACTGCCAACACACTGATCTAACAATCCCACCCACCAAATCATTTTCCGATGCCTACAACCGACTCATCGTGTCGAGCTTATCAACAAACAATCCGCCTTCTGATATGCAACCCTCTGTTCGTTCATAGGCATGAAACACCAAACACCAGTGTAACTGTGGACAGTTATGATTTTTTTTCAGCAGTGATAAGTATCTCATCGATCAACAGTAAATGAACGATACTAGCAGTGAATGCTTAATCAATTATTCAAAAGGTTACACTTCATTCCTATGGCAGTTCAAGATATGATTGCGTGATTTTTTTTTCACTTCATGTGATGACGCTTGTTTGCTTAGTTATATGCAGCTGAAGATTCTTATCACTTTCTAACTACCTACAAAATTACTATAATAATCTCCAATGTCAAGGTCAGATCATTCATTGCTTACATATTTAAATAATATTCCTTCTATATAGAGTGTCAAACTCTTCGAAGCAGCCATCTGAATCAGTCGGATTTTACTCGTCCAAAATGGCAGTCTCTACATGGTTTCGGAATCTAATCAAACCCAAAAATTTCATTGAAGCACAGCGTCCGGTTCTCGCTCTTACCTTTATCGGTGGAATGACTCCGTTCAGATTAGTGAAACAAAATAATCAAACGATTTTGCAGTGCAGTACTTTTGGATACGCAAATTCGTTTATCCACACCACGATCTTCATTCTGTGCTACGGGATTGCAATATACAAGAGTGAAAGCGTGACAGGATACTTCATCCGATCCGACATTAGCAACCTTGGTGACATATTGCAGGCGGCCACCGGAATTGGAGCCCTCGTCATGACCTTTTTCTACAGCATTTTCCAACGACATAGACTCATCGAGGCGTTCTATTCGTTAGCCCTAACAGACCAACACTTCAACGAAATTGGCATCGAAATCGACTATCAAAAAAGCTTAGTTCGTAACTACACGATTGTACTTCTACAACTTTTGGTCCTGGCAACGTATACTGCCACATCGTCAACAATTGTTCTCAGCTCAGGATATTCATTGTGCCTCGCAGCGTGGATAACCTTTCTTCTGCCCTTCGTCATGATGTCAATGATAATTATACTATATTTTTCACTAGTGGATCAATGCAAACATCGGTTTAATTTGTTGAACAAAATGTTGGAACAACTGCGAATCAAAACAGTACAGAAACAACTCCTCCGGTACAGTGACAAACATATAGCTGAAGTACCAATGTTTCAAAAACCTTTCGCAGTTACGATGGTGTTTCCCGTCAGCGTTACAGAGATCGTCAATCATTTGGCTAGTATACAAAGTGATCTGTGTGATGCTTGTGAATCAATAGAGGATCACTTTACGCTACAAATGTTGACAGTGGTGGCCATTTCGTTTCTTATAAGTGTCTTTGATTTGTACTATATTTCGGAGAAGATTTTCACAGATGGCGCTACCAGTACACATGTCAACAAGTTCCAGTTTGTGGCGTTTTTCTTCTATCAAGGACTGGTGCACGTGATTGCAGTTATGAAGATAGTTTACATTGCTAGTATGGCAATTCGAGAGGTATGTTGTCAAGTTTTGTCTACTTTTTATGTATTTTGAACAAGATGATTGATGATAGCAGCAAATATTCACACTAAGCTCATTTTACAGGAATTCAGTGAATTTCACCGAGATCTCAACAGCTCAACAGTTCGGTAGAATAAAACACCGTAATTCCGTTGAAATTCTACAGATTTTGGTGATTTTTTTCCAAATACTGTAAAAATTTACCGTACTCCGTTGATTTATTTCAAAGGCTGTTCATTAACCACGTGATCATTTTTTTTTTCAATTTTCAGACCCCTCCTCTCCCCCTTGTGGTCATTAGTCCATACAAAAAAAAATATATGGAACATAGTCAATGGCCAGGACCCCCCTTCCCCCATAAATGTCCACGTGGTTTATGGACGACTCCTCACCTAACTGCTCAGCTGTTGAGGTTTTACAGGACTCCGTAAAATAATTTAAGTGTGTTTAGAATTTCCGGATGTTTTACATTTACAATTCCGTGCACCCCCGCTAATTTGAACGATATCGGGGTTCAGTTTTAAACTTTTAGTCACCCTACGTCCGTGTTTTTGGTCACCTCTTTGGCTGTTTTGTTTTGATTCTGCGTTTAGTCACTCGGTGAATCTTTTCGCTTTACTCCGTTCCATGAGGTAACATTGGTAGCTTAATAACAGCTTATTAAGCTGAAAAGAAGCTGTATAAAAAGCATTTTAGCAGAACTAGCTGTTATTCAGCTACCAATATTATTAAGGAAACGACGTTTTTAATCTGAACGATGTACAAATTCAAAAGTGTTCAGATAAAAAGTGGTCAACCGGAATACCCGGTAGATCTTTCATGTCACTTTTTTTTGCTTATATTCATACCTGTTGAATAGCCTTCGATTTATAGGAACGAATAAAATACGTGAGATACCTGGGGGTGTGGGCTCAAACATTTTGGTCGTTCAATTTGAACACAATTTTTTCCTCGAGTGCTAACCGTTGTTTGTTTGCCTGTCCTAGAGGAATCATTTTCAAAATGCACGCTTAGAATCTTTACACAAAACTTTACCAGTTTATAAAGTTTACCGTAAATTGGGGTGTTAAGGACTCGTGGGGTTTTAAGGCATTGAACTTTTCCATCAAGTTTGACAAATCACAAAAACGTCGAAAGTCGATATATCATTCATCTGAATTGCTTGATTTGTTCGGAGGATTGTGAGCTGCATTGTGTGATAGGGGATGTCTACTAAAATAAAGTATTGTGGAGCCCAGACAACCAGAAATCGCATGAAAGTTCACGTTACAACTCGTTTATTCATACTAATTACATCAAACCCGCAAAACACCGTGGATAAACTCGTCAGATTGATGAGTTTCCTCGCATAAAACCCTTCTTTTCTAAGTTCATTTGTACATATTGTTTCGTCTCGTACACTCGCACAAAGTAAGTCGGATCGCTCCGTAGCAGCTGTCAAATCAACATTTGTTATCATAAGTTAAGTCGCATAAGATCACAGGTTAGTTCGGTAGAATATTTATACACTCGCATTGTATGTTATTATTCGTCACATAATATATGCACGCATATCGCCACCACTTTTGTACGTAGAAGGCCTTTTCGCGACATCTTATGAGTGAAATTTTGCACATATAAAGCCTCCAGGTGATTTCGTTATACGTACATTTTGGTTGTCTGGGAGTCTAGACATGCAGCCCAGATAGCCGTAGCGGTAAACGCGCAGCTATTCAACAAGACCAAGCTGAGGGTCGTGGGTTCGAATCCCACAGGTCGAGGATCTTTTCGGGTTGGAAATTTTCTCGACATCCCAGGGCATAGAGTATCTTCGTACCTGCCGCACGATATACGCATGCAAAAATGGTCATTGGCATAGTAAGCTCTCAGTTAATAACTGTCGTTACGTCCCAACTGGGACAAAGCCTGCTTCTCAGATTGGTGTTCTTATGAGCACTTCCACAGTTATTAACTGAGAGCTCCCTTTGTCGATTGACCATTTTTGCATATGTATATCGTGTGGAAGGTACGAAGATACTCTATGCCCTGGGAATCGAGAAAATTTCCTTTACGAAAAGATCCTCGACCAGCGGGATTCGAACCCACGACCCTCAGCATGGTCATACTGAATAGCTGCGCGTTTACCGCTACGGCTATCTGGGCCCCAAGTATAATATTTTAAAATGATATGAACAATTTCTATGTAGAGGAAAATTATGCCGACACTTGAGGTGACGAACCATTCAAAGTTTGTTGAACAAATACCTAAATGTAACATTCCTACCACTCTTATTCTTATGCCGACACTTACAGTGGCGAACCATTCAAATTTTGTTGTATAAAGTGAACCTTTCGCAAGTCTACACTTGTAGTGTCGAACCATTCAAAGTTTTTTTTAATTACAAAAATACAGGTAAAAGACAGTGGGGTGTTTGAAAAAAATGTTAAACATAAATAATTTATGGGTCAGAGTAACTCACAGTGACGAACCATTCATAGTTTGTTGAAAAATCATATTTACGTCCCACCGTTGTAACGATTAAATGTGCAGTCATACATATTTTGTAGATTAGAAATAGTAGCATGAAACGAGCTCACCAATTGAACCGTCATCCTTGATTGAACAACAACAATTCACTTTCAGCTTCACTCACAAATAGGCGCGCGACCCAAGAGGGAAAACAACTGACGACTTCTCGGGCTTTCTTGACGCACTGCCCAGTAGCAAGCGTCAAGGTCGAAGGATCAAAAAGAACTAATCGAGCGCGGCACTTTCTCACTTTAGGTGTCGGCCAGGGTAGACGCGTCACGCGAAGCGATGCGAAATTTGCACGGGAAGGAATAACAATTATTAATAATGAAATGTCAAACTCCAAAGGATTTTCGCGTCGCTTCGCGTGACGCGTCTACCCTGGCCGACACCTTACTCGTCCGACGCGCGACATGTTCATCGCCTGCCCCCACAGGAGCAAGCGTCAAGATCAAAAGATCAAACACTACTAACGGACCGCACACTTTTTCACGTCTAACTACCGACGCGCGACATGTTTGATCCTGCCCTCATCAGCCACCCCCGCTGGAGCAAGCGTCAAGGTCGAAGGGTCAAACACTACTCTTTTCGACCATGCCAGTGGGTGTTGCATGCAAATACTGGCCATTTCCCCTATTAAAACTAAAAACTTGTTGAAATTACCTTTATATAATAGATTATGTATACATTTGCAGAGCTTATAGGACTCGTAAACTGCAAACATAAAGGTTATGTTGCATTCAAGTATAAAAATCATTTCAAGACAATTTTACGATGTATTGATAGTTTCCAAATATGATAAATAACTATGAAAGATTTAGCAGTTAAAATAAAACGGTTTGCGTTTGCAGGAGTTTCAAGTTCAATAATATTGATGCATTATCAGATTAAGGTTGAACATAACTTATGAAATTGAATGAATGCATCAAAGTTGTTGACCTAAAATGTTATGTTTTGTAGTTAGCAAAATATGGTTTTATTTACGAAACTCAAATTCCTTAACACCCCATTTTGCATTTCCGTCAAAAATCAAACATTTTCATGATTATCTTAGAAATGTGTCATAGGATCCACATAATTGTAGTAGGATTTTAATATATACGACGAGAGAATGGTAGGACTGTCTTTTGTTCAATTATTGACATACTGGAAGTTGCTTGAAATTCGAGTCGAATTTATCTTTCATTCCTTAACACCCCATTTTACGGTATAAAGTTTCTAACCGTACATTAGTAAGAAACATGTTTTTGAAAGTCTAACCGATCGATGAATAGCCAAGATCAAGTAATACGTTCCGTTAAAACTAGATGGTTTTTGTGTTACCGACTAAAAATTTATATCATATTTTATATCCATTTTTATAACAATTTTTAACGAGATGTAGTTCAGACCTTCAGGGTTGGTAATCATCGATTTCGTCGATGACGAAAAATTAAAAAATATAATCAGTGCGTAAAAGATAGTCATTTTCTTTGTCTTCAATGACTGACAAGGACACCACTACGAAAAAAAGCCGTAAAAAATCAACCAACCAGTAATATTTTTCGTCACTCTTCGCGTCACCCCTTAACACAGAACCAAAATAAGCTTCTAATCGTCACCGAGCGCTCAATTGCAAACAAAGAGAGTCTGAGCTACGAACTACTAGCCAACAAAGAGTCTTGTACTGGCAATAGGGCGATATTTAAAACTGAAAAGCCAATAGATGGCTCTTTTTCAGTGGTAGTAAAAACGAAATCCTGAAGCAAAGAAAGCATCACGGAAGATGAACTAAACACAAAAAGTTATGTATTCACTTTACACTTGATTTCTTATCACTACTTTTTTGATCCAGGTTCCTAATTGCAAGTAATTTACGTTTTTCATTATTTTCCATACGTTTTGACAGCTCTCCGACTACCATTCTTCCATGCGCTTGTGTTGAAAGTTTGAAAAATTTGAGAATCCAGCGTAGCGCGATCAGTGGGTGGCATACAAACAACAGTGCCGTCGCTCGGCGGCCAGTGAAAGAAACTGAAAGTTCGAAAGGTTGTTGCCTGTACTTTTTGCCGCTGGCGCCAACTGTTAGCGGTTATGAACGAAATAAACAGTCATTACCCTATTAGGCAGGCAAGAAGTGATGTTAGCCCAGTTGGCAGGCGCATGCTAACGATAGTCTAAAGGTTTTTTGTTCAACTCTGGATGCGCGCTCATGTTTTTTTTTTTCGTATTATTTTTTTGGTTGCAATACCGATTGGATAGATGTCAACAATTTTTTTTTTAAACTCGAACTAATTGGAAGTTGAATGCCGGTGAACGCATTAAGATAAGTTAGGAATCTTCAGATGTATGACCATTTCCGTAAAACTGGTTCCGGAAAATATGATCAGTCATGTTTGTATTTCCAATCATGGAAATATTATCCGGATCCAAGTGGGCATCAAACTTCAAAACTATGCTTTCGGCAGCAACATAAGATGCACGGTCCACTATATAGTAGGTTCCAGCTGGCACCTGGAACCTACTATAGATTGGTCATGGCAATCGGTGGTTCTGGAAATACTTCCGGAAATATCACTTTAAAAAATCATGTAGTTTGATGCCCATATTTATATGCTTTCAAATATGTTCTTAATTGGCCACTTCAGAATATGCTGCTGGAAGCATCATTTTGAAGTTTGATGCTCACTTGGAATAAAAAGACTAAGTTGAACTTGACGTCTTTAGCATTGAAGTTTTGAGTTTTGAGCAGATGTACGGATTTCGAATCACGGGTGTACGGATTTTGATTCAACCTTATTAGAGTGTACGGATTTCGATCCAAGACAAGGCTCATGTTGGAATTAATTATGTCTTAAAAGATGTGAAAGTCATAAAAAAAGTGTGATCAATTGCTTTTACAAATCTAAATATTTTAACAAAGGGTTTTATTTGGCTTATTGCTTAGGTGTACGGATTTCGATCCTACGCGGTACACGTCAATGGTTGCTACTCCGTGATTGATCGGAACTGGTACGAATTGCTCTTCGATCCAATAGGGTAACGACTGTTTATTTCATTCTTGATCGCTAACAGTTGGCGTCAGCGCCAAAAAGTACAGGCAACAACCTTTCGAACATTCAGTTTCTTTCACCGGCCGCCGAGCGACGACACTGTTGTTTGTATTCCACCCACTGATCGCGCTACGCTGGATTCTCAAATTTCTCAAACTTTCAACACAAGCGCATGGAAGAATGGTAGTCGGAGAACTGCCAAAACGTATGGAAAATAATGAAAAACGTAAATTACTTGCAATTAGGAAACTGGATCAAAAAGTAGTGATTACAAATCAAGTGTAAAGTGAACACATAACTTTTTTGTGTTTAGTTCATCTTCCATGGTGCTTTCTTTGCTTCAGGATTTCGTTTTTACTACCACTGAAAAAGAGACATCTATTGCCTTTTCAGTTTTGAATATCGCCCTATTGAATATGGGATGGAAGTTTCCGCATACTCTTGAAGTGCAATTCTAAGGACTGTTCATTTTATAAAGTGGACACCTTGTGCATGCTGTATCTTTTTTATTCATCAATGAAATTTCAATCTGTTTTCTGCACATCGTTTGACTAGTATTGTACATTGTTGTGAAAATAAAAAATCTCCAAAATAATTAAATTTCACACGAATATGGAACAACGATTAGAACGGTCGATTTTTGGAGGTTATCAAAATCAATGATTGTTAGAAATTGGCTGGAAAATTCGACAATTTATATTTTTATTTTCAAAAAATGCTTGTTCTTCGAAAGCATCATCAATCAGAAGCCTGATGGAAAAAATCAAGTTATTTTTGTAACAAAAATTTTACAGATATAATAAAATCATTTTTCCCCTATATTTTTTAGACAAAACTATTTTAAATTTGAACTGATATGAGTAGACTTTTTTGGTTAAAAGTATGTCCTGACGGAAGTCGTAATATAGTATTATAATTGAAAAATAACTTACGCCTTAGAGTTACTTATTAAGTCCCTAAGTCACATTTAAAGCATAATAGAAACACAACTGCTTTATTCTTAGAAGACCTTTCAAAGTACATTGACAATCATCAAAATTGGCAACACTGCTATAATAAAATGGATTTAATTTTTCACATATTAGTTTCATAATATGCTATTTTGAGATTACCAATTGAAATATTCGGAGGAAACCATTTACAATTTGCTGCAGATCGATAAATATGCGTACACGATTTTAAAAGTATGAGACTTTTTAGTAAAACTACCATAAACAGTAAAACTTGTGCTTAGGACTGTGGTTTAAACGCACGATTTGGCTCTCGTTTGCACAAATATAGTTTATTTAGTAAACCAGACCAGTTTTGAACACGCTTTTTACTTTTTTCTTTTGCTGGGAGTGAAAAAATGGTGTATCAGCAAATTTGGCCATAAATGGGTAAATCACTAATGTTACCTCATGTCAGAGAATGGTGGAATATAATAGATTTTTTCAAAGCTATACCTTCAGTAGAATAGTAAAGAATACAAACATACAATTTGTTCCTAAAAATTAGGGTTTTTGTTTTGCGAAAAATAATGTTGAACTTCGACAAACAGCTTTTCTTAGGAGTTTTTGAAAACACTATTTAGCTTTTCAACCAAAAGAATTTTCTAAGATCTTATATTTTCATAGCATTGTAGAATAATAGTTGAACGATGCACAGAAAACCGATTTCGATTTTATCAATAAATAAAGAAGATATAGCATAAACAAAGTGTCCACTTTATAAAATGAACAGTCCTTAGCAGATCTCATATTATTGATCAATAACGGCGCCGGCCAAGACCTTACAGTCAGTTGAGATGGGGAAGGAATGTTAGGGTGTAATGGTTGTTGCTTCCAAAGACCGAGAATAAAGACTGGAAGTGTGTTTATTAGTGGGAAGGAAACTGATCTGGGAGTCACCTTTGGTCGGTGATGCGATCCATGGATAAGGGGAAAAGATACGACTTATACTTAAGACTATTTTTGCATTTTGTCTCGCGGTGTAAAGATATTTTCAAAATGACAAAAAATCAAAGTTCTATTTTAGTCATGACGATAAAACAGAGCTATTTGTGATAAAATTATATTTAATAAAAAAAAGGGTTTGTGCCGACACCTCAAATAACGAACCATGCAAAGTTTGTTTGAAAATTACAAGAACGATAATGATAAAGATTTGACAAAAAATAAAACACTATCCAATCTTCTTAATTTAATGCAGTTCGATGTAAATTAGTGAAATAGTCATGCATATTTTATAAAACAAACCGATTATGACATCTTTAAGAAAACGTTACTCAGTAATGAAAAAGAAAGGTGTATCTATATTACCATTATTTAAAACAGAATAAGGGTTTGTTCCGACACTTGTAGTGACGAACCATCCATAGTTTGTTTGAAAAATACAAAAAGGTAACATTACCTCAATATAAATGTTTAATCATAAGCATGAAACGAGTTCACCAGTTGGCAATCCAACCCCGACCGAACTCGAACAGCCTTTCGCACTCGTACAACGTGAACCGGTCACGATTGACCTTGATTGCACAGGAACATAATCTAAGGACAACGCGCTACCCCACCGCACTGCAAATTGCGCACACCGATGCCACAAAAAGAAAAAAAAAAATAACATTTTGTTTGGGCTTCTCCGAAGCACTGCCCAGCAATTTGCGCGCAAACGGAATAAAAAAAACCGCGACGCGAGAAAAAAACGAACGCGTTTGCTTGGGCTTTTCCGAAACACTCGGTGAAATGATCCTGGTCTTAAAGAAAGATTACAAGCAAAAGGATTCAGCCTGTAAGCAACTAGCAAAAAAAGTATAGTGTGTCATCGACGTTGCCAGTAAGACTGTTCGCCTTAGAAAGGGCCCGCAGAGCACCCCGGCGGCGGCGATCACACTGCTGGTGGCATAGGCCAACTAAGTGACGAACTTCTACATACTTAAGGTGAAGATGTATCGAAGCCAAAGTTCAAATTTTCAAGAGCACGGATCTGGAGAACTAAACACCCGTTTGAGCTGAAAACCTAATCGATTGGTCACCACCAGCTAGTGACCAATCGATTAAGTTTTCAGCTTAAGGTGAATATGAATCGAAGCCAAAGTTCAAATTTTCAAGAGCACGGATCAGGAGAACCAAACATCCGTTCGAGCTGAAAACTTAATCGATTGGTCACCACCAGCTAGTGACCAATCGATTAAGTTTTCAGCTCAAACGGATGTTTGGTTCTCCTGATCCGTGCTCTTGAAAATTTGAACTTTGGCTTCGGTTCATCTTCACCTTAAACGGATGTTTGGTTCTCTAGATCCGTGCTCTTGAAAATTTGAACTTTGGCTTCGATTCATCTTTACCTTAAGGTAGGCTGGTCAGAGTGTGCTTCGAGAAAGGCCATAAGCCGTGGAAATGCAATGGTCTCGACAGAAGTAAGCTGTGCAGAAAATGCTGCACCGAAGGCCATAGGGCAATTTATCAGCTAATCGCAATGTGCCTAATATGTATTGACAGAGTAGACAACAGACACTTAACGGGTGGAACCAAACGTCCTGGCACGAGCGGAATATCAAAGCAGAAGGCCCAAACGCAATGATAGCGGAACGGCAACGGAATGCGGAACCGGTTCGCCTGCAAGAATCACACCATCTCGACTGAGCTGTCAACGAATCAAAGAGAACTAACACTGAACCGACAAGCATGTTACAGTTCATACTGGCGAATCGGTTCCGCTTTCCGTTGCCGTTCCGCTATCATTGCGTTTGGGCCTTGAAGTAACATAGTTGAATTTGAACTACAGCGATACAGCCCAGCAGCTGCTTTGTTAGATAGTCTCGGAAACAAAGATCGCCGTGGTGTTACTATCGGACCCATACCGCATACCAGCCAATAACGGGAACTGGGTGGCGGAAAGGTATCAATAGATAGCAGCTATAGAAATGATAGGACTATACCCAGTCCAAGAAGTAGTCCCTATCTTAAATGACAGTATGGCGATTGCAAAAATTAACGGTATATTCTGTTGTAGCTTTTACGCGCCCCAAGGTAGTCGATTGAGGAATTTTACCACGTATTCTACAGGATGGTAGCCGATTTAGCTAATCGACCAGTAGTGATAATTGATTGCTTTAATGCATGCGATTATCAATGTAACGTTCTGTAGTCCTAACCTCATCTTATGAACACTCTGGACCTAAACGGTGAAGAGCTAGTTGCTGTGATGTCACAAGCATGTGATGCTTCCATGCCGACAAAAAGCCCCTCCCAGAAAGGCCAGGCCACTGGTGTACTGGTGGTGCGAATCAATTGCAAATCTTCGAGCGATCTGCCTTCAGGCTAGACGATGTACGCAAAGAAGCACAAAGAGAAGATCGTGGACCACACGATTCGTGGTACAGCTTTCAGAGAGGGAAAGTTAGCTTTCAAATAGAAAATCAAGAGTCGAAAAGTGGCATACTTTAATAGTCTATGCCAGAGTGCCAATTCGAGTTCGTAGGGAGACGCCTACAGACTGGTAATGGCTAAGACCATGGTGCCATGGCTCGCCAAGATACTTCTCTTCTCTCCGAGCTGCTGCGATCGATAATCGATGTATTCTTGCCACAGCACCCACAAGCCCATGGCCCCCAGCGCCGTCTGCGGCAGATGAAGGAGAAGAAGTGGTGAGGGTGACGAGTGAAGAGCTGACAGAAGTCATGAAATCCATCGCGTCTAACAATTCACCGGGACCCGATGGTATCCCGAATGTTGCCTTAAAAGTGGCAGTGAATGCGGATCACGACATGTTCAGAACCACGACGCCACGCTGCATAGATCAAGGAATCTTCCCGGATGTACGAAAGCCACAGAAATTGATGCTGCTACCAAAGCCGGGGAAACCACCAGGTGACCCGTTGTCGCATAGACCTATCTGTCTACTAGATACGGCGGGCAAGTTGTTGGTTGATTCTCAACAGGACGGCCTATCCAACAACCAGTTTCGATTCAGGACTGGAGGCTATCCAGTCGGTTGTTCAGACAGCTGAGGTGACAATCGAACATAAAAGGAGCGGCATCCTTTACTGCGTTGTTGTCAATCTGGATGTGAAGAATGAATTCAAAAGCGCAAGCCCACGCGCTCTACCGCCTCAAGGTACCGGAGCAGTTGTGTAAGCTTTTAGAAAGCTATTTTGATGGCAGGGTTTTACTATTTGACACAGAGGAGGGACAGAAAAGCGTTAGAATTATCGAGGGAGTACCTCAAGGTTCAATCCTGGCCCGATGTTATGGAGTGCGATGTACGATGACGTACAGAGGCTGCCCCTTTCGACGGGTGTTAAAATTGTTGGCTTCACCGACAACATTACCCTAGTGGTCCATGGAGGAAGTTGAGTTGACAACAGTGCACTCTATCTCCATAGTTGAAGAATGGATGTAGTCTAGAAAACTGGCCCGTCACAAGACTGAGGTAGTGGTGGTCAAAAACCACAAGTACGCGCAATGAGCGCTTATCTCGGTAGGTGATTGCACAATAGAGTCCAAGCGATTCCTTAGGAATCTTGGGATAAAGGTCGACAAGCTCAGCTTCGCTGCCCACGTTGAATATACCTGTAAAATGGCATCTACGGCTTTAGCGGCGCTTTTAAGGCTGATGTCTAACAGCTCTGGTATAATTGCCAGCAAACTAGAATTGCAGCGCCTTTTGCTCGCCGACCAAAGATTAGGCCTGCCGAGACTGGTCCCTTGTAACATTGATTTTAAGTCGGCTAGGAGAAGCAGTTTGACTAGGCTACTTTTGCTACATGTGTTAAGTGCTATATGAATTGGCCCCTCCCGGAAGAAATACCGTAAAGTGGACGGAGAGAATAAAAAACTATGAAGCCAAGGATGATGTCTGTGCATGATATACACCACTTGAGCAATTCAGCGAAAAATGCTCACTTGTTTGCGCATGGGTTTATTACAGTTTTCTCGCACAAAGCAATGATTCTTTGTTTCACTAGCCAAAATTCAACAAATCTGATATTATGAAAAAAGTAAGTTTTCACAAGTTGCAGGCATTTTTTATGATTGAATCATTTTGAACGGCTTGAATATGATTGAATGATTTTTTATGAAAAAACTCAAACGCGTGATTTGAGAGGTAGATCTCCAATGAGTTTGCTCTCGAGGGAGATTTTTTTCTTCATTAACAAGATTTTCGGCCATTAGCCGGTTTATCACGGAAGTCGAGGGAGAACTTACTGATTGAGGTTTGAGTGTGAGTTTGCCACAATGACCACAGTTACACTTAATGTTGTCTAGCAGAAATATGCTAGATAAAATTAAGTGTAACTGTGGTCAGTGTGGCAAACTCACACTCAAACTCTTCTTCTTCTTCTTCTTTCTGGCGTTACGTCCCAACTGGGACAGAGCCTGCTTCTCAGGTTAGTGTTCTTATGAGCACTTCCACGGTTATTAACTGAGAGCTTACTTTGCCAACTGACCATTTTTGCATGTGTATATCGTATGGCAGGTACGAAGATACTCTATGCCCTGGGAGTCGAGAAAATTTCCAACTCCTTCTTTCCTCGACCAGTGGGATTCGAACCCACGACCCTCAGCTTGGTCCTGCTGAATAGCTACGCGTTTACCGCTACGGCTATCTGGGCTCCCACTGGACACTCAAACTCTGCCGATATTGAATACTTTTCCCTATAACTATGATGCTGAATGAGGTGTTCGGTGTCTAATTTTATTTATACTCAGTCGAAACAGTCCACATCTATCAATAATGACAAAGCAATTCAGTGCTATTGATATTTACATTCCAATGATCATTATTTCCACATTATGTCCCTTATTCAATAGGATATTTTGTATCAAGCAAAAGCAACGCGACCTTTGAAGAGTCAGTCAATCTGTGACAAACTACAGGTGAACAGTGTCCTTCGCTCTCACAATGGCATTCACTGGCTGGTTCCGAAAGTTCATCAATCCCTCTAATTTCTTCGAGGCTCAACGACCAATTATACTTTATACTTGTCTTGGCGGCATGACTCCTTTTACAATTGTAAATAGCCGCCTACAGTGCACGCCATTTGGATATGTAAATTCCTTCGTTCAAACCATGATTTTCGTCTTGTGCTACATTGTGACGATTGTCGAACATGAAAGTGTTACAGGATACTTCTTTGATTCTAACATAAGCAACTTCGGTGATTTTTTGCAGACAGCAACCGGTATCGGGGCACTTGTAATGACCTTCTTGTACAGCATTGCCCAGCGCCATAAACTTATTGCGGCATTTCACTCATTGGCCAGAACAGACGAACATCTTGCCGAAATCGGAGTCGAGATAAGCTATAAGAAAACTTTGTTCCGTAATTACATGGTCGTGCTGTTCCAATTAATCGTCCTGTTTTCGTACTTCGCTACAACCATGTCAATTGTGCTGATTTCCGGATTTCCATTCAGTATCACAGCATGGATGTCTTTTATGCTGCCATTTATGATGATCTCTATGATCACTGTACTCTTCGTTTCCTTACTTAATCAAAGCAGATGCCGATTCCAACAGTTGAACAAGGTGTTATGTTTGATGCGAAATAAAACAGTGGACAAGGTGTTGCTCCAGTTTACCAATCAGCATGTGAATGAGCAAGTCAAAATTCAAAACCCATTCGGAGTCTCGTCAGTCTTTTCGGTTAAAACAAACCGTCAGATGCCAAATGTGATAAATCGGGTGGCCAGTATTCAAAGTGAAATTTGTGACGCCTGTGATTGTGTTGAGGACTATTTCAAAGTGCAAATGCTGACGATAGTAGCAATTTCGTTCCTGATTAGCGTTTTCGACTGGTACTACATTTTGGAGACGATATTCACCGATGACCATACCGACTCACGCTTCAGCAGGCTGCAGTTTGTTGCATTTTTCTTGTATCAGGGATTGATGCATGTCATTGTGGTTATAAAGATAGTCATCTTCGCTAGCTTGGCTGTTCAAGAGGTAATGTTAAGAATATAATTGTAAAAAAATATTGCTAACTTCTAACTTAGTTCTAAGTTCTAAGTAATCCTGATATAGCAACCAACAATCCATTCGACCTAAAAATTCATTCTAGGTAATGCAAATTATCCTGACCAACCTTTGTTAGTAACCCATTCGACTTTACGATTCATTAGAACTATCGGCCATTTTCGGCCTAATGACCCTTTCGGCCTAACTGCAGAGTAGTGTTTGATCCTTTGCTCGCGTCGCTTGCTCCTGCGGGGTCGGGTGATGTGAGCAGGATCAATCGTGTTGCGCGTCGCTCGCGCGGCATGAATAAATAGTGGCGTGATTCGCGGATAGGGTCAGTAGTGTTTGATCCTTTGCTCGCGTCGCTTGCTCCGGCGGGGGCGGGTGATGTGAGCAGGATCAATCGTGTTGCGCGTCGCTCGCGCGGCATGAATAAATAGTGGCGTGATTCGCGGATAGGGTCAGTAGTGTTTGATCCTTTGCTCGCGTCGCTTGCTCCTGCGGGGGCGGGTGATGTGAGCAGGATCAATCGTGTTGCGCGTCGCTCGCGCGGCATGAATAAATAGTGGCGTGATTCGCGGATAGGGTCAGTAGTGTTTGATCCTTTGCTCGCGTCGCTTGCTCCTGCGGGGGCGAGTGATGTGAGCAGGATCAATCGTGTTGCGCGTCGCTCGCGCGGCATGAATAAATAGTGGCGTGATTCGCGGATAGGGTCGGTAGTGTTTGATCCTTTGCTCGCGTTGCTTGCTCCTGCGGGGGCGGGTGATGTGAGCAGGATCAATCGTGTTGCGCGTCGCTCGCGCGGCATGAATAAATAGTGGCGTTAAACGGGTTAGGCGTGAATGTATCATGGATCGCATCACCAATCGCTGGTGACTCCCAGATCTTTACCTTATCCCACTAACCCAATATCCTTTCCATGACAACTGTGGAGATGCAGAAGATTCTTCGGTCTCTAGTAACAACGGTTATCTAGCTAACATTCCTTCCCTTCCCCGATGACCGTAAGGACGTGGCCGGCGCCGTTATTGACTTTTAAAATTTGAGCTCTCGATTTGTGCACATTGAAGAATGGTTAGCTAATCCCAAGCCCCATTCATTGATTCCCTGTGCAACTTCGATTGCTCTAGTCAATCACGGAGTAGCAACTACGAATTGTACGGTCATATATGCTCATGCTCATGCTCAATGACCCTTTCGGCCTAACTGCATTTGACCTAACAACATTTGTGGCCTAACATGATAGAACCTCTACGAGCTTTAGCAGTATACGATGAAAAGGCTCTCATGATGTGCTGCAAATCATAATTGTTACAGAGAGCGATAAATAAGAGACTCTCTCAATTTTCTCAGTATTCGATCCCTGACTTGCATAATTTGGGCCCAATCAATCAATAGTGATCCTTTCAAATTCGATATGTTCGAAACCTCATTACGACGTCATGACGATAGCGTAAACTGGGAGATGGATTTTGATAAATGTTACGTCTATTTGTCTGTGATTGAAGTATGGAACGTCCGCATTTGGAATGAGAATGAGATGTAGATTTAACGATAAGCAATTCGTATGCCATCGTTAATCATCATCAAGTAGTTAAACATGATGTTTGGTACAATATCAGATCAAACCACCAGCAACTAGTGAACAAAGCGATTGGCTTTCTCTTAATGATGTAACAAACGATAGCATATATTCATAGAACAATGTCCATGAACTTATTACTCTATTAACGATGAAGTGTAATGTGTGTCCTACCCATAACTGCAAAAGAACAAAAGCAACAGGCACATGTCCCTAATTACTTAGTTATAAGTTTATAACACATCAAATCATAGCCCTCTGCACGCTACATGTGAACTAATGCATCTCTGCTTAACCACGAATGCGCCTATTCCTATGCAGCAAATGTTGAGTGCATGAAATAACATCAGTCGTTTGCAGCACTTGTAAACGAGACGGGAAGAACCACACCTATAATGGTGATACGCAGAAAAACTAAAGCTAACAGTAGCTATACCCGTGCAGTACAACGACATTTTAATGGTTGTGAATTGGTTTGATACACCGGTACGGTAAACTGTGCCCCAAGTACTGATTCTATCGCAAAACGGTATATATTACTGTGTATACACTGCGTATCGGTACCATTTGCAAGGCAAACATTTTTTTCCAACCCACAGTTCCCTTGTAAATGAATCCTGTCAGCGGATCATGAATGGGAAAGGACGACTTAATTTTATGTTGATGCTATCAGTGTTACAACAGCGCGGTGCGTTCTGCATTGAGTGCCGGGCGTCATTAAGAATACATGATGGGTTGGTTGGACAGGGTTTCTCAATGCTCAACAAGTTAGATGTAATCAAATATTTTAGAATGATCGATATAGAAAATTTTGAAGTAAACCAAAAAAAAACAAAGCTTTCCTAAATTTTTAACTCAGCCTCGCATCTAATGCTCCTAACATAACACACGATTTGCATGGAATTCAAATGGAAATGACTTGTTAGGGGTCATACACAAATTACGTCACCCTCCAAGGGGGAGGGATGGTCAAGCCAAGCGTGACAAGCCTTACAAAATTTTCAGAGGACTCATACAGAAAATTTGACATAGGGGAGGGGGGGTAAGTTGTCAAAAAAGTTGGAATTTAGCGTGACATAATTTGTGTACCATCCCTTATAGTGGTTGACCCGTAATAGTGCGAGCACTACACTAATGAAAAAAAAACATGCCATTAGCGAAAGTAACTCTCAGTTTATAATTCATCCAAGCGTAAACATAAAATTGATCTTAGAATATTATTCATTACAAGGATAATAGAAAAAACGCATTTCAGATCCAGCTTACGAGTTCCAAGGCTTTTCAAAATAGGTATGACTGTCTAAAATGACTATTTATGATATTCTGGCTTTAGATGGCAACACTGCTCGATTGTCAGAAAAAGAACATATTATATGTGGATAAATTGAAGTAGTTATTGCATGTAGTACAGTATACCAATGCACAAATATTCTTAAGATGGCAACACTACTTAAAAAGAAAATAGCAACATAACAAAATCGAAGGTTTAACAAGTCATTCATAAATTTCCAGATCTGTTTTTCACGTAGATTGCTAAACTATTTGGTAGCTAACAATACAACTGAAGTAGAACCGATAAAGCACAATATTTCAAATTTATCGTCGTTCAGTTAAGCGTTAGGTGTTATCCATTGTGTTCGGGAAAGCGGACCACAATTTATTTTATTGCTGGCATCAATGGTCAAACGAAACGAATAAAAGCATAATTTCCCTAATTCACAACAAAGTAGCCAAACACCAAAAATTACTGCAAAATTGTCTTCAAAAAATCCTTCTAGAATTCAACCGGGAAACTCTCAGAAGTTTTCTGTGGAATTAATAAAGAGTTTTATCTGAAATTTCATCCCTGGAATTTCTCTTATGATTCCATCTACGGATTACGACTAATTTCTCCTAAATATTTTTCTTATGATTTTTTTATAGCAGATATTATGTTTACTCCTATTGAAACTGTTGTAATAATCTCAAAATTTATTGTTTGAGGTGAAGATGAATCGTAGCCACACCTCATATATTCAAGAGAACAAACCTGGAGAAAAAAAGACACCGACACGTTATTGCTTCCAGTGGACGGTTTGCCCTTTGAAGGAAGCACCACATTTGACAACGGACTAGCATGCAACGCCCAGTGGTACAGTCGAAAAACTCTCCTGACGAAAAGTTTTCCGGACTGAATCGGGAATCGAACCCACACCCCTTGACTCGATGCATCTAAATGCTTGGTAACACTAACCGCACAGCCACGAAACCCACATATTGATATTGTCGGGAAAATTCCTTCTCGATTCTTTTCTTTTTCGAATACCGTTTTGATTCATATTCCGAACACTTAAGGTGAAACATCTCAGAATCCAAAGATGGCCGGCACAATGGCCGACTTGTGCCCCTACTCACGATTTCAAAGGCACAAAACTGGAGAAATTGTTGGCAAACGTTTCTGATCTTCTTATTTTAAGCTTTCTGCTAGTGCACAATGCTAAAATAAAAAGTGCACGGTTGTTGGATGTTTTCTTTGTGAGATTTGTGCTTTTGAAGTTTTAGTGCAATCTTATAAGTTGATTCAAAACTGTTTCACCTTAAGCCCAACAGTTACTTCAGTTGCATCTCATGAACATAAATTAGATGATATTTTTTTAAATTTCCTCGCAAGTTTTGACTGTTAGCTGTTTTGTGTGCCGATAAAAATATTTATTTAAACTTGTTTTGTATTGTTTTCATGTAAAAGTATGGAACAACATTTCTAATCAAATGCCAAACACTGTGTTTATTCTGTCTCATGTTCCGAACACCTTAATTCAAATTCTGAACAGCTCGGATAAATCGAATAAATTTAACAACAGCAAATAAATTTATCTGAACCAGTTTTACTGTCCTTGAACTAGAGAATCAATGGTCGGAAAAAAGTGAAGTTTGGCCAAAACTATTTTTATCGCCTTTATCGATGAAATATGTAATCTGAATATTCTACATTTATAAGGTTTAATCACCGCATGACTTTATTATTATGAAAATTTATTGGCTTTTTTCGGTGAATAACAATACCTATTAGAGTGGTTCAAAAAATCGTTTTTGCTCCACACCGCCCATTCAATCCTAAATCAAATTCTGAGTGTCCTCCTGAAATTTGAGCTCATTCGGATGAAAACTGAGACTGCACAAGCCCTTTGAAGTTTATATGGGAATTACTATGGGAAAAGCAAGCAGATCATTAAATCGGTCATAGTGTTTGCCCATGTGCTCTTGGGGATTAGAACTACATTGATACTGTGAGATACAATAGTCAGCTACAACATTGCCGAAGACCGTTTTTAAATCGGACGCCCCAGTAATTAGTTATTGATTTTTGAGTGAGTTGTAAAACTTTGGCTATAGCAATTGGGCTGTTCTGCGGGCATCACTGGATTTGTGCAGTAAAACATAGTAGCCATGATTTGTGCGTGCTATCTTTCGCGCCAGGTGCAGCAATGTTGCCCGTTCAGAAGTTAAATGAGCACTGCTGAAGAATTTGTGACTGGATATAAATCAATAACTAATTACTGAGGCGTTCGATTTGAAAACGGTCTTCGGCAAAGTTGTAGCTGACTATTGTATCTCACAGTATCAACGTAGTTCTAATCCCCAAGAGCACATGGGCAATCACTATGACCGATTGAATGAACTGCTTGCTTTTCCCATAGTAATTCCCATATAAACTTCAAAGGGCTTGTGCAGTCTCAGTTTTCATCCGAATGAGCTCAAACTTTGAGAGGACACTCAGAATTTGATCTAGAATCAAATGAGCGGTGTGGAGCAAAAACGATTTTTTGAACCACTCTAATACCTATACTCAGAGTGAAAGGGAGTAACGAAAGTAATGAAATGACAAGATGGATAGAATCGCAAGCGAGCGACGAGAGAAAAGAATAGAAGTTGAAAATTTGTTTTAACAGAGGGCCATAGGGTTTCGTTCTACTTCGTCGTAAGAGCTACTATTCGTCGTATCAAACTAAAAATGTTCCACTACGGCGGATATTCCAACTTACCTGCAACATAGATTCATTTTCCAAATGTACAAGTTTCTTCCTGCCCCCGTGGGTGACTTACTTCGCCGGGCACTTATTTTCACTATGGAAAACCTTCGTACTTCTTCACTGAAGGATCTCATCCCAATCACACGCCGTAAAACTTCAATAAATCATTAAATTTTACGGAATTTCCTCAACCGCCGCATATGATTGAGTATGTAAACAAAGTTCTATCCGTCGTACTGAGAAAAAAAAAAGCTTGTGCGCATCAATGTGTGCGCGACGCTCGACGTAAAAATACGATTCCTTTGATTGTGTTGTTTTCGCTGTACTGTGAGCAAATGCCATAATTGTACGGTCAAAAGGAATAAAACATATGAACATGTTTGGGCTGAATTTTGATGACGAACAATTAATTTTAAAAGAAATTGGTATATTCCAATATGCTGTATGAATGGAGGGAGATGCCCGTAGATCTATATAATCTAGTGAAACATTTTATTATAGCGTTGATATATTGTGTTTTAACCACTCAATGCATCACAGTGAGCCGTAAGTTGTGAGACGAATCTGGAAAATGATTGCGACGAAGTTGAAAACGATACGACGGATTGAGAATACGATAAGATGCATTTTCTTTGCATTATTTCTAAAAACAGATCAAGATTTATCAAAATGTTATTGTACAATGCTAAAGCCGTTTTGAGAACGAATTGTTTGGCATCGGTTCGTATCAGCATCATTCACTGCAATACTGGGAAAATTGCAGTTCTCACTGATCAATGCTTAATACGATGGATACTAGCACATCACCCTATGTGTCAACAACACAATCGAAACGACAAATCGTTGCCTAACGTCCTGGTCTTGAACGGCTAGATGTTGTAGTGTTGGTCACTACTAACACTAGACAGGCACAAATTTGTCGCCTCGACCTGTTAACTATATTGTTCGGCGTATGTAACAGTTCTATCGATCGTTGGCATATTTTCGGAGATTGATAAAACAATTTTTCAACTTCTATTCTTTTCTCTCGTCGCTCGCTTGCGATTCTATCCATCTTGTCATTTCATTACTTTCGTTACTCCCTTTCACTCTGAGTATAGGTATTGTTATTCACCGAAAAAGCCAATAAATTTCCATAGGGTGATGTGCTAGTATCCATCGTATTAAGCATTGATCAGTGAGAACTGCAATTTTCCCAGTATTGTAGTGAATGATGCTGACACAATCCGATGCCAAACAATTCTTTCTCAAAACGGCTTTAACATTGTACAATAACATTTTGATAAATCTTGATCTCTTTTTGTAAATAATGCAAAGAAAATGCATCTTACCGTATTCTCAGTCCGTCGTATCGTTTTCAACTCCGTCGCAATCAGTTTCCAGATTCGTCTCACAACTTACGGCTCACTGTGTGTATTGAATGGTTAAAACACAACATATCAACGCTATAATAAAATGTTTTACTAGAATATATAGATCTACTGGCATCTCCCTCCATTCCTTCAGCATGATGGAATATACTAATTTCCTTTAAAATTCATTGTTATCAAAATTCAGCCCAAACATATGAACACAATTCCTTTTGATTGTACAATTATGGCATTTGCTCACAGTACAGCGAAAACAACACAATCAAAGAAACCGTATTTTTACATCGAGCGTCGCGCACACATTGATGCGCACAAGCTTTTTTTCTCAGTACGACGGATTAAACTTTGTTTACATTCTGAATTATACGCGGCGGTTGAGGAAATTTCGTAAAATTTGTTGATTTATTGAAGTTTTACGGCGTGTGATTGGAATGAAATCCTTCAGTGAAGAAGTACGAAGGTTTTCCATAGTGAAAATAAGTGCCCGGCGAAGTAAGTCACCTACGGGGGCGGGAAGAAACTTGCGTTGGAAAGTGGTGTGGCTCAGTCGATCGCTAAGAATTTCTCTCAAATCGTGTTCGTCCATGCGATTTCGGTGGAAAAGTGCAAAATGGATAATTGAACTGAAGTTATTTACCAAAATACAGTAGTTTTAATGCATTTTTGGTGTACAAGTGTACAAACCATAACAGCTTTTACAAAATTACACTTGGATAATGAATCTATGTTGCAGGTAAGTTTGAGTATCCGCCGTAGTGGAACATTTAAAGGTTGACAGGACGAATAGTAGCGCTTACGACGAAGAAGAACAAAACCCTAATAGTAATCTGAATATGTTCACTGAGAACAGCGTTGCGGTTGAAAATACTACACGCAGCGAACTGGACTATCGAATTTCATACATTTTGCCTTATGAAAGGTGGAACGATTATTGCAATACGAACGCCTTATGTATCGTTTTAGAACCACTCGATAGGCGCGTGGTGTACGCTCGGACCTGTAGATCGCAAGGTTCTTGGTTCGATTCCAGGTTGCCGCGTAAACGTTTTTTGTTTTCAAATTCTGGTTTCATAAGGCAAATTTATGAATTTCAACCCGATTTCTTGTGGCGAATTTTCATAAGGGATTCCTATGTTTATCGATAGTCCATTTGCCTGAGTGTATATCAGAGGGTTAAATTAAATACACAACGCCACTTGACTTGTGCAGACTAAATTCGCATTTATTTCGAAAAGTTCTCGCATAATTTGTGATCTCGCCCTAAAAGGCATTGGTAACCGAGTGTGTAACTTGTTGTTACCGAGTAAAAGAATGGATTTAAACGTTATTCAATTATGCTACGATGGAGAGCAGATCGTCCTCTATCTCCCTGTGGAGATAGTTTTTATCCTTTTCCACCCATTTGCTTAGAATCAAGGAGCTACACACTCGGTTACCAATGGCTTTTAGGGCGAGATCACAGGTTAGGCAGCGTTCATTTATTACTTAAAGTTAAAATTTGAAATTTTTGACCCCCTCCCCCCCTCCGTAAAGCTTTTTGTATGACAAATTTAAAATTTTTGTATGAGCCGTAACGCTAGAGCCTACACCCCCCTCCCCCTAGAGCGTTACATAAATGCTTTTTGATGTGCAATATTCTAAATGGCGGCGACATGACGCGACAAGAGTTGTTTTTCATATTTAAAATCATCAAAATTACTAAAGTGTAATATTGAATAGTATTAAAACTTCAACCAAATATGTTTTTCCATCCTCATGCTCGATAAAAGTGTTGAACCATAAGCTTTCAGATAGTGGGTAACTTTGGGGAAATATTGCATTCCTAAATTATAAATTTTGTGCTTTATTTTATAGTTACATTTTTGACTTCAGCCGGTTTGCCGTCATAAATGTAATAGAAATTTAAATTTTAGTTCAATTTCAGTTAAGGATCATAATAATATAACACATGAGGTTTATTTTAAAATTAAAAAAATCATAAAAATCTCAAAAAAGTTTTTGGTAGTTTTGGCCGCCCCTTTATATGGAGCCCGACCATAGTGCCGAGGTCTAAAATATAATGAAATATGTTTAAATTGAATTGCAATTGACTGCCATTTTCTTGTAATTTGATGACATATTTCAGCGATGCATTTCAACCACATTGCCATACAAAAACCGAGTGTTCGAATTATAAGTCTGTCCGGAATTTGAGACAAAACGGTAATTTCCTCTATCTGAAATTTATTGAGGAATTTCTGGTAAATTGTATACAGGATAGGGTATAAGCACCGGTTTTGGTCATCATAAAAGAAAATATCTAAAAAAAAAAACAAATATTCGGAAAGCCCTGCTGTACTGCAATTGCGCCAAATGAAAGCTTGCAATCCATATTGCGAATCTTTACTCAAATCGGCAGACTGTTCAACAAGTTGCGCGCCGGTGACCCATGCGCCGAGTTGTGTGCCAGCAAAAAAAAATAATAATGAAATGCCAAAATATATCGCCAAGGGAGTGAATCACTTTTAGGGCTCGAGGCCAGAACTAGACAGCGAGCATAATATGTTTAATCGATAAAAAAACAAAATGTTCGTAACTTCTTGTTGTCAAGTTGCAAGCGATTCAAATCGTTTTGACTGAATCGTTTTGTAATTGCCTTAATTTTTTTTTTGTAATTACCCACAAAATATTTTTAATAAATGTCCAATTCTATAAAGAATTCCATCAAGGTTTTGTTCCGGATTTTTATTGTGATTTTTTTTTTTGCATAATACAGTAATTTCTCGATTATATCACGAATCCAAAATTTTTTGGTGTGATATAATGCATTTTCTGCCATATAATTTTCATCAAAATTTGAGCTTTATGTTGTGGAATTAGATGGGTCAAATAGATATATATGAAATTATCTTTCTATGTAAAATGTATTAACTTCATACAATTATTGTGGCGTGATAAAATTGAACAGAAAATCGTGCTAATGTCGAGAGTGATATATTGAAGCGATATTAAAACGAGCAGTGATAAAATCGAGAAACTACTGTATATTCTAGGTATCAACTTGTGTTGCAAGAAATCAGAATGATTCTGCATTTATATATGGAGCATTGTTTACCACTCGAGAACAGAATTTTTTTTTTTTTTCAAAAGACACTACACGTTAATGCTTCCAGTGGGCTATTTGCCTTTTGAAGGAAGCACCACACTAGACAACGGACTAGCATGCAACGCCCAGTGGCACAGTCGGAAAACATTCCTCTCGAAAAGTTTTTCGGACTGAGACGGGAATCGAACCCACACTCCTCAGCACGATGTGGCTAAATGCCTCGGTCACACTAACCACACGGCTACGGAGCCCACAACTATTTAATCAAATAACAACAGTGTTGCAACTTACTTTTGTATCAATATGTACCGTGCACCCCCGCTAATTTGAACGGTGCCTCATGCAAATGATCGGGGTTCATTTTGAATTTAAACTTCTAGTAACCCTAATCACAACGAAAAAACCTATTCATGTTTTCTCCCGATTGTTTTCGCGAGACCTGTTCACAAATTTCATACCGCTGGTGTCTTCAAAATGTTACAGACAATATAAAATTTGTAAAACATCCATACAAAAAGTGTTACAAGGGATGGGTGGGTACAGTGCCGTAGCGTGCGGTTGGCCAGGTTGGCCCCCGCCAAGGGCGCCGGCCTGTGGGGGGCGCCAAAATGCGTCAAGCATAATTATGCTGAATTTTGAAAAAGATTTATTAAATAAGGCCGCCTCTTAAGTCACAATTTCAAAAGAAATTCCTTAACGTAATAACGGAAAAGTTAAACAGTGCCTGAATTGCTTCCAAAGACTATTTTACATTTTGAATGATTTCTATACATTTATTTCAAAATTTAACATTATAATTATTTTCTAAATCTCTAAGTGATCTTGAGAAGAAATAATGAAGCATCCAAATACACTTGATGATGATTCAAATTAAACACAACAAAAAAAACAAACAAACATTCTATTGAGCATGATTTTTTTTGAAGACAATCTCACTGTATCACAAATTAAATTCTCACAAAAACCTGAAGGAAACTCATAGAATCTTTCACAGGGTTAACAGAGTACGGTACATAATTGTAACAGAAAATCCTGAACATTTCACATGACGCAAGGTGTGTTTTTGACGGATTTCCTTTGTAAACTTCTTTACAGTTGGGCAAAACATTAAAAAATCACAACCTGGAAAACCCATAATCCTGAACAACATTTTCAGTGAACAACAAACATTTTGTGTCAGTGAACAACAAACATGAGTATGAACAAAGTATTTATTACTGGAGAAGATTTAGTAATAACCAATTTTAGATGACATTACAATATCATTTCTGAATTGCAAAAAATCGTTATGAATTCTGTGCTTGTTTCAAAGTGCCTTTT
The DNA here is from genome assembly GCF_002204515.2 of Aedes aegypti. Lineage (NCBI taxonomy): Eukaryota > Metazoa > Arthropoda > Insecta > Diptera > Culicidae > Aedes > Aedes aegypti. The sequence continues at coordinate 278,068,309 of NC_035108.1, read as the reverse complement.
ATCAATGATTAAATCAATTTCCTATTTTCCGTGTTACTATTTGGGAATTTAAATTATAAATTTCACTAAAAAAAAAGTTTTTTTAATTAAATATTTTCAAAACATTTGAAGAATTTGTTTCTATTTTTCGGAAAAATCTTGGCAAAACAAGTAAAACAATGTTTTCTGGAGGAGTTGTTGAGCAAAATTATTATAACATATCTAAAAGCCTCTGCATTTTTCTAAGCAAATAAAATATATTTAGCACATTGTATCCAACAGAGTAAAAAATCAACTAAATGGTTCAGCGATTTCAAGAAGAATTTCATTAATGCTAAGCTCACCATTTTCTGCAGATGCGTCTCAAGAATAATAATGTTCTTATGAGTTACTTCAAAACATCTTTCAGATAATTTTGAACAGTTCTCAAGAAAATCTGTCTTGTACAATGTACAATGTACATCGTCTATTGATATTCTCCAATATTTTAATTTTATATAAATTAGTAAATACTTAAGTCTCAGCATGATACTTTTTATGGTTTCGATAACACTTTTATACCGTAGTCCTTCAAGTATTTTAAAAATAATTAATGACAATTGACTAGTTTCCCGAGAACCATGCTGCTGAAGCTGTAACTCAGGCATATACACGGTAAACATAAAACTGGATTACTTTATAGATACAATTAAAGTTGATTTAAAGGGGAAAGGGCCCCTCTAGAGTCATATTGGTGTTATAATTTATGATATTAACACAAATATCTTTGCCATATGAGCCTTTGAGTTTCCTTTTGTTTTGTAATGTTATATAAAAAGATGAAGAGGTCTTGTGCCTCCTTGAGAAAAATTTTGAATGGAAATCAAAGGGGCTAAACCTCTTTCAAAATTTCGTCTAAACTCTAAATTCCTTACAACTGTAGTTATATACAGTAAAACCTCCATGAGTCGATGTTCCATTACTCGATATTGACTCATGGAACCATATTAAAAATCAATTTTCATGATTACTATGATGGTCCCCTTAAACGGCTTTCCATAGCATTGCTGCTCCATGACTCGATATTGCCATGAGTCGATGGTCCCTTCAATATCGACCCATGGAGGGTTGACTGTAGTACAGTACTAGCTTTATGTGCACTGCTTGTATGCATAAATTACAGCTTGAGTAGCATGGTTACTTGGGATGTTTTACGTAAACGGTAATCACATACAAACTCGCATCATGAAAACTAAATTGGCTTGGGGGCGCCAAAAATGAGGTTTGCCAAGGGCGCCGTGAGGCCACGCTACGGCTCTGGGTGGGTATCAAAAATACTATTTTTTGGCGTTATGAAACTTGTGAATGAACCCTTAGTTCCTTCAAAGTTTTAGTGCAATCTTAGAGGATATATTCAAAACTGTTTCACCTTAAAAGAAGTAGTTGCAATCTTGTAGAAGCCATCCTTCATTGACAACCGAGAAATCTTAAATAGCCGTACTTCTGCATTTTCAAGGCAGTTATGCATCCAAGATGCGTTAGTAAGACAATAAGCAGCTTCAATGCTGTAAACAGTCTACTGCGTGACTTATTCAAGCTTTTATTAATAACTTGAGTAGGGGTAACACCCACGGCTTCAAAGCTAAACCATGCTAAAGATGTCTGGATTCGATTCGTGGACGGTTCAGGATCTTTCTTTATTAGAAATATCCACATTTGACTAACCTGAGCATAGAGTATCATCGTACCTGCCACAAGATACACTAACTAATTGCAACATTAGCAAAGAAGCGTTCAGTAAATAACTGTGAAAGTGCTCTTCGAACATTGGCTCTGCTTCAGTGTGGTCGAAATGCTTAAATTAAAGAAGTGAATCCGATACTCAAGATCAAATAAAGCAGTGTTGCCATCTAACAAAAAAAAATAGAATCATGATTGATAAGGCTACATTTTAGTCCAATTAATGTTTGCTCTACAGATATGATTGCTACCTTTCATCAGGTCTGAAATGTACAGATTACTTTGAGTCTTCATATTCTCTCTAACTTTGCTTAAGATAAAAATTCGGTATTTCTCAGCTGATATCATATATTACACTTTTCCGGTTTATCTGGGCAGTTTTGACAATTACTATTATATTTGTGCTTTACTTAACATTTTTGGAATTTCATCTATATTTCCATAACTTTCGAAAATTCCGAATTTGTCGTCTTACAGTTGTATCACACCCGAACTACACTTGTTCGTCGTTCAATGTTTTTATCGAGTAATACAGTAATGACCCAATTTTGTCAGCCCCCGATTTTGTCTACCCCTGATTTTAGCACCCTTTTTGACCCGATTTTGTCTATCCCCGATTTTAGCAACCTTTTTTCCCGACCAGCCTAAAATTTACATTTATTTAAATCAGAGAAAGCACGTCAATACTGGTAATATTGGGTGCAAAAAGTAAATTATACAATGTACTATACAAATGTTGATTTGACAGCTGCTACGCATTAATTCGACTTACTTTGTACGAGTGTACGGCGTACGGGACGAAATAAAATGTACGAATGAACTCAGAAAAAAAAAGCGTTCTATGCTAATAAACTCTTCAGTCCGACGATTTTATCCACAGTGTTTTGCGGGTTTGATGTAATTTGTATGAATAAACGAGTCATTACGTGAATTTTTATGCGACTTCTGGTTGTCTGGGTTGTGCACATTAAGAATGATAATCACAAGCCCATTCATTGAATCTCTGTGCAACTTCGATTGTTCTGATCAATCTCGGAATAGAAAGTACGAATTGGATGGTCATCTATGCTCATGTTCTAATGCAACAGTGTTATTGTTATAAATAGGTTCTATCCCGTTAGGACGGAAAAGGTCTTCAAGTTTTTTTTTAATTTGTGCTGATTTTTGAAAGATTAAAACAGTCGTAAAATAATCATCGTAAAAAGAAATTGAAATACAACACATTGAAACAGGAGATTTTTTTCACAACCCGAAATCTAATAATCATGAAACGAGATAAATCATGAATTGCACAAATGTGATATAAATAAAATATGTTAATACCGGGTTGATCTGATTGAAACGTTGAGAACCCATTGAAGGATACTGAATCAAACGAGCAATCAACAGCCTTTCAGTGTCAGTGCTTTCGTGGCAACCGGTGGATGAAGTTTGTAGTTTCAAGCGGCAAGTGCCTTCCCCTAGAAGTGACGAAATGGCATCGAGTCATTGGTTCCGGGATTGTATCAACCCAAAGAACTTCTACGCAGCACAGGCCCCAGTTCTGAAGGCAACTTTCATCGGTGGATTGACGCCGTTCACCGTTGTAAACCGGAGACGCCACGATTCCGCTCTGGAGTGCACCATTTTTGGATACGTTAACTCCTTCATACACGCTGCCACATTCTGCACGTGCTACGTAATTACGCTGGTGAAGCATGAAAGCGTTACTGCACATTTCTTCGACTCGGAAATAAGTACCCTTGGAGATATCCTACAGATCATAGTTGGACTGGTGGCACTTATAATGACCTTTGGATACAGTGTCTTTCGTAGACAAACGGTCATCGATGCATTCCATGCCTTGGCCAGAACCGATCTGCATTTTAAAGAGATTGGTGTTGAAACCGACTACAAAAGTACACTCTTTTACAACTATGGATTGCTATTCATCCAGATAACCGTTAATTTAGCGTACATTACTATATCAATTGCTATCGTAACCAGCTCTGGAGTATTCATCTGTGGCACCACTTGGGCAGCGTTTTTCCTACCGTTCATGATGATGACAATGATCACTTCTCTTTTTGTCTGCATCGTAAACCAGAGCAAACATCGATTCTATTTGCTGAACAAAATTCTCAGATCGCTTCAAGAAATCAGTGTAGACAAGCGACGTCTTTCCTTTGATGAGAAGCAAAACGAAGTGAAGATTGTGAAAATTCAAAAACCACTGAACATATCGTCGGTTTTCTCCAACACCAATCGTTATATGCCGGATGTTATCAACCAAGTGGCCAGCATCCAGAGTGAAATCAGCGACGCTTGTGATCATGTCGAGGATTATTTCAAAGTGCAAATGTTAACTATTGTAACAATTTCGTTTCTCATTAGTGTATTTGATTCGTACTACATTTTGGAAACTATATTCACCAATGATTCGACCGATACACCTTTCACGAAGGTGCAGTTCGTGACCTTCTTCTTCTGTCAAGGATTTATCCACGTGGTTGGAGTACTGAATATAGTCTATGTCAATAGTTTGACCATACATGAGGTAAGGATGTACTTGGTAATGATATGTATAATTATTGTTTCCATTGGTAATTATTTATAAAGTTCAAATTAAGAAACATGAGCCTCAAGTTTTGAAATGAAAACTGAGTTTAACTTTTCCCCTTTATCCTATTCTTTCCTGGAAATGGTTGTTACCCCTATTTTCGGTCCAACCACGAGTTTTACGGTGCTCCATAGCTAAAACAATAGTTGAGAAGCAATCAAAGAATTCGGCTCCATAATGCCTTATACCACATGAGCCTATTAAATAAATAAGTAAGTAATTCCGAATAAAGTTTAATCACGGTTAGTATCTCAGAGATACCCACCAAATGAAAGCTTGGACCCTCCCCTTTCATTTGGTACAAAAACGAAAATGTTTTATCAGGCAGCCTAGAATGATTTGAAAACTAATTCAAGAAAATACCATTTTTTATAATTTTCACCCAAAATATTTATAGAATGGTGCTCAATTAGCAGTAGCGGTAAACGCGCAGCTATTCAGTAAAACTAAGCTGAGAGTCGTGGGTTTGATTTCCACCGGTCGAGAAGCTTTTCGTAAACGAAATTTTCTCAACTTTCCAGGGAATAAAGTATTTTTGTACATTGTAATTTTGGATTTTCACGCCAAACAATTATCTATCTCAAAAAATTGATAATATTTTCACGAAAATATGCTCCAGCGAGTATTACTTTGAAAGTTCTTACAAGGATTCTCAAAGATATTATTTATTGGATATTTCAAAGATTTTTTTGGACACCCTTTACGACTTCCATTTAGATTTTTTTCGAAAATTTTCCGGAAATGATTCCTTGAATTTCTCTATCGTTTCATCCTATAATTTCTCCTCAAATATTTGGCAGGAGTTTATCGTCCACATCCAAGTTTCTAGCAACCTTCAAAGATTGTTTCCAAAATTTTAATTAATTAAAGCACGGTTTTCCAGGCATTTATCTTGTATTTGTTTTATAAATTCCTTCTAAAATAATTCCAGGGATTCCATAAAGAGACTTGCCCAAGATTAAATGTTTGAGGTTATGGCTTTCAGTCTTAAATAAAACTCAAAAACGGATTTTTGCTTACATCCGACGTTTCGGACACATGTATTGTGCCTTTTTCAAGGATTAGCTGTGTTCCGTTTTATCGTTTGCCCACAGCATAGGCAACATTTGTCCAACAGAATAAAACGAATTACCCGTTCGGGTACTATACGGGAGTAGAAATCCGAAAACGATCCGGGTCGCAGAACTGAAAACGCAGTTGCCTGTTTTGGCGCCACTTTTACGTTAGTTTTATTTAAGACTGAAAGCCATAACCTCAAACATCAACATAACAGTCGTACCTCCAAGCAAGATTATATGTTTAGTTCTTCAGGGAATTATTCTGAAGATTCTTCTATGCATTTATACAGATATCCCTCTGATAATTTTAGCAAATCCTAAAATTCAGTAAATCAAACATATACTTTGAAGGTCCAAAATGTGTTGGGGTGTCAAAAAAGTGAAAACAGTGCTTCATAACTGAACTACTTTCGAAGTATTTTGGACTATTTTTCTCTACATTTTGTCATGTTCATTGACTTGACTACGCTGTGTAAATAAATTGGTAGATTGGTACAAAAACCCCAATTTCTTCCTTAGGGGTCCAAAATAAGACCATGTGTTAAAAAATTCCTTCAAAATAATCTGCTCTGCGCTCCTTTTTTCAACAGTTCTTGACTTATATATGTATTAAAAGGTAAAATTGACCTTCAATCTATTTCACGTAAAGACTCTTCTCGATTTGGGTCGATTTCGCAAATGATGTCGTTAGATATAACCACATATAACAATATATCATTGAAGCGCTCAAAAGGGCGTTGAATTATTATGGAAAGCAAATTAAAAGTGTTTTTTATATACCCATTTTTGATCCAAAAAAGATTGTCAATACTAAAAACGAACTTTCGTATGAGATGAACCAGCTGTAGTGGTTAGGGTAATAATGTTGAATAAAATGGTATGATTTAGTTGAGTGTGTATACAATCGAAGTTAAAGCACAGACAAACAGACGTCACACTCTCATCACTGGCCATCGACCACCTTTTTAACGGTCGGTTCAAAAATATGGTAGGTGGCCGATTCACCACCCGCAGCGTTCGCATCGTTTTTGTTCGCGTTTGACGTTTGCACACTACCGCCATCTATTGGCCTATCGGCCAAGCACACCGATTTTAGCATTGGGCGTACATGTCCTCGTGATTATGATTTTGATCGACATTTGTTCTAAGTGTTACGTCTGTTTGTCTGTGGTTAAAGGTTCGATTCGAGTTTTAATCGGAACAACATGAGTGAACAAGAGAAACACGAAAAATTGAACGAAGGCTTACTTACGATTGAAGCGAGCCCAATACAGAAAAACGAATGGATCATTAAAATAACAAAAACGGCCGCTATGGAAAGCATAGATAGCGCCACCGTAGTCTTGTGTGTTTTACAGAACAGCAATGCTGTCACAATGTTAAATTCGATATACAGTGGCGCCTTTGTTTTGATGTGGTGAGCGCTTGCAAAACCTACCTTCAATGATCCATTGAAGCCACATGATTTTAGTGTGGAGCTCGGAAGATGATGAACTTAGGGTTACCAGACGTACTCTTTTTAGAGTACATGTACTCTTTTCTGCTTTAAAAATTCAAGTACTATTCTTTTTTGCCAAACTGGCCCAAGAGTTCTCTTTTCTAGATATTACGGACGACTGCCGAATAATCAAATAACTTTTTGAAGACACTGGAATAATTTTGATATTCCATAAATACTAGCAGAATCGAATCGGTAGATAACCACAGTAATGTTTAGAATAAAAATATATCTCGCATACTCTGACATAACGCCCTAAATGCCATTGGTAACCATGTGTGTAGCTCGTTGTTTCTGAGCAAGTGAAGGAACAAACATCCAAATCAACATCACTGGTAGGTAGATAATGATACTTTCTTCACCATAGAGTTGTTAAACAACGTGTAAATCCATTCAAATGCTCAGAAATAATGAGCTACACTTATGGTTACCAATGGCTTTTAGGGCGAGATCATAAGTTATGCGAGATATGCTCATTAATCTCACAAACATTTAGAAACAAATGACCTAATGATAATTTCTCTCATTCCTGTTTATGACGGATCCATATTTCGTACGAATCCTATTTGTTCGATTACTTGGATTTTGCTTGATTTTGCTGGCGTATGCAAAACAGTTTTCGAGGGGGGTCTGTAGCCTTGAGGTTACGCTTTCGCTTCATAAGCGGAAGGTCATGGATTCGATTCCCAGACCCTCCACAATAAAACCCGTCCAGCCACCGCTTCACGGAGGACTGTGCTTTGGGGAGCACATCCATCCTCCGTCAGTATCAGATGGTGACTGAGACAAACTGACCCTCTTCGCAGGCAGCTAGCCTCACTAACAGCAGAGCTCTCTCCTACCTGCTCAGTGTGAGAGTAAAAGAGTAGGAGAGAGTGAAAGAAGATGTAAATATAGATAAGTTAAAAATAGATCTGTATCGGTAAAGAAGGTACCGTAATTTCGGGTGAAATTGATCATTTTTCACGTTTTTTCTAGTCTGTTTTCTATAATGTTAACAAAGCAAAGCAACTAAATGCAGGAAAACAAGTACGAAGGTGTGCCTCATCGACTCAAGTACCGAAATTTTCTAACAAATGTCATTTTAGTGTTAACAAATATATCTAAAATAAAAAATCAGGGGATCTCATTTCGGGGTGAAATTGATCACTTGTCAATGCCATTATTGCTAGTTTTCAAAACAACTCTACATGATAAATTTGAGCTCCCTGAATCCGAATATGCTTGTCTAATTCTTAAGAATGCAATGTTTATATAAATAAGGAATAGTTAAATTTCAAGAATTACGCGGAAACCGGCTAAATGTATGCAATTTCCTAAGGAATTCAATGATATCTAACAGAAATTCAATTATTTCAACCATATGAGCTAATTGGTACGAGTTTTGGTGATGAAATCTGGTTTGGGGATATATCTCAAGCATCCTCACAAACTTTCAGGTTTATACCATGTTCAAATCCTTGCTTAGAACTAGAAGTTCATAGGTGTTTGTCAATACTCCACCGTCCATGATTTTGAAATTTTATATAATTTACATAGTAATAAACATTCTTTAACGCAAAAAACTTCACAACACACAATTCGACAATAGTTACGACAAACAACGTTGTTCACTTACTGCAGCTTACATTGATATTTGTGCTCCATTACGAATAAATAAAATCGTGTGATACGATGATCAATATCACCCTTCTGATAAATTACACCCGATTTTACGGTACAGAACAACTGATTCCGGCACAGTAGTGGCCACGAGCACAGAGTGCCTTGAAAAAAAAAGTTTTCGATCGAAACAGCATTTGAGCGTAAACAAGAATACACTGAGAATAGTGTTGCGGTTGAAAATACTATATCAGGGGGTTAAACTAAATACACAACGCCACTTGATTTGTGCAGACTAAATTCGTATTTATTTCGAACATTTTGGTTATTCAATTTTACCATAGCATCATTTGGACAGTAAAAATTACTATATCATGGTTAAAAACTTGCAGCAGGCCTGAATCGTACCGAGGATCTGGTGATTGTCAAGCGCGAACGCTTACCGCACGGCTATCGATACGGTTGGAATGAAAGGCAACAAAATGCAAATAAAAAGCGTTCATCAAAGCTCAATCGTGGTTCGAATAGTAAATTTAAAAACTCGTTCATGGTTCTCATTACTTCAACGCTTGTTTCAGTGTAAAGGTGAACAAGTATTGATAAACAATCAATGTCCCATCGATTTTCGCTTAAAAATTGATTAAATTATTTTAAATATTTTAGCTTATTTGCTTTGATAAAGCACTATTCTGAAGCTTTCTTTTTGGCGTTCTAGTGATTGAACAAAATGTTGGAATTAAAGAGGTTAAAATAAAATGTTGATGCATAAGTAAATTACTAAATCAACCAATATTTAGCAAAACTTTTTTTTACGACAATTCTAGAGATTCTTTTCAGTTCAAATGTATAAAAATTTCCTCCTTTCAGTTCTTCTGTTTTTTTTTTCACAAAGATATATTGTTCGACATTAAAAAAATATTTCTACAAAACACAAAAAATTGAAGATTCATGATACTATAATTTTTTTATAGATTTCTTTTAAATATATGTGTTTTTCTAAAAATATTGACTTGATAAATGGATTCGCTCAGAGTCAATGTTTAGTATGAATAGTGGAAGCAATACAACATAATTGGCAAATGAAATTAAAGTTATTTTTTTTTTAAATCGATAATGATAAGTTGAGAATAGTTTCTTCAAGACAAAACGAACTATAAATAAATTGTAGGAAAAGTGGCTGTAATTATTAATCTGATAATTGTTTAACAATTTATGCAAGCAAAAAAGGTCGTTTAAACATAATTTACTAATCATCCGGAAATCTAACTTTCAATCAAAACAAAAATTTTTGGTCAAATAAACGAAAATTAGTAAAGACCGCTTTTTTCCTTTTTTTCTGAATAGATTAAATGTACTCTTAAGTACTCTTTTACGGCGTTGGAAAAAGTGTACTCTTTTCGGTGAGAGCAAATATGGTAACCCTAGATGAACGCAACACGAGTGACTTGTGTAATGTAGTGGTGAAGCTTCGGAGATAAAGCTCCGAGATTGCACCTACTTGACTTGGCGGAGCGAAATCGGGATCGTTTAAACGGGACGATTCATTCTGGTAACTATTGCGGTAACGAACAGATGTTAATTTTATTCGTCATCTTTCGTTTACTATACCAGCCTAGAGCTGAAAATCTCAAGAATAAATTCAATAGGGTAATGACTGTTTATTTCGTTCTTAAACGCTAACAGTTGGCACCAGTGGAAAAAAATACAGGCAACAACAGTTTCTTTCACTTGCCGCCGAGCGACGACACTGTTGCTTGTATTCCACTCACTGATCACGCTACGCTGGATTCTCAAATTTCTTAAGCTTTCAACACAAGCGCATGGAAGAATGGTAGTCGGAGAACTGTCAAAACGTATGGAAAATAATGAAAAACATAAATTACTTGCAATTAGGAAACTGGATAGAAAAATTGTGACTTGAAATCAAGTGTAAAGTGAATACATAACTTTTTGTGGTTAGTAACTAACTGTTCATCTTCCGTGGTGCTTTCTTTGCTTCAGGATTTCGTTTTTACTACCACTGAAAAAGAGCCATCTAATGCCTTTTCAGTTTTGAATATCGCCCTATTATAACTTCTCGTATTGTTTTTCTAATATCCATTTCGTAAAACAAGATTCTTACACATAACACTTTTATCATTCATCATACGAAATAATTGAACTTTTTAAAATAGTCGTGTTATACACGTTTAATATTTTGTAGATAAGCATTTTCGGATAGTTTCCTTTTTTTTGCCGCAAACGGTACTCCAACTGGATAAAAATAGTTTGTATTACGTAATTGATAATTTTCTCAACAACATCGTTTGTTGTTATCTGCAACCACCAACTGATTTTGTAGAGCCGTTTTCTAGGATGCGCTCAAACTCTAAAAATTCGTACTGTTTTTACTCGGGATTATTGCATCGTGTTTCAATACGAAATAAACGAATTTCGATTACAAGGTGCTTGGTGCAATATAACAATTATTTGCGTTTAACTTGGGTATTGTATTTTATAACGAAGCTGGTAGCATCATACCACAAATAGACGTAACACTGACGAAATTTTCATCGACCACTCATTTAACGATCATTTCAAATTCGTTAAGATACAAATCTCACAACCAGAGGCGCGCGCATCGTTTTTCTTCGCGTATAACGTTTTACACTACCGCCATCTGCTGGTCTTGATGTACAAAACACTTTTTTGTGCAACATGCTCACAAGATGATGATGGTGTATGGTTGGGCCACAGATAACAGATGTTTATATCCGATTGTAAAACTGTGTAAGACAATTAATGGTGATTTTAAGTGGCAACACAAGTAGCAATATCGTGGTGGCGCTGTTATTGCTAAGTTCCCATGGTAATGTCTGTGGTGAATATGAAACATTTCAAGATACTTATATTCACCACTGATTGCAGCAATACGTTGTGTGGCGGCGCTAGTGTTTTCAACGTGTTTTAGTATGAATATATACACAAGTTTTCAGAAGATTTTTGTTCTAGCATAAACATCTGTTATCTGTGGTTGGGCGATGGATTTTGAGGAAATTTGTTCTTAGTGTTATGTCTGTTTGTCTGTGATCATACTATGGAACTGTTTCGTTGCAGAAAACAACTTTCATGAACATTTTTTGTTTCTACTTTCAGAACAAGCAAATCGCAGTTAATGTTCATAAGCTGATCAACGTTAACAACTACGATGATGAGTTGACCAAACAGGTAAAATCAGCAATTCGGTTCTACGAAGGTACGGTGCTGTCATCTGCAAAAAAAAATGTACTCGATGCGTGAAGCGTCGAAAATTTTACCCGCTGAGGTATAGGAAGGGAAATTTCAATTTTTTTCATAACATTAACTACAATACCTAATTGAAATCTATACTAAAAAGATTTTTCTATAATTCAATTAAATTGTGTTTTAGTTCTTTAATAGGCATTTTAAAACTGACTTCATACAAAAAAAATGCTGAGCTTCGCGCATAGGGTCAACTGTGGTAATTATCTTCGTACTCACGAATTATCTCAAGCACATTCTTCATAAAGTTTATTAAGGTACCGTGGGGCAAGTGGGTAATGGATTTCGCATAGTTGGGATTCTTCAAATTATAGAGACCTTAAATTAAAACAAATGAGGTCGTATATATTTTTAGCTTGACTACCGTCAAATATAAGCAGTATACTGAAATTGATTTTTATATAAAATTGAAGAAAAAAGTACAAAAAAAGTTTTTGAAAAACGTATCCTTACTTTTCACCTGCCCCATAAGTGGGGCAAGTGAAAAAATTATCTTTTTGAACGATAAATTCAAAAACTAACAGTTATATTCACGATTTCTCTTACCTTTAACATTTGTTAAGGCGTCCCAATGAACAATAATATAAGTAACATGTAAACAAAGAGAATTTTATTATTGTCACTTGAATTTTCTTCTGTTAAGTTACGTTTGTTGAAAAAAAACGACAACATTATAATTGCAACATTTCCTATGTTGATTCTTACATCATGGGACAGAAATTGTATTTCAGCCGGTGGCGCAACCAAGGGGGTCAAAGCAACCACCCCCCCCCCCCCCCACCAAAACAAAATTTATATGAATTACCATACTGCAAAATACAAACATCGGATAAGAAGGTTGTATTGACAGTTATATAATTATAATTTGTAACTTTCTGATTAATTGACTCGGAAGAGTTTCATAAGAACCTAATTTTCTCACTTTTACGAATAAACAAACTGCAGGCTTTTAGCAAGAAGTTAACTCGTGAGCGATTTCTCTTCATCGATACTCTCCTTCGCTAATAACTTCGCAAACTTAAAAAAATCTTATATTTCTTGTTCATGAAGCAAGATTTAGTGACTCTTTATCCTTTGGCACGAAAATATTTTACGAAAATTTAAAAAGTTTTTTGCACAAAATCAAATTGCACCCAAGTAACCACAAGCATTATAACATTGCACGTATTCTACTGCATATCAACACCATTGATGCAACATTGCTTTTATTCAACAAATTTCAAGAGCTGTCAAGCAATAAACCATTAACCCTACATTACAAATGTATCAATGCACTAACATCACTTTATAAATTGTACTGCTGCATTAATATTACTTTATAAGTTGCTTCATTGCTTTATCGTCCTTTTTGCATTAATTTAACTGTAAAAATGCCCTTTTCCACTTTTAAACTACTTTAATGATAGGCTTACGGCAATGCAGCTGCATTATATATGCAATTATATAATGCTCCATGGTTACTTGGGCACTCTTTGAAGTGAACAAGTGAAAAGAATTCGATGAATGTAGATAAGCCTTCATTCTCGTCGTTGAAATGTATTTAAGGAACAAAATAGGCGAAGAGTGATTGAACGCTATCACTAATGTGCATCAAATTAAAACTATAAGTGAACAAACAGTTTTTGATGAACTTTTGAACAAACCATAATGAATCAAGATTTGAATAAGCATCAAAATATTCAAGTTTCATGATTTTTTTTTTTTTTTTGATCGTTTATATATAAAAAGTAAAATTGATGCTACATTAAAAAAATAACTCAAAGCTTCTTTCATCTACTACAGGCGTATTTTGAAAAGTTTTCAAAAATTGCATCAGGTACATCAGACCCTTTTTAACTGGTGATGTAAGTTTATATAAATAGGTATGCCTGGATTGGACGTAAGAAACTTAATCTAGCAAATTATGTTTCGTCGTTTTATATGTTATTCTAGAAACGTATTCATTTTTTCTACATTGACTTCCGTTTTATCGTTCAAAACCCCCCCCTAGAGCCAAATCCTGGTTGCGCTACTGATTTCTGCTCTGTAGAAACTCCACCGCTCGTTATTTGTTTTTAAGAAAATCGGATATGACGTCGGATAACTCTTCGAGAGAAATCAAACGGGACCCTTCAATAAAGTATTTAGAAACTTTTTTATGTGGATATACCTATACCCCATTTTTTATGTTTTGAACTAGCTTTACATAGACATTCCACCAGATTTTCGTGCGTTTTCATATATTGGAACTTTTCAATTAACGTCTTCCTTTCGATCGGCTGTCCCAAGTAAACATATTAATATCGTAATATTTGGCAACCTTTTTTTAGAGAAGTTCCATGATTTGGTCATGATATTAGCTTTTAACGCTTTGAGTATAATGTTTCTGGAATTATCAGCACGTTCTGTTGTTCTATGATAATTGCGAACCTTGTATACTTATAGCTACCTAAAGAGAAAACACAAATTCAATCTCTTATGAGAATCTTTTCACTTGCCCCACGTGATCAGAAAATTGATGGTGTTCCAATTAAGTTATGTTTAGGTCTATGTCGAATTATTTCTTAATTTTTTTATTGCAGTTTAAAACTGTCAGGGGGGACAACTTAAAAGTGGTACAGAAAATTATTTTCCGCAACTTTTTTCCGCTGAAAATATTAAAATAAGATTGCACGTCGCCAACTTATTACGGAGTAATAGTTGACAGGTTAACAATGTTTCGCTCTATTATGCAATTATGGCTGAAAAATCTCAGAAATCTCTTACCTATTGTAATTTTCGCAATGGCCTCAAAGGTTTACGCATGTGTTTAAAACGTTAATTCACATATTCAGTAAAATATACCAATTATTTTCACATACCTCATTTACCCACTTGCCCCGCGGTACCTTATACTAGGGTGGCCCATAAATAATTTCTGCCACCTTTAACTTACTTCTTTCGCGTAGTATAAATCTGCCCCGAGAATTTTTAGTATCTTGATTCGACAACATACAACTAAAAAAACAAGACTTGTAACACATCTTATAACTTTCAATAACATATGAAGGAATATGACAGGCAATCAAACGTAGCACCTTAAACATTGTTGTACAATATATCATAAATGTCTTTCTTATTTCTACAGTTAACCAACCTTTCACTGCAAATGACCCACCGGAAAGTGGCATTTACCGCTTATGGCTTTTTCAAGCTTGATTTCACCTTGCTTTTTACGGTAAGTTGTATTGTGCAAAAAATTGTAACTGAAACGTGATTCATGATTCTCTTTTTTATATTTCAGCTTGTTGGTGCAGCTACCACCTATCTCGTCATTCTTGTTCAATTCAGCCTCAATCAGTCACAACCTTGCAATCAAAGTATGATTAATTATGTTACGACACCAGCGAATACAACGTTGTCACCATAAAAAAAAACAAATGCAAAATTTAAAAATAATTGTATTGTTCATGGATGTTACTTTCTTCTTAATTGTGATTATTATATTACTGAAATGTTGTTCAAAATAAATACCTAATTTTGAGGCTACCATTTCCAGACACTACTAAAATCTCATTATGCGCTGCTTGTGAATCAGATGGAAAGAATTTTGGTCATCTCGGATTCGCATACTCCCCTTGTAGAATTCTCCCAAAGATATTGGAAACCTTTGTAGAGCATAGACATTGATCATATTGCCCAATCAACCAAAACTTCGGCTTCTCGCAAATGAGCCTCTGTACGTGCCATAAATTCTTTTGTTCTCATGACTTTTACTGTGCGCCGTGTGTTGGTGCTGTCACGCTCTCTCTCACGGGCAACTTGAAAACAGAGCGCACAGTAAAAGTCAAACGTTTTATAGCATGCACAGGCTTATAACTACATTTTCATGTTCAACAGTTCATGAACAAGTTTTTATTGGACCCTCAAGCTACCTAAGGGAACATTCAAAAATGCCATCCTTTATTTGGGCTTATTCACAAATTTCATAACGCTGAAGGGGGTGGGTGGGTGTCCGTAAAATAACAGCTCATATAAAATTCGAAAAATATTCATACATAATGTGTTACGAGGGGGTGGGTGGGAGTCATAAATGACCATTTTCAGTGTTAGGAAATTTGTGAATAAACCCTTTGGGGAGGGGGTGATCTACAAAGTCAAATAATCTACTTATTACAATAGAAAACCAGCGCTAGCAGAAGTGCCAACTTTATAAAAATATTCGAGAAGCAAAGCTCCCCATTCAAGAATGTGGAAAATCATGTGGCCGCAAATTAAGAAAATTATAAAGTTTTTGACAATAAATTTGATTTTGTTTTATCTCAACGGAAGCACATTAAATAATACAGTCGAAGCGCGTTATAACGACATCGCAAGGGACCGTCGCAATAGAGAAAAGTCGTTATAGAGAATAGTTATAACATCGAAATGTGTTTCATGGGATCGAAAAATGTCGCTATAGAGAGCTTTTGTCGTTATAAAAGTTGTCGTTATAACGAGCTTCGACTGTAATTAAATTTTATTCAAAACTTCGTCTTGCCATTAAGTAGGCCGTTAAAAAGCGCAATGAAACATCCCATACACAATTACAATCCCGTTCACTCATGTTTTACCGATTTTCCTGGTGAATATAATGGACTTTTTATACATACAAACACGTCGGAACACTTCAGGAATATAACTTTGAAAGAATTTTCAAAATCCAATAGCCCGTTCTAAAGCCATTTCGTGACATACAAACACCATTCCATTTTTATTTATAAACTTCGTCTTGCCATCAAGTTGGCTGCTGAAAAACGCTTTTGATCGTCCCATATAAAATGACAGTTTCGTTCGCGCTCGTTTTTTCAACTTTCCCGGTGAATATCCTGGGATTTCTTGCACCCAAACACATCGGAACCCTTGACGAACAAAACTGAGAAAAAATCGTTCAAATCCGTTGACCCGTTCGTAATCAATTTCGTGACATACAAACACCATTCCATTTTTATTTATTTACTAGTAGTCCCGGCAAACTTCGTCTTGCCAACAAGAAGGCTGTTGAAAAACGCCATGAAATGCCCCGTGCAAAATGGAAGTTCTGTTCACTCCTGTTTTTTCAACTTTCCCGTTAAATATCCTTTGCTTTTTATACACACGAACACGTCGGAACCCTTAACGAATTCAACTGTGAAGGATTCATGAAAATCCGTTAGCCCGTTCTTGAGCCATTTCGTGACATACAAACACCGTTCTATTTTTATTTATATAGATAAATATTGAAAAATTGATCGTCCCATATGAAATGACAGTTTCGTTCGCGCTCGTTTTTTTAACTTTCCCGGTGAATGTCCTGGGATTTTTATACACACAAACACGTCGGAACCCTTGACGAACAAAACTGAGAAAGAATCATTCAAATCCGTTGACCCGTTCGTAAGCCATTTTGTGACATACAAACACAATTCCATTTTTATTTATAAAGATATACATATATAACATGGACATCGATATGCATTTTTCGTGCGAATAAACATCTACGGTATGCTCATATCTCAGTGGAAGCAATCGAAAAATGTGTGACAAAATCATTATTTGGTTGGTTTGCATACAAGAGGCAAACTCAATAATGCAGATGAATTTACCTCTTGTATGGAAACCAACCGAATGCACCAACGTAAGCAGTTAAATCGTCCTTAGCGGAGCCTTTTGGTTGCTTAGAATGATTAAGTTTCTCACTAAATTTCGACTACTTACCACGAGAAAGCGCAAAATAGGTGCATGAACAGTTTGGTTGTCATAGCCGTGTCTCCCGGCGCCGTACGATTTTACAGCAGGAGATTTTCATTTGACACTTTCCCGCATGCGCATCTGTTTGTTTTGATTTGATTTAAACGACAAGTCAGTAAAAAACATCAACTACTGAATAGTCGGTAATTGTTTTTACTGACTTTTCGGCCTGTTCGGTAATGTAGCAAAATTGGGTCTGACAGCTACCGTAGTTCAGTAAAAAGTAAAAATTATTACTGAACATCAGAAGTTTTCAATCAAAAAGCTAAACGTTCGGTATTTTTTATGATTTACAATTCGTAACCAGTATTAAAAATTACCGAACAAGCAAATCGTGATTGAGTGTGTAACGTTTTGGTAGTTATTTTCCCCTCACATGGTTCGCAGTCGACCCATTTGAGTTTTGACAGTCGAGTAGTATATCAGAACAAAGTTGAGAGGCGATAGTTATTCCTAAATTACCGGGAGCAGAAATTAACTTTTGAGCTGTCAAGTTTACACCATGCTCTAGAGTTAGGACCAAAGGGGAAATAACTTGTCAAATTTTAATTACAAGTAAAACTTCACTGCTAATTTATATAATTAATAATTAATTCATATTTTTCCCATTTCTCTGTTTTCTCCGTGTGGGCAAATTTATATCGACCGCAGATTATATCGACTTATCGACATGACTTTAGAATCCATCTCCATCTGACTGACAGTGATTTATTTACAAACTATCGGCTTTGCAGTAAGAACGTAATTTTTTCCAGTGAAATTTATATTTTAATTGAATTTGTGCGTATTTCTGATCAAATAATGGCTATGAAGTATACGGATAAAGGTTTGAGTAGTGGTTTTATGGGTAGTAACGATTTGTTTCTTGGCAGTCGTAAACAATGGAGAAAATACATAAAGAAAACCCGACGCAAGAAGATCCGGCAGAAACTGGCCCAACACCGGGACGCTGCAGAAGCCAAAGCGGAAGCGCTCAGGTTAGCGGATCCGGACTACGTTATGTATCTTCGGGAAAGGGAGCAACTAGAACGAATGGCATCCGAATGGGAAGAGGAACGGCGCCGTTTTGAGAACGCTCTTTGGCTGGACCGCGAAAAGGAGGCTCAATCCTTGTTTGCCGAAAAGCGCCAAAAATTAGAGGAAGAACAACGGGACGAGAAGGAGAAGCGAGACCGGATAAGAAAGGAGTTCGAAGAAATGGAAATGAAAGCTAAAGCGGCCAAGGCAGAAAAGGAGCGTCTGTTGCAGGAATTCCTGAAGAAGCAACAGGAACGGGAACGGATGTTTGCTGAATATTTAGTGGGCATAGATGATCATTTGCCGGTGTTGCGTGAGTCCAGTCATTCGAGGCCAGATCGAAATCCTTGTGTATTTTTCGGGAAAGTTGGTGCTTGCCGGTTCGGCGTCAGGTGTTCCTCCGACCATGCAATTCCTGGACTTAGCGAGGTGAGTTTCATCATAGACACAGTATAGGACAATATATTTGCAACGTTTTCTATTTTTCAAAATTCTTAAGTTCAGAGCATTTGTATTTCTTAAGTTAGGGTGTTGTACGTTAATGATGGCATTTCTGATCCATTTCATTTCTTAAGAAACTAGGTTAATACGCGCCTTGATTCCTCATCCGACTTCTGGAAGTGCTTTATATAAATTGGAGCTAATATACCACAGACCATTTACTTTCATAATAAAGGAAGAACGTGATCAGTAGGTGCCGCAAAAAATATTGAAAGTATTGTAAGTCCTGTCAATTGGTTTGTCGTAGTTTAAAAATAAAATTACAAGCAGTACCTTACAACCCATGCAAGATGAGTGAAAAATTGGTTTGCAGAGAATGGCGTGTGTATTGAGCAGCATCCTAGTCGCTGTAATGCCGTGAAACGGAAAAATTCTCACATTTTCAAACATTTGGCATCAATGTATCATCACTTGAATAAATTATTTGATATATTTTTAATTTCCCTTCGTGTGAAACATAATGTTTTGTTACAATTTTGTTTATTATGTTATTATTCAGTCACTATTCGGCCTATAACCAATTTCAATATTCGGCAAAATAATCGAGATATTCGGCCAGCCGAATATTCAGTACATCTCAAGTTAGATCTATGCTGGGCTGATATCGAAGCCTGTTAAGGGGTCATCCAAAAATGACGTCCATCATTTAGGGGAGGGGGGGGGTCTATGAAAGTGTGACAGTGCGTGTATTAGGCGTGACACAGGGGGGAGGGGGGGTCTAGGAATCCCGAAAAACGATGGACGTCATATTTGAACCGTCCCTAACCTATAGCATAGTATTCCAATCTGTGGGGTGCGATCCCCAGTTAGTAGCAGTTTGGAATTAAACATTTTAAATTTGATTGGAATTTTCCAAAGCTGAATCATTTTAAGTCTAAGATTTGAAGCATCTAACAATTTGAAGGATAACAATTTTCAGGAAATATGACCATAAAAATGTCAATAATAGAATCCGCTCACAAAGTCATTTATGTGAAACAAACATCACTTATCATATTCAAAAAGGTTTGGGAAAATATGGTGAATTATTTTATATCAACGCAACATGAAATTTCTATGTCGAGACATGCGCCCTAAATTTCTGTGTTTTTTATGGAATACCGCAGTTCTTTTCTGACGAGAAATATTGAAAACTATTCTAGTGGATTCCTCTACAAATGTTAAATGTTAAATTGATTTTTTTGTGTTTTATCAGCACTTTATGATTAAATTTACAAATAAGCGAAATTTATCTGAATATTGCAGATAACGAAAGAGGCTGCAAAGGTGGAGACCAACGTAGCAGTTTTATTTATTCAGTTTAGAAAGCTAGGCATTTTTACCTGTGGTCTTTGGTCCGCGCAAACATGTATGGACCGATGATTTTTGATCAGATAGCCTCCCTCCCCCCATAGATGACCACGTGGTTTATGGACGACCCCAAACGACCGTACTGCTTGACTCGATTTTTGGACAACGTTGGAAAATTTAACCAGCCACACAA
Source organism: Aedes aegypti (assembly GCF_002204515.2). Taxonomy (NCBI): domain Eukaryota; kingdom Metazoa; phylum Arthropoda; class Insecta; order Diptera; family Culicidae; genus Aedes; species Aedes aegypti. The sequence continues at coordinate 278,047,844 of NC_035108.1, read as the reverse complement.
TTTTATTTTTGAGATTTGGTCCGCTGATCAAAAAGGTTGGGCAAGCCTGACCTAGAATGTCGATCCCGTGCCAACCCGCGAGAAAAAATCCCAAGATTTGAAAAATTTACCGATGATCCCGGGATAATTGTAGGATATACTGAAAACCACTATTTTTTAACCCAAGCAATGATTTTTCTCAGCCTCAAGCTTTATTCATTCGATCGAAAACCAAGAAAGGAAAATCAACATTCGGGTACTCAAAAACTTGGTAACATTTTATATTTTTAAACAAGTATGGTATCTTATATGTCAATTGCAGTTACAAGATTACATGACGATTTATTTTATATGCTCCTATAATTATTCATGGGATGGTATACAAACAACTGTCAAACCGTACCTATACTGCCCATAAACGCATGTCAGTCCCATGTTTGCTGGATTTCCTATTCACATGGGACAATTATGCGTTTATGGGCAGTATGCCGTGAATCGCAAGTCAGTCCCATCTGCTTTTTCGTCAAAATTGAGTTGAGTTCAGTTTTCAACATCTCTCCCAATGCTCTTTCAGCAGCACTAATGAAATGATATGATTTGTTCAAAAAAAATAAGAAAAAAACAGCAAGTCAAATTGTCCCATAATGAAGAGTAATCGCATATCAGTCCCACTACAGACTTTCGCACCGTGAAACACAAAAATGTAACGTGTTTTGATAATCTTTATATTTTTCTCGGAAATATATCGTAGTGAAAAGCAAGTTGTGAAAGTTTCATTAAGATTGGAACATGTTATAATCCTCTGGAATTATTTGAATATTCGTATGGAAAACGAGTTTGAAAACTTCACAGCCCATTTTCTCAATGCCTACTTTTTACAGATGGGACTGACTTGCGATTCACGGCAGTATAGCTGTGAACAGAAAAAACGTATTACTATTTTTCCTCTGAATTGGGAGCCGGATCCAATTATTGGTACTTTAGGTTCCCTTCGGCAGGGGTGTCTTTTCAATCATGCCAATGTGAGTCATAAAAATGGCCAAGTTAGTTGAAATCCATCAAACTTGAAGACAAGGTGTTTGAGAGTCCTAGGTACAATTATAATAGAATCTTGAGCAGCATTCTAAAATATTTTTTAAAAAGATTCGCACACATCCTTTTATTCCTGGCTTTCACCTTTGCCGCGCATTCGTTCGTACCGTGAGGGCCCCTAACTCTGCGCAGCTCCTAACTCTGCGCACTTTTACCAAAATCTGGTAAAATACTTAAATTTTTGTTTACATTTTTTTTTTTTCATATATTGCTACAATAGTAATAAAAAAGTAGGCGAAGAACTCTCTTGACAAATTTACGTTTATTACTTAAATAAAAAATAAAATAGCTTTAAAAATATTGAAAAACGTACAAATTGACTGCCCGTTAGCAAAAATGCTAAGGGAGTACCTCATCACTTAAGTCATTTGAAGCAAATTAAAGATAATATATTTCAGATTTTTAATACGTAGGCACTAGTTTATTTATCGAGCAATCATCACTGGTAAAGTGCAACTTTTGTTTTCTTCATTTTCTTATTCTTCTTACGTGCGCATAGTAAGGAACCATTTTTCAACTATGTTCCTTACTATGCGCAGCAGTTATAAAACGTTATTTTCAACAAACAATCAATCCTCCAGAGGTCGATATTGAAGGGAACCATCGACTTGTCGACACCATCGTGATATGGAATAGAAATGCTTTGGAAAATGGTTTGAGGGGACCATCATAGTAAGGGAAGATTAAAAAATGACGTCCATCATATTTTAAGGATTTCTACACTCCGTCCCCTCAATCCCTGTCGCAATTTTTTTACAGTACCTAATGCATGCATTGTCACATTTTCATAGACTCTTCCTCCCCTCAATGATGGACGTAATTTTTGAATGCTCCCTAACCATGCAATAAATAATTTAGATTTTTTGTATAGTTCCATGAGTCAATATCGAGAAATTGAACATCGAGGTTTAATCGTATTTGCTATATGGAAACGCCCATAAAGTACTGTTATTGATCTGCAATAGGAATCGTTCATTAATCGGACCCGAACCGAACCAAAGAAAATTTGATTTTTATATTTTCTAGTGAAAATAACATAATAAACAGTCCAAGCTAATTTTCCTTTACACGCCAAGGGTGAACGCAAAAAGACGTAGTTTGTACCATTTTTGTATGTTGGTTTAGATTTTAGAAAACTAAGTTAATTACATGTTTTGGAAACCATATACACCCCTATTCTTGTTTACGTTCGAATGCGCTTTCGATCGAAAAGCGATTCGCATTCTCGTTTACGCTAGCAAAATCAAATGGATTCGATCGAAAGTTGGATCCGCCGTAAACAAGGATAAGGGTGATAATGATTTCGATTATTTTGAGAGTTGCACTTAATGGCATTCATTAATAGTAATTATCATGGATTGAATTATAGATAAAATTCACTTCATTTAGTAAACTTCCCTGGCCACGATCACAGGGTTTGACGGTGCCAAAGTAGAAGGTGCACCATAATAATACCCGTCTGTGAAACATATCACCTTCCCAATACTTTGGCACACCTCCAACGGTTCATGATTTATCATGAAACGGCTGCATTCAGGCGGAGGATCTGTTAATATGTTTCGGCATATTATCAGGTCCTCTTCGAACGGAGGGACCGCCAGGGCTCATTAGTTACTTATAAACCAGTGCTGGTTGTTTGATGTTTCAATTCGTTTACACGAGCTGTAGCATCCTTTGTACTAATCAGTGGTTAAGTTTCGAAGCCAACGTGTGATCAATCGTTTTATAATGCAACATAAGAATGGGTGTTTGGTGGAACTGTGCGTTACACTCGTCGTTATTAAATTTAGTGATTGTGAAGGTGCTAATAGTGATTTTATAATTAAATCTATAGTGATGAAAATTTGAAAATTAAGGTGAAGTGATTCTGATAATTTTGTTAAAAATATAATAATAATGATGTGAACTCTACTAATTTAATAATGGCCATAATACATTGTGCAATCATTTTTCTGAATATAAACTTAATTGCCTAGTTCTTCAAACGTGCATGATAAAAGTATTAATACATAATGACAGCGAGTGCAGAAGAATGGATCGAATTGATTTTTTTTAATGTAACTTTCTTGATCATAGTGCTAAATCGTAGTTTGAATAGTAATGACTCTACAGCAACAAAAATAATGATACATTTAAATTGAATATTTTTAAATTACTTAGTAATGCTAACAGATGGTAATGCTAACAGATTTATATGAAAATGGTGTGATGTGAAAAGTGATATAATAGAAAGTATATCTGAAGTGTATTACGAAAGTTGATGAGTGATAATCGGTGATATACGTGATAGTGTCGAAAATAAAAGTGACGATAGTGTGTGATGAAATGAAATGGGGAATGAGGACCTTTTAATAAAACTATTTCGTTCTTCACTTTAACCACTCTAGTAGCAATTCAGGCCTTATCATAGTTTGATAGTATTTTGAACTACTAGACTGCAAAACTACGGCAAGGGCTGATTGCTGCTAGCGTACACAGTGACCATTTGAGCAACATTGCTTAGGAACGTCTGTGTGATGAACGCAATAGAGGCTTATAAAAGCAAATGCTGGGAAGGAGCTTAGGGCAGATTAAGAGTGCCAGTACTACCCCTATCGCTACCGACAAAAAAAAAAAAAATTCACTTCATTTAGTAAACTTCTTTGTTAGAGACATTCCACGCTCCACTAGGGACGTAATGCCGTATAAAGCAAGAAAATGAAGATTAATTCAGAGTTCAACTGCTAGTAATGCTTTTACTAAAATACTTCAACTGTTATAAATAGTTTATCGAGTGCGCAGAGTTAGGAACCTAAATGCGCAGAATAAGGAGCATTGCAAAAATGAGTGCGCAGAGTTAGGAACACGGACACCCTTAAGAAAAAATAAAAATTTGCAATAAAAATCATTACTTAGTGAAACTTTTATATTTTTTCCTTATACATAAGATCAATAAGTATTTGCTCCCAAAATTTCAGACTATTGTGTTTTGTTTTCAATTAATTACAGCTGTTTGAAATTTGAAAAGTCTTAACTGCGCAGAGTATGGGGCCTTCACGGTAATTACACCACACAAAAGCCATTTTTTCAATGCCTTGAATTTCACGACGTTTTGTTTCACATTAAAGCACTTTTCTCTAACAAACCGAATTAAAGAACGCGGTATTTGTTGTTTCTATTTTTTCTTTTTGCGATCTATTACCGATTACTTTTAAGGCTAAGTAGCCCGTCATTCGTTTTGGCAGCCATGTTGACATTGTTGCTCACAATTTGAAAGTGATAAAACTCAGTCCACATAGTTCATATTGATCTGGAAAAGTATCACTATATGCGCCGACGTACATAAAGCATGCTGATACTTTTTCAGTTACGTCAGTGCAATACCAACCAATTTTCTTTAACTCAAAATTCTGGACAAACATTTCAAAAGGGCACATCGACATTGGTAAACATTGGCTTTGCAAGATGCTGTTGAGCCCAATTCAACTCGATCACGCTCACCAATACCACTATCAGGAAGAGCTAACACTAATCTTTCTGATAGTGGTTAGTTTGCGTGGGCGGGCTAAAAAGGGCTCAACAACAACGTTTCTAAAAAAAGGCTCAAGACCTCTTGGGCCCTTTTCAAATGTTTGTCCAGAATTGTGACATGTTAAGAAACAATCATCAACGACGCATACAAATTTCAATGACGGCCTACTTCGCCTTAAGGCTCAAGAATCCATCATTCAATCATCAGCAATCATCAACAATTGAAAACCAGTTTTTTCGTTCAAATTTAAAGATATCTTCATGAAAATCTATCATCGCAATAGAGATAGCAAGTGCAGTGCAATGATAGATTTTCATGAAAATTGCTTCGATTTTGAGTAAAAAAACTGGTTTTGAAAATTTTCAAAACGATGATGGTTATTTTCCTCTTAACACGAATCAACACTGGGTGGCGAATTACTGGCGTTAGAACCCAAATCAAAATTTCAGAGGCAAATTATGTTAATGATGATGATTGTAGCATGGCACCTGCCTATACTGCCCCTCTTTGCACAACAGTCTCATGTTGGAAAACGACAAACTGAGAAAAAGACGATTGAAATGTGGAAACAATTTCGCTCCATTTTGAGTCTTTATTTGGCCTAAAATGTGTTAAATTGCTACATATCACTGTTTGTTGAGTACACGAACAAACCTAATAAATTTCTTTTGAATTCAAGTTGAAAATTTGCCTTAAAATGCACAAAAATCGCAGCGAGACTGTTATGCGATTATATACAATATAATATACCAATGTAATTGCATACCAGTCCCATCATGTTCATCGGCTCGTTCGACAGCTACTAAAACACTCATTGTTATTAATGCACTGATTGTTTCATTTGGTATTTATGTTCTTTGGCCGTAAAAATTTAGTTATTGTAGTACAGTCAACTCTCAGTAACTCGATATTAAGGCGACTATCGAGTTAGGGAAATATAGTGTTAAAGAACACAAAATCAGGGTAACTTTGGTTGAAGGGGCCATCGAGGTATCCATGAAAACCCACATTTACTACACATTCTATAACTCGATATCGAGATACGGAATAACGAGTTACGAATAGTATACTGTATGTCCATGGATGAATCACCAGATAAAAAAAAACATCGGATTGAATGATTTCTCAAAACAAACGTTATGATGTGGAATGCGCTTACAGTCATGAGTCCCAGTCATGAGAGACCCAGATGATCATCTTTTGGATAATGCGGAAATGGAATCCGATGGAAATGATTCGAGATGTTCCAGAACAACCTAGCTAATCTGTTATATGGGAGATCCAGAATGACGAAACAAATTTTTCAGGCAACTTCTGTAAGCCTTGACCGCAGATCTAAAATACAGTGGCTCGTGGAATGTGCCGAGCCAAAGTCTTTCTGTATTCTCCCAATTAGCAGATGAAGCAGGTTGCTGATTGTTTTTATATGGAAATCTTGTTTTTGCATTGAAAAGTTTTTATTTTGCACACTTACAAGCAAGTACTCCTTAAGTCAATTTTACCAGTTATCGAAAAAAGCAAAACTAAGTTTTAGTTCGATATTCCTGAGCACCAGCAAAGAATCATTACAAAATTTAAATAAAACATGTAAAATGAACTTTATTTTATTTTATTTTATTTTTTGTTACTCATTTGTTTTTATTCCCCTTTTACCACCCAAATGATTAACTACGGACATAAAAGAAGATTAATATTTGTATAAGCCTTATTTAAAATGAAAATTTGTAATGCATCGTAATTGAATATACATAATTATGTGTGATATCCACTAATTTAAAAATATTTTCAAAACAACGTGAATACATGACATTTACAATGTCGTAAGCAAGCGTGTATTAAATACAGTCAAACCTCCATGAGTCGATATCGAGTCATGGAACAGAAATGCTTTGGAAAGCTGTTTGAGCGAATCATCATAGTTACCATGAAATTTTGTTTAAGTATGGTTCCATGAGTCGATATTAAGACATAGAACATCGACTCATGGAGGTTTCACTGTATAATTGATTTCCCTTAACTTCGCTACACTCAGTGAATATCGAGAGTCTGAATGTAGTACTAGAAGTGGTACCCATTCTGAGCCAGTGATACGGACTTTTATGTGACTGTTATGCGAATATTTTCAAGATGGGACAACACAAATGGGGTTGGTTTTTGTACAAGTTAGGAACAAAGGCTACTTTTTTAGCAGTTTTTATCGATCTTCTGACGATGTTGAGTTGATTTATGCAAAAAACGCAAATCGGTCAAAAGTCGACATGGGACTGTTATGCGATTATGGGCAGTATAGCACTAGAATAACCTGAAAAGCCTGTCATGGTTTGTACATTTGTAGCTTAGCTTAGCTTAGACTGACTACACATATCAATGGTTGCTATTCCGTGATTGACCGAAGTCAGTGAAAATGCACAAAGAATCAACTAGAAGTTCGGCTGGGATCGGCCATAATCTTCTTCAATGTGCATAATTCAGTGCCTCTATTTATACAGGGTCAATAACGGTGCCGGCCACGTCCTTGCAGTCAGGTGGGATTTGGGGAAGGAATGTTAGTGTGTAACCTTTGCTATTTGGAGACCGTGTTTGCCTCTGCATCTCCACAAAGGTTACTGGGAGGGATGTTTGTTAATGGGAAGGATCGTTGGGTCACAGGATTCACTTTGATAAGCGATTAGACCATGATAAATAATGATTTGTGAGATATATACATGCTTATTTGTAAATATAATATTTTCATTTGATATGAACAATTTCTATGTAGTGGAAAATTATGCCGACACTTGAGGTGACGAACCATTCAAAGTTTGTCGAACAAATACCTAAATGTAACATTCCTACAGCTGTCAGGACGAAAGCATGTGTTATTATATTTTACTTATTTGAAAAGAAACAAAAAACTCGATTGGTTGGAACATCATAGAACACTCTTATTCTTATGCCGACACTTACAGTGGCGAACCATCCAAAGTTTGTCGAATAAAGTGAACCTTTCGCAAGTCTACACTTGTAGTGTCGAACCATTCAAAGTTTTTTTTAAATTACAAAAATAAAGGTAAAAACCCCTGAAAATAAAAAAATGTGAAAAATAAATAATTCATGAATCAGAGTTTGTGTCGACACTCACAGTGACGAACAATTCATAGTTTGTTGAAAATTCATATTTACGTCCCACAATTGTAACGATTAAATGTGCAGTCATACATATTTTATAGATTAGAAATAGTAGTATGAAACGAGCTCACCAATTGATCCTTTATCCTTCACTGTGCAGCCACAATCCACTCTCAGCCTCACTCATTTGCTCGGCTATATAAAAGCACTCAGAAAAAAATAGGCGCGCGACCCGAAAAGGAAAAAAAACTTGGCTTTCTTGATGCACTGCCCAGCAGCAAGCGTCAAGGTCAAAGGATCAAAAAGAACTCCCTGTCATGGTTTGTACATTTGTACACCAAAAACGCAATAAAACTACTGTTTTTCGTTAAATAACTTCAGTTCAATTATCCACTTTGCACTTTTTCACCGAAATCGCATGGACGAACACGAGTTGAGAGAAATGCTTAACGATCGACACCAGTCACACCACTTTATGATACAAGTTTCTTCCCGCCCCCTGTGTGACTTACATCGCCGGGCACTTATTTTCGCTATGGAAAACCTTCGTACTTCTTCATTGAAGAATTCAATTCCAATCACATGCCGTAAAACTTCTATAATTCACGAAATTTTAATTAATTTGCTCACCGACAGCGTAAAATTGAGAATGTAAACAAAGTTCAATCCGTCGTACTGAGAAAAAAAAAGCTTCAACTCTAGTGGAATTAAACGGTATAGTACTAAATTCGGTTTTTATCTACTTATAAAGGAAAAGCTTCATAGGATGCTGGGTCGTCAGGCCGAAGTACATTAGGCCGAATGACTTAAACTAGAAAAAGCAAACATTTCTGTTTTCAGTTAAGTTTTGAATGTGTCTGCCTAATAACCCATTCGGCCTAACGATCTTCGGCCTAGTGAACTTCGCCCTAATGATTATACCGCCTTGCGGTATCTTCAACAAAGTTGTGAATAAGGATGGGATCGTTCAAATATTCGTAACGCAATAGTGGTAAGGAGCGGGCCTTCCATACTCTTACTATCTATACACAAATTTTAAACCCTCCTTGTAACGTGGATAAATTTACTATTTTTTCTATAACAATCACTTAACTCAAGTCGTTATTACTATGGAACTTGTCATTAGAAAAATCAAACAAAAAAATTGTAAAAATACCATCAGTGCACCAGATTCCGCTCATTTAAGGGAAGTTATATGTTCAAATGTGTGTTATAAAATAACTATTGTGTCGATCAATACTATTTTTATGTCACAGTGTAGCTCCAAGTATAGGTAATCAGGAACAAAGTAAAAATAATTTGAAAAACTTTTATAAATAAATATTTTATTGCATTTGTTATTGCATCTAAGTGTTCCTATTTCCGCTCACGGTAAACAGATTTCGTGACGAACTTACTAAAAAATGCATGATTTCGAATTTAGTTATTTATGCTGATATTTTCTGTGGTCAAACCATATCTACTACTGTAATAAAGAAGGCTGTATACTAAAATCGACGTTTCTTTAAAATTTTGTTCAATTTTTCGCATGAGCGGTTATTGGAACACACACAAATTCCTAGTGGCCCAATAACCGCTCACGAGGTCTTATGTTTTCAATATAAAGAATTTTTTATCAAATGAAAATAATGTCAGACGACTTCATTTGAAAGTTGTTAATATTGCTGGAATATATCCGTGCGAAAAATGTTAATTTTTGACACGAAAAATCAATTTTTACTCTAGTGAGCGGAAATAGGGACATGAGCGGATACTGGTACACTGATGGTACTTGTTATAATAAGTGATGTGAAAATTTCTTTCCTAGCCTATCAAAGTTGATCATTTTGTATGGAAAATTGAAAAAAATGTAAATATATTGTCCAATAGATGTATGTTCAACAATACTAATATTAACTAAATACTAATATTAACTATTTTCAACCACCAGCTGCTTCTTTTGCCAAACTTTTTCGCCCACCCGGCGCTAGATCACCAGCAACATCCGGAATATGGTTTGGATTCCAGCATAGAATTCGACGATGATGAGCTGTATCGCAGTTATACGGAATTCTTCATGGATGTTATTGAAGAGTTTGAATCGTTCGGTCCGATAAGTGGCTTTTTTGTTACTCGAAACTTTGAACCACACCTAAGAGGAAACGTCTACGTACAGTATGAAAAAGTTAGGTGAGTTTGCCTGCGAAACATCCAACTGTAGTATAGATAATTATTTCACAATAATCTCAGAGATGCTGCCAAAGCCTATCAACGAATGAATGGGCGCTTTTACGCATCGAAACAACTCCGCGTGGAATTCCGAGCGCCCATTGTCTGGACTGCAGCCGTTTGTGGTAAATTGATCGAGACGTATCCTTTTTCAAAACAAATAATATATCTTATCATATTCAATCCATCACCAGTTTGATTTACCTTAACCCAGATTTCTTACATATTAGCTGAAGAGTTTTTTGCCGCAGGTTTACATATTTGAAATCATTTGCCATTCTTAGGGCTTTTCGAGAGATCCCGGTGCCAGAAGGGCAAATCATGCAATTACTTACATTTGCTGGTGAATCCAGTCGCAAAGTACCGATACGACCATTTCAAAGAGTTGCAATCTGCTAGGCAATCACAGAGACAATCCCAACGTTCGCAGTTAATAGAAAGGTATTGTCTTGTCCACATTTATCGTCAATTGCCATGCTCTAATCATATTTCTCAACTTGTTAAGGTCATGGGACGATGTTGACATACCAGCCAAACAAAGGGCCAATTGGCGTTGGTCTGAAACTCCTGAAGTCGAGCAGCCATCTCACAAATCCAGATCAACATCGACCACATCTGGTCTTCGTAAAAATCGATCTCGTAGTCGAGAATCCGCCGATTCTTCACGTAACAGGTCTTCCAGCTCCCGCCGGTCCAGAAGCCGTAATAGATCGAGGCATCGATCGCGTGAACGTGATCGTCGCGAAGAAAAACAAAAACGACACAGTCGCAGTCGTAGTCGATCGCCAGAGAGGAAGAAAAGTAAAACGAAGAAAAAGAAAAGAAATAGATCGAGGAGCAGATCATCAAGGACTAGTAGAGAAAAATCTAAGAAAAAATCTACGAAATAATAAAATTGACTTGTTTTCAAAATAAAAGCGATTGTTGATAGCGATTTTAGAGTTGTCTTTAAAGCCCTTAGTATAATTTCTTTGAAAAACGAAAGATTTTCCTTTTTTTTTTGTTCTGCATTATGGATTTCGTTCTATACTCATGAATGTTTGAAAAACACGGTTGTTTAAGAAAAAAAAACCGCAATGGCCTAGGTTGATTTTTACAAATTTATCATTTATACGATTCTATAACATTCCCCAGAATGTACCATTCCCCAGAAAAGATAATAAAACAGTATTTTTTGTTCTTTTCCCTGGATGTGGTCGAAGAGAGTCCTATTTTCAATTTCTCTCGCATTAACCAACTGTTTGAGGTATCTTTCTTTCTTCTTCAGTTTCTACTCTGGTCGCAGCAAATCCTTCAACAAGTTCTTCGGGATCTAAGAAGACCAAGGCTTGAGTCTGACGGGACGCCAATTGCAGTTTAGTGCTCTTGGCATATTTCCCAGACAGCCTGACTTGCTGTATGCGCTTCCACCAGCTTTTGGAGAGGTGAAGAAAACACCCATACAAAGCTGTGTCCGGGAACACATGTCGGACAGCGTTCATCTCAGCCATCTCAAAATCGGTTCAGATGATCGCTGGGACGAACTCGATTTCATTGTCCCTGCATTTTCTTTAAAGAAGCATCAAAGCTCGTTTGTATGTCGCTTCAGCCACGGTGGACTATATTAAGAAAGTGATATATTCCGAAAAATGACAGCTACTTGACGTCGTCATTCCTATCCACCTCGAACAAATTTGCGAAAAAAAAATGATCTAGTGGTCCGGAAGGTATATGGTACGATAGGAGTGACGTCACATGTTTACAATGAAACTTGATATTTACCGTGAAGGCCCCATACTCTGCGCACTTAAGGATTTTCAAATTTCAAACAGCTGTAATTAATTGAAAACAAAACACAATCCTCTGAAATTTTGGGAGCAAATACTTATTGATTTCATGTATAAGGAAAAAATATAAAAGCTTCACTAAGTAATGATTTTTATTGCAAATTTTTAATTTTTCACAAGGTTGTCCGTGTTCCTAACTCTGCGCACTCATTTTTGCGATGCTCCTTATTCTGCGCATTCAGGTTCCTAACTCTGCGCACTCGATACATTATTTATAACAGTTGAAGTATTTTGCTAAAAGCATTACTAGCATTCAAACTATGAATTAATCTTAATTTTCTTGCTTTATACGGCTTTACGTCCCCAGTGGAGCGTGGAATGTCTCTAACATAGAAGTTTATTAAGTGGAGTGAATTTTATCTTCAATTCAATCCATGATAATTACTGTTACTGAATGCCATTAAGTGCAACTCTCAAAATAATCGAAATCATCATATGATTTCCAAAACATGTAATTAACTTAGTTTTCTAAAATCCAAAGCAACATACAAAAAGAGTACAAACTACGTCTTTTTTGCATTCTCCCTTGGCGTGTAAAGGAAAATTAGCTTTGACTGTTTATGTATTTTCACTAGAAAATATAAAAACCAAATTTTCTTTTATTCGGTTCGGGTACGGGTTTGAAGAAAATTAATAAGAACCTGGTTCTGGTTTGTTATATGTGAAACCCGAACATTCCTACTAAATACGAAGAATAGTTTAAGCGAAAGGGTATATCCATGCTTAATGTATTGTTCATCCCTCAATCGAGAAGTATCGCCGCCCTGTATAAGCTTGACGTTATTAATGAACGATTCATATTTCAGATCAATAACAGTACTTTATTGGCGTTTCTATATAGCAAATACGATTAAAACTCGATGTTCCATTACTCGATATTGACTCATGAAACTATACAAAAAATCAAAACTATTCTATTGCATGGTTAGTGAGCATTCAAAAATTACGTCCATCGTTCAGGGAAGGAGGAGTCTACGAAAATGTGACAATGCATCCATTAGGTACAGTTAAAATCGCGACAGGGGATTGAGGGTACGGAGTGTAGAAATCCTTAAAATATGTTGGACGTCATTTTTTAATCTTCCCTTACTATGATGATACCCTTAAACAATTTACCAAAGCATTTCCATTCCATATCTCGATGGTGTCGACAAGTCGATGGTTCCCTTCAATATCGACCTCTGGAGGGTTGATTGTATGTTGAAAATAACGTTTTTTTAACTGCTGCGCATAGTAAGGGACATAGTTGAAAAATGGTTCCTTACTATGCGCACTTGAGAAGAATAAGAAAATGAAGAGAAAATAAGGTGCACTTTACCAGTGATGATTGCTCGATAAATAAACTAGTGCCTACATACTAAAAATCTGAAATATATTTTCTTTAACTTGATTCAAATGACTTAAGTGATGAGGTCCCCCCTTAGCATTTTTGCTAACGGGCAGTCAATTTGGACGTTTTTCAATATTTTTAAAGCTATTTTATTTTTTATTAAAGTAATAAACGTAAATTTGTCAAGAAAATTCTTCGCGTACTTTTTTATTACTATTGTATCAATATATGGATAACAAATTTTAAACAAAAAATCAAATAATTTACCAGATTTTGGTGGATTTTGGTAAAAGTGCGCAGAGTTAGGAGCTGCGCAGAGTTAGGGGCCCTCACGGTACATCAGTAAGGAGCCTGCCTTGTTACTTTTTATGCCGTGGCTTCAGCTTTGTTAAGCTAAGTATGCTGTTCCGCTCAAGATAAGTAAAAATTTCTGTGAAAGAAATGGTCAAGAAATTTTCTACAGTGAGCTTCATCTGAAATGATATTTCTTTTCAACTGCGTACTGCGATCAAAGAAAAATGCTTTTCTTGATCATTTCTTGCAAGAAATTCTCCACGCAACGAGATACACCCAAAAGAATTTCTTTATGTTGAGATTACTATCTCGTTAATTACTTTTATTTACGCATAGTTAGTTGTTTCGAAGTAAAATTAACTTACGCCAACACTAAATTAACGTCAAATCAAATACACACACTTCATTGATTCAGCTATCCACTTGAACCTATATCAATTATAACTTGAATAATTACCACTATCCGAAAACATTCACATCCCTAGACTTCAAATCATGCTCACAAATCAACTTACTTTTAACTTGTAAGGATTAGTGTAGTTGATAAGATGACCACCTCTCACTCAGGGGACCACGTATCAAGTTTGCTGACGCGCACTTTATTTTGATTGTTGCAATGTTTTTTTTTTAGATCGATAAAGCAGCAGCGAATCTTTTCAGATATGTAATAAAGCAAAACAAAATGCTGAGTAAACATTGCAAAATATTATAAACTCAATTAAATTTACTTTGAGTCAACTAAATTATAGTTGAATTTTGACGTTTGGCGTATGTAAATTCATTAAAAAAATATAGTTGTTAACAACCATACGGTATAGTTAATTTTAACAATATACTGTCTAATCAACTATGTTTATAGTTATCTCTAGATTAACCTTAGAATATAGTTAGCTTGACCGGAAAAATGATTACGAACACTATATTTTGTTCTACGTGGTGCGGAGATCTGTAGTGGGACTGATATGCGGTTACTTTTCATTATGGGACAATTTGACTTGCTGTTTTTTCTGATTTTTTTCGAACAAATCTGATTATTTCATTAGTGCTACATTTACAGCTGAAAGAGCATTGGAAGATATGTTGAAAACTGAACTCAACTCAATTTTGACGAAAATGCAGATGGGACTGACTTGCGATTCACGGTAGTTAAGTTCTTGAGAAAAACTAAAAAGAATAATAGCATTTCGGATTGATATCTTCCAAAACCGTGTCTTAAACTTGTGAAGTATCCTAAAATCTTAAAAATATTGTTCATTAAAAAAAATCTGTAGACAGATAAATCTGTGAATGTGACATCACTAACTGTGCAGAACTCGTATGCAGGGCATCCGGAAGGTGGTTATGTCCTGTTGCAGAGAGTAAAGTATGCCTACCCGTTGCTGTAATGGCGGTTTTGGCTCGCCCCGGACATTTATTCTCTATCTCTTGTTCCCTTCTTAACTCGCATTGCCAATAGGTCTTATCACCAACCTGAAATTTAAGATGGACCATAAATCTGATTTATATGGAACATTTTGAATTGAACGTATCAACATACCTGCTTGTCTCTATGGTAAATGAAGCCGTTATGCAAAAGTTTGAAATGTTTAGCACCACAATTTAAAATCTCAAACTCCTGCTTTTCTTCAGCCGTAACCGCGTCTTCCTCAAATCCGCGAAATACTTCTTCCATCTTCGAGGGTTGCGCACTGAATTACAGCCTACTCTTCAAATACATTTCGCTATTGTTTTAACACTAAGCTTTTTATAACGGAAATACATTCAATCGGTCTACTGACAAGCATACAATAGCATGCAATGTTGCGTTAAAAAGCTTTCTCGCCTATGGCTATAATTTCTTGAAAATAAAAGCGTGGAAGTAATTTGATTTGAGGAGTCAAAAGAGGGAGGGTGTTAAAATGGCCAAAATTTGCTAGACGTTATTTATGGATGGCCTCATGTTCTAACAATTCGTCACTGTTGCTTCTCACTTGATCAATTTTTCTTCGCCAGAATAAATTTAACCCTCAATACTGCTTACCTGCAAGCCAAAATTTATTGATCCTTTATAGTACAACAGCAAAATATTTAAGAATATTTCGAAAAGTGAATAAGTTTATTCATTTATTTAGTTAACATCTAAACAAGTAACACTGATTCAACAATTTTACGCCACATACTCGGTTCGTGGCCGCATCTCTTCATCGTCGGTTCTGTCCCACGCTCGCCAAATCTATACGCACTTGATCCGCCCTAGCTTGCTGCGCTCCACGCCTACTTGTACCAACCGGATCCGAGGTGAACAACATCTTTGGAATCTATGACAAAAGGTCGAAAGACAAAAAATCGAAAGACAAAAGGTCGAAAGGACAGAAGGTCGAAGAACAAAAAAGGAGGGACAAAAGGTCGAAAATCTTTTTTTCAAAGAAGGAAAAATTTCCCACCATGCAAATCATTTTCGACCTTTTGTCTTTCGACCTTTTGTCATCGATGATTAAGGGCTTACTTGCAATGATCGATTATTGCAATTAAGCCCTTAAGGGCTTATAATTATGAAAAAATCAATGTAGAATTTCTGCTTCACTGTAGGTGAGGTAACCCGTCTCATTATTGCGTTAGCGAGTAAAATTCAGGACATACTGTAATAATGATGGGTTATACCTGAGACGAGACTCGCGAAGACGGTCTTCTTTTTCTGTGATTGCTGACTTTTTTTTCTTATTCCACTTTGTGTTTATACCAATTATGCGCATGCTGTTCAAATCCTCACATGAACTTCTCAGCAAAAAATGATTGAGTTTGCATCACATCGAATCAAAGATAGCCGTTTGAGTGAAATTTCATGTCAGCAAACGTAGCAGACATTAGAAATAATTAATCTTCTGCTTAGATTTATCAGCAACTTTGGAAAAAACTGCTCTGCCGACTGAGGTTTTTAATAACAGTTTACTTTGAACACAATACTTTTCACTTTTTTAGCCATAAAAACGGTGGGCTGCATTTGACGTTTCGTGAGAGGGGAAACTGGGCTGCATATGACGTTGATATTTTTCCTCTTCGCGAGTCTCTCTCAGGGTTATACTATAATAATAATGAGTTACGTAATGATTTAAATTCTGGATAGCTTCAAATTCCGGACACTCAGCTTTGTATGGGAAACATTTCACACGAAATGTTTCAAAATTTGCCGGTCAAAAATTCCCACTTTTGGGGCTTATTCTAATAAGCAATTTCTATAGATATCTTTAATAATTCAGAATACCCAACTACCTCGGACGTTTCTCGAATAGAGGTTCTCTGGCGTAAACCTGGCCGATAATTTAAACAATCACCTATGTTAAAGTTGAAGGAAAGCTAAATGTATGCGCGAATTAAAGAATGTAATTGTTTGAATACAGTTCGAATTGTTCATTAGTGTAATATTGCCTGCAACTGTTTTGAAGGGGTTTTGAACATATTCTTACAGTTGGTGTTGATTTTTTTCGCCAACTAAACTATTTCATCAGAAACCGATAATATGTCACTATCGCGATACAAATCTGTAAATGCTTTAAAAAAATATTTTGATAGTAAATTTATGCATATTAAACAGCATTTTAAACGGAAATAATTGAATTTGTTGGGCTTCTCCGGATGATAACGTGAAATTGATTATATCTGCAATATAGAAAAATCACCAGACTTCAACTTATGCTAAGATCTTATAATTAAACAAAACGACATAAATTATCTCCGTAGACACATGAACGTACTCAGAAAGGCAAACATCGATGGTCGGTAGTGTGGATTGCTTAAAAAGCAAATATTTATTAGATCGCGCATTGTCGCAGCGTTAAGTAATATTTCGATAGACTATGATTGAGCCAATATTTGCTATGCTAATGCGTGAACTCATGTGGGAATCACCTTTTCCGGTGATTTTCGCAAATTTGACTCAACAGTAGAAGTGCACCTTGATTTTTTTTTTGTGGTGATAGATTATCGTTTGACACCTGACAGACTGCAAAGTGCAACAATTTGCTACTGAAAACCATCGGACATCCTGTCTTGCACAAGAAGATCCAATGACCTTTATGACCAACAATAATACTGTTTATAGCATGTGCTACCCAACATTATCACCTGCAAGGCATCAACATCCACTACAATAGACTCCTAGGCTCGTAAAAAAAGCGCGAGTCCGTCAAATGTCTGCGAAATTAACTCCGAACAATATTCAACGTCTGTCGACTCATGGAGAGATATGCCAGAGCTGTAGGCACCTTGCCTGCCAAAGAACGATCCGCAAAGGTCGTGCATCATCCGGACGCTTTGGCACGAATGAGTACTTATATTTTTACGACGGTAAGCACTTCACTTGTGCTTTCGCTGTGCGGCGTGGACCCTGGATGAGATGTGATCTTAAAGACTAGCGGCATACAACAGCATCATATGGATGAAAACGTTAGATGGTTGCAAATAAACCATGCATAATAACTGAAACCAATGACAGCACTTGAATTTTAACAACTTGCTTCGGTTGATCTTTTGAGAGATCGGTGTCAATCAGGATTGTTATCTGAAGCAGAATCTTCGGCTGTTATAGTTGGGAGCCTATGTTATGTGGTTACAGAGATCTGTAGTTTAAAATTGGTTTTGTGGGGCCCATAGAGCCGTAGAGGTAAACACGCAGCTATTCTGCTAGATCAAACTGAGGGTCGTGAGTTCGAATCCTGCCGGTCGAGTATCTTTTCGTAATGGAAATTTTCTCGACTTCTCAGGGCTTAAAGTATCTTTGTGGAACTTCTCTTAAGAAAACTATGCTAAGAAGCAGGTTCTGTCCCAGTTGAGACGTAGCGCTAGAAAGATTTGGATCGTTTGAACCACTAAGTTGTGCAAATTTAAGACATTTCGCTACAATACACGCAAAGTTATTTAAAAAAATCAAAACTGATAATGAGATTTTTGTTAAATTCTATTTCAGTCATTACAAAAAAAAAAGATCCTCCAGAACTATTACTCTTTGTTACATTTGATGAATTTGCAGCTCTGACATTGGCTTTCGTATGAACAAAGTAAGTTTTGAGCTATGATTTACAACAGGATTGCTTTTTGACTTTTTGAACTAGGGGCCAAATCTCTGTAACAATATTCTGCGGTGGGTCAATATGTTTAGTGCACAAAAACGAAACTAATGAAAAAGACAATTTCTGGAAACATGCTATTCAGGCCTCAGTGATAGTCACGGCAAGAGTTCAATGTAAATTATATTCATGATTTATTCATAATCTTTTGATTTTTTTGTTTTTAGATGTCAAGAATATCTTACCTATCTTACCCTGATACCTTGATGGTTACAGCGTAGCGTCACGCCATTGCCTGGTGTCTACTTTTGCCTTTCTTGGTTGGTGAAGAGTCTTCGTTAGGCTACCTAACCAGGGTTGCGCTACCTATATCGTGCCAAGGGCTGCCTCCTCGGTGCTGACACGATACAGCATTGTCGGTTTGTTCTTTACATGATGACCACGGTCATAGCCATCACAACCATCCACCTTTATCAGGACTATGGGCCTGTAGCTCTGGTTCTCAATAGTTTAAAGTTCTTTCGGACATGCTACTATGGTGAGCCGTCATACGCTAGCAAAAACATCTTAATGAAACTAATTTTATTATTCAAAAACTTGTTTTTCTAAATACGAATCTCAAACTGATGATCTAAAGATAAACTCATGTGTAGAACAGTTCGTGTGTTTCATGCACACTTAGCCCAAATCACCGAATTCGGTAATCTCATTACCAAAATCTCGACAGCTGAATGGTCGGTAATCGATTCAGTAAACCAGTGCTTCCCAAATTTTTTTGACTTTCGCCCCCCTGCGGCCAATATATTTTTTGAATCGCCCCCCTGATATGTTTTTGAAATATTTGTATTAGACGCTCTACTTTGCTAGAATTTAGACCAATATATTACCATAAATAATCAAAGATTGGTTAAGGTGAAACATCTCGGAATGCAGAAATGACCGTTACAATGGCCGTTTTGTGACCATACTCGCATTTTAAAATGCACAAAACTGGAGAAATAGAAAACAAACGTTCCTGATCTTCTTATTTTAAGCTTTCTGATAGTGCACAAAGCCAAAACAATAAGTTCGCTCTTGTTGGACGCTTTCTTCACGAGATCAGTGCCTTTGAAGTTTTAGTACAATCTTAGAAGTTTCACTGTTTCACCTTAAGGTGAAGATAAATCGAAGCTAAACTTCAAATTTTCAAAAGCACGGATCTGGAGCACCAAAATTCCGTTTAAGCTGAAAACTTAATCGATTGGTCACTGGCTGGTGGTGACCAATCGATTAGGTTTTCAGCTCAAACGGATGTTTGGTTCTCCAGATCCGTGCTCTTGAAAATTTGAACTTTGGCTTCGATTTATCTTCACCTTAAGTTATCAAGTTTACTGATGTAAAAATGTTAAATATATATGGTTTTGAAGTTTTAATTAATCATATCATATTCATTTATATTCTTGTATCATAAAATCTATGTGTAGATCTGCATAATATCATCATGATATATTTTCTTAAATTTCAATAAACGACCGTTTTTAAAATGATGTACAGGTAAGTAACACTGCGGAACACGTTTTTTGTCTCAAGCACCAAAATTCCGTCATTTACTCAATTAAGGGTTGCTGAATCCACCGCCGTTTTCAAAAATATCATAGCACGTCTTGTTTTTGAGATATTGACTGTTGAAAATGCAAAAATTGACTATTTTAGTTAACTTGCATGCAAGTTTGCCAGCTAGTAAGGCAATTTATTTGCTTAATTTGCCACAGAATTCAAACTTTATGTGTACAACAATGCTTATCAACAAAGTTTATAATACTTTCTATGCGGAAAAGTTATTTGTGGATGGTTTAAAAAAGTATTGTATTTTCCCATACAACAGAAACGAAGAATTTTGTATGGAGACGGCAAGTATGTTGAAAAAATCGGTCTAAACTAAATTTAATCGTGAAATTTCAACCAAATTATAACTAAAATGAAAGTACAAGTCCTATTTTGCATGCTTGGCGGATTAGATCACAATAATGTTTGATAAATTATACTTTAAATTTAACGTAAACATCAATAAAAACAGAGATTCATACAACTTTGGCGACCTGTTGCTAAAAATTGTGACATGCTGGAACATTTCTGAGAATGGCATCAGATTCAGCAACCCCAAATCTACTAGAGACACATAATTTGATCCTTGAGACATGCAACAATGTAATTTTTGTTACGCTGTGTAATTCATAATAGCAAACAACCTAAGTGTATTAGATGCTACTACCCCAGTTTTCACTGCACTAAATAAATTAAGCTGACTTTCTGAATTTTGAAAGTTATTAGTTTGATTGATTACATATGTCATTTTTGTAATTGTTAGATGTAAAATGTTGGACATTTTTTGAAATACATGTTTGACAATTTTAAAAACTCCAAATCTTAAAAAAAGACATTGGTAAATTAAAAAAAAATCATTGTCTTGTTAACTGCAGTGTAAAAACGTTCTTTGGTAAAAAAAAATCTTAAAATCTGGAGGTTTTTATCTGCTTATTATTATGCTTTATTTTAGGGGGGCGAATTCGCCCACTTTGGGAATCACTGCGGTAAACGAATAAATTACTGATCGTTCGGTAATTTGCTCTTTGGAACTCAGCTGTCAAAACTACCGAATATTCGGTAAACGTTTACCGAAGATGTGTAGTTTTGGTACACTGGATTTTTCCTCCGAAATACCACATTTTTATTAGAAAAAAAATGACTACGTAGGCGTGAATACTTATTTTATTTAAAAATACTATAAAAATGTTTGGATAATAAGGGATCTAACAGCATTAATCCATCCAATATGCGATGTTACCGGAACTCGTAGTCAGCTGCGGTGCATCAAGCGGTCGTTGCATTCCTGTCGCAAATAATTATGTTAGTCCACTGATTCCCAAAGTGGGCGAATTTGCTCCCCTCGGGGCAATTTTCAGGTCCAAGGGGGCAAAAGTTTGTAAAACAGAATTTGGGGGGCGAAAAATCCAGAAAGGGGGCGAAAAAGCTGGCATGGAAGCTGTTAAAAATAATTACTTATAACCTTTGAAGAACACATTCAAGTACATAGAGACTATTACTAATGCATCTGAAGGATAATCAATTCTAAATTAAACTCTCTTATCTTAGGTTGTTAAAAATTCTAAGTGTGTTCATTTTAAAATTATAATAGAAAACACTTGATGATTTTCGAAAATAAAATGTTTGTGATTTGCATCTTGGCGCTTTTGATCCACTTGGGCAGTGGGGTTTTTTAAAAGCTACAGAGCTAAAAGTTTGGTCATCATATGCGTTGTACTGAAGCGCTTCTTACTGCAAAGTTTCAGACAATTCGGCCGAGAAAAACCCCCCATGCCAAAGTGAATCATGAAAGTGCTCAACTGGTTCTGCACCTAAATATCAGAGAAACGTCGAATTTGAACCTTCAGAACATCAGTAAAAATTTATGTTTTTCTTAGAGCTAATACCTTCAATATTTAGTGCAGTGAAACATGAGTTGGAAAACATTCTGGCTTTTCATATATTTTTTCCAGGGATATGAATAAACAACCCAATCTCATAAATGTCAAACATGTATTATTCACAATTTCATTCCAGTAATTTTAATTGACACACGTATCATATTACACATAATATATTTAAATATTTGAAATATACCGAAGTTGTACTATAAAACTGATTTAGTAGCCTATAATACACACAAGAAAATATTCGAATTGCTATTACAGTTGACTCTCCTCTTCTCGTTATCAAAGGAAACATCGAGAAAAGGAGATATCAAGAGAAAGAACATATTTTTTATGAGTGCTAACCTGCATCGATTGACAGGAAAATAGGAAAAATAATAAACAGCCAGACGTCTTATGCTCCTAAATTATTTTGAATCGCGAAAATATACTCTAGTATCCTTCGATAATGGGCATATCGACGTTCGAAAAGATAATCAGGAATGAAAAATCTACAAGACAACTACGATAATTGAAGATATCAAGACATGGAGAGGAAAATTAAATGCAGAATAAAAGGACCGACGAATTCATTGACATAGGGAGAGATATCGAGATGCGGAGAGTCAACTGCATAGAAGTCCAGTAAATCGGTTTTTAATCATTGTTGGTTATCGATATGGATAGGCAAATCGAATACAATTTTTAGCATGCAAATGTGTTTCAAAAACACATGTGTACGATATTTTTAACATTTTTGATAATATCATCTAGTTTCAGAACGCTTTTGATAAAATATCGCTCAAAAGTTCGGCACATTATTACACTTAATTCAAATGTTTAAATCCTATATTAGGAGGGCGATTCCAGAAATATATTGGCCTCAAGGGGGCGAAAGCTGAAAAGTTTGGGAAACACTGTGTTAATCCATACATTAATCATTTGTTAGCTATCTCTCACTCACCTCTATCGTATCCATGTCGAGTAAAACTTTAAAACACATAATTTGAGCATGCACTCCACCAACAATTCAAAGTCGAAAAAAAAAAATAATAATTTGACACTTTGTCGCTTTACTGAATTACTAATTTCGGTAATTTGATCCGTAGTTTACACAGTTTACCGAGACTTCAGTTAATTTATTTACCGTTTTCGGTTATATTGAAAATTCACAGAAGGATCGGTGACTTTTTGACAGCTCAACAATAGATCACCGGAGACCGGAAATTTCATTTCTAGTGGACTGTCAAAAACTCATAGATTACCGAAATTTCGGTATTTCTGTAAACTACCGATCTGTTTCGGTAAATTTATTTACCGAACTCTCACACTTACTCACTGTTTGAGTGTGTGCATAATAAAGAATCTTTCTGCTGTATATTCTCATATTTAATAAATCTGGAATTTAATCATTTTTAATAATTCATTATCAAGTACAATAGCTATGCAGTTTATTATCAATAATTTGAAATTAAGAATCAAAGGTTGAAATAATAAGCGTTGGTGTGTGGTAAAAACAGTCAACAGGCCAAATATAAACCCTTCGTGAACCGCACAAAATAAATCTGTACTACACAGCCAAAAATATGTTGTAGATATCAGTTTATTTTCATACACATATTTGTAGCATCAGAATAAATTGAAATGTTAACGACAAATCGCTTATTTTTAAATCGAATGCACTTTAAATTTACACGAACATGTAACATTCAAGCATCTTTAGTTGAAAATTAAACGTGATGCTGTAACAATACATGAATTTCATTGACTTTTACTCTATTCTTCTGTTTACACTACATTAAAATATTTGTATCTGTGAAGGGGGAAAACAACTTTGATAAAATTAGCGGGATTAAAAAAAGATAAGATCATACCAATACTTATATAATACCTCAGGAATGGAAAATTAATCGAGTTAGCTATGACTCATATTAGTTTTTTGATGCATGACAAAAATAATTATTCGGACTACTACTATAGTTTAGATTACACAGTTCGAACGAAACGTGTAAATTTCTGAGACATATAATGCACATAATTGGAGCGTGGAATATCATGGATGATAGTCGACATGATATATCATGTAAACTTCGATTATATGTCATGTAATACAGCAGGATTATGAGTGGTAACTTTTAAATTTACATGACGTCATGTTTACATTGCATAAATGAAGTTTACATGACGTGTAATCTTCATTATTTTTAACTGTGTAGAGTATGCTCTAATCTAATCTAATCTAAGTGCTTGCACAGCCAACATTGAAAAGCATCCTGGAAATACCGAAATTTCTTCAGATATTTTCTTGTCAGCATTGATATTTGCAGCACATCAAAGATATGATACAAATATTAAAATGACCAGGCCCACTGTGCAGACTTTGGGTTTGAAGATAATTGAAAAGCTCACGGCATTCAGATTATTCACGTATGAATAACATGATAGACGCATTTTTTTTTTTTTTTCAATTTTACAAAGGAAGAAACGGGGACAACCGTACCAACCGTTTCATTTGAAGGGATAAGTAAAATTGTTGGAAGTGGCGTTGCGAATTTGGTGCACACTTCTTTGTTGTCCGGTCTCCTTTTCCTGGGTTGGGACACAGGTTTTTCTTCCGTATGTCCTGACTCTAAAGCCAAGGCTTAAGCGCCTTTACTCGCTCTCTGGAATGGATTATATCTCCCCATTATTTAGATATACGATGGCAATATAATATAATAACCCACAAAGAATTAAAAGGAACATTCTCACCCAGTTTTCTTGCTTCTCGTTCTGCCTGCATTGTTAGTTACACATTCTCTTCTTTTTTTGTTCTCTAAACTAAACCATCATCTGCTCCTTAATCCAAAAGCTACATTTTCCCTTTGTGCCGTATGCTCAACATGCTTCTCATCTTCCCATCAAGTCACTGTTTTCACCAGCTGCACAAGCATGCAATTTTCACTTTTTTAGCACGAAACATATTAAACGTGAAACTTAACCAAATTCAATTTGGATGGAATGCCATTGATTGTCAAATGACTATCTTGAAATAGCAGAAAAACAGTCACAATATTCTATGATTCGCGGTAAAGTTTAAGAAAATGCAAAACACAAGCTGTACCAGCCGAAACACGGAGCCGAAAATCGCGAAACGATGAAAAACGTGACAGAAAAAAAAAATCTTTCTCCTCCGTGTACTCTGCCCATAAACTGCATATTTGTCACATTCGACTTTTTTTTTAAATTCTAGTCAATATCGTGGAGAGCCATCAAATGATAAATACGTTTTCTCAACTTACTGAAATCCGTTAGATTTAGAAAATTTGAAAAAAAAAATACCAAGTTGTTTTGTCACATTGGTTATTGTAACCGCATAACGGCCCCCTCCAGAATCATCCAGCAATAAATAAATTTATTACCTAAGCTGTATTTTTTCAAGAAAACTTATTATTCGTAAACTATTTGTTTAATTTTGAACAGATTTGTAGCACAATTTATCAAAAAACTTTTCGATATCCTTCATAAAATTTTAGTTTTATCAAATTCCTCAAGAAATATTTAAGGGTGGCTTAAGAACTTCTGCAAACCTTTTCGAAATCAGTCAAATAATATTGTGGGACTTGTTCATACCTTTAAAGCGGATTCCTCCTTCTATGTCTGCTTTTACTAGCAAATTGATTCCGGAAAATGTTTCCGGGTTTACCTAAAAAATGTTACTTTATCCTTCGAAAGTTCCGATTTCCTTCACAATTGCAACAAAAAAAACATTAAATCTGTCAAATCTAATACAGAGATATTTCGCTGAAAGTTCAATTAGAAATGCTCTTATGAATTTCTTAAAATAGTTTTTTTCCAAAAAAATTATTACAAATTCTTCCGCGAAGTTCATCAAAAGTATTTTAGAAATATTTCCAAAATACTAAGTGATAATTTTCGTGATTATTGTGTCCATATCTAATCTAATCTAATCTAATCTAAACGCTTGCACAGCCAATATTGAAAAGCATCCTGGAAATACCTAAATTTATTCAGATATTTTCTTGTTAGTATTAATATTTGCAGAATATCAGCGATATGATACAAATATTAAAATGACCAGGCCCACTGTGCAGACTTTGGTGTTGAAGACAATTGAAAAAATCATGACGCATGAACAAACTGATAGGCAAAAAATTTTCAATTTTAAGAAAGAAGAAACGGGGACAACCGTACCAACCGTTTCGATTCAGGGTTATCTATATAAATAAAAAATGGAGTAGTGTTTGTATGTCACGAAATGGCTTCCGAACGGGTCAATCGATTTGAATGATTATTTTTCCGTTTTGTTCGTCAAGTGTTCCGACGTGTTTGTGTGTATAAAAATCCCAGGATATTCACCGGGAAAGTTGAAAAAAACGAGCCTGAACGGAACTGTCATTTTGTATGGGACGATCCATAGCGTTTTTCAACAGCCTACTTGATGGCAAGACGAAGTTTGCCGGGCCCA
The DNA here is from genome assembly GCF_002204515.2 of Aedes aegypti. Lineage (NCBI taxonomy): Eukaryota > Metazoa > Arthropoda > Insecta > Diptera > Culicidae > Aedes > Aedes aegypti. The sequence goes on along the minus strand of NC_035108.1, from coordinate 278,021,537 downwards.
CTAGTAGGTAATATCGTTGGGAGTGGAGTTGCTAAGAAAGTTAATGCATACTCCATTGTTGTTCTCCTGGGTTGGGACATAGGCTTTTCTTCCTCATGTCCTGGCTCAAGAGCCTTGGTTTAAGCGCCTTTGCTCGCTCTCTGAAACGAGAAGAAAACTTATGTAGGCCCTTTCCCGCAATAAAGGAACCATAACTGTTTCCCATATATTATAAAATGTTGTAACAAAAATAGATGAGGAATAACAAGAATATGAATACTTGATTCATTTGACCAAATATAAGACAATGTGTGTAATTTGATAAGAAATTATAAAATTGAGTATTAATAACGATCTCACTAAATTCCAGTAGTATACCAACGTCTGGAGTGTTTGTACTCCTGGATTGTGGGTTGTGGGCTGTTACTACCAATGACTTCGTCTTGCGGCAATCAACAGTAGCTTTGCAGTGGTCAGTAAAAACAGCATTTTCATCTCTATGAGCCTTGGTCTATTGGCAATTTTTTTCCGTCTGCTTGAATTTTGCTTCTTGTTGATTCACAAGCCAACGCAACTTCCTCCGAATGAACTCGGGCTCACACATTGGATGGCAGTTTGGCGGCAGGAACAACAGTAGCGCTTGAAAAATCTTCCACGTAAGAACAATTTGCATTACTGCTTGATGCACACACTTTTATTTCGGGCTCATACGTTCCGTTTCGTTTCCGTTTCCGTTTCCGTTATTGTGTCCACATATACAGATACTTTGTTCTGTATGGTTGTAAGCATCGAAAGTTTTTTCTTGTATAAAAACATCGAATACAATCAGTAATCAAGTAGAACTATTTGGCATATCGTACTTCAGCCCCACACGTAATAACTCTGGATCCGTTAGGTAAATTAGTTGGTAGATCATATGCCATTCACTTAGAAAAATCGGTTGAAAAATAAGTTTTCAACTATTGATTGTTGATTTCGAAATTCCAAAAACAAATGTTGGGAACGCATAGGTTTAAACAAAAGGTTCAAAATTTAGACAAGTTTTCAGGTCATTAACGTTTTAAATTGATCTGGATTAAAACCCAATCACGTTGACCATGTATAATCTCCCAAATTCATTGCTGATGGATAGCGACCGAATGTCATAGCTTATCCTTCCCAAGTTTAAAGGATTGACATTGACCGCAAAGATAAAACGTACAACGGCATCGACGGTTCAATTAGGCTTGACCCATGATGGGATCCGACATCTGCGAACACATAAAGAAGCTCCCCATCGTCGTTTAGTCATCAATAACAACTACCGACGGTTATTATATTAATTTGATGATCGCGAGAATCACTTCCTTTCCTCTCCTCCCTTCATACTATTCAACCGGAACATCCATATATAAGCTCACGGCAGATGTGAATGCGAATACGGCTCTGATCTTTGGAAAATAAATCAACCGATACATTCTAGTAAAAAGTATCACGTTCCTGAAAATAATTCAGCCCACGAGTGAATAAATCACCCTTTCATTTTCCATTCAAACACGGATGACTTAATTGGAAAGATATACAACTGGGCTGCATCATCCGACTATCAATTAGCGCTGTTCGCTGTACCATCCCCCAAGTTGAAGTAATTCTATCAGCTGATGATAAAACTGGTCTTCGTCAGCTGAACGAGACACGTGATGTATTGCCCTGCGATTTACCGCCATTGTTTGAATTATTCGTCGTTATCAGATTTCCTATCACTTCCTATCTCGATGATGCCCAAGAAATAAACTAGCAAATGATCGGTGCATCAGGTAATGAAAAAGAAACCTTAAACCTACATCCTTCACCTTGCAAGCATAAGTTCAAGAACAAATCTATTGAACCTTTGCGTCCATGACCTATTTTTGCAATTAAATTTTCGTGATCTGTTGACTTCAATTTCTACAATTTTCAGCTAATTTCAATAAAGTTTTGACACAACACTATTCAAGTTTCGTAACCTGTACGGGAAACCCCAATTGGACGGTCGGTTCTGGATTTATACGGATGTTCCGTGGAGTGATATATTTCCATAATTATTTTATATTGATCAAACAGGCAGGTAGGATGATACTCTATGCCAATGGAAGTTAAGGCAATTTCCGTTACGAATAGATCCTGGACGGACTGGCAGTCGAATAACCCTTCCTGTTTTTTTTTAAATTCATTTGGCTTTGATGGTCATTACCAACAACATTTTTTCTCTTCAAAATAAACTGGGTGCTTAATAATTTCTGTCTATTTGTCGAAATATTTTTTCAACGCTCATTTTGATCTATTTTTTAAAGTATAAAACGTTTTTTAAGTTCATCTCAGTATTTAGTACGCATTTACCGTTTTTTATACAAAATCATCAATTTGTAAACCAGGATCTCCGTTTCGGGTGCATTAACTGAACCGAACTTTCAACCCAAGAAAAAAAGGGTTAAATAAACAAAATTAAGAATCTGAAATACTTTTTGAACAACTTGGAGCCTAATACCCTTCTGCTGATTTATTCAATTTGGTAAGAGCCTGGTGAACAATAAATTTAGTATGAAAACATGGAGAACCATTACCCTGGAGTTTCTATGTCCGTGCTATTTGTTTGTCAGTCCGTGTAAGTGACGATAATCGTTCTACGAAACCGATCGCAACAGGAAGCTTCAAATTTCGCAACATCATTGTACCGCAAAATCTAGGGGACTTTCGTTTTCATCTTCTTGAGTTGTTTTGTCAGTTTGGCGTAACTTACTGCTAACTGCTGCTAACTAATCGACGAATGACTCGACCGGTTGGACGGCATACCTATGCACACTGAATAACTGCAAGCGTACTGTTCCGGAATCTTAATATTGACGATGATGATCAAGTGATTAACAATTTAACCATTCTGCACGGTTTGTACCTACGCCAATCGATTGATGGCGAAGCAGAACTATGTATTTGGAATAGCCAATAGCGATGGGACTTACATACAATTTGCAGTTTTGACGATGAGCTTTCTGTCGTCATCAACCAGTGAACTTTTTTTAGATACGATCACATGTGACGACGTTTATTGTTCGATTTATTTATGAACCGTTTACCGAAAACGGTTTCTTCGGCTTATAGAGCAGATGGCATTGGACTAGGTCATTTGTTAACGTTTTTGGATTGACATCCTTCGGTTTAGGTACGCTTTAGTAGAGCCGAACATGATAATATTCGCTATTGAGGTTCATATGGATAAAAAGCCTGAGTTCCCAAATACAACAAAAGTACCTGTTTTTAATTATGAATCGTGGTTTACGGCTAACCAGCCGAGTGGAAGTTTAGCAACTACCGAAAAGCTAAACATTACATATAATTTGCAATTGGATTAGATGGACAAATTGATGTGAAGATTTGCGAAAAAGTTACACGTCTTCTCAGTGAGAATCGAACTCACGACTCCCCGATCTCTAGTTGGGGCGCGTTACCACTACGCCATGAGAGGACTCATGAACGCAGAAGTTAACCTGAATTCGATTTCAGCTCAATAATCACGTGGTCCTTTTTCGCAAAGTGCACCTCTTTCGGAAGAATTAGATGCCCATCCAAACACAACGCTTTCTATATATATCCAATGCCTAGCCCGAGAGCGCATTGTTTTTAGGTATAGGAATAGCAACTGCGCTGGCTGAGGTTTCTATTGTGTAGGCTTCCAATGGGTCGCGACGTTCTCAAACGACCAAAAAAAAGTAATTTTTCTGATCAACAATTTTTTTTTGGTAAAATTTGAACAGTAGAATAAATTTGATATTTAGAGTGATTTTAACGAATCTTCCGCTTCCAGCTTTTGTTACCTTCACAATACTGGGACCGCTCTTCTACACACCGCCAAAGATGGTTCTAGACCAAGGTTGGTCAACGTACGGACTTTATTTTATGTAACCCACGAATTGTAGATTCTTCTTATATTTGACCTGCTGACTGTTCTAACAACTTGAAGTTTTTGCACAGGCTAAAACGTGCCAATTATTGCACGCTCATATAGAATGCATGTGCTGTGCGATAATTGGCGCGTTTTTAGCCTGTGCAATAATTGGCAATCTACCCTAATTAAATATTTTAAAACATTCTAACTCATTAACAGGTAAAATTCCTCCACACATAAATCTAACCTGAGAAGATTGATTTGAGTTTCCTTATGAAAATAAAACAAGTTCATATGATTAACCTTGTTAGGATTTCAACAAATTTTGTTTACCATGTCTAATAGACTGATGCAAATTTTGAAGTTCTTGCTCCCCTATGCTAAAAGGATGTCAATTATGATGAAAACGATCCTCCCAAATTCGGAAGAAATTTGGTTGTGCTCACGCTATTTGAAGTTTATATGGAAATTACTATGGAAAATGCAAATCTTTTGTGTTCAGTCCTCTATCTGCTCGTCATAATAATCTATGGAAAAGTGAACACACTCATCTCATGTGAAAACTTCACAGCCACAACTTTACCGAAGACAACATTTCGATGGGACTTAAGGATAATTTGATAATTGATAATAAAGTCTGAATCATGTTGCGATGATCATTCAATTACTTTCAGAGCAACACTGCTTTTTTGCTGTAGAACATAGTAGCCTGGATTACTTAGATATATTCTTCCCGCCAGGAGCAACAGTGGTTGCCTGCCGAACAGTTGGTGAAGCATGTAAAATGCAAACCCACTTTATGATTATGAGTAGCAATTTATCCTGACGTTCAATCGAAATGCGGTCTTCGGCAAAGTTGTAGCTGGGAGGATTTCACATTAGAAGAATTTGTTCACTTTTCCATCAAATTTTATGACGAAGAGATAGAGGCCTGAACACTAAAGATTGGCGTTTTCCATAGTAATCTCCATATAAACTTCAAATGGCGTGTGCACTAGACTGATGCAAATTTTGAAGTTTTTCTTCCCTATGCTTAAACGGTGTCAATTATGATGAAAACCATTCTCCCAAAATTTGAAGTGATTTGGAAGAAATTTGGTGCACACGCCATTTGAAGTTTATATGGAAATTACTATGGAAAAGCCAAACCTTTTGTGTTCAGTCCTCTATCTGCTCGTCATAATAATATATGAAAAAGCGAGCACACTCTTCCCATGTAAAATCTTCCCAGCTACAACTTTGCCGAAGACCACATTTTGTTGGGACGTAAGGATAATTTGTTATTCTTGATTCCAAAGTCTAAACCATGCTGAGATGATCATTCAATTACTTTCAGAGCAACACTGCTTTTTTGCTGTAGAACATAGTAGCCTGGATTACTTTGATCTATTCTTCCCACCAGGAGCACCACTGTTGCCTGCTGAGTAGTTGGTTAGTCATGCAAAATGCAATCCCAGTTTATGATGATGAATAACAATTTTTCTTGACGTCCAATCAAAATGTGGTCTTCGGCAAAGTTGTAGCGGGAAGAATATCACATGAGTAGAGCATGTTCACTTTTCCATAAAATTTTATGACGAAGAGATAGAGAACTGAACACAAAAGGTTGGCGTTTTCCATAGTAATCTCCATATAAACTTCAAACGGCGTGTGCACAGTCAAATTTCTGCCGAATCATTTCAAATTTTGGGAGGATGCTTTTTACCATAATTTAAATCGTTCAAGCATAGGGGAGAAAAAATTTTGAAATTTGCTTCACTCTAGTGTGCACAGTCAAATATCTTCCGAATCACTTCAAACTTTGGGAGGATGCTATTTTCCATAAATAAAATCGTTTAAGCATAGGGGAGCTAAAATTTCAAAATTTGCATCACTCTTATGTCCAAGTACCGTAAAACGGGGTATCTTTGATAATGCGGGTAACTTTACCCACCACAAACTAAACGAAATATCATAATTTCTGTTAATCGGTTAAGCAAAACGAATGCAAAACTAAAAAATATTAGTATGACACTTTATGTAAGAGCTGTTTTTATTTGAATTGAGAACATTTGAGGCTTTATATGCGAATATTAAAAATTGAAACGATTCTAGCATTTTTGAAACCCTCACCAACACCCTCACGATCACTATTTGATGTAGTTTTGAATAGTTGGTTACTTATCTTTGACAGCCTAGTTGTCATAGAACTTGAATATGGTCTCAAATCTCTTAGCGAAAAGCATTTTCACAAACTGGGAACATTTTTGTAGTCTTAGTCAGAAATTACCATATAACGTTAAACACCTGAAGATATGCAATGCCCTATATATGTTACGGAATTCATTCAATTTTGTTCGATTTATACTCCCGAACTTTCTATCTCATGTGGATCACAAGCTAGAACTAGTTTGAAATGTTCAATTTTACATGCTCACTAGCGCCACCTAGCGGCAAAAGCGCGAACTAAACCATTCCCTTTCCGGATGTCCTTGAACCCCTGAGCAACTTTGCCGAAGACCCGAACTTTCTATCTCTTATGGATCACAAGCTAGAACTAGTTCAAAATGCTTAATTTTACATGCTTACTAGCGCCACCTAGCGGCAAAATCGCGAACTAAACTGTTCGCTTTCCGGATGTCCTTGATCCCCTGAACAACTTTGCTGAAGATCGCTTCTTTGCAAGTCGTAAAGGATCTCGAGATATAGCAATGTGAATTAACCTGTTTTGAGGTGATGCTAAACTTTTTGGGGGTGATTCATTATTCAGCTGAGTGTTGCAATACTTATTTCAGTGAGTCCGTATTTATGACGGGTAGTGTATATCCGTTCAAAATATTTTTTTTGGAAATCTATTAATTGCAATCGATAGCTTGAATGCTAGTACTTGTTTTAAAAATATAAATTTTGTGTAAAATTTGTTGTAAAATATAAATGAATCATGCATCGTGCCCACATCAATCATAGGGCAAACGCTCCCTTAGTGGAGGTAGCTCCAATAGCGGAGGTAGTGTGTTTTGGCATGTTTCGCGCTAATAAATGATTATGTGATATTTTTGTATTACGTACGATGCGAAAATGATACAAGTAATCGAATAATATTCATGAAATTTAACCGTAAAACGATTTAAAACAATTATTTTGCTTAATTTTTTTGCTCCTTTGTACCTATAGTGGTGCATCAGTACCCATAGTGGAGGGTCCCATAAGAAATCAATGGTTTGCGCCACTAAAGGAACCATCCTTAAAATATACCTCCACTAAAGGAACAGTGTTCCTATTATTGGTGCAAGGCTTTTTGCAGGGAAATTTCAAATGAATCGTGATTTTTATACATTTGAATGATAAAAGGATTTGAGATCTATCGAATGATACGTTTAACACCGTGTTTTAGCAGTTTTCCCTTAGGTGCACCACTAATGGTACACTTGCTCTAATTCACGCAAAAGTAGTGTTTGAAAAAAGTTAAATTTTTCAACAATCTAGTGTAATTATGATGAAAACTCGCTCAACACCATGAAGAGTGAATCCAAGCCGACTAGATTCGTATATTGAAACACTACGTATGTACATTAGAGTGATGCAAATTTTGAAATGTTTGCTCCCCTATGCTTAAATGATTTTAATTATGGTAAATAGCATCCTACCAAAGTTTGAAGTGATTCGGAAGAAATTTGACTGTGCACACGCCATTTGAAGTTTATATGAAGATTACTATGGAAAACGCCAATCTTTTGTGTTCGGCCATCTATCTCTTCGTCATCATATTTTATGGAAAAGTGAACAAATCCTTCTAATGTGAAATCCTCCCAGCTACAACTTTGCCGAAGATCACTTTTTGATTGGACCTCAGGATAAATTGTTATTCATCATCATAAAGTTGGTTTGCATGTAGCAAGCTTCACCAACTGTTCGGCAGGCAACAGTGGTGTTCCTGGCGGGAAGAATAGATCAAAGTAATCCAGGCTACTATGTTCTACAGCAAAAAAGCAGTGTTGCTCTGAAAATAATTTAATGATCATCTCAGCATGATTTAGACTTTGTAATCAAAAATAACAAATTATCCTTACGTCCCATTGAAATGTGGTCTTCGACAAAGTTGTAGCTAGGAAGTTTTCAAATGAGATGAGTGTGAGAAGATAAAAATGGCGGAAAAGCGGGCTTGATTGTTTTTTTTTATCAATATTGGATAAATGATGCCAGAACAAGAGTAATGACCAAAAGGATAAATTTTCCAACATTCAAGCAAGCAATCAACTGAATCGTATGCTAATATTCACACAAAATCCTAGGATTGGAGCCCTTCAACTTCTTAGAGTGATTTATGTAGAATTTTATACAGGGTTTGTTACCGACGATATCGGCAAGAATAGAGGCCTTCTTAAATTTGATTTTTCAATAAATAATTGTATTTCCTTAGCTTATTAGTTAAAATAAATTATCAAGGGATATTAAATAACTAAAACTTATCCTGTTATTAGTGTTTGACGTAAAACGATTGTTAGTAATTAAAGAAACATATAAAAAATGTCAAGTTCAGTTGAGAACCATTGCTACAGACTAAAATTGAATTCAAATAAAAAAAAATCATTGTAGTATGATTCCACGGGGCACCCCCCGAATTATTTCTTGGGGTTAGACGAAGCCTTTCTGAAAAATTCAGCTCATTTGGTCGTTCCATGAGCTGGCGCATTTGGATTGAAGTTAATATGGGATTTTCAGCTCAAACATATGAGCAACAGCACATCATGTACTGTTTGGTTCAGGAAAATTGATGATCGCGTTCAATTGGACCCAGAATGTCAAAAACACTACTTGATGTAATAGCGAAGAATATTGTAGAAGATTGTACCATGATCAAAATTAATAAAGTTGGTGTTTTAACTATCTGAAGTATATCATGCAACACTGCTTGTATTTCTTCAACATAGCTTGGAGGTAGCCACTAAGCGCATCATAGCCACCTATGACCTTGGGCGAGCTGAGGCACATGCCGCATGCATATAAATGACAGTACGGGAGTGCTGATCTAAGCCTAACTTTCAACAACTGAAAGAGTAATGAAAATGAGATTAAATCCAGATACAACCTTTTGCAATTATGTTCATTAGGGTATCAACTAGTGTATTTGTCATTCTGGGCTTATTTGAACGCGAACAATTAGTATACGGAACGAAACAGTGACATAGGATCAATTTTCAATATATTTGAGACGAATATCCCATACAAACTTCAAATCGAATGCGCCAGCTGGTGAAGCAACCAATTGAGTTGAAATTTTGAGAGAGCGTTTTTCTTACCTCAAGGCTCATATCTAGGGGGTGCCTCATTGAGTTTTACAACTATTTTGTTTAAGGGCCAGTCTAATGTATGTATGTATGTATGTAGGTAGCCACCAATCCTTGCTTGAGTCTTGCTCTGCATGCGGCTCCACTCAACAGTAAGGTCAAATTTTATTACCAATCTGCATTCAACATATCGCTGTATGAAGGGCCAAAAGGGGGGTGGCGGACCCGTAAGTAGAGACACTTACGCGAAACCCGCGGGAAATAGAGAATCTCCTTCCAGCCATATGATCCAACAGATTGAGTATTAGAATTTGCAATACTTGTCGAGCTTTCCACGGAAAGGTTTGTTAGAAGAAGGGCGCGTCAAATCTTTCACAACTGTTGGAGAGAGAAGTACTAGACGCGAACGACTAACACTTTTCCTCCTGACTCCGATTGGCACTCCACTTCATTGTCCAGTTGTAAATTCAATGATGCCCTGATGCTCCCTCCCTCCCCAAAACATGAGAAATTCAATTATAATGATATGTTATATAGTAGATAAGATTATAATATATATAATAATATGATAATAAAATATGAAAATAAAATGAAAGTAACAATAAAATATGACGCAGTGAAACAGCATGCAGCATTATATCGGCCGACATATATTTTTCTTTTGAATATTTGTGCTACTGATGATATTAGGCTGGTCGAGGGAAGAATGATAAAAATAAACAAATAATTTAAATAAAAATAAAAAATCGGCGATTTGTTAATAAAGTTTCCGGATACATCAAAAACAAAATTCCAGCTTCCATATGCTTAGGGAGGACAAACAAAATAATATTACATCCGCCGCTTCGTTTCATCCGCTGTAGCCTACTGTAGTAAACAAAGACAATTAAATTAATGTAATTTATAAGTAGCAACATGTAGTGCAAGGATGTTACGGCACATTCTCCTAGATTCCGGCTGACACCCTACTACATCGTCCATCTATGACTTCTCTGATGCCCTTATGCACCCTCTCAATACCCAGCATATAATAAAGGAAATAATTCTAATAAAGTATATTAATTACACGACGAATTACAATTTCCGGAATAGAACGGCTGAAATATTAATAGCAGTGATTATGTTAGTATCTTCAATGACTCCATGATGCTTCTGAAAATTATGCCAATGAATTAGTTTAACAAACTAATTATAAATAAGTAATTCGTGCACCACCACTGGACTAGTAGCTATAAGGAATAAAAATTATCTGCTATTTTATGAGCCAAAGGAATTATTTGTATACCTATTTATTACCTATGAACAGTAGATATAGTACAACGCTACACAAAATAACATAAAATAACATTACAATAAAATGTTGTTATGATATATAGGTATAAAATGAACTGCAAAACAAAACTTTATTAATTATTTATCGTTTTAGATATGTAGAATGGTAGGCAAAAACCAAGCACTGATACACGCTATGTCTGAACCAGACGACTACAAAAATCGAATGAACATCGGACTCCCCCTCGCCAGAGACCAGTAACCGATCCATACTTCCACAATCGGAAGGTTTCAAAATATTCTATCGATGAAATTTTGATTTTTTACACTTTTCAGCTATTTTTTATACTAAAGCCCATGAAAACCTCGTTTTTCGGCGCATTTCAGCCCATACAAAATGTATGGAAAAAAATCGCCGATAGATCATTTTAAAACCTCACGACTATGAAAATATGGATCAACCACTGATCTCTAGCAAGAAAAAATCCGATGCACACTCGACCCCTATGATCGTCTGGTTCAGACATAGCGTGTGATGCTTTATCTTACTTTTCTTGGTAGATCGCTGTAAAATATTAAGAATAACAATTCCATTCGCGTAAATGTAAATATGCAAAAAAAGACGCAGAAATTATTGGTGTTAGGTTAAGGTACACTTATAATGATAACCAAAGGTTTACATGGGCAGACGCAATTTTATATTATTTAAGAATGGCATGCTGCAATACGAAAATCATTAATTGAGTAAGAATCTACGATATGCAGACTCCATGTTGCTCCTGGAAGTTTATATATATGCTTATATAATTTATCTATATAATTAAAAATGGAGTGGTGTTTGTATGTGACGAAATGGCTTGAGAACGGGCTATTGGATTTTGATAGTTGTTCCATAGTCATGTTCCTGAAATGTTCCGACGTGTTTGTATGTATGTATGTATGTAGGTAGCCACCATCCTAGCTTGAGTCTTGCTCTGCATGCGGTTCCACTTAACAGTACAGTCAATTTTCATTATCAATCTGAATTCAACATACCATCGTATGAAGGGCCAAAATGGGGTGTGGCGGACCCGTAGGCAGAGACACTTACGCGAAACCCGCCGGAAATAGAGAATCTCCTTCCAATAATATGATCCAAAGGAAAGTATAATGAAATTTGCAATACCTGTCTAGTTATCCACGGGATGGTTTGTTATAATCCATTACAACTGTTGGGATAGAAGAACCCATCTACAAGGGTGTTACGGTTACTTCAACCCTTGACTCCGGCTGGCACTCCACTCCATTGTCCAGCTGTAACTTCAATGATGCCCTGATGCACCCTCCCAATATCACCCATGTTATATGATTCAATTAATTGATTTTTATGTAGTAAAAATAAATACAATAATTTAAAATATAAAAAATATAGAAAAACATGCTATAACTCGATGATTTGACCTAGAATCGATGACTGAAAGATGATTAATATTAAATACATAATCACAGATAATTCCAACAAGCCTGAAAATAATACAATGACAATTTATGTAAGGAGATAGATTATGTATGTAGATAATTTGAATTCATAAACCAGAATGGCCAAAGGGGGTTGTGGCGGCCCCTTAAGCAGCTGTGAAACCCGCGATTCAAAAAGATTCTCCTTCAAACAATGCAATCTAACAAATAGAATAAAGAGAATTGCAATACTTGTCCAGCTTTCCACGAGATGGTTTGTTATGAGAAGGGCGTGTCACATCCATTGCAATTGTTGGAGATATGCACCCATCTACAAGGATGATACGGCGCATTCTCCTAGGCTCCAGTTGGTACTCCACTCCATCGTCCAGCTGTAACTTCAATGATGCCCTGATGCACCCTCCCAATTCCCAATATATTGTATAAGATCAAATATTTATATATAATTGATATATATGTTAAAATTATTTAATTAGTTGGATATGATGAACTCAATCTCATGAGGTACGCTCTGAAAAAATAACCAAATATATTTTGCAGAAAAGACCGATATGCTGAAAATTAAAGCGCAGTGATTTGATTAGCATCTCCGATATGTAGACTCCATGATACTCCTTGAAGTTCAACCACTGAAATAGGAAAATAAGTCAAACATATATAAGCACTTTGCGCGCTAGAATACAACATAAACTGAACAATAGAGCATGGGATTATTGAAAATAACTGTTGTGAATCCTATGACTGATTTGTTTGTGAATACACATTTGATGTTCTAAAACACTAAAGATAAAAAACTATACAGGAAGAATGTCGCTGTGGGAACATCTGGTAGAGATAAGAAAGTTTATACGTGTCAACGAGAACTAAGTAAATACTAGAAACATTCGTCCTCTATAGTTTTTTTTCATCGCTCTTACTAAAACATTCGCAAAAATGAAATTGAAAAGTTTAAGCTCCATGTAATCCAGGACACCTTGATAATCAAATTAAGCGATATTTAGAATAGAAGCATTTTCTTTTGATCAAACTTGATAATTCAAGAGTTCCGTTAACCGGGGTCTCAATTAGCTATGATTTGATTATCTGAAAAAATGATCATTATGGTATACAACATTTTAATGATTGTTTTTGATCATTTAGATATAAATATATATGAAATGATTTGTTTTGCAAATGATTAGTTGTATTTGCTAATTACAATTCTCAATTTAAAAAATGATAATCTATGTTCATGTAGAAATGAAGCTCCTTTCGTCGCATAACTTATTTGTTTATTGGTGTTTTCTATACAGATGATCCAGCCTCTGGCAGCAAATCTTTTGAATAAAAATATTTATCTATCTTTTATTGGTTTGTTTCTGGCATGTTGTCCGCACAAACTGTAAGAAAAAAGGTTGGCTCAATTATCTAGCTTGAAATATCATTAAATGAACACTCGCATAACTTTTCAAAACAACTCAATAGGCTCTCTTTGTTTATATTATCCCTAATCAATGTGGCTCAGACATAAACCTCTTCTGTTGAATTTTTAGTATGAAACGCTAGCCAAGCACATCGTCTTTCGATCTATTTTATTATTGCACTAGTATAATTGCAAGATAGCAAGAGAGGAGAGAATCTCTTATTGTTGCATAGGTCATTCTAAAAAGTTACGCGAATTTTCCATGATAAAAAAACAAGCAAACCAATTCATAAACACATACATCATCCTGCAAGTTCACAAACACCTGAAAGCCTAGCATAACATGTAATGAGAATATATATCAAGGTGTGGAAGAAGAAGTGATGGCTATGGATTAGTGATGAGAAAAAACGTAAAAAATAATAATCACGTCACTAATTTATACGGCCTCTAATGGGAGCTTGTTCGCTTGTAGTTGTGAAACATTTTGCACCGTACACGGATGTCACGCACACTAAATGTCATCTTCCACACCTCGGTATATATTATCATTGCACAACATGCGCAACATGATATGTCACACGCAGCATTTGCTGCATTAATCGCACCAAATAACCCTTGTACGTAAGATCAGCACTCGTTCCATGCCCATTCCAACTCACATGCTTTTAACACATACCCAAGCGAAACAACATGTGCGAGATAAAAAAAAAGATTAGAAAGGCTCTGTACATACACTGTGTTTTTCCTATCCATTTTCCTCCCCCTCTCCCACTAAACCTCTCGCAAATTACTACATACATATTCACAAAACCCTTTACAGAGCTAGAGAACCAGCATGATAATTAGGACATCAGCCTCTCACTCAAACCTACTCAGCCGCCGTTCTACGCATATTTGTCCCGCGGAACATAAGGTTTACGTGGAACATGGGACAGATAAGCAATAAGCATAGAAGAGCAGTCACACACGCCTGCGCGGTGCCGCGTTCATTCGTTGCCATGGCAGCCTCACCACAAGAATTTCAACCCCAAGTATGTTGTATCCGCACGAAAAGATACAAAACCTAGAATATGGTACTTTCACATTGGAACAAACTCACCGGATTTCTGTCGAAAACTTTCCGCCATTAGCCGCGTTTTCCTGAAAAAGCGTCGTGTTCCTTCAAAGAGTTCAAATCACGATTTAGGCGTCACACACTTCTATCCGCTTTCGGATATTCTTCGGTTTTTCGCTATACACCTAATTCACACACACCACAGTAAGCAAGAGAACAGCCGTGAGAGCACGCGGTTGAAAATGTTTTTTTTTTTCAACATGATTGAGACTTTGACTCAACTAATCCAACGTTTTAAATAAATTTAGAAAGTAAATAAGCAAAACACTTTCGAATCAATTAGGACATCTGAAGGCACACAACCTTTCTTCATAGAAACTCACATCCTATCACTATTCTGAGTGAAAAAATAACACTACCGGCACGAGCGGAGGTAAAATTCGACACGTCTGAACACCACTACGTTTCTCATCGAACTGTGTTTAAGGGCCAGTCTAATGTTACCCCATATCAGCAAAATCAAAAAATCACTTAAAACATTTATTTAAACAAACTCAAATCTTTGAAAACCAAAATACAGTATATAGTCACGAGCAGTGGGTGCCAGTACTTGTTTAAAAAATATAAAACTTGCAACATTTGCATTTTTAAATGAGAAATTTAAGAAATATCCCAAAAAATGATCAATGTTAACCTGGATTACGGTAACGGAGTGATTTTCAATCTAGTATTCATTGAACATATATTCTACGTCTCGATCTTTCTCTATCTCGATGGTCCCTTTGATATTGAAAATGTGGAGAGTAGGTGTACCAATAATGGATATAATAAGCCAACAATATGGATAAAAATCAGATTATAACTGCGTTTCTGAAACATAAGCATGACTTACTTTAGCTTACTTTTGATAGCGCTACGTCCTTCAAGACATGACCTGCGCCACAATGTTATGCCAACAAACTCGGTCCATGCCTGCTGGCCTCCAGTTTCTCGATCAGCCAACACTTCCAAGATCGTGCTCCTCTTGGTCAAACCACCTAACTCGTTGCGCCCCTCTTCGTCTTGTACCGTCTGGATTCAACGTGAACACTATTTTTTCGTACCCTTCCAGCTTTGGTGACTTTCTGGATACTGGGTTCACCGTAGAGTTGCGCAAGCTCGTGATTCATTCCTCTCCTCCATGCGCCGTTTTCACGAACACCACCAAAGACCTTCCCAAGCACACGTCGTTCAAAAAGTCCTAGCGCTTGCAGGTCCACTTCCAGCATTGTCTATGTGTCATACCCCTAGAGGACTACCGGGCTTATCAGCGTCTTGTACATAGTACACTTAGTACGGAGGTGAAGTTTACCAGACCCCAAGGTCTTGTGAAGTCCGTAGGAAGTACGGCTTCCGGCAATGATACGTCTTCGAAATTCTCTGCTCTAACGTTACGGATGATCCGAAATAGACAAATTCGTTCACAACCTCGAACTCATCTCCGTCAATCATCAAGTGTATTCCAATGCGAGCTCTATCGCGATCGGTTCGTCCAGCCAGCAGATATTTCGTCTTCAACGTATTTACCTTTAATCTAACCCGTTCTGCTTCACGTTTCAGCCTAATATACTGTTCAGCAACCGCCTGGAAAGTTCTTCTGACAATGTCCACGTCGTTAGTGGAACAGATGAACTGGCTGGATTTATTGAAGATCGTGTCCGCATGTTGAAGCCAACACGTATCATAAAACCTTCTAGCACAATCGGAGGCAACAGGAAGGCAGGAAAGACCATCGCCTTGTCGAATTCCTTTGCGTGTTTCAAACGGGTCCGATAACGCCCCGATATCTCCCCACAGCACTATACACTCGTTGCCTAGATCAGTTTAGTCAATTTCCTGGGAAATGCATTCTCGTCCATAATTTTCCGTAGCTATTCGCGCTCCATGATATCATAGGCCGAAATCGATCGATAGTTCTACAATTCTAACTAGTCACCCTTTTTGCAAATTGGGTATATTACTCCCTCCTTCCACTCATCCAGTAGCTGTTCTGTATCCCAGATCTTGGCTATCAATCGACGCAGGCAAGTAGTCAACCTGTCCAGGCCCATTTTAATTTACTTTCGCTCCAAAACCATCCTTCCCAGCTGCTTCGTTGTTCTTGAGCTGTTTGATAGCATCCTTAACTTCACCTATTGTGGGAGTTGGCACGCCTCCCTCATCCGTCGTACTGATGAAGCCATTCTTCCGGCTGCATTGGTCTTCCTCCTCTGCGCCATTTAGGTGTTCATCGTAGTGCTGCTTCCACCTTTCAATCATCTTACGTTCGTCCTTCAAGGAGGTATCTTATCCTTATCCCGGCACATTTCGGCTCGCGGCACAAAGCCTTTGTGGGATGCATTGAGTTTCTTGTAGAACTTAGGCGTTTCTTGAGAACGATACAGCTGCTCCATCCCTTCGCACTCCAACTCTTCCAGGCGGGGCTTTTTATCCCGGAATAGATGGGTGAACGTTAAAATACAAAATTAACAGATTTTTACAAAGTTAATGTTTTATAATGTCAAACACGTTATGAAAATCGTTTTGAATGTTTAATCATCATGCATCTTACAAAAAATCTGTTATGAACTTAAAAGTTTTTATTTTGCCAAGCGTTTGTTAATTAAAACTTATTGAAACTAATTCATACAGGAATTCTTCGAAGAATACGCCAAGAAATCGGATAAGGGATAAATCCACATGTGCGCCAGGAGTTCCTTCTGCAATTTCTCTATATTTTCCACTTCTTCGTGTCTTCTTGGAGTCCTCATCAATACCTCAAGCAAATTTTATGCCTATCATTTTTTTTATCCTTGATTTAATCCGATTTTGATGTTTATGAAATTTATAAAAAAATCACTCATAATTTCTTTCAAGACACCCTTCAGAAATCATCTGTGGAATATTAACCAATCTGTTTTTCAAAATACAATAAATTGCATTATGAACTGTTTTTGTTAATCTAGGAAGTTCGAAATTTTCAATCGAGAATTTTGAAAGAATCAAACGAAAATACAATCACCAGCAATTATCGTGGAGATGATTATCACCACACACTGTAAATAAACGTCACCATCTGAAGCACAATGCTGACTACTATCGTAAATTGCTCAACGAACTTTGCACGCGATTAGTATTAGGTGCTAAACGATTTCATGCAATGTCCCATCCGGAACTTAATTACTTATGCAAATTGTTTCTTTCTGCGTGACATTGAAGTCGTGCGGATTACAATTCGATGATAAACTGATGGTGACGGATTGGTTGTAAGCACCAGGTTTGTCATCCCACCTCTCGCTCAAAACAGTCGATGCTGATGCTGCCTGCCACAATCGTACCGCTTATGATAATTGATAGCAGTAATCGATTTCAAAACAGGTGTGAGGACAACCAGTGTGCCTAAGCAAGTTTGGAGTGGTTTTATTGGGCTAACACTTTCAACACCTCGACGCCGCACAGTGGTTCATTTTTTCATAAAGTTGGCAAAACGAGCTTTAAGATTAAAAACAAAAAAAAACCTTCATCTAGAATATCAGTTATAACCATGTCAACAACACTTAAATTTTGTTTCAAAACTTGGTAATTTCCACTTTATCGAAACCCGTATATGTTTAGGATTCAGAAAATTCTTTTTCTGGGCCTTAATATCCTTTTCGCGTGTCCTCAAGATCGAATTTAGTGTCTCCAGCAAATTTGAAATTGCTGAATCCGTTGCTGTTCTGAGAAATATTTCAGCACGTCAAAATTGTGTGCAAATGATCGTCAAAGTTTTAGTACCATATTTTTTTTAGAATTCAATCCATCGAGCATGCAAAATAGGCCTCAAACTTTTGTATGAGACATACTTTGATTTAGGTTGCTCGATTTGATATCGATTTAATAGTACAAAATTCGTTTTATCTTTTATTTAGACAAATACAATATTTGAGTAAATTATCAAAAAGTACCTTTTAAGTAACCTTTTAAGTAAATTATTACAATCTTCGTTGTTTCGTATTCCTGAGCTCTCAAAATCTAATAACTGTAGTAAATCAATATGAAGAAGGTATCGACTATGATTGTTTTATAATATTTATTATGGCTTTATCGGTCATGCGACTCAAAGGTTAAAGGAGTCTGTAGTAGTAAATTTACAAATGAAAAAAAAGGTGGACATTTGTCACAAGGGAGTGACTAACTTCTCTACTGGAGAAGGTATGGCTCAAAGATGTGGGCTGCTTTTTCTTTCTGCGGTGAATTCTTTTCTTGGCTGCTCTCGCTTCCTTCCTCCGCTCTCTATTCTGCCGGGTACCAGACACTAACATACGGCTTCTAGCAACATTCTTCTCATCCGTCACATTCTAGCACTCCTCATCGAACCAACCATTTCTGGCTCATCTCTGAGCAGTACCTATCATCTCTCGCGCTGCTCTGCTCATCGCAATGGGGATCGACTCGCTACGTAGCGCTTTTAAGGTAAAGGGGTAGTTTTAGGAAGATTCATCTTGCCTAAGTTTGCCTAAACATTTATTTTCTGAAAAAGTTGGGAGGGTTTCTACTAAAAATCGTATTCTAAAACTCTTCTCATGGTAAAAATTATATAATCTCGCGGAATTTTCGCCATATTTTTTTAAATCTGAACCACTATGCGCCGTCAACGGTGGCGGATGGAATTCGACCCGTATTTTCAATGGCAAATTTCGTGTATACAGAGGAGAAGGGCATACCATCTTTTTACTTCTACACGTGACCACTCACAAATGCCGGTCATTCACATTCGTCTCACGGATTCTCTGCCGAACTGTAAATCAGCAAACTGAGCAGGTTACCGGTTGATAAGTTTTATGGTTTCAAAACACCAAACATTCATAAATTTCTACGGAAGCGTCGCGGTGCGATATGTAGAGGATTGTATATTGAAATTCAGTGTGTCCGGCTGCTCAGGAGTCCTGCATTTTTGCGCGCAGCGATGATAAATGTTACATCTTAAAATTAGCATAGAATGATACATAGCATATTTTTTGCCAGCTTTTAGCCGAATTCAGGAGCCTCGGTATCCAAAATCCATATGAATCTTGGTAAGAAAATGCTTTCATAAATATATTATCTCCCGTTGCGTATCTCTTTTAACAATTGAGTCCGTGGAAGCAGGTTTCCAGTAATGTAAATGCCAATCTTTTAGGACAAAATGCAAAATAGGTAACGTGTTTTGCAGCTTCAAATGTAGCTTGAATATAAATATGGACTAATGAGTTCGATTATTTTCATTTTGGCGCTGCCCATAGAACTATCCCTTCTGGAAGATTACATTTTATAATCATAACTATTATTATTTTTTTTTAGTAGGGACTCCTTGATGCAATCAATTCATGTATACACCGGAGTGAGTGGACAATATGCTGTGGTGTAATCCTGGTTCGCCGGCATTTTAGCAAGAATTCTTCGCGGCTTTGAATGTTGCCCAGTTTTGTGTTGTTGTTAGTATAGCTTTTAATGAGTAGGACGGTTTCTATACCATATCGTTCACTGATTCCTGTATAAAATGATGTACGTGAGTAAGTCGCCAATACTGATGTTAAGGGAGATTGACTGGACTGTGATTATGATAACACTGCGGAACACGATTTTGTCTCAAGCACCAAAATACCGCTATTTACTTTATTGAGGGTTGCTGAATCCATTGCCATTTACAGAAATATCATATCATGTCAAGTTTTTGAGATATTGGCTGTTGTTTTTCTAACTTGTATGGCAATTTATTTGCTTAATTTGCCTCAGAACTCAAACTCCATGTGTATAACAATACTTATCAGCAATGTTCGTAATATTTCCGATCCTCAAAACTTATTTTTTGTTGGTATAGAAAAGTATTGTATTTTGCCACATACACTGATAGGCAAAATAAAGTGCCCACCACACCAGCATCCAAGGAACGGTGACGCATGGAGGTGTGATGTGATGAAATGTGATGGTCTGGGGGTGTTTTTCATGGAGTGGAGTAGGAAGCTTCGTGAAAACCGACGAAATAATGACGGCAGATTCCTACATCAACATCTTGCGGGAAAATCTGGAGGTTTCGCTGATCCAGACGGGCCTTGAAGAGAAATTCATATTTCTCTAGAACAACGACCCGAAGCATACTGCCAAGAAGACCAAGTCTTTCTTCCGGTCTTGTCGAATTAAACCGCTGGAATGGCCTCCACAAAGCCCAGACCTCAACCCCATCAAGAATTTGTGGGTGATTCTCGATGCCAGGGTTGACAAAACTGGTGTTATCAACAAAAATAATTATTTTGAAGCCTTGAAGCGCGCCTGGGAAGAACTAGAACTACAACACCTACAAAACCTGGTGAAAAGCATGCCGAAGCGCCTCCAGCAAGTCCTTAAGGCCAAAGGAGGACACATTAACTGTAAATTTGCTTTTTATTTTTCTTAAATCATCTTTTCTGGGGTCAAGAAGGAAGTGGGCACTTTATTTTGTCACTACTTTTTTTTCAATACAAATTAATGTTCTTTTTCTTTGAGTAAAATTATTTTTTTTTATCAAATTTTCGTAAGTGCAACTTTAAAAGAATATCAAAAATGAAATATCAAAAAAGGTTCAAGTGTGTTAACTTTAATTTGAACCAAATCAATGAGAGAAATTCGAAAACTGGTAAGGTGGGCACTTTATTTTGCCTATCAGTGTAAGAGAAACGACGAATTTCGTATGGAGACTGGAAGCATGTCGAAAAAATCGATATTATCGTGCATTTTCGATCAAATGATATCTGAAATAAAATTAAAAGTCCTATTTCGCATGCTTGGTAGATAACATCATAATATTTTTGATAAATCAATGTTTAAATTTTATGTAAACATCAATGAAACCAATGTTTTATACAAATTTGGCGACCTGTAGCTAAAAATTGTGACGTGCTGGAACATTTTTGAGAACGGCATCAGATTCAGCAACTCCAAATCTACTAGAGACACATAATTTGATTCTTGAGACACGCAAAAATGTCATTTTTGTTACGCTGTGTAATTGGAGGTTTCGGTTTTCAGTCACAAATAAAACGTTGATTATTTCAAATCATTTCCAGTTGTTGGGATATTCTGCATGGCCTGTTATTTATTGTTTAAAATGTTATAAGTATTAGTAATGTAACACGACCTTCCTTAGCCGAGTGGTTACAGTCCGCGGCTACAAAGCAAAGCCACGCTGAAGGTGTCTGGGTTCGATTCCCGGTCGGTCCAGGATCTTTTCGTAATGAAAATATCCTTCACACTTAAATTATTTTACGGATTCCTGTAAAATCTCAACAGCTGAACAGTTCGGTAAAATAAATTAACGGAGTACGGTAAATTTTTACAGTATACCGTGAAAAATCACCGGAATCCGTTAAATTTCGACGGAATTACGGTGTTTTATTTCACCGAACTGTTGTTATCATAAGTTAAGTCGCATAAGATCACAGGATAGTTTGGTAGAAGATTTATACACTCGCATTGTTTGTCATTATACATCACATAATATATGGACGTATATCGCCTCCATTTTTTTTACGTATAAGGCCCTTTTCGCGACATATTATAAGTGAAATTTTAAACATGCACCGCCTCCAGGTGATTTCGTTATACGTACATTTTGGATGTCTGGGCCTGCCACACGATGTACGAATGCGAAAATTGCAACTTTGACAAAGAAAGCTCTCAGTTAATAACTGTGGAAGTGCTCATAAGAACACTATGCTGAGAAGCAGACTCTGTCCCAGTGAGAACGTTAATGCCAGGAAGAAGAAGAAGAATGTAACACGACACGATACGACGAGAGTACAACGCGCACAAAAAAGTTTACTATTCAAAATATGAAACAAAAGACTATCGTTCAAACTTACCATAGATATGAATCTAAATTTAAAACAAATCAACAGTTTTAGGAAAAAATCTTCTTCACCAAAAATGCCCATGGACGCAACCAGTGGTTCGCTGCCAATACCATAGTTGAGGTCTCCTGATCATATGTCGTTCATGCTATCGCATCATTGAGCAGAGTTCGTGCAGGGCTGCGTGAATCAATCACACGTGATGCATTTTATTCTTAGTCAGAACGATTGATGCATTCCGTTTGAGTCCTGCAGCACAATCAATGTCAGTCGTCATCGCCATTCTCATCACTTGCATCCGCTCAATCATCTCCGATGGGCACGGATATGAATAAAACTAAATCCTCCATCAACCGGTTAATAACTGACTTGATACTGAAGCACACTAGCCCTTCGTCTGTCCCTTGATTGTATCTGGCTTTTGACACCTAATTGCAGTCATCATCTTCTTGGCGTTACGTTTCCACTGGAACAGGACCTATTTCTTAGTTTAGTGTACTGAGAGCACTACCACAGTTATTAGTTGAGAGGCATATTGACCAAATTTACCATTTTCGCATTCACGATATACTGTGGAAAATATTTGAAAATGATGTTTCACACAGCGGTGAACACAGAGATGACGCTTTTGCTTCATGAATCTTTCACAAGCTTTAAAATTTTTGTATAATCCAAAGGAATCGTAGAAGAAGATCTACGTATACTCCACGATATCCAACACACTAAAATACAGACAAAGGGTGCTGGCACGACCGGGATGGCACGATAGAATGGCATATGTTAGTAATGCAAATCAGTTGGCTTAAAATTATAGTGCCCGTATCGATAAAATTAAGAACACGTTCGAAATTATTGATGATGCGCGTCCGTTGAGGGGGTGGCTGAACTTGAAAATAAATCCCTTAAATTATGCGAAATGTGACTGCTGACTGCATTTGATCCGATTGGTCGCCAGCAATGCAATGGTGGAAGAAGGAAGAGATGATTTGAACTTTAAATCGAGAGTGGCTTCCTCACCTGTCAAAGTGGTGCGTGTTTCCAGAGTGAATGATGTGTCGATTAACCGTGAATGTGCGTGACGAATCAATGCGATACCTGCTTGAAAGGTATTAATATCCTTGATATTGTTGTCAACTTGTGTCAAATGTGAATGCTTACTTCTACTTGGCATTACGCCTCCACTTTGACCTGCTTCTGTGTTTAGTGCTTTACGAGCACTTCTACATAAATATACGAACTGAGAATTTTTTGACAAGGGCGCCATTTTTGCATTCGTATATCGTGTGGCAGATATGATGATGCTTTGTATCCGGGGACGTCAAAGAAATTTCCATTACAAAATGATCCTAGACTGTTCAAGAATCGAACCCAGAAATTTTAACCATGGCTTGCTTTGTTATCTACGGACGACATGGTGTGAGGCAGGGCCCATGAATGCTTGCATCAAACTCTTATATTTTGGAGCTTGTTTGAAGATAATGAACGATTTTTTAATTAATTTGTTTGTTTGTTGAGGCTTAATCGCGTTTAACGCGTTATGGAGCCGAAAGTACAAAATATATTTCGAATTTGTTTATCGGCATATCGGTCTATTTTGCTCGAAGTAAGAGGGAGCATGGAGAAGAAAGCAATGAATACTAGATGGATAGGTACCGTAAGGGAACGGCGAGAGAAATTGGATTAGATGTTGAAGAGGGCATACCATATGAAACAGTAGTTGAGGGCTAACAAGATGAAAACCTATTTTTTCTACTTTAAAGCCAACATGGCCGCCAGATTTTGTTCACTCGAAATAACACTCCTATTCTCACTTGATTCTAAGAAAAAACCAACGATTGATAGGGGGAGATCCCCAGTGCCGGACAGCACCCAATACCGGAAAAAGTCGAAAAATTTAGAAATCATGGTCCAATCAAGATAGTGTATTAGAAGAAAAGCTATTATGGATAGTAATATTTGCGTAGAATAACACAGCCTTTATATATGCATGCCTTTTTAGAAAAGTAGAAAAGTTAAAAAATCTTAAAAAAATGACGTATCGCCTTAATTTTGAGCCTTTTTAGCAATTATTTTGAATATGAAAAAATACTTTGGATCACGCAAGCATGTTCGAATATAATCCTTATTTGATAGTATGAATGTATTTTGTACCATAATTAAACAAAATATGGACAAATTACAATTTTGGTTGAGCACATCTTGTCCCCCAGTTTTGGACAGCTTGATTTGTTATATGATATCTTTGTAATTATTGCGTCAGTGTCTCAAAATACATTCATTTTTCATGGATTCCGTCGATAATGGTATCAAACATGCGATAAAATTAAGAAGAATGAACATTCAGAACAACATCGTAAAATGTGCTATTTTTAATCATCTATGAAAGAAGATTTTGATGGACATCTTGCAAACTAATAAAACCTCAAATTGTTCTTGTAAATGTTGCAAATGAATTGATTTGGCAATTATATACTATTCCTATAGTAGTTTAGTAACATTAATGATGTTCAAATTTACAGAATTCGAGGCATTTCCAGATCGTGCCCGTTATTGAACGCCACCTTTCAAGATCAATCAATTTGGTACCGTAATCCGGGGTATCATTGATCAGCGGGGTAACATTGATCGGAATGACTCATCTCATCAAAAGTTCGTATTATCATTTATTGATGAAACATTTCCAAATGATGAATGGGGCTTTTTTTTCTCATATTCGTGAGCTAACAAAAGTTAATATTTTAGGGAAAATTGCGTTTACTTCATGCGTAAACTTTTCGAAATAATGATTTTAATTGTTAAGGATGACACTACCGAAGATTCATGTCTCACATAAGTTCTGAAAACGATATAAGCAAGGTAAATGTGGTTCTTACTAAAAATGGCATCGCCGAAAACGAGTCCGTTGTCAAAACTTTTATGAGTGTGCTCAATTCGACAACATTACCGAATGAATGTTAAGAATGTAGAACTGCCCTAGGAAATTGCCTACCTTTAGGCGTATTTTGTGATTCGAGGTGTTTTTAATTTTAAAATAACTCAAAAAGTAAATCACTCGTAAGCTTTTGGCCTTCATATTCGGCTTCAGGGGCCATGATTTAAGTAAGTAACGACATTTTCAATATTACCGAACGTTGTTTACATAGGTGATAAATGTATCCCCATGGGCTAAACCAAAAAATCGCTTAAAACATTTATTTTAACATGCTCTTTTTATCTTTTAATAAACATAACACAGTGTGTAGTCTCGAGCTATGGGTGGCAGTACTTGGTTTAAAAATATAAAATTTGCGACATCTGCATTTTCAAACGAAATATTGATGAAAAATTCAGAAAAATAATCAATGTCATAATAAATTAGTAACTCAAGTACTGGGGGATCTCCCCCTAACCATGTGTCCTGTATTTGATTGATCCTATAAATGACCATTTTCGGGTCTCCGGGACGCCTCAAATTTACGATAAAGTCTACACTTTGTATCTAAACATCTGAGCCAAGCTTATTGGAATGCATTTTAGTGATTTATTATATTTGATCTCTAGCTTTCGAGAATTGAAACGGTGTAGTATCCATCAAAACTATAGTCGGTTCTTCAGGGCATTAAGTCCGAGTGGCCACATCCGCTACATTCTAAATGGTGCAAACCTCTTTATTTATTATTTTGAATATCAGATTTTAATAATTTATGCAAATAACAATGATTGTTATTGTAAATTAATAATAATAACTTGTCATGCCCCGAAAAATAGTACTTCTTCACCCGACTTGACCAAGTGACCCACCTGAATAACTCTGGCCACAGGAATATTACCGAGTTCTTCTGAACTATATATGAGTACCAGTATACTGACAAAAAGTTATTTCAATTCATTAAGTAACGGTGAGAGTCTAAGCGTTTTTGCTTTCACTCAGGTCTATACGGGTTAAAATGTTGTGTAAGATTAAGAGTGAACTACTAAACTCATTTTTGGATTCATACAGCATTACAACCATAGTTTTTGCTTATGAAACCGTTTATTCTCGAATAACGTGCTTATTTCAAGGAAAATTGCCTACATTTAGGCGTAATATGTAGATTTACAAAGCTCAATGTTGCAATAAGATGATTAAATTCACGAGTTTTAAGAGTTTTGACATGATTTTACCATCATATTACCAAGGCATAAAGTTATATAATTAAAAATCGATTGAATAAACTGATAAAGATCAATTTAGTACTGATTTTGACGAAATAAATTTGGAAATATATGGATTTGAACCGATATCATAACGAAAAGTTTTGAAATAGTGATCAATTTGCCCCCGGATTACGGTACTAAATATAAACCAGAATTAAGACGTTTCAATTGTTTTAGTTGGTAAGTTGGAGGGTTGGCCGTTTATTTAAAAGCGTTCTTATATAGCCTTTGTTGCAAGGTTTTCAATTAAGTCCTTAAATTTATAATGCAGTCTTATTTTTATTTAATAATACGAAAGAGCATGTTCTTGAAACTACTTTATCAATTCATTCATTATTGTGTGTTGTCCTCTTTGTGTTGAATCAAGGATCCTGTCCATCCTACAGACAAAAACCGACACGAAATTGGTACCGTACACCCCCGTTAATTTGAACGATACCTCATGCAAACCATCGGGGTTCATTTTTAATTTGAACATCTAGTCACCCTAGAAACGTATTTCTGGTCACCTCTTTCACTGCCTTGTTTTGATTCTGCGTTCCGTTCCACAGCGTTCAATTCCACTTTACTCCGTTCCATGAGCTAAATGACGTTTGAACCATTTTTAATCTGAACGATGTGCAAATTAGCGGGGTACAAATTAAAAAGTGTTCAGATTAAATGTGGTCAAACCAACGGGGGTACCCGGTACCAACGTCATGAAACGAAAATCGAGCGATTACTATATATACCTACCAGATGAGGTGCAGAGAATCCTAAGCCCAATCTTTACCTTTTAAAAAAGACACGGACACCGTCTTCAGCCATTTAGCTGCACAGACTGTAGCTTAACACTAGACAACGGACAAGCATGCTCCAATGGTACAGCCGAGAAACATTCCTGACGAAAAGCTTCAATGGCTGCAGCGGGAATCGAACCCACTCCTCATGACACGATGCGCTTATTGCCTGACGACACTAACCGCACGGCCACGAAGCCCAGTCCTTCCTTTAAAAATTGTGATCATTAACCTCAAGCTGCCACAAGTACCCTGGCTCCATCTTATACTAATTTGGGCACTGAAACAATCAATACATTGTAGAAGGAGAAGTATATTTTGTACATACAAAGGTATCGACCGTGATAATTTTATTTCGAATTTGTTTATCGGCATATCGGTCTATTTTGCTCGAAGTAAGAGGGAGCATGGACAGCCTGTCTTGGTAGTGTCATTCTCAAAACACACCCAAGCCGTTCCCATAGGGGACGTTAGCCACAAGGAAGTGACGTTTCAAGTAATACTGTTTCATATGGTATGCCCTCTTCAACATCTAATCCAATTTCTCTCGCCGTTCCCTTACGGTACCTATCCATCTAGTATTCATTGCTTTCTTCTCCATGCTCCCTCTTACTTCGAGCAAAATAGACCGATATGCCGATAAACAAATTCGAAATAAAATTATCACGGTCGATACCTTTGTATGTACAAAATATACTTCTCCTTCTACAACGTATTGATTGTTTCAGTGCCCAAATTAGTATAAGATGGAGCCAGGGTACTCGTGGCAGCTTGAGGTTAATGATCACATTTTTTAAAGGAAGGACTGGGCTTCGTGGCCGTGCGGTTAGTGTCGTCAGGCAATAAGCGCATCGTGTCATGAGGTGTGGGTTCGATTCCCGCTGCAGCCATTGAAGCTTTTCGTCAGGAATGTTTCTCGGCTGTACCATTGGAGCATGCTTGTCCGTTGTCTAGTGTTAAGCTACAGTCTGTGCAGCTAAATGGCTGAAGACGGTGTCCTTATCTTTTTTAAAAGGTAAAGATTGGGATTAGGATTCTCTGCACCTCATCTGGTAGGTATATATAGTAATCGCTCGATTTTCGTTTCATGACGTTGGTACCGGGTACCCCCGTTGGTTTGACCACATTTAATCTGAACACTTTTTAATTTGTACCCCGCTAATTTGCACATCGTTCAGATTAAAAATGGTTCAAACGTCATTTAGCTCATGGAACGGAGTAAAGTGGAATTGAACGCTGTGGAACGGAACGCAGAATCAAAACAAGGCAGTGAAAGAGGTGACCAGAAATACGTTTCTAGGGTGACTAGATGTTCAAATTAAAAATGAACCCCGATGGTTTGCATGAGGTATCGTTCAAATTAACGGGGGTATACGGTACCAATTTCGTGTCGGTTTTTGTCTGCCGGATGGACAGGATCCTTGATTCAACACAAAGAGGACAACACACAATAATGAATGAATTGATAAAGTAGTTTCAAGAACATGCTCTTTCGTATTATTAAATAAAAATAAGACTGCATTATAAATTTAAGGACTTAATTGAAAACCTTGCAACAAAGGCTATATAAGAACGCTTTTAAATAAACGGCCAACCCTCCAACTTACCAACTAAAACAATTGAAACGTCTTAATTCTGGTTTATATTTAGTACCGTAATCCGGGGGCAAATTGATCACTATTTCAAAACTTTTCGTTATGATATCGGTTCAAATCCATATATTTCCAAATTTATTTCGTCAAAATCAGTACTAAATTGATCTTTATCAGTTTATTCAATCGATTTTTAATTATATAACTTTATGCCTTGGTAATATGATGGTAAAATCATGTCAAAACTCTTAAAACTCGTGAATTTAATCATCTTATTGCAACATTGAGCTTTGTAAATCTACATATTACGCCTAAATGTAGGCAATTTTCCTTAAAATAAGCACGTTATTCGAGAATAAACGGTTTCATAAGCAAAAACTATGGTTGTAATGCTGTATGAATCCAAAAATGAGTTTAGTAGTTCACTCTTAATCTTACACAACATTTTAACCCGTATAGACCTGAGTGAAAGCAAAAACGCTAAGACTCTCACCGCTACTTAATGAATTGAAATAACTTTTTGTCAGTATACTGGTACTCATATATAGTTCAGAGGAACTCGGCAATATTCCTGTGGCCAGAGTTATTCAGGTGGGTCACTTGGTCAAGTCGGGTGAAGAAGTACTATTTTTCGGGGCATGACAAGTTATTATTATTAATTTACAATAACAATCATTGTTATTTGCATAAATTATTAAAATCTGATATTCAAAATAATAAATAAAGAGGTTTGCACCATTTAGAATGTAGCGGATGTGGCCACTCGGACTTAATGCCCTGAAGAACCGACTATAGTTTTGATGGATACTACACCGTTTCAATTCTCGAAAGCTAGAGATCAAATATAATAAATCACTAAAATGCATTCCAATAAGCTTGGCTCAGATGTTTAGATACAAAGTGTAGACTTTATCGTAAATTTGAGGCGTCCCGGAGACCCGAAAATGGTCATTTATAGGATCAATCAAATACAGGACACATGGTTAGGGGGAGATCCCCCAGTACTTGAGTTACTAATTTATTATGACATTGATTATTTTTCTGAATTTTTCATCAATATTTCGTTTGAAAATGCAGATGTCGCAAATTTTATATTTTTAAACCAAGTACTGCCACCCATAGCTCGAGACTACACACTGTGTTATGTTTATTAAAAGATAAAAAGAGCATGTTAAAATAAATGTTTTAAGCGATTTTTTGGTTTAGCCCATGGGGATACATTGATCACCTATGGGGCGATCCATTAATTACGTAAGACAATTTTTAGGGTTTTTCAACCCCCCCCCTCCCCCCATGGTAAGATTTTTTGTATGAACATTAAAAATAAATCGTATGGCGCGTAAGAAATCTCAAACCCCCCCCCCCCTCCCCCCATAAACCCTTACATAATTAATGGATAGCCCCTATGTAAACAACGTTCGGTAATATTGAAAATGTCGTTACTTACTTAAATCATGGCCCCTGAAGCCGAATATGAAGGCCAAAAGCTTACGAGTGATTTACTTTTTGAGTTATTTTAAAATTAAAAACACCTCGAATCACAAAATACGCCTAAAGGTAGGCAATTTCCTAGGGCAGTTCTACATTCTTAACATTCATTCGGTAATGTTGTCAAATTGAGCACACTCATAAAAGTTTTGACAACGGACTCGTTTTCGGCGATGCCATTTTTAGTAAGAACCACATTTACCTTGCTTATATCATTTTCAGAACTTATGTGAGACATGAATCTTCGGTAGTGTCATCCTTAACAATTAAAATCATTATTTCGAAAAGTTTACGCATAAGGTAAACGCAATTTTCCCTAAAATATTAACTTTTGTTAGCTCACGAATATGAGAAAAAGATGCCCCATTCATTATTTGGAAATGTTTCATCAATAAATGATAATACGAACTTTTGATGAGATGAGTCGATCAATGTTACTCCGCTGATCAATGATACCCCGGATTACGGTACCAAATTGATTGATCTTGAAAGGTGGCGTTCAATAAAGGACACGATCTGGAAATGCCTCGAATTCTGTAAATTTGAACATCATTAAATGTTACTAAACTACTAAAGGAATAGTATATAATTGCCAATTCAATTCATTTGCAACATTTACAAGAACAATTTGAGTTTTTATTAGTTTGCAAGATGTCCATCAAAATCTTCTTTCATAGATGATTAAAAATAGCACATTTTACGATGTTGTTCTGAATGTTCATTCTTCTTAATTTTATCACATGTTTGATACCATTATCGACGGAATCCATGGAAAATGAATGTATTTTGAGACACTGACGCAATAAATACAAAGATATCATATAACAAATCAAGCTGTCCGAAACTGGGGGACAGCATTTGTAATTGTAATTTGTGCATATTTTGTTCAATTATGGTACAAAATACATTCATACTATCAGATTAGGATTATGTTCGAACATGCTTGCGTGCAAAATTAAATTGCTTAAAAGGCTCAAAATTCATTTTTTTTTTGAGATTTTTAAACTTTTCTACTTTTTTAAAAAGGCATGCATATTTAAAGGCTGTGTTATTCTACGCAAACATTACTATCCATAATAGCTTTTCTTCTAATACACTATCTTGATTGGACCATGATTTCTCAATTTTTCGACTTTTTCCGGTATTGGGTGCTGTCCGGCACTGGGGATCTCCCCCTATCAATCGTTGGTTTTTTCTTAGAATCAAGTGAGAATAGGAGTGTTACCGTAATTTCGGGTGAAATTGATCATTTTTCACGGTTTTTCTCGTCTGATTTCTAAAATGTTTACAATGCCAAACAACTGAAAGCAGGAAAACAAGTACGAAGGTGTGCCTCATTGATCTATGTACCGAAATTTTCTAGCAAACGTGATTTTAGTGCTGAAAAATATCTCTAAAATAAAAAATCGGGCGAACTCATTTCGGGGTGAAATTGATCACTTGTCAATGCGACTATTGTTAGTGATCGAAACAACTCTACCTAATAAATTGGAGCTCCCTGAATCCGAATATGCTTGCAAAATTCTTAACAATACAATATTTATTGAAATAATGAATAGTTAAATTTCAAGAATTACGCGGAAAACGCCTAAATGTATGCAATTTCCAAAGGAATTTCCTTATATCTAACAAAAGTTCAATTATTTCAACCGAATGAGTGAATTGGTATGAATTTTCGTCATGAAATCTGGTTTGCGGACTTATCTTAAGCATCCTCACAAACTTTCAAGATTGTACCATGTTTAAACCCTTGCCTAGAACTAGAAGTTTATTGATGTTTGTAAAAAGTGCACCGTAAATGATTTTGAAATTTTACATTATTTTCATAGAATTAAACATACAAAGGTATCGACCGTGATAATTTTATTTTGAATTTGTTTATCGGCATATCGGTCTATTTTGCTCGAAGTAAGAGGGAGCATGGAGAAGAAAGCAATGAATACTAGATGGATAGGTACCGTAAGGGAACGGCGAGAGAAATTGGATTAGATGTTGAAGAGGGCATACCATATGAAACAGTATTACTTGAAACGTCAAGGCTGTCTTGGTAGTGTCATTCTCAAAACACACCCAAGCCGTTCCCATAGGGGACGTTAGCCACAAGGAAGTGACGTTTCAAGTAATACTGTTTCATATGGTATGCCCTCTTCAACATCTAATCCAATTTCTCTCGCCGTTCCCTTACGGTACCTATCCATCTAGTATTCATTGCTTTCTTCTCCATGCTCCCTCTTACTTCGAGCAAAATAGACCGATATGCCGATAAACAAATTCAACATAGAATTAAACATTCTTTAACGCTAAAAACTTCACAATACACAATTTGACAACAATTATGACAAACAACGTTAATTCGCTGCAGGTTATATTGATATTTGTGCTCCATTAGGAAGAAGTAAAATCTAGTGACACGGCGATCAATTTCACCCTACTGATCAATTTCACCCGAATTTACGGTATTTCGAGTGAACAAAATCTGGCGGCCATGTTAGCATAGCATAGCATAGCATAGCATAGACTGACTGTACATGTCAATGGTTGCTACTCTGTGATTGATCGGAACAGGTAAGAATTGCACTACGATCCAAATGAATAAGGGATGGGAGTTTCCGCTTACTCTCGAAGTGCAATTTTAGCGGATCTAATATTATTGAGCAATAACGGCGCCGGCCAAGTCCTTACAGTCAGTTAGGATGGGGAAGGAATGTTAGGGTGTAATGATTGTTGCTTCTAGAGACCGAGAATACCTCTGCATCTCCACAATCACCACGGGAAGGGTGTTTATTAGTGAGGGAGGAAAAGATCTAGGAGTCACCTCTGGTCGGTGATGCGATCCATGGACAAGGGGGAAATATACGACTTATATTTAAAGCTAGTTTTGTATTTTTGTCTCGAGAAGTTTTTGGTAGAAACTTTAAAAAATACGTCAACATCTATAATGTCGAACAATTCAAAAGACGTTTTTATTAATGACGAAAACTGAAAATTACATGTATATATTTTAAATTATATGAAACAGGAATAATGCCGACACTTGTAGTGACAAACCATTCATAGTTTGTTTGAAAATGACATATGAGTATTACTGTGCATTTTGTCTCGATATGGTAGAAGTTTTAAAAAATACGTCAACATTCACAATGTCGAACAATTCAAAAGATAATTTTTAATAATGTCAAAAAGAGAAAAATATATGTATATTGAAATTGTATAAGAAAATAGCATAATGCCGACACTTATAGTGACGAACCATACAAAGTTTGATTTAATATTTCATAAAAGTTACGCTTTCAAGAAAAAAAATGTTATCATAAGCATGAAACGAACTCACCAGTTGGTAATCCATTCTCGACTGAACACAAAACTGACACTGACAGCAAAACTTCTTGGCGTTCCGAAAACAAACCGTCTTGCTTGGGCCTTCCCAAATACCTACCCAGCAAGGCGCTCCAAAACAGGGGAAAAAAAATAAAATCTCCGGCGACGAAAACACGCGCGAAACTGTGAGCAAAATCTAACGGACGACGCAAAACCGAACTGTCCTGCTTGGGCTTCACGAAGCACTACCCAGCAAGACGCTCCAAAACAGGAAAAAAAAAAAATTCTCCGGCGACGAAAACGCGCGAAATCGTGAGCAAAACCGATCGGACGACGCAAAACCGAACTGTCCTGCTTGGGCTTCACGAAGCACTACCCAGCAAGACGCTCCAAACAGGGAAAAAAAATTCCGGCGACGAAAACGCGCGAAATCGTGAGCAAAATCTAACGGACGACGCAAAACCGAACTGTCCTGCTTGGGCTTCACGAAGCACTACCCAGCAAGACGCTCCAAAACAGGAAAAAAAAAATTCTCCGGCGACGAAAACGCGCGAAATCGTGAGCAAAACCGATCGGACGACGCAAAACCGAACTGTCCTGCTTGGGCTTCACGAAGCACTCTGAACAAAATCTGGCGGCCATGTTGGCTTTAAAGTAGAAAAAATAGGTTTTCATCTTGTTAGCCCTCAACATGTTGAATTTCGATGCTACCGCTGAAAATTAGTTACGTTATTTACCTGCGCTGAAACTGGTTACGCTTTGTTAAACTCAGTCATTGAAGAATTGGTTCTCATTTGATTAAAAAGCACGATCAATGCAAAGGAAGAAAAACATGAAGCGGTCCATGATTGGCAATGTATCGCAAGTTGTAACAAGTTTGGTGAATAAGAGCAGCAAACGAGAGCCCCAAAAAGCGAACGATTATAAAATCCTTCGACCTTCCTTAGCCGAGTGGTTAGAGTCCGCGGCTACAAAGCAAAGCCATGCTGAAGGTGTCTGGGTTCGATTCCCGGTCGGTCCAGGACCTTTTCGTAATGGAAATTTCCTTTACTTCCCGGGGCATAAAGTATCATCGTACCTGCCACACGATATACGAATGTGAAAATTGGCAACTTTGGCAAAGAAAGCCTCAGTTGATAACTGTGGAAGTTCTTATAAGTATCTTAGTATCTTCTTAGGAAGTATCTCTTCAAACAAAAACCGTCCTCAAAGTTTGTTCACCATAAACAGAGAAAAAGATAATCTTTCTGATTACGACAAAAGATTGAGAATCCGTTTGCGCCTTTCAGAGATATTGGCAGTTGAAAACAACTATTTTTAAAAGAAATTCTCTGATAACTCTGTAACCGTAAGAGATAGAACAGTTTCTTCGGAAAAAAGTTGCGCAATCAAAAGTTCTTAAAGTGCTCGGAACAAAGTTTTTGCGATAAATTATTGTATTATTATTAAGAAAAACTGATTTTTCAGTTCAGTTCACCCTAGCTATTTTGTTTTAAAAAAACATAACTCGCAACCAATAAGAGATAGAAATTTGGGCTCTTGGGCAAAGTTGCTCCAAATCGGTTGTTCTAAAACATTGTAGAACATTGTGTAGGCCTAAATGCGTCAGCAAAAAAGTTTATGTGCTGATCTCGTAAACCATGTGGGCCACCCTAATTTCACATCACTGAAAAAAATGTCTGAAAAATATGGAGAAACTTTGCCGAAGACACTATATATTAAATTGACGGTTTAGGCGCAATCATTTTTGTCTTCCTTGATATGGCTTTGGGAGCAATGTGCATTGGAATTAGGTGTTTTATTTTATTGGCGCGATAAACGATCTCCGATGAAAGTGTTCCCAAATTTGGAACTTGCTTAGAAGGGTTTTATCATGCACTGCTATCCACCGATCTGATCAGAAAACCATCATAATTCAAAAAACGAAGTAAAAAACCTCATGTTTTTGACGTTTCATGACCATACGAATCAGAATAAAAAAATTATTTACCGCGTAAAAAAACCGCGCAGTAATATACCGCTTTAAAAAAAACTTCAGTGTATACGATAAACATGATCTCATGATATGCTGCAAATCATAATTGTTACTGAGATATTCTCTTAATTTTCGCAGAATTCAATCCCTGGCCAAAATCGTATAAATGGGTCGAAAATTAGTGCTAATGCGAATATTGGCTCCCCTATCATCTGGTATGAACTGTCTAGTTTTTGTTCAGTTACCAATGGCATTCCTAGTTGGGTACATAATTAAGGAGGGATAGTTGATAAACAGTTATCAAGTAAAACTGACTTCAAACATTTAAATTTCTGAATCAATTGTGGAAAGGAGCTGAAAATCTGACATATGCTGATGATGATAAGAGCTCTGATGGTGTCGCAAATCTCCCCCCCCCCTATTTGTAGTAAGATAATAATTAGACGAAACTCTAAACAATAAAATAATTTTGATTGTTCACGGAAAACAACCATAATTCTTCACCTTTCCGAGCATAAGTACTCATTCCTAGTTCGCACAACCGATCCATCATCCCAAGCCACTTTCTTCTCGTCTCGTAATGCGTCAAACTAAAATCTATTAAATCATCTTGATTTATTCAACTTTATTCGACGACAAGTCGAACAGCTGTAGCGCAGCATTGCAAACCGATGCAACCGATGATAGCTATGGCGTGCCGTTTTAGCTCGCCTGTTGAAGTCTGTTAACTCTGTAAACAGATTCCCGCAGCTCACCTGTAGCCCCAACCAAAAGCAGCAAAATACCAATATGATTTATGACAGGAACCACATATCTCCTTGGCTTCGTGCGGTGCGAATCATCGAGCGACAAGAACTAGCACTTGGGCCTCTGTGGAGAGTTGCGTTGAACTGTATGTTCCATGGGTTCGATGGTGTAACAATCAAACAATCAATATGAAGACAGACCTCGGTGTAGATTTTTCTCATGTCGCAGCGTTTTGTTTGGTCTGCATATTTGTCGGATGGTCCATTATGTAAGGTGTGCGAATTCAGCATGAAATTCCCATTGTGTACGCGTGAGGTGGCTTTGAGGCAAGTGTCCGCTATTTGTATGCGTATGTTCCCAGTTTTGCTATCAGTTAGCATAGACATTTGACTGAATATTAATCTTTTTATTGGGTTCCACAATAGAGGAAAGAACAAACAATACTGAATCTGTAATACTATCACAGTGTTGTACTCCAATAAAATTGCTATTCAGTATTTCTTGAGAGTAAAACATCTTCCTCTTCTTTATTTCGTTACGGCCTAACTGTAACAGATCGTGCTTCTCAGCTCAGTGTTCTTACGAGCGCTTCGACAGTTATTAACTGAGCATTTTCTTTGTCAATTGACCATTTTTGCATTCGTATATCGTGTACCAATACAAAGATACACTATGCTCTGGGAAGTTGTGCAAAATTCCTTTAAGAAAAGATCCTCGAACGGCGGAACTCGAACCTACGAGCCTCAACTTGGTCTTGCTGAATAGCTGCGTGTTTACCTCTATGGCTTAGTTGGGCGTAGTCGCGATTTGCACCAGGGAAGGTCAAACGACCTAGAAAAAAAGATTGATCGGTTGCGAAAGAGGTCCGGAACCAACCTTAGAAATCTCCAGAAGAAATTCCCCCAGACCAAAATCCTCTTGGTATTTAAAGACTTTTCTGTCAAAAGTACAAGGATTACTGAATGCATTTTTTCTAGAAATTTCAGCAAAAATAACGGTGAGCAATTCTCGCTGCAACCAGGCCGTCATTGACAAACTTCGTTAGTATTCCAATTTATTGTGTTTACTAAAACTAGAGTTTGGTTGTTTAGGTTTACTAAAATTGAACCATTTGAACCATTTTTAATCTGAACGATGTGCAAATTAGCGGGGTACAGATTAAAAAGTGTTCAGAACTTCAGATTAAACCAACGGGGGTACCCGGTATTTGAAATCTCAGCACTCTAATTATTCCGAAAGAGGTGCGCTTTGCGAAAGAGGACCACGTGATTATTGACTTGAAATTGAATTCAGGTTAACTTATGCGTCCATCAGTCCTCCCGTGGTGTAGAGGTAGCGCTCCCTATCTAGCGAATAGGAAGTCGTGAGATCGATTCATATCAATTTGTCCATTTAATCTAGCTGCGAAGTATATGTAATGTTTAGATTCATGGTAGTTGTTCAAACTTCCATTCGGCTGATTTGCCGTAAACGGTGAAAAAGACCAACAGCGAAAAATCATATTTGTTTCTATTAAAAGTCACCAAAAGCGAAAAAGCACAGAATACACTGTGTACTTAGAACGCATAATATGAAACAGTATAGGTGATCATTTCAATTATTTAACAAAATATTTATTATCCTTCCCTTATTCAGCCTCAGGCTAGAGACTGAAGAAGAGAAGCCGATTATATCGGAAAAACACACAAGGTCGCCTGCACCATTGTTCCAGGTATCATAGCAAAGGCACACTACTGTGGAGGACGCCCTGGTACTCCACAGGCTCAGTCAGCGGTTAGGTTTTATTTAGTCCCTAACACCCATCAATAGGGTCCTAAAGTCCTGTCCCAATTTTAGTGCCAAACGCTTAAGTTTAAAGCAATAACACATGTTTACTCAATTTTCTAATGTTTTCCGTTGGTCTGAGTCCAAAAAAACATTTTTTTTACGTTTTTTTTTACATTTTGTCACACCCCTTGGCTTAAACTCTAATTGTAGGTGTATTTTGTTTTCCGTGTCCCTTTCGAAATGTCAGATAAGAACAACACCAGTATTAAAAGTAAAACCCCTGTGGTGTTTTTGTCGACTAAGCGAACGTCAAACATGATCAAAATTGTCAAAGTTCATTTTTGAACCCATTTTTTAAATTAAAGTTTAGGCATGATATAGCCGTTATTTGAGCGGGAAAAATTGCTTAAGTAGTTGCAGTAACATGCTCTTTCGTGTTATTGAATAAAACAAGATTTCATTAAAAAATTTAGGACCCAATCAGAGGCCACCTGTGAGGTGGACTTTTACTACCGGAACTGGCAGTTCGTAGTGCAGATCACAGCAGGCTTTGTCGCAAACGGTCGTGTTTTATTTTGATCCGCGTGTTTTTTTACATGCTCCCGTTTTTCGCGTTTCGACTATGTTGGCTGGCGTTACGCTACCCAAATTTTGTTTTGAGATCACTGAAGGCTCCCGGAGTTCTTTTTTTTTTGTAACGGTCCACGACCATTTGTGGCTGGCTAGTGGGTTTGTTCCTGCAAAAAATTGTATCCGAAATTTGGATTTGGGTTCTACAGACATAACTTCGCCACTCAGAGTATTCATTCGTGTAAGAAAGATTTTTACGCGAATCAGCTGGTGGTTCGGGCGGTGCTACGCAACCCTAATAGTTTTTCTTTTGCTCGTTATAATTGTGATTCTGATGAGATATCACGGCAGTTGTTATACAGTTGTGTAACATGTGTAAAACCTCTTGGAAAACATCGTTTTTCGTACACAGCATCAGCGGGCTGTTTCTGGCGATGAGCAATCGCGTGACAAAAGGAATCATTTGCTTACCGACGTTGGGGATGAGAATGGGTCAAAAAAGGTCATGTACGAATTATTTATTGAATAACTATCGCAATTCAATTATAGCAATATAGAAAAATATGTATTCACTGCGGCGCTACAAGTGAATGAAAAATGACCCAATCTCACCCCATAGAGGGAGTGATATAGGGTCACTGTAATTAAAATAACTTGATTTTGAGAATATGATCGCAAATCTATTCACAGCTGAAAAATATTGATGAAATACGATGCAAACAAGACGAAAAGACATCTAACATGCTTCACAAGTATGATAAACCTACTTAATAGTACAATTATACCAAACAATTGAAGAGATATGAGAAAAAAATATGTAAACCCAGCATTTATTGTCAAGTTTACATAAATTTTCTTGTTATTTTTTTCCTTCAAATTGTCTTTAAAGTCTCATCCCCATTGCCATAAAGCCTATTCAGTTTCCCCAAAGAATTACTGAAACAGTGATAGCAAATAGTTAAATTTCGGTGCGATATTCCACGATAGAAAGATATCAGGCTTAACGTCATTATCCATGTATTTTGCTTTAACTGTTCGAAACATATTTTAAAATTTACATTTGAGGGGGTTAGAGGCAATTTTGCAGCAATTTTTCATTCCATACAATTTGTATGGGAGCCAAAAAACTGTTGAAGAGCTAGTCCGCTAAGACCACGCAGATCCTAGCGAGGCTAGCCCGTCCACATCCGATTGCAAATCATAAAGAAATACAATGCAGTAGATGTTTCCTTCAACTGGGCAGCTAACTGACTGATACCTCAATCAGCAGCTGCAACTCTCTTTATTCATTCCAGGTATATATTTACAATTCAATCACACTTATCCAAATATCATACCTCTCGATAAATCTTCCACACTTTTACCTACGACGACGCATGCTTCTCAACCGACGATTCTTCTACCTGAGGTGCGACACTACCTCTATTCCAACAAAAACCAAGCCGATCTTCTACGAATTATGTATTTTTTCTGTTGGATGCAAAAATCACCTGAAAATGGAAAGTAACGTTAAACCGACAAAAATGTCATTTACACCCCTTGCGTTTAGGTCTATGATTTGTAAGACATTCGCATATTTTTTTCTTTACGACGTTTTGTTCCTTTGACGTTTCATCCTTCCAACGTTTTTGCTTTCGATGTTTTGGGATTCGACATTTTGGCATTCGACGTTTTGTCTTTCGACATTTTGTTCCTTGGACGTTTTGTCCTTTCGACCATTTGGCATTCGACGTTTTGGCATTCGACATTTTGTTTTTCGACGTTTTGTCACCCAACCAACTCCTGGTGTGCCCAAGCAGCCAGTAAATAA
The DNA here is from genome assembly GCF_002204515.2 of Aedes aegypti. Classification (NCBI taxonomy): domain Eukaryota; kingdom Metazoa; phylum Arthropoda; class Insecta; order Diptera; family Culicidae; genus Aedes; species Aedes aegypti. The sequence continues at coordinate 277,981,114 of NC_035108.1, read as the reverse complement.
GGTTAATAATAGCATGAAAGAACCTCAAAAAATACTAATACTAATTTCTCAGAGCTCTTGTGATTTTGTTTAGGAAAATTCCTGAAATTCCATTAGTAGTTCAGTAAAAGACATCTCCCTATGAACTTACACAAAAGCTCCTCGTATTTTCGTAAGTGTTTCGTCAGGAATATATACACAATCCTTCACAGTTTTTTAAGTACATAAGAAATATTTTAGGGAACTGGAATCTGGATTCTTTTGGAATTTCTGATTGAATGTCACAAAAAATCATGGTAAAATATAACATAATATCCTGAGAAAATCACTGAAATGATTGTGGAAGAAATCAGAGAGAAATGTTGGTATAAATATTGGAAGCTATCAAGACAATATACTTGGAGAAGTAAATGTAGAAAAACTTCTGAGCAAATGACAGGGTTGTTTTCCGGAGAAATAAATTTTTGAATCTCTGTCATGATTTCATGAGCAACTTTTTAAAGATTTCTTAGAAGAACATAAGAAAAAAACAAGTTGAGAGGCTCTTAGAAAAATCTTTGGTGGAATCGTTGAAATGAACCGAATTCAGAAATGGTCATCGGGGAAAGTATTTACCGTAAATTCGGGTGAAATTGATCATTTTTCACGGTTTTTCTAGTTTGTTTTCTATAATGTTAACAATGCCAAACAACTAAATGCTGGAAAACAAGTACGAAGGTGTGCCTCATCGACTCATGTACCGAAAATTTCTAACAAATGTCATTTTAGTATAAACAATTATCTCTAAAATAAAAAAATCAGGGGATCACATTTCGGGGTGAAATTGATCACTTGTCAATGCCATTATTGTTAGTTTTCAAAACAACTCTACATGATAAATTGTAGCTCCCTGAATCCGAATATGCTTATCAAAATCTTATTGATGTTTGTCGATACTGCACCATGCATGATTTTGAAATTTTACATTATTTTCATAGAAATAAACATTCTTCAACGCAAAAAACTTCACAACACACAATTCGACAATAGTTACGACAAACAACGTTCATTTACTGCAGCTTACATTCATATTTGTGCTCTATTACGAATAAAAAAATCGTGTGATACGATGATCAATTTCACCCTTCTGATCAATTACACCCGATTTTACGGTACCGATGATATTTAACACGGGGAAGGACGATATTATCAATATTTAATTGTCAATTTTAGTTGAAATTCATGACATTTGACACACACTGATCCTTGTAATAATTGTGATGAATTTCATGATAATAATTTTCGGAAGATTCTTTACAAGACACGTTATGGATTCTTGACGAAATATTTGAGCCTGATTTTGAGTTGAATTTGTCTTTGGTTGAACTCCAAGAAGTTTATCACTATGCAATTTTTTTTCAATTTACAAATAAATTAAATACCTTCGTATCAAACTAGATAATTTTGAATTTATTTTTCGCTTGTCAAGAGAGGCGACACCACCCTCTGGCTACACCCATGCCCCTTAGTAATAAATAAATAAATGCGACCGATTTCAAACAGTTTATTAAACAAAAGAACATAGCTAACGTTCCTACGAGGGCTAAAATCTTCACTAATGAAGATTACAATAATGATAATAATTTAACTAAATGGCCACTAGTGAACACAGCGAATGGGACAAAGCTCAACCTTGCTGTTTTTGTTTCAAGTATGCCTTGATTAGCCGAGTCCCACAGCAAACCTTGACCCGGATGTAGCAATCACTCAAAATGCAAGCTAGGTCCACAACAATGATTGTGAAGATCTTCAATCATTTTAGAAACAGCGCATCATTCGCCAAGCAACCGAACAAATTGGCAAAACAGTCACAATGAGAACTTGAAATCGGAACCAAGTCTTTACCGACATGGATGAATGATTTCTCTAATAAAGTTCAGATGTCATCAATAATTAGGCTAGTAAAAAACGAACCACATCTACCACCTCCATTAAGGTGAAGATAAATCGAAGCCAAACTTCAAATTTTCAAGAGCACGGATCTGGAGAACCAAACATCCGTTTAAGCTGAAAACTTAATCGATTGGTCACTAGCTGGTGGTGACCAATCGATTAGGTTTTCAGCTCAAACGGATGTTTGGTTCTCCAGATCCGTGCTTTTGAAAATTTGAACTTTGGCTTCGATTCATCTTCACCTTAAAGCAGAAGCTAAAAATACAAACACCGTCCGAACTTGCAGAATATCAAGATTCTAATGACAGCACACTACTGTTAGAGCTTCCACTCGTGAGCACACCACCTTCTGAAGTAATAAAGTTGAACCAACTCTGCTAAAGAAGCCATCAACGGTCATTTCAATTCAACTATTACAAATATTTAACTGCCTCTAGATGCCATTATCACTGTGAGGGAATTTTTCCAATCAGCATAGTAAAATAAAACTCATCTCCAAATACACCATTAAAACCTCGAGCACAATTCCTCTCCGCAATATAAAGCATCTCATTAATCTATACTCGATACTTCTCGGTGTACGGCAGCAAGCCCAAACAAACAAAGGTTGGTCAGTCGCTTAAGCCGTTCGAAACCGCTCAAGATGCTCAAGTCGCCCGAAAACTAAAAAAAAACGAAAAGAAGAGTACACCGTGAAATGGTTCCAAGAATCACGCCTGCCGCTACTAGGTAGTGGTGCCACTCTGATGGTTGTGGGTTGGAAAGCATTAAGCTTCTCAACCGGAGATAAGCGACCAGTCGATACATTATAAACTGCACGGCAGCACACAACTTTACTGGCAAGCTTTTTACTGGAGGTGCTCAAGTTTCTTAAACGAATTTTCAATTGTATTCAAACTTTTAACTCCGACCTTAAATTGATTTTCACTAATTTTTACCTTATCATCACTTTAGCTGATTGACTCACATTTTTGCGTTAGTTTTCAAATATTTCCGAGAATTTCTTCTACGTTGGTTGTGATCCAGAGAGACAAGCCCAGATCCTTACTAACTCAGTATCCTTTCCATGACAACTGTGGAGATGCAGAAGTGATCATCTTAGTCTTTAGTAACTAATTGCCAAACTAACATTTTTCCTCCTTCTTGATGATTGTAAGGACGTGGCCGATACAGTAAGTTACTTTTAAATCATATACAAGGTCATTTGTTATCCATTACGGTGCCTCTGAAGCTGGCTTTTTTGAAACCAGCTTATCGCCGTAGAAGTGCTCATACCGTTTCGACTCATATTCTGAACACTTAAGGCCAACAGTGACTTCAAATGCATCTGATTGGCATAAATTGGCTGATATTTGTGTAAATTTTAATTTCTTCTCAAAGTCAACAGCTAACAGTGTTGGGTGTACCGATAATAATGTTGATTTAGTTAGTTTTAGCATTGTTTTCAAGTAAAAGTATGAAACAACATTTTGATTCAAATGCCGAACACTGTATTCATTCTGTCTCATATTCCGAACACCTTGATTTAAATTCCGAACAGCACGAATAAATTGTATTCAAATGAATAATTCCGCAAATAAATTTATCTGAGCTTGTTCTACTGGTCTCAAACTAGAGAATCATCACTACTTTCGCGAAGTAAATTATATTGGAGACGTTAAAATTGAATTGCAATTGACTACCATTTCCTTGTTATTTGGTGACATATTTCAGCGAAACATTTCAACCAAATCGCCATACAAAAACCGAGTGTTCGGAATATGAGACTGTTCGGAATTTGAGACAAAACGGTACTTAACCTTCTTTAGTATTTTCCAATAAGTTACAAGTTGCGTTTTCAACCCGAAAATTTAAACAGCTTGCAAAAATCAGTGTGTTGACCGAATTCAGTTCTGTTGGGCTTAATTGAAAGGCACTCATGTCTAGTTTTAGAAACCATCTCGTTCAAAAAATGAACAAGTTCTGCGATTTTCATTATTCTGTTTGTAGGATTATACTGTTGGAAGGAAATTACCTTTTTGCATTTCACTGACACTATTAGAAAGAAAAAATCATCCATTTTCCAATAATGAAGTTGAATTGCATGTTACGAAATTACATTACAGCACCAATTGGCATGAGATGATTGCTGAAGAACTGTCATCAATGTAAACAACAATTTAACAAGATTTAGTCATCCCTACATCCGTACTTTCCAACACAATCTTGCAGAGCGCACTACCTCGTGTTGGTGCAACTGAATGATTCCCCACTATCGCGCCCACCAGGCTGGTAATCTTCTATACTGACTCAACGACCAGGTGAACCAACCAAAGAAGTGCTAAAGCTCATGTATCGGTTCTGGTATATCTATCTAGCCTCTGGTCGCCATGCCCTCCGTATTAGTCTTAGTCGTCGACGGCATGATCGTGAGCGTGTAGATCAGGGTGTCCCAGAATGAAACATTGTTCGAAAAATCATGGTGTTCCACCAGATCGATTAATGAAAGCATTAAACAAAATGATGACGTTTGCCTAATTTATACATTTTGTGCAAAAATTTCCAAAGCATACCGTTTTGTCTTTAATTCCGAACAGACTCATATTCCGAACACTCGCATTTTGTAGGGCGATTTGGTTGAAATGTTTCGCTGAAATATGTCATCAAATTTCCATAAAATGGCAGTCATTCAGAATTTATTTTTATTATTCTTTAATTTATTTTATACTTTGGGAAATGTAATGATTCTCTAGTTCGAGGTCAGTAAAACTAGCTCAGAAAAATTTATTTGCGACATCCTGCCCTGCTAGCTGCATGATGACTACCAAATATAGGCTTTTTTTAAACCTTGTTTCGATAGGAAATTAAGTTTTTTTTTATAATTATGCAACAATGTTTAACAAATGCTCATGTCCTCTAAAAAGCATAATGCACATAAAAAATAGCATAATATTTATGTCTTGCCTGTTAAAACAGGCAAATCTCTTAGGGTGTCCATACTGCCCCGTGTCCCTCTATTAGTACGCAGTTGAGAAGAAATATTATTTTAAGTAGGTCTCTTTGTAGGAAATTTCATGAGCGAAAAATGAATGTAGAAAATTTCATTTCAATTTTACTTTGCTTTAATCTGAAACATGTATCCTATAGAATAATTGACAGCGAATATTTTCGTAAAAAAACATCAAAAAATATAATCAGGAAGTTGAGATATTACTTTGAGATATACTTTGGTTTTTTTTTTATTTCCCTATTTATCAAATTTGTGCCGTACATACGCTGATGCGATTTAGGGACAAAATGCCGAAAGACAAAACGTCGAATCTCAAAACGTCGAAAGTGTGAGTGTTCGTAGTTCAGTATGGAGTGTTTTTGAGATTTTGAGACGGGGTTGGTGGTCTGATGGCTACCGCTTCTGCTTCATATGCAGAAGGTCATGGGTTCAATCCCAGGCCCGTCCCTTTCCTCGTACTTTGTAGTTGTATATCTCTCACTTGCTTCTATCTTCCATTCTAAATATATCACACTCAAACTATTCGTTCATAGCAAACGCTAGAACCAGAGACGGACATGAAACCGTTTCCCTAACGCTTCCTACTTCCACGCGCACGCCTTTCTTACGCCTGATGCATAGGCAGTCTGCTAACCACAAAAGCAAACCTCTCTGCCATGCCTTTCCCCCAATCCATACACTCCCGCATGAACTGACGTGGATGCAGTGGAATATACGGTCTACGTGGGAGTCAGTTCAATGCATCATCAATTCCTCCCCCTTCCCCTCATTGGTCAGCATTCTGACGTGACAGGTGCCATTGTTAACTAAAAATAGAAGATCACCAGCACTTATACACTGAGGATGCCTGTTAGTCCCAAGCAGTCATTCGGTTGGTTCCTTGTGTAAGTGCAGCTGATCTGGCGATACTGGAGTGCATCCACGGGCGGCCAATCAAGCTCAAGCTCAGTATGGAGTGTTTTTGAGATTTTGTTTGTAATTTGAATCGTGAATTTGTGAAAACACAGTGCAGGTAGTGTTCGTTATTGTTGAGCAGTTTTCTCCGTCAGTTAGTCCATAGTATAGTAGCCTACCATAGCGTGTCACCATCAACCATCCAACATAAGCTAGTTTCCTCCACCCACCACCAGAGGGATAAGCAGAACATATTGATAGCCAAAAAGGGTAGATAGACGGTAACCAAGATGGACGGTCTAACGGGCACGATGATCTCACGGAGTCGATGGGAATGGTCTGGGTCACTGACCAGGAGTAAAAGGACATTGACCCAAGTTTAATAAGATCACGTCACTATCCAAGCAACCATCAACCGATAAGGTTCAATTGAATAAGCGCAAGCAGTGTAGAAGTGGTGAAGTGTGTCGTGCGGAGAAGAACAGCAGGTAACAAGGTTCGTCCTTCAATGCCACTCTAGAATCTAATGTCAAATTTCTGGATTTGAGAACCCCGCTGTTTTTGGACCGAACTGCGGTTCTAAACGTCCATCAAGACCCCCCGTATCTAGATACGCCGTTGACCGAGTCCGTCACCATACTTGGAGGTCCGGGGAACGGATGAGGTCCAGAGATTCCGTAATCGCCATCCCAAAATGTTTGCCAGAGTAGGAGAGAAGTCAGCGATCAGCGTAGACGCCGCGCCGCAGTAAAGAAGGTCAAGGTGATGAATGCACGGCGTGTCTGGTAGAACAATATTATAACAAAAAATAGGCATCGATAAATCTTTCACCATTCGAAAATATAGGTTTTTAGCTTTCATTTGACGTGTTCCCAAAAAAATCCACCGAGGGATCCCGAACATTTTTTTTTAATTTTAAATTTGTGTTCCTTGAAGTACATTATTTTCAAATAAAATCATGGTAAAAGCCAGTTTTTTGATCTCTCAAACTCGATAGTAGCCTAAATTTCAAATAAAAAGTTGTTAAAACAAAGATATAGGAGGTTACATGTTGTAATGGACAAAACTCTCCTATGTGATTCTGTGGATTATATAAGCCATAGGACACTCATTCGTACAGTGAAGGATACACTAAGTTGAGTTCAACTTATTTTCATTGTTTTCCGCACAGCCAAGCGGTCAGCAAATTAATTTGATGTGATATGTTAGCAACTAATCAAGTTAATTAAAAGCTGCATCTTTGGGTTGCCGCTGACATCTGATTTAAGTGTGTGTTTGATTCTAGCGTATAACTGTTTCTTTTCATAGTTAGAACACATGAATTTTCTTTTTCTTCTGTCTGGAATCACACCCCTATTGAGACAAAGCCAGCTTCTTCGGTTACTCATTAACCCCTCTACCGGCAGTTTCATTTTTTAGCGCAAGAAAAAATTTCAAATCGCGATAACTCTTTTATTGCTTGGTATTTTTGCACCACTTTTTCACAAGTTGTCAAAAAACTCTTCTACTTTTAAAATCTGTGTCTACATTGACCATTGGATATCTGGATCCAGAGATATTCCGAAATTCCTTGGGGGACCGACGCGTAACCATAACCGACGAATATGACTCAGGCTACAGAATTTTTATCCTATTCGGATATTCACTCTTCGGAACAATACATTAATGAGAGTATGTTGTAACAAAACTTGCTGCTGTGTTAATATTTTCATCTTTTTTACAATTTATGATACACAAAGATGCTTGATTTACTAGTTTGTAGTGAAAAAATAATGGAGAGGAGGTAAATCCTTCACTCTGTTGAAACTGTGTTTTTCATTTTGTATAATGGTTGACTGCCGTTTTACGCATATTTGTCCCGCGGTTTATAATGTTTACATAGGACGATCGTCTATAACTTTACATCGTACCGACATGCCAAAAAAGTGACTCTTTGGATTGAAAATAGTCTTGCACTTGTGTTAACCCATAATTTATTTCCTTGCAAATATCGTGGTCAACAGGCACCATATGGCTTCATTAATAAGCAAAACTGCCCCGTTTGAGGAACAGAAAATCTATTCCAGATTCAAGAAACGCCATTCAATGACCAAGTAGTAACAGTTTGGACCAGCGTTCGCGCTAAAAAAAAATCATTGACCCATTTATTTCTTTTAACAGTATGAAACAGTCGATGGAATTGGATATCTTTGGAAGTTTGTTAATTATGTCTGCTCACAAAAAAGGTCTTGGCTGTTACGGCGCTGTATGTCTCACTGAAAATTAAATTTTTCAGTTCTGCAACGGAAATTTAATGGACATCTGATATCAAAAAGAAAGGACATATGATTTGATATTGGAGATTTTATTTGACTCCTCCTGACTTGTTAATGGAGCTATTTGAAAAGCAAAGTATATGCTACAAAATCTCGCACTATTGACGAGCTCAAGGCAGGCCCTTGTGTCGATATCATCGCAAACCTCCCAAAAAAACTCCGAAAGGTAATGAATGCAGCAAAAGCAGCTCATTTTGCTACGACCAATAAATGCAGCCACTTATGTTGTTGTTTTCATGAAACTGAACATGAAATATCTTCCACTATATTCTTGTTAAATTTTGAAATTCTATGTTAAAAACATCAAAATAATTTCAATACTATTAAAAAAAGTCGTTGGATTGTCACTTTCTCCGGGGTGCCTCAATAATATGTTTAATGAGGATGTTTGAAGCTTTTTGCAATGGTTTGGAGTAAAGGGCTTTTAAACATATTTCGTTTCCTTTTGCAGGCTATTATAATGTTGATCGAATCTATTTTGTAAGAATCTCATAATAAACCAATAAGGACAGTCATTTATGGAATTGCCGTTGATTGGCAAAGAAAACTCTCAATAAATAACTAAGTGCTCAACGAACTATAAGCTGAGAAGCAGGCTATGCCCCAGCAGAGGTGTAATGCCATATAGAAGAAGATGAAGTTTAATGTATTCTTACCATGAAAGGAAACAGTGCTCGGGTCGATATACTTCCACAGTACGAATAAGTGTCCAACAGTCGAACTTCCAAAATATCTAATCGAAAAAGTGTCCTATGGCTCATTAAATCCTCAAAATCACATAGAACAGTTTTGTATTTCACAAAATGAAACCTAATATATATTAATGTATATTTATTTTATGAACTCTCATGTGGAATTAAAATTTTAATCGAGCTTAAGACCAACGGAACTGTCTTTCACAATGGTTAAATTTAAAAGTAATGTACTCAGAAGAACAAAAATTTTAAATGAAAAAAAAATGTTCGGGATCCCTCGGTGGATTTTTTTGGGGAACACGTCAAATGAAAGCTAAAAACCTATATTTTCGAATGGTGAAAGATTTAGCGATGCCTATTTTTTTGTGATAAACCTTTCCCATAAACACGCAGTGAATGGTGAAAGAAGAGGGGCCCCGAAAGAAGTGAAGTAAATGACAGGTTAGAGTAGGATAAGAAAGAGGGAAAACTAGAAGTAAAGGCCGTAAAAGTCCGGAATAAATGTGTAGTTTGTGTCGAAACCAATGTGACGTGAGTTTTATATATGACAGTGCGAACATTCCCTGCCTCGCGAAAGACTGTAGTGAATAATCATGCCGACCCTGAGATCATGTTTCATGGAGTCTCGTCTCAGGAAGGCTCCCCTCTGAACTAACCAATAGTTTCAAAAGGGACAAAACATCGAAAGGACAATACCTACGTCGAAAGAGATAAATTTTCAACATTTTTTTTTCATATTCCATTTTTCACGTCGTGTTCTGTTAAATATGCTATGCATAACGTTTGTCACAAAGTAAATTATTAATTTTTTTTCGGAAGAAAATCATTTTTCCAAGGGATGTTAGTTTCTTAGAAATTATCCCTTTTCGGCGTTTTGTCGTTTCGACGTTATAGCTTTCGACTAGTGATCCTTTATATGAAAGCAGTGCCGAGTTTGCTAGGCTTCGAGAATAATATTGTAACACGGACATGACTTCCTCATTTCTAAAAAGTGTACTTTGTTTCGTTGTAGATCTTTGGGTTACATTTCCAAACTAATAAACAGCAGAAAAAGTCAACAACTAAATATCGCATGGCAAAAATTCAAAACAGGAAAATATTTCATATTTTTTGCTCTATGCAAAACAACTTTCACCGAAATAATTTCAAGCGGAATACATTACTCCTCGAGAAAAGTTCAAAACAAGCATAACGCATGTTCGTTTGGCTCACGCTTTGACAGCTCTCGCTGCTCGATTGGCTAACACTTTGACATAAATGTCAGCTTCCACGTATCTCTCTTATAAAGGAACACTACTTTCGACGTTCTGGCATTCGACATTTTGTCTTTCAACGTTTTGTGACCCAACCCACTGATGCCGATCTTGAAATAAAAAAATGTGGATATAATGACTGTGCCGAACTAAACTTGCAAAATTTAAACAATGATAGCTATAAAACAAATGCATCTATACACTTTTGGCACATAACCTATGTGGAACATAGAGCTGAAAGCGAGTCGAAAACTTGTACCCACACAGCTGGTGACAATTGGAAGTAAAATTGAATCATTTGGCAACAGACCAACAGTGCTGAGTTTGCTCGGCATCGATAAAAATATTGTAACACGGACATGACTTCCTCATTACTAAAAAGTGTATTTTGTTTCGTCATAGATCTTTGAGCTACATTTCCAAACTAATGAACAGTAGAAAAAATCAACAACTAAATATTCTATTGACAAAAAATCAAAAAAAAGGAAATATTTCATATTTTTTATCTAAGCAAAACAACTTTTACCGAAATAATTTCAAGCGGATTACGTTACTCCCCAAGAAAAGTTCAAAACAAACATAACGCATATTCATTTGGCTCACGCTTTGACAGTTCTCGCTGCTTGATTGGCTCACATTTTGACAGAAATGTCAGCTTCCGCGAATCTCTTTTATAAAGGATCACTAGTATAGAAAATATCGAACTGTCATTGCCAATAATAAACAAAAATCATATGATTATGAACATTGATTGGCAAGATGGATAGAATGGCATGCGAGCGACGAGAGAAATGCATAGAAGTTGAAAATAAACAGGGGGCCATATCGTCAGTCAGTGTGTATCCAGTCATTTTGATCGCATCTTGTGAGCAAAAATATATTGCAGTTTATTTAGCTATGAAGGGAAACTTACGTATTATCGGCCAATTTGTTCTCTTCGTCATGGGGGGTTCGATCGACCAAAAATTCGGCAGTAAGATGCACTTATGTGGTGAAAGTATTGGTGCATAATTTGAGCCCAATATGTTTTAGAAAACCACCCAAGACGAAGAGAACAAAGCTGCCGAAAATACAACAAGTCACCCTATTACTATATTGAAAATATAATCTAAATCAAATCTACGAATAAAGTAGCTTTGATTTTTAATGTGCAGAAGAGAATTATCTTACGAGATGCACAGTTATGACTGTTTGATTATTTGTCAACTGAACCAAATTAATAATAGACCGTTGTAAGGTCTCATGAAGTTGTCTTATTAAATGCCAAAATATAGCCGGTGTCAAAATTTTATTCATACAGTTATGTTAGAAATTATGGATGAACTCGCGGTTAGGTCGAGGTTAGGGGTAACAATATTCTTGAAGGGATGGAAAGGATAATGGGATCCTTCCGGCGGCATTCAGTTGTGTTATGTTTGCTTTGTTGCTGGTCGAACGAGTAGTGGACAATGCACTATGAGCCAGGGATGCAATCTGGCGGGACAAAATTAATAACTCGGTAACGAAGCGTTTCCGGCATTTCGTGTCTTCGGCAAAGTTTTTTGTAACAACGAGGAACATCTACTGACATAAACGGATAGTTCGTAAATCGTCCGCATAGCTAACATACCTTCTAAAGACTTGGTATGTTCAGCAATGTTGTTCATTTTGATGAAATAAACAATTCTCTCGAGGACGTTAAAATTCCACAGCCTACTGTTTTCAATTTATTGGCAAAATTAGTGGAAAAACGATTTTTTTTCATTGAATTTGACATTTTTTCTAAGAACCATCACGTAGGGTAAATGATGGCTTCGGCACCCTGAGGGTATTTTCGGCAGCACTAACTTATCGTTCTTGTTTAAATTTATCTACGGAACAAGAGTTAACTTCAATGTACTCAACATATTCCTTGAACTACAGTACTGGACAGAATAAAGTACGCATTGGCCGTTTTTTCATACAAAATGATCAAGTTTGGAGTCTTATATCTCGGTTTCTAGTTGTCCAATAGACCATTTCCGTCAGACCTTACCCCCATTTTTTATATTTTTCTTCGAAAGGTAATTATTTTTAATGATTATTGACGCTTTCAGATATTTTTTATATGTACTCCTGATTTTCTTACAAATTTTTGAAAATTGGGGAACTCACCAAATTTGAGGTGAATAACGGCGTGCGGCACAGTTGTTTCAACCCTGTGGGTTTAGGAGTGGAGATTTTTACGGAACTTTTATAACACCCCTGCATTGAATGTTTGTAGACAAAACAAAATGTCAAATCCAGCACACAACAAAACTGACACGCTCGTTGGTTTGTTGTTTCTCAATCTCACGCTTAACTTGTTCCGCTCAAAAATGAGTACCGGGTGCACAAAACCGGTATCTTCTGATGCAGCAAATTTTATGTGCAATTTCAATAGGCTGTATGCATTTTAGAGAAAGGGCTGGTAAAAATAAATGAATCAGTGAATATCGCACATCGAAGAAACGCTCAGAATGCGGGATTCGCCTTCATTTTTCTTTTGATTATGAAAACATGAAAAAACCTTATAATTTTAAAGTTTTTTCATACTTTTTTTTTTAGAATAGAAAAGCGGAATCAAATTTCGCATTTGGGACCATCTTTCAGCATTTCGATGGGAAAAATCCGTGAAAACGCATCTTACCAACGGTCAACGCACAGAGTCCTGTTTTCAGCAATGGCCAACACGTATACGTATAAGCCAGGGTGTAGGCTCATATAATAAGTGCGAATAGCACAAATTTTTCACTTATTCAGACAGTTTTGCATTCGTTGCTTAATTTTGAGAAGATCGAACACATACAATGCGTGAATCTGGTTTAGCGTGCAGGTTTTATGCTCCCGCTCCCAAACCGTCACCGGAATCATATCACAAGGGCTCACCAAAAATGGCCATCATTGTAGCTGCACCAATTTAATGGCCTTCTTCAACTTTGGAATCCTTCACGACCACAACAAATCTCTTTGCCTGAGCTGATGTAGTGTTTCGGATGATCTGCGATATGTTTCGAAAAGGATCCTGCTCTCTTGCAGTTTTGTGGCCGGTGGCAAACTTAACTTCACTGCAGGAGGCATATCATTTTTATTCTTGGATATCCATTGCCCATTGCACGGTGACGTCATCAGGAAATCGCTCTCTTTCCCTACTTTGGGAAATCTGAAAACAACGGTGCCAGTTCCTGTCAAAGTTGATAGGTACTGGCACCATTGTTTCCAAGTTTCGTTAAAGAGTGAAAGAGAGAGAATTTCGCCGTGAAATGCCTAATTGATGTCAGGTCGAAATCCGAATCAATAATAATGTATCAATCGAAGCGACAATCCTCTGGATTTTTAGTTGGAATCAAACAGCTTCAAAACGATATGCTGCCACGCAGTAAAGATTTTCTCCGCCAATTTTCCACTGGCCGCAAAACCAAGAGAGTAGGGCCCTTTTCGAATATTATTCATCTGAAGCACTCCAGCAACTTCTTGCGAAGGATAAGAAGGGAATCTTTAATGCGGTCGTGAAGAATTTCGTCGCGACGGCTCTCCTCCTGATGGTTCCAGCTTCCACTTCTTTGGGGTCATGAAAATGAACGGCGAAATTTGTTTGCACAAGCAATTAACATTAAGGTTCCGGTGTTGGAACCTGTCAAGATGGATATTTCGACGGCCAGCATCAGCATCAAGGTCGTTTTCAGGACGGATGTGGGGATTTCAGTCACAGCCATTGCCAAAAAAAACAAACTAGTGTACCCGAATCCGAAGATCAACAAAGTTTGAATTCACTCAGGTGATGCAAATCATTAATGCGTGCTACTATATCTCTCTTTTATTCTCCGGCTGACGTCACCATTTGCGCTGCATAAAAGTAGCGAAAGAATAAAAGAGAGAACAAGTTTCACGTATCAATAATCTGCGCCACCTGAGTAAACTTGATCATTGGAGAAAATCCAGAAGCTTGAGTGGAGACCGCAGAGGAACAGCTGATCCAAATTCACCACAACCTGGAGATAAAATCATAGGGGAAAAAGGGGTCTTATAAAAATCGGAGAGAAATAAATTGTAGGGAAATGTGGGGTGAACTGTCGTGCCGCCAGTTTTTCATTGTTTTTGAATAGTTAGGGGCTTTGAAACATATGAGTTTCTTAGGAAAGTTTGTACAGTAAATTGAAAGAAAGCTCATGAGCAAATAAAATTTTTTGACGGAAATGGTCTATTGACCTGAAATTTTCACCGCAGCTTGAAAGTAATTTCAAATTTGCTAGGCAAGAAATTCATAGTTTTTCATTAACGAACTTTTAAGGTGAAGATGAATCGAAGCCAACCCTCAAATTATCAAGAGCACAAATCTGGAGAACCGAACACCCGTTTGAGCTGAAAACTTAATCGTTTGGTTACCACGAGCTAGTGACCAATCGATTAAGTTTTCAGCTCAAACGGATGTTCAGTTTTCCAGATTTGTGCTCTTGAAAATTTGAGGTTTGGCTTCGATTTATCTTCACCTTAAGTTATCGTAAATCTCAAATTTTGATAAAAATGACAAAATTTTAAAGTATAAATAATTTTTAAATGAAAATACTTAGAGCAATATGTCCTTCTGAAAAAATGTACAATTTGATAAGACACACAAGTTTGCAGAACATAATTTTTCGGTAAAACTGATTGTTTTCAAAATATTTTCAAAATTAAATTTTGCATTTTTTGCAAATTGAGAGATTTTCAATAATTTAAAAGATTGTGTTTCAAATGCAGTGATATTTTAATTGAGTAAAATCTATGTTATATCTAGGCTGTGGTGAAAATTTCGGATCAATCGGACCACTAAAAGCTGAGATTCAGATCTCCAAACATGACCATTGTGTATGGAAAAACGGCCAATGCATACTTTATTCTGTCCAGTACTGTATAATCTTCCATGTAAATCACATCTTACACAAAAAAATTATATAACATGAGTTTTATCATTAAATGAAATAAATGCTTACGAAATTATCGTCATTTGTGAGCTGCCGAATAAAACAACACAAGAACAGCTTACAAAAACTCACCGCTTTAAAAGGTCCAATTCTCCGCTCCAATGTCATTTTTTTCACAAAAGCTACGCACCGATCACTTAAGCACTATTGAACTTTTGATTTGTATATAAAGCACTCGAAAATACTTAATTTTTATGCTTTAAATCACAACAACACTCCTGTTGTTCTACAGGCAATCAGAGGATGATGTTTTTGTGCCAAGTCATAAGTGAAATGATTTGCAAAGGTCCTATTCTGATTTTCTCATACACTGAGAAGAATAGGAACGCAAATAAATTTCACTGGCAAAGTTTGGATTTTGAACCGAATGAGCCGATCGAACAATATTCATAAACCAAAAAAATCGTGAAACATCGCAATCGGAAATTGTTTTTAATGTTACCATTCATTCTTACGGTAATAACTTGATATGTACTATCACTATGGGTATACCACTATAGTGATAGGGATACTATCAATTCATGATGGATAGAAGATAAAATATATTATCTCTATCAATTGATAGACGGATGGAGATACTGATGGATCAAGCATATCTTTATCATCTATCTTTGGGGAAAAATATATTATCTGCAAAGTTCTATAGCCAACCCTATTTATCCTATCATTGATACAAAAACCGAAACCTAAATCTTGCGCATAATGCGAAAAAGCTAATTGAAATAACTCAATGTATGTTCTCATGGATATTTTCGGAACTGGCATGACGAGGGAATGATGTAAATCGATGTCTGACGCCATTTTGAAACCCAAGATGGTGGCCTCCGGATAAGGAAAATCGTTGAAAACCCATGCAATATAAGGCTCTCACACCCTTCTCTTTCCAACAACAAGATCAAATGGGTTTTTTGTTTGTTGTTTTCATATGGAAATGGTTTGCATATGGAAACAATCCATATGCGTGCGAATGCAGGAAAGAGAAAGGTGATTAAACGTCAGATTGCCTTATGGGTATTTTCGGAACGGGCACGATGAGGGGATGACGGAAATCATAAATCATGCCTTTGATAAAAAATGGAAAAAATAAATGGGATTCAAACAAAGTTACGTTATATCGAGGTAAGAACTACGTTATATCGAGTTACGTTATAAAGAGGTTACGTTATATCGAGGTGTGACTGTAATTACAATCCCTAGCTGTTTTGTATGGGTTTTCAATGATTTTACCAAACCGGAGGCCGCCATCTTGGAATTCAAAATGGCGTCGGACATCGATTTTCGTCATTCCCTCGTCACGCCCGTTCCGAAAATACCCATATTACATGGGTTTTCAACAATTTTCCTTGATCGGAGGCCGCCATCTTGGATTTCAAAATGGCGTCGGATATCGATTTTCCTCATATTCTCTTCGTGCCCGTTCCGAAAATACCTATGTTGCATGAGTTTCCAACAATTCTTGCACTTCTGAAGCCGCCACCTTGGATTGCTAAATATGGAATTTAGTTTATTTTCTATATTAAATGATGCTAAATTGATACATAAAGCTTTCGTATTGCAATAATCGTTCAATCTTTCTTAAGGCAAAATATATGAATTTCTATAGTCCAGATCGCTGCGTGTAGATTGATACGCAATAAGAACAAATCAAGAGAATCGTGTTCGACCATTCCCCCCTCCGCAACGGTCTTTGTATGAAAAAAATAAATTTTGTGTTTTAGCTGCAACGTTTGAGCCTACTCCCCCTACCCCTAGAGCGTTACATAATTAGTGGACGGCGCCTTAGTCTGCACAAATTAAGGAGCGTTGTGTATTCAATATGACTCTCAGCTATTCTATTTATAACTGCAATGTTGTTCTCAGTGTAGTCTGTATTTTTCAGCATTGGCCCTTTCAACGAGTAGAACATAATAAGTGACGTTTAAATTCAGGCATTGTCAACAAATACGAAAAGTTACCAATACATAACCTAGTTTTTGTACAGTTTTGGATTGCCGAAGAGAACAATTTAGCTGCCGACAATAGTAATTGAATTGCCGATAAAAGAACAAGTGCCTCGTGACTTTGGTGAGGCAAAATAGATGATGTAGAAAACAAAATAGTGTTTTGTGCATAATAATTAATAAATGAAGAGTGCTCAAGTGTAGTTCAGGTGTCTTCTGCTATTTGTTGTGCTTCATTGTTCTGTATAATTGCCTTCTTCAAAGTTCAGCTGCTTAGGCTGCCGACAATACGTAAGTTCCCCTATAATATTTTTGGCTGAACACAAACTCCGGTGGAATATTTTTCAATAAAATGACGCATCAACATTGAGAAATAATGAAAAAACTGGAAAAATAGAGCAATTTTTGGATCTTAATATCTCTAAAAGCGCAAAATATCGCAAGCTTAACTACAGCGGAAATTGAGAAGTCAGGGAAGCAACCGTGATTGGGAAGATTCAACGAAGTTAACCTCCAGAGTTATGTGCGCGTACATTGCAATGTCATGAATCTTAGACTTCGCTAGATTAGCTTTTCAAAATTTTCAATTACCAATGGGTTCAACACTTCACAGCGGATGATGAACCTTAACGACAATTCCACAAACCGATCTGATAAAGGCAGAATTCCTGCTAATACCTGTAAACTCATAGTATGAGTCGAGTTCATGTAGCCTAACGCGATCCGAAGACAGCGATACTGAATACGGAGCTTCAGAATGTGTGTTTTTGCGCGGACTACAGTACATATTCAAGAACCGACAGAATCGTTGTGCGATATTGCTTTATCAGATCATCCGGTTGGGCTCCCCATCATTGTTCATGAGAGTTTACGCATGAATTTGCTGGCACTTCTGATACAAATACCTAATTTGTTTTTCCCAGGTCCATTTAAAACCAAACCAGACCCCTAAATACATATTTATGTGATAAACCTAGAGTATTCCATACAATTTTAAATTTTTATGCAATCCTATGTAAATATTACACTCAAAACAGTTTACTAACAAAGTTCCAATTTGAAACGATTCAATATGTGCATTTAAATTACAACTTTACGTTTTCCATGTCGTTTTATTGAATTTTATAGGTTGTACTCCACAATAGAGTAAGGTGGGGCAAAAGTTCGACCTTAGTGGTATAATCAAAGTTTCCAGGAAAACAATAGCAGTTAAAACAAAACAAATACTATACAGTGAACCTTCAACATATTGGCTAAAATTTTGCTGAACAAACTTGTGTCAAAATATTTACCCATTTTAAGTTACAACAGTTTCAAAATTGATTGTCTTATTCGAACTTTTGCCCCACCGGTGGGGCAAGAGTTCGAATCTAGTGTGGGGCAAAAGTTCGCTGGCTAAAACACAAAATATCGATCCTTTTATGACAGGCATACTTTACACCAGCCGTAAACTTAAGTTTGCCGAAAAATACACACTAAATTTTCTTCAAAAAATTGCCCAAAACCGGGTTAATTGTAATATACTCAAAAATAGCAGTTTTTCGCAAAACTAAGTGGAAATGTAAAATTTTGGTGACAGTTTTCACACGATCAGACAAATTTAAATAAATTTGAAGATAATATGTGGATTTAAGGCAATTTGCAATTTTTTCCGTGATTTCATACATGGGTCGAACTTTTGCCCCGCTGATTCGAACTTTTGCCCCACTATGGGCCAAAAATTGTTTTCAAGCATTTATGCAAAAACTAATACACTTCAAAGCAACCTTATGATAGGCCTAGAAACGCCCTTACATAAAATATTGAAAATGATTTTATCTTCAATTGGTTCTATGCAACGAAAGTTTGACTAAAAATTACAATATTCACGTCAAAAAACAACAAATAGCCATATCTTTTCCAAATCTCAATCGATTTTTATGATATTTGGAGTAAAAGTCTCTTACTTGAATAGCATTCGAACCACCATGACATTTATAAGATTTGTTTTGAATTGAGCTAGAAATCTTAAAAAGAAACTCTTACCCCACTCGAACTTTTGCCCCACTTTACTCTATCTGTTCCATAACTGTGGGATCATGGTACGTAAAAGTTTTGAAGAAGAGGGCTTAAACATGAGCCAACTTATTCGAGAAGTTGTTGAGTTTCTATGTGAGAAAAACATATGCTTCTCAGACAACAAATTGTACAAGTAGTTATTTGGAATCGGGGCAAGTCCACACTCGTGGAATTTGTCTTGAAGGACATCAACGCAAACTGCTTAATATCCAAAGAGACTGAGCCCATTTGTTTTTTTTTAGCGTTGGCCAGTTGAATTTCAGTACAAAGTAACCCAAGACAATCGCTTGTTCCTTTGTCTCTGTCGAATCCAAATTGAGTATCTGATAGAAGGCCATTCGACTCAACCCATTCGTCCAGCCGAAAGAGAATCATCTTCTCTAACAACTTTCGAAGACGCGACAACATCGCAATAGGACGGTGCGAATTGTAGTCCAACGCAGGCTTTCCTGGCTTTTGGATGGCAATCACTCTAACTTGTCTCCAATCATCCGGAACAATGTTGCTCTAAAAAAATACATTGAATAAGTTCAACAAAGGCGCCTCTTTATGATGTCTGAGAGGTTTTGAGCAAGTTGAACTTAATTCTATCCATCCCTGGGCCACCCGGCAAACTTTCTTCGCGAAATCGAATCATGCCCGTACTACCGATCTAATGAGCGTTTTGTACATCGTGCATTTGGTGCGGGGTGAATCTTTCTTGACCGCAGTTTCTTCTGAAGCCCATAGTAGACACGACTATCACCGATGGTGCACCTTGGTATTTCTCGAGTAACGTTATTGTCAACCGTCAGCAAGGATCGGTAGCCGAACTCAGCCACCATCGTGATACTGCTTCCTAGGCGGGCTCTGTTGCGCTCTGTTCCGCTGTTGTGCTTTGTTTTAACGCATTCACCAACAGACCAACTTGTGTTGCTTCGCGTTTCAGTCGAATGAACAAATCTGCTACCGTTTCAAATTTTCTTCCAATAATATCCAAGCCGTCCGTGACAAATTGTTCGAATCTCGTGAAAATCGTACGTCGACTGTTCATCCCGACTCTCCGCATGACACCTTCATTTTTAATATTAAAAAGCAAGCACGAAAGTCCATCACCTTGTTGTAGTTCCCGGCGGGATTCGAACGAACTGGAGTGTTCGCCTAAGATTTTCCTGCAGTTTTCACCCCATCCATCGTTGCTTTAATCAATCTTGTGAGCTTCTCGGCAAAGCTGTCCTCATCTTCCATAGCTCTCTCTACACGTTAAATACTGTCGTACGCCGCTTTGAACTCGGTCGAGAAGGATTGACGCCCGTACCAAATGCACGATGTGCAAAACACTCATGAAACCGGTATTCCTCTACTTCCGAATGGAACCTGGACTATGCTCGAGGAAGACTTGCAACCTCTTAAGGTTTTCGAACGCTTGGTGTTATGGACAACCTTCGGCGGCGTGCAGGAGAACGGTGTGAGGTGGCGCAGGACTAACCACAAGGTCGCACAACTCTACTGCAAACCAGGTATCATGAAGACTAAAGTTGGAAGCAGGGTTCTGAATTTTCGTATCAATGATGCGAAATCTACGATTTTTCGCACGTAAAGAGAATACTTTTTTCGCTTCCTCGCGTGAACATCTTTTATCGCTCACACTAATTTTCCCTGGAGCTACGATGGTGGATAATCGAAAATCACTCCACTCTGTGGATAATTTGTTTTTCACTCCATCATATTTTCGCTCACCAACTGCTCCGGAGAATTATCACTATGTGGATAAACAAAAACTAGTGCCGGCGACGGGATTCGAACCTAGAACATTGCTAAAAACAACCGCGATGCGTGCACGCTAACCATGCTACCACACCAACTTGACGAAAGGAGTGGTTAATTTGGTGCATAAAAGCAACTGCTGCTCGTGGCGATGGATACAGGAAAAATTCTCCATGGATCGAAGAAAGAGAAAACAAACTTCTCACAGCTGCGGAAATGTGCAATTATCTATTTTCGCTTTGTTTTTTGGACGGATAAAATCGCAAGGCAGCTGATCGCTGAAAATTGCTGTGAGGGATAAATCCATTATCGTTAGAGTGAGTGAGAATTCGGAAGCCTGGTTGGAAGTGTTCGCTTCGAATCTGGCCAGAAGAAGAAGGCGTGAGCGCAGATGCACTAGAGAGTATGAGCCACAGTTGAGGATGAAGAGAATCAGTCATGAACTAAATATTCTTGGCGAGATTTTATCAAGCTAATTGATGTAGAACCGAATAAATAGAATGAAAAATAATCATTCTAGGGTTGAGCACCATTACTTTTCGAACATTGATTTTTTCTGGAACACCCTAGTGTAGATGTGTGTAAGAACTGTCGTCCATCTCCCTAGGCTCCATACTAAAGAGGACCCACCGCGAGCCGCCCGCCTCTGACTCTGTTTCGCGGGCACCCGCAACCGATCTCAGCCTTTGCATGTATTGCCGGACCTGTGCAAGCAAAGCACGGCACTTCGCTATAAAATCCCAACACCGCGATGAGTTCACTTTTGTTTTCATTCGAGTGTCTGTCTATCTAGATAAGGGAAAGAGCGCCTCCGGAGCTCTGAGAAAAGTTGATCTTTTTTTTTCTGTGGTTCAGCTCTTAGTAGCTTAAGAAGTGTGAACGCAAGGTAAGAAAATTGGCAACTTATCGCCCTGCGAGAAAGGGGGTGTTGAAAAGGACACGTGAAGAATTTGTGATGGCAAAGGTGTGATGAAACTGGTGAACTGATCGAGATTTTTGGCTGTGCTTATAGAAGTGAAATCAATGGACTGTTTTGTTGAAACTTGCCCGTAAGGACTCATGAAGACAGTGTTTTTCGCCAAAGTGATACCGGTTGGACTTTTGAAATCTGCGCACATGGGAACGGGTGTCCGTGGGGATTGATCACGCCACAACCTTCGCATAATAAAATATATATTTCTTCGCGAATAACAATAAGAATACAAACCCTCGTCAGCACCGGTTATCGTCGGGAGAAGTGTCCAATTTGGCCTAGAGCGACAATTATTATGCAACATAACGAGACCTGTGGATTACTCAACAAATCAGCACAATCGATCCACATGAGTTGGGCAAGGAAGGAGCAGCGCAGTTGGGTTCACAGGCAAAAAATAAACTAGTAACGACAATACCGTTGGCCTCCATTGATGCGTGACGCATTCGAAACGTGCAAAACAGTGAACGTTTGGATTCTACAAATCTGTGAAACAGGCGGCATGGGAAAACTGCACTATTGAATTTGCATGCTAATATGTGAGCACAGTTTGAGGTTGCAGTGTTCTGGGAGAATTGATGATGAAACAAGTTGTTCTTGGAAAATATTAATGGACAAGATGAAAATGTGGAAGTTATTTGACATTCGACGAGCACTATTTTGTGAGCAGAAAAAAGTGTTTGAGAAATATTGTGAGCCAATAACAATAGCCTAGTGATAACGTCCGCGGCTACTAAGCAAAGCTATGCTGAAGGTGTTTGGGTTCGACTTCCGGTCAGTCCAAGATCTTCTCGTAAGGAAAATTTCTTTGAATTCCCTGGGAAAAGACTATGATCTTGTCTGCCATGAATTTAAAACCAAGCAACTTTAACAAAGAAAGCTCTCAATTAATAACGTTTTTTTTTGTTTCATTTTTATAGAGGCTTTAAATTTACAATTCATTTGCCTCTTTCAACTAATAACTGTGGAAGTGCCTCTAGAACACTAAGCTGAAGAGCAAGCTTTGTACCAGTTGGAACGTAATGCCAAGAAGAAGAAGAAGAGACATTTTTCTTACACACAATGCTCTGAAATCAACTCTATGTACTGTTCTCAAATTTCAAAAAGTGGCATTTGAAAATGTTGTAGATTTAAATAATCCAACAGTTTTTACAGTATAGTACTTGTAGTAGAAGATGTAAGAAGCATAAACCTGATTTTAGAAAATCGAGTTGGAAGTTTTTTTCAACAATATTTCATTCCATATAAATTGAATGGAAGCCAGGCATTGCAGAATTCGTTCTCATCAAGCAAGCGAAGATAAACAAAACCATCAGTATCGGTCCACGATCCTCAGTGTTTCGAAAGTTGTAACAAGCTTGATAAATAACAACTTCAAACGAGAGCCACAAAGAGAGAGCGATGATAAAACTCATTTTTCGCGCTTATTTATCATTGGGGGTAGATGTTTTACTTCATTGGCATGATAAACAATTCTATAGGAAAAGTGCCCCCAAGGTTTGGAGCTTGTTTAGATGGGTTTTATAATGCAATGTAATCCCCTGATCAAATCAGAGCTGTAGCAGAAGATGATAATCAGATTCTCATGATGAGTAGCAGATCATGATTTTTACAGAGAGCAATCATTGCTACAGTGAGATATATTCTCAATTTTCTCAGAATGCAACCAAATGGAAGCCAAAAAGCAAGCCAATCTTCCAATAATTATATTATTGTTTCTGTTGGACTAAAAATATCTTCTAAAAATACCGTTGAAAAGCATAAAAACAGTGGATTTTTTTAGCAAACCTTTTACGTTTGGGCCTTTCAACTACTATATTGGAAAAATGGAATATCTACAAAATTTACCAATTTTTCATTATGCGTTTCTATTATTTGCCAACTTAGCTAAACATATGTCAAACCGAATACTAGTTTCATTATTTTTGCTACAATTTATATTATATTTTATTTGAATTGGATGGAACTGACCTAAAAGCGTTTCCAAAACCACGACCTCATTCTTTGTCCGCAAACATGCAAATTGCTTATCGAGTAGTGATTGGACACGAATGATATCACAACTCTCCAAGCAACCAAAAGTATAGATAAAAAGGCATGATTAGGTTCAATCAGCTCACTTTTTAAATAATTACCCGAACTTAATAGTTCGCATAAAGTTCTATTATGTTGTATTTACCTTCAAATAAGAAAAAAATCAATTCAAACTTGTTCTTAAAACGCTTTGTAAATTTTTAACTCGTTAAAATTTTGGTTCAATATTTTTACACATCTTTGTATTACTTTCAACCAATATAATGTGAAGTGGTAATCACAAAAAATCATAATCCAAACCTATGAAAGAACGATTGTCGATGGACTATGTGTTACTTGGTCCATTTTGACTGAACTAAAGACCACCGTTCAGTGAGTTGGTTCACTCTGACTGAACAATTTCTAGGAAAATAACAATCCTTGAATGCTGGCTTGGTCAAACTGGGTGCATATCTCAAAGATAAAAAGATTATCAAGACCCTTCGACACCAGTATCGTAAATTCTTCAATAATCCATATCGTCAATCTCGAAATCAGTGGAATAATGATGGCTTGAAAATTGAAATTTTGCAGGGTCAGGGCATTGAAGACCAGTAATATTCAAATATTTGTTCAGTCAGAGTGGACGAAGTGAAAATCTTGAGTACCGACCAAAATTTACTGGTCCAATAAGCGGGTTCTAGGACATTCCATAAATACACCATAGAACTGCCATAAACTTCTATCGAACTCTGAAATTGACTCAAAAAATGCAATAATCAGTCAGTTTATTGCTTTTCAACACTTTGTCCGCTCTGTCTGCACAGATATTGTTTCAATTTCTGACCACCCATCCAAATATGGTAAATGGTCAAACTTAAAAATCAAATGCATCGAATTAGTAATATTTATGAGTTTCCTTTGATGAATGAGTAGAAGAATCATTCGATGTCGAAAAATCTGACAAATCTCTTGAAATGTTCTTCATATCCTCGCATCTCTCAGCGCGTTGATCATTTTCGATGTTATGGTAATAAACACTTGGTCCACTCTGACTGCATACTTTTATCGATTTTTATTGATCATCCAAAGTAAATTTATTACATATCTCCCGCAGTTTACAATATTCATCAAATCTGATCAAAGTGAAATGGAGGTAAGGTAATTCCGCATCTAATGAAAGAATAATCCAATTTTCTTATGATTTGTACTTGGTCCCTTCTGACTTAACGCCGACCATGTAAACTCGCGGAAAAAAATGTAAATTGTTTAAAATCTACATATTACCTTCAAATTTAGCGAAAATAGTCTGGTCGTGCGAAAAAAAATAATCAAAATTTCATATTTTCACTTGGTTTTTCAAAAAAATTATATTTTTGAGTATATTACAATTAACCCTGTTTTGGGTAATTTTTTGAGGATAATTTAGTGTGTATTTTTCTATAAACATAAGTATGACTTTCATAAAAGTGTCGATATTTTATGCTTCGAACAACGAGCTTTTGCCCCACGAACTCTTGTTTGTTCATCAAAATTATAGCCAATGGGTTGAAGGTTCACAGTGTTCTTTTCAATTGCTATTGTTTTTCTGGAAATTTTGATTATTCCACTAAGGTCGAACTTTTGCCCCACCTTACTCTATACTTTTATTGACTATGGATGCCCAATCCTCTCATACTCAATGGCAGACAGGCAAAAAGCGTAATATTATTAACCCATATCCGCCCAACGTCCTGAAAATAGGAAGAAGCCCCGAACGCCCAGCATCCTATAAATAGGACTGTACTTGTAGTGCAAACATGAAAGTAAACGGGTTTAGGAGAAAACTGTCTTCGGCTTGGAATATGTTTTAATTCAGAATTAACTCACCAGGTGGCGCACAGACTCCAACAGATGTCGCATGTAGAAGCAACACATGAAACAATTTTTTGGTGCACAAATATTTGTTTCATTTATGTCTCAATCCAGTGATGAGATACAAAATTAGTGTCTTTGACTAAGTTGATCAACTATATGAGACCTATCCGTCTAAAACAAAGAAGTTTGGAAAACTCTCCCAAGATGGCAAACCCAAGTGGTCTAACTTTTTTTTGTTTATATCTCAGCCCAGATGCGATACAAAATTGATGTATTCGTCAAATGTGTTCAACTAAATGAGATCTATTCGCCTAAAAACATAATAGTTCGGAAAACACTCTCAAAGTGGCGCTAGTAAGCAAACATTTTATTTTGACAAAGATGATCAACTAAATAAGACATATTCGCCTAAAAACTACTAAGGTCAGGAAATACTAGAAAAACACTTGGGGCTTTCGTTTATATATCAATTAGTTCGGAAAAGACTCAAAAGATGGCGCTAGTGGTCAAACTTTTTTTTTTATCTCAGTCCAGTGATGAGATACAAAAAGGTGCCTTCGACAAAAGTGTTCAACTAAATGAGATCTATTAGTCTAAAAACATAATAGTTTGGAAAACACTTTCAAGGTGGCGTTAGTAGACAAATATTTTATTTTGTCAAAGTTGATCAACTCGATGAGACCAATTCGCCTTAAAACTTCTTGGATCAGGAACCACTCCCAACATAAATAGTGCTTTTGAATTTGTTTATCGGCATATCGGTCTATTTTGTTCGAAGAAAGCAATGATTTCTTCTTCTTGGCATTACGCCCCCACTGGGACATAGCCGGCTACTCAGCGTAGTGTTCTTATGAGCACTTCCACAGTTATTACCTGAGAGCTTTCTTTGCCTAAGTTGCCATTTTCGCATTCGTATATCGTGTGGCAGGTACGATGATACTCTATGCCCCCTAATTTCCATTACGAAAAGATCCTGGACCGACCGGGAATTAAACCCAGACACCTTCAGCATGGCTTTGCTTTGTAGCCGCGGACTCTAACCACTCGGCTAAGGAAGGCCCCTTAGCAATGAATACTAAATAGATGGATAAATTCAAAATATAATTATCACGGTCGATACCTCTATATATAAATGGTGCTAGTACATTTCTTTCATGCATCAATCCATTGATTAGATATAAAATTGATGACTTAGAAAATGTTGAACAACTGAATGATACGTATTCGCCTGGGAACTTATTAGTTCGTAAATCGCCAAAATGGCACTAGTGGGAAAACATTGTATTCGCTTATATCTCAGTCCAGTGATTAAATCGAAAGTTGGTATCTAAGTGAAATATAAGCACCTAAAACTGTTTTGGTTCGAAACTCACTCACATGATGGCTCTACTCAGCAAATATTTTGTTCGCCTAAATTGAAGTCCATTGATAAGAAATAAATATGGTGTCTTCAACAAAGTTTAAATGATACATTTTCGCAAAAAAAAAAACATTAGCTGGGGATCGACTTCATGTGTGAAATATCAAGGAAACAACCAATCAGATATTATGGCAACATATGACTTTCGTTGGGCTTAAAAACAAACTTTTGATTGGCACTAATGAAATTCCAATATTATTTGACAATATACAGCTGAACTTTACCAAAGGACCTTTGTAACAATGAGAGATACTCTCCTTTCTTGCCACTTTCGATTATAACAGTGCAATACTAAAACGTAGGATTTGGATTTATTTTATTTTGGTATCAAGTGTGGAAGTGTGCATAGTTTTACATGTAAGGTATGTATGTTTGTGTCTCACTTACAATGGAGGTGTGCATACATCGACTCTGAAATTTTAATTCTTTATGTTTCAATAAAACAACGTCGTCCATAAATTACATCACGCGAATTTTTTCACACCTGCACCTCACCTGCAGTTATTTTTTCAACTTCTGGGTCAAATAGCATGGAAAAAACTCGAAAATACGCTGCAGGAAACATCATTTTTAAGGTTGGTGTCCGCTTGGATATAGCTCCGGATAATATTTACATGATTGGAAATACAAACATGACTGACCATGCTTTCCGGAACCAGTTTTAATGAAATGGTCATTAGACTGATGCAAATTTTGAAGTTTTTGCTCCCCTATGCTTAAACGATGTCAATTATGATGAAAATGATCCTCTTAAAATTTGAAGTGATTCGGAAGAAATTTGATAGTGCACACGCTATTTGAAGTTTATATGGAAATTACTATGGAAAAGGCAAACCTTTCGTGTTCAGTCCCCTAACTGCTCGTCAAAATAATTTATGGAAAAGTGAACACACTCATCTCATGTGAAAACTTCCCAGCTACAACTTTGCCGAAGACCACATTTCGATGGGACGTGAGGATAATTTGTTATTATTGATAACAAAGTCTTAATCATGCTGAGATGATCATTCAATTACTTTCAGAGCAACACTGCTTTTTTGCTGTAGAACATAGTAGCCTGGATTACTTTGATCTATTCTTTCCGCCAGGAGCACCACTGATGCCTGCCGAACAGTTGGAGAAGCATGCTACATGCAAACCAACTTTATGATGATGAATAGGGTAGTTGTACCAATAGTGGAGGTACTAAGCGCGATTGAACTTCATTTAACCGCCTGAATTCAAGAAGCGCAATTAATGCACATGTTGATGTTGTAACGGGAAGTAACGACCATTGACTTAATGAGAAAAATGATTTCATCGCAGTAATCCACGGCATGTCAGTGAAAAATAATACCTCCACTATTGATACACTGTTCCTTTAGTTGCGGTATATTTTTAATTTGTGTTCCTATAGTTGCGGTATCCGCAACTAAGGGAACACTTACCCTAACAATTTATCCTGAGGTCCAATCAAAAGATGGTCTTCGGCAAAGTTGTAGCTGGGAGGATTTTACATTAGAAGAATTTGTTCACTTTTCCATAAAATATTATGACGAAGAGATAGAGGGCTTAACACAAAAGATTGGCGTTTTCCATAGTAATCTCCATATAAACTTCAAATGGCGTGTGCACAGTCAAATTTCTTCCGAATCACTTCAAACTTTGGGAAGATGCTATTTACCATAATTAAAATCGTTTAAGCATAGGGGAGCAAACATTTCAAAATTTGCATCACTCTAATGGTCATATTTCTGAAGATTTCCAACCAATCTTAATGCGTCCGGTGGCATTCAACTTCCTATTAGTTCTAGTTTCTAGGAAAATTGCAAACATCTATCTAACTTCACACTGCACAAAAATACAAGCGACAGAAAAAATGACATTTGGACATGACCACAGAAAATCCGGAACATCTCCGGTGTCCAGTGGCCAATATGCATGACCAAGGAAGTTCCTAAAACTGGACCAAGTTTGGCGTTGACTGCAGATGCATCCAATTTCATCCATTTTTCATAAAGTTATAAGCATTTGAATTTGGGCAAAATTTTGCCTATCTCAATCATTTTGCCTATCCCCTGTATAAGAAATATCTTCTCTGAAGGTACAAATAATCAAGATGTTATTTCATGGCTCCTATTAGATTTCGTTTTGTTTTCTTGCTTCCTGTCTAGTCTGTTTTCAGCCTTTTAATGATTCTTTTCGGTCTCATTTTTTTTCGCTAACAGCTTAGAAAACATGAAAAGATTTCTTAGTCTTGTGGTAACGTTTGGTACCCTTTGCGTTTGAGACCGTTAAATATAGTAACTTTTAATTTCCAGTTTAAGATTCCATAGGGTTAAGATTTTTCTAAGCTTCACTTTGCACAATATATTTGCCAACGTTTGTCCTACCCATGATTTCAAACGTGGACGCGCCTCTGACTATAGGTGCAAAGGAGTAAAAAATTTAAGCAAAAAATTGTTTTAAACAGTTTTACGATTAAATTTCAAGAATGTTATTCAATTGCTTGTATCTTTTTAGCATCGTACATCATACAAAAATACCACTATTGGAGCTACCTCCACTAAAGGAGCGTTTGCCCTATAACAACTAGATATGGACGACACACTTTCAAGAATATTTATGGATCCTCACCATAGACAGGATTTTTTTTGTGAAAAAAGGTTTAATATATGGAAATACAACTATGAATAACGAATACGGAGCTGAAATGGCCTGAGCTCCGTTGCCTATCTTGCAGACTTACATGAGCTTGTAGGCCTTAGCTGAAAAGATAGCACATTGAGCTGGAAACCGGTCCTAATTTAATTTTTCTTCAAGGATAAAGAATGAGTTTGTTATTGATTGTCTAATCATGTCAAGAAAGGTGACGGGGTTGATGGTCTAAAGGCTACCGCTTCTGTTTCATAAGCAGAAGGTCATGGGTTCTCAATCCCAAGCTCGTCCCTTTCCTCGTACTTTGTACTTGTATCTTTTACTTCTTTCGCTCATAGCAATCGCTAGAACCAGAAACTGAGAAGGAACCGTTTCCCTACGCCTCACGCTATGTCTGAACCAGACGATTATAAAAATCGAATGTACATCGGATTTTTTCTCGCCAAAGATCAGTATTTGGTCTATATTTTCATAATCGGAAGGTTTCAAAATATTCTATCGGTGAAATTTTTTCCATATATTTTGTATGGGCGGAAATGCGTCGAAAACTTGATTTTCATGGGATTTAGTATGAAAAATGGCTAAAAAGTGGAAAAAAATCAAAATTTCACCGATTGAATATTTTAAAACTTTCCGATTATGAAAATATAACCCAAATACTTAACTCTAACGAGAAAAAACCCGATGTACATTCGATTTTTTTAATCGTCTGGTTCAGACATAGCGTGCGGCTCCATCCTTCTATTATTGCAGCACGCCATTCCTTACCCCTGATGCATAGCCGTCTACTTACTAACAACAAGCCTTTCTTCCTTAAAATTGTCTTACCCCTACACCTTCCCGCATGGACTGGCGTAGAAGCAGAAGAAGATCCGCTTTACTGTGGACCACTTTTAAATGCAACATCAATTCGTCATCCATCCCTACATTGGTCTGCATTCTGACATGGCAGGCGCCATTGTTGCCTAAAAATGAAGATCACCAGCACTTATACACTGAGGGTGTCTGTTAGTCCCAAGCAGTCATCGGGTTGGTTGCTTGTGTAAGTGCAGCTGATCTGGCGATACTGGAAGACTTTCTTTTCAAGAGAACAAATTTGAAACTCAAAAAAATCTCAACTGGACCAGGATTTAAACCCAGCAATCTCAAAATGACTAGATAGTTTTGCGCCAACTACTACGATTGTTTAGGGTATGAATTACTTTTGACAAATTATTCTTATAATTGTATTGAGGATTTATACGCCGGAAGCAATGCTATGTTATAAACTTTGTATTGAAATTCTCGATATTGTATAATTAAAATGTAATACTAAACGGTGATCATAGAGACAAAAATTCACTGCTCCGGATGGAATGCCCCACTGAATGTCATCACAGTTTTCAGCATGTAGAACCCTCTGATGTTCACTGCGGTTTCCTCTACCATAAATCAAAAAGCGGATCTATAAAAACCTCATGATTGATGATGAGTTGTTACCTCTTGTAAAATAATTTGCGCTCGCGTCGACACAGCGAGTCAAAAGGTGAGATGAGATCAAGATTCTATAGAAGCGCAGGCAGCTCTAATCATGGTGATTTGGATTATGGATTGTCGAAATCATTACAAAATTTTACTGGAGTCATCCATGGAAAATTGTCTAACGTGTTCTTCTTGGCATTACGTCCTCACTGAGACAAATCCTGCTTCTCAGCTCAGTTTCTTATGAGCACTTCCACAGTTATTAACTAAAAGCTTTCTTTGACAAAGTTGTCATTTTTGCTTGCGCATATCGTGTATCGTGCCTTGAATCGAACCCAGAAACCTTGCGCATGGCTTAGCTTTGTAGCCGCGGACTCTAATCACTCGGCTAAGGAAGGCCCCACAATCTAATGTACTCACACACAATCTTTTTCTCGGATACTTCAAAAAACAAAAAAAAAGTCTTTTTAGTCACAATCACGAATCTAAAGCTACAAGAGATGCTATGACCTCATTTCCAGTAAACCATAAGTGGAAAATCACGCAGCCTCCCGTACAAACCCTGACACCTTCTCGGAATCATTACATGCCCAGCACATCTCAAATCAGTTATTACGACAGAAAACAGAAACCGAAAGTGATTGTTGCTTTTCCGAGCCAACAATGGAGTATAGCATAGAAAAAAGGTTACGACGTAATTTCGTTAAGTCGATGATTTGAAGGGACCCCTATGAGCAGCAGCAGCAGCACTCTTCCCATAAAGCCTGGTGCTTGGATAAGATTGGAACAGGCTCTCGAGAGCCCCACGCGGATCCATTGCACCAGTTTTTGGTTTGGCGCCTTTCAAATTTTCCGTTGCCGGCTGGCTCAAGTGGTAAACAAGTCGCTCACTTGTGGTGTGAAACCGTGAAAGTGTGTCGCTTTTTTGAGCAACTGGTATTCACGATTAGGCTGACCATACTTACCGTATTTAACGGGACATGATCATTTCGTTATATGTTGATCATTTTCTTGATGAAAAGTTGATGTATATGCAACGGAATTTCAAAAATGTTATTTTTGTTACGCTGAACAGTTATCAGCTGAATTCGTAAAATTCATAATTTAGATTTTAAAATGCTTAACCTATTTAAAAACATGTATAGATATAGAAGATATATTTACAAAAATGTCGTTTTTGGACTTCAATTGCTCCGTTTTTCTCCCATGTT
Source organism: Aedes aegypti (assembly GCF_002204515.2). Classification (NCBI taxonomy): domain Eukaryota; kingdom Metazoa; phylum Arthropoda; class Insecta; order Diptera; family Culicidae; genus Aedes; species Aedes aegypti. The sequence goes on along the minus strand of NC_035108.1, from coordinate 277,948,780 downwards.
GTTCTGTTCAGCTTATCATTGATTAAAAAACGTTTTTAAATTTAACAATTTTCCAAATTAAAAATCAAAATCCTGTTTCAATTATCCCTAAACATCGCATGATCGAACAGAGAGCAATCAATGTAATTTTTCAATTAAACGAACACTTCTTGAAGACCCATTATGTCGACTCATCGGTAGCCTCGACATTGGCTGAACTTACCGCGCTCCAACAAAGCCTCATTTATTGAACGCTCTCGCTCATTGTTCTTAACGAGCCTCCTCTACGGGACCCTTTGCCATCGATCAGGCATCATGCTTGCTACCATCAAGCAAGATCATGTCAAAGATCGTGTACACCGTTGAACATCTGAACACAGAATCAGCGGTAATGATGACGATGACGAAGGTGGGTAATTTACCTTCAGAACATTTTGCCAGTCGTTATTGTGCCTTTGGAGTTTTTTTAGTACCTATACATAGTGCAATCGGTTAAGATCTGCTTGAGCAGTGGTTCCCATCCTTTTTGGATGCTGCGACCCCCTTTAAAATATTACAAAATATATGAAAAATTTTCATATTGAATCAAGAGATGTCCTGAGCAGGCATATCCAAAAGTCACATCTGTAATCCATCACAGATAATGAAAGAATTCTTCTATGATCATCTGCAGCCAAGTCCAATAAAACATCTCCAATAAGAAACTTACAAAAAAGGATATTATCAAAATTCAAAAAATCTTGTAGGTCTGGATAATCCCAGCTTCCGCAATCAATTTGTCAATGATATCCACAAGAGTTTAGTGAAGATTCCCTTAGAACTCCACAGAGAGACTCCTTAGGAACTCATCACGCCCTCCTAGGGGTTCGCGGATCACCGGTTGTGAAACCCTGGGCTAGGGTGCTATAATGCAGGCGGAAGATGCTTCTAAAATCCGACAACCGCACGTACGCCAACTGTCACTCGGAGAAGAACAAAAGCGAATGAGATAATTAATTGCGGTGTTGAAAGGCAAATACATGCAATATCTGGTCTTCTGCTACATCAGCGAACACGTATTCCAGAGATTCGAAGCTTCGCAAATTTTGTAACCCCAGCGATCTGCAAACAATCGCGTGGTTTCTATAGATAATTGCGGGCAGGACGTTCTATGGAATGAAAACGAGAAACGGGTTTCTCACCGTTAGCTCGATGACTTTTCGATAAGTCGGCTTTAATTGGATCGGCAACTCTGAAGCAGAAGCGATATTTCGGATAACGCCTCCGCTACTGCATTAGCGACCAGAATGTGGGCAACCTGTTTGTTGCTAGCGATAGAACGAGATTTAAAGGGGTTTATAAATGTCAGCGATGAGCTGATGTTGGATGATTCTGGTAGATCCGGGATCAGGATCTTGACCACGATCGTGAGTAGGTCGCTGATCATTAAATTATTTGGAAGAATTTGCATTTAAACAAAAGTGCAAATTCATGCTTAGTTTTTGTTTTTGGATTGTATGCTTATAAAGTTATAATCAGACTATTACAGTTTTAGCTTTCGGTGTGCATGAAAAGGGAAATTTAGATTTTAATGAGAATTGTAGTCGCAATTCTCTTATGTTGTGTCAGATTTATTCTTTTTCGATTGTTTTGGGTGTCGAAACGCATCTCAAATATTGACATCACTATAGGAGATCACTAATTTATGACCATCTCACAGGTGGCTCCTATTTCATGGTCAGATGCGGCTTTTTTCTAACCGTTCCTATAAATTAAAGTTCAGGGGGATCCTAAAAAAACCCAACCAGAAGCGGAACCTGTGGAGTGCATTCTGTGCTTGTTGATCTTTGACGTTTACTGATAGATACCGATCTTTTTGTATCGCTGTTGCTAGTTTTCGTGCTTAAATTGCCTTAATTCTGCCTAGTTTGGGAAATGTCTACGGATGGGATTGCTCAGATCAATATTCTCCTACATAACATTAAGGACTAAGTTTTCGCTGCATTTAGCAGACATGCAACGGCGCAATTGTCTTTCACACCTCACACATGTTAGGTACTTGTTACTATCGCAATCGTTGCATCATTTGTTTTTGAACTAACGATCAGAGATGAAATCTGCATTGTACATAAACTGTTTGACGGTAGAAAAGATTATTATTATGCTTTCATTGTCCTTTGAAATTGGGTTTAGCTTTTTCTCAACTTCAAATTGGAATACAAGCAAGACGGTGGATGATTCCAGTTTTGAGCAAAGTAACAGACTTAGAGAAGTTTTTTTCTTGCTATTGTGATTCGGGAGAAATCAAATTTTCAAGAGCACAAATCTGGAGAACCAAACACCTGTTTATGCTGGAAACTTAATCGATTGGTCACTGACTGATGGTCACCAATCGATTAAGTTTTCAGCATAAACGAATGCTTGGTTCTTCAGATTTGAGCTATTGAAAATTTGAGGATTGTTTTGTGTCATCAGAGCTATCTTTGCATGAAAAACAAAAGTGTTATTTTTTTCGTGTCTCCAGAGTGATATTTTCTCAGTTAGTCTGTATGCCTCAAGGATAAAGGATCAATTGGTGAGCTCGTTTCATGCTCTTATTTCAAATCTGTAAAAAAAGTATGACTGCACATTAAATCGTTACAGCGGTGGGAAGAATATATGATTTCTCACAAACTATGAATGGCTGGTCATTGTGAGTGTCGTCATAGACTCTTATTCATAAATTATTTATGTCTCACATATTTTTTTTTTCTGGTTTTTTACAGAACACCCCTTTCAATTTACTTATATTTTTGTAATTCAAAAAAAAAAACTTGGAATGGTTCGCCATATACGAGCATTTGTGAGCGCTGACCTATGAGCGTTTTGTGATGGTCTAGCCAATCGAGTTTTTTTTTATTGAGTTTAATATGTTAACACACGCTTACGTCCTGAGAGTAGTAGGAATGTTGCGTTAAGCTATTTGTTCAACAAACTTTGAATGGTTCGTCACTTCAAGTGTCGACATTATTTACTCTACTTGGAAATTTTTCGTATCAATTGAAACAATATATATAAGCATGTTTATGTCTCACAAATAATTGTTTATCAAAGTGATCGCTTATTGAAGTGAATCCTGTGACCCAGCGATCTTCCCAATTTACAAACATCCCCCAGTAACCTTCGTGGAGATGCAGAGGTAAACACAATCTAAAAAATAGCAAAGATTACACACTAACATTCCTCCTCCCAATCCCATTGACTGCCAGGACGTGGTCGGCGCCTGAATTATGCACATTGAAGAAGATTATGGTCAATCCCAGTCAAACTTCTAGTAGATTTTTAGTGCATCTTCACTAATTTCGATCACAGAATAGCAACTATTGGTATGTGTAGTCAGTCTAAGCTAAGCTAAACAATCCCACAGACTTCACAGTAATCTGCTAGAGAAGAAGTGTTAGGTACATTACTCTGTTTGAACATAATTGGGGAGGGAGATTTTGGACCTCGGTTTCTGGAGCTCCGATTGACCTGAAATTTCAAACGCAGCTTTTGAATAACTTGGAATTAACTCAGCTGTAATTCACAGATTTTTATAAGAGATCGTCCTTTATGGTCTTAAAGTGGCGAATTGTGCGATACGTAATATTAGAATGATTCCTAAATAAACTTTTGAAATACCGTCGTGTGGAGTGACTGACCATTCTTTTACTGCATGCAAAATCTAATGTCAAATATGGGCATCAAAAATCGAATATATTGCAAGCTAGGTCATTTGGACGAATGCCGTTATGCCGAACAATAAAACTATTGAGAAACTATATTGCCGTTATACGCATAATTGTCCCATGTTACTTTTTGTGCATTTTGACTTTTTGTCATCAAACAGTTTATTTTTACGTATAGTTTCAGAAAACACTTACCAAAAATTAACTTTGTTCGGAAACTCAATGAAAAGCGAGCCAAGTCAATTTGTCCCATTGTTGAATTTCCACGCATAACTGTCCCACTACTGTATTTCTACGCATAACTGTCACACTATACAATTCGCTGCGCTGATCTCGAACGAAATATTCAGATGTCAATTTTGAATTAGCTGGTATTTATGAGAATCGTTTTTAACATCTTCTTACGTTGGCTTACATGGGATGTATGTTGAACACAACCTATTTTATGTGTTTATATTATCGGGATGCACTAATCATGCGAGCCTGACGTCAAATATGAATGAAATTTTCAATATCATAATATTTTTCCCATCCGTTTTTCAATGAATTTCAGTTGAATTTTCAGGGTCAATCACAAAATTCTTCTAGTTTTTGGAACCACGGTCATCGCTTAGAAATTCACCGTAATTTTGGATTCATCGTGGGGAGTACTGAAATAATCCCACTTGAAGAATCAGTAACCACTTTAATTTCGAGTCCATGGCTTGCAACAAATCAACTCTATGATTTAGCAAATCAAGTCTAAATAAAAACAGTTCAACCGTATTTGGATGACTTGGCCACATGCTAGGTTGTTCCGAATACCGGTTCACTGGTGGAAGTGGTCATTTTATTGGCGAATCTGAAACCTGGCTTGCGACATATCAATTTTCATGAATTTGCATATCAAATCTAAGGGTGGTCAAATGTATTTGAATGACTTGATCACATGTCGGATTGTTCAGAATTCCCGGTTCCCTGGAAGAAATGACCTCTAAACTGTCGGTGCTGAAACCTAGCTGGAAACATCAAACTTTATAAATTCCCAAATCAAGGCTAAAGAAGGGTAATTCAAAGGTTCTTGGATGACTTGATAACATGCCAGGTTGTTCCCCAAAGGAAGTGGCCATAATATTGGCGGCCCTGAGACCTATCTTGCGACATATCAAACTTTATGAAGTCAAGAAGAAATCAAATTCAAGTCTAAAGAAAAATAGTTCAAAAGGTTTGGGATAACTTGGCCACATACTGGGTTATTCCGGACAATTGGCTCTTCCTGCAAGTGGCAAATATGTTGGTAGTCCTAAAACTTAATTTGCGATGTATCAAATATCATGATTTTGCAAACGATGTCTAAAAAATGTCAAATCGTGTAAAGATTTGTGTCGTGAACTTTGAGTTAAATATTTACTCAGCAGCATAACCTTGAATTCGCAGATGAGTTTCTGTCAAGCCCTGCAGTCGATATAGGAATTAATTACATCTTATAAACTCTCTTACTTACTCATCCACTCTTTGATACATACATTTTCACATTATCACACATACAGAAAACTTTGTTTTTCATCCCGAACTATAAAATCGTATTTCTTCACTTTCCCACACGTTGCTCCGTTTGGCACATGTCACTTGAGCCTACATAAGGTGCCTTAACATAGTCTTGAGGATATACGTCCTCTACATTTGGTACAATCCAAACGTAAAAAGGGTCTCCTACAGCATTATGCTTAGCACATATTTGGTCATCACTATCAGTGGGACTGTTATGCGTAGAAATTCGTAGAAATGAGTGGTTCAAAAAATCGTTTTTGCTCCACACCGCTCATTCGATTCTAAATCAAATTCTGAGTGTCCTCCCGAAATTTGAACTCATTTGGATGAAAACTGAGACTGCACAAGTCCTTTGAAGTTTATATGGGAATAACTTTGGGAAAAGCAAGCAATTCATTCAATCGGTCATAGTTTTTACCCATGTAATCTTGGGGATTAGAGCAACATTGATACTGTGAGATACATTCATCAGCTACAACTTTGCTGAAGACCGTTTTCAAATGGGACGCCTCAGTAATTAGTTATTGATTTATATCCAGTCACAAATTCTTCAGCAGTGCTCATTTAACTTCTGAACAGGCAACATTGCTGCACCTGGCGCGAAAGATAGCACGCACAAATCATGGCTACTATGTTTTACTGCACATATGCAGTGATGCCCGCAGAACAGCCCAATAATTATAGACAAAGTTTTACAACTCATTCAAAAATCAATAACTAATTACTTGGGCGTCCGATTTAAAAACGGTCTTCGACAAAGTTGTAGCTGACAATTGTATCTCACAGTATCAACGTAGTTCTAATCCCCAAGAGCACATGGGCAAACACAATGACCGATTGAATGAACTGCTTGCTTTTCTCATAGTAATTCCCATATAAACTTCAAAGGGCTTGTGCAGTCTCAGTTTTCATCCGAATGAGCTCAAATCGAATGATTGAGGATGAGGATCGAATGAGCGGTGTGGAGCAAAAACGATTTTTTGAACCACTCTAATATATATATATATATATATATATATATATATATCTCGTCTTAGATGATATGAGCCATACGTTGTGCATGAATCCGTGCGACTGTCACTTTAGGGGTCTTCAATGAAGCATAGTCATATAAACGGGGGGACTCAGTACAATGACAATGGTCCATACGAGTGAAAAAAAAATATGAGGAGGGAAGGTTAGTTAAAATACGGAAAAAATGGCCACGTGGTTTATGGACAACCCCTCATGCAGATAAGTGAATAGTTAAAAAATTAAAAAAAAGTAAAATCACTTATGAAAAGATTAGATTTCATGAGACCAACAATCACCTCCACAGTTTAACTCGTAAGAAGAGCCCTGCCGTTCTACGCATATTTTTCCCATGGTCCTAAGGTTTACATAGAACATGGGGCAGGTAGGCGTAGAAGGGCAGCAGCATATGATTAAAAAAGGAAGAATATCTAACTGAAAATCAGTAAGTATGACTTGAAAGAATTGCCTTTGTATATAAGGAGGCAGCTATAATGCAAACTATCATCATACCTGTATTTCTTGAAAGAACTGCTTGTTATATCAGGAAGGTAAAATTCCAGATTTAAATGTAAGTTGCTTTTACAAATTATTATAAAAAATTGTAACTCTAAATAAATATCCTACGTTGAAAGAAGTGGGTATCTTTGATTTTCGAGTGGTACTTCACTTCACCATTATTGGCAACAAAATAAATTGTTAGTACATAACTTGGCCAAATGCCATTCGGTCAAATGACGTTTGGCCAAACGACCGGATACCGCATGGATGGGCCTTCCTCAGCCTAGTGGTCCATGCTGAAGGTGTTTGAGTACGGTTCCCGATCTATATAAAATCATGTCGTAATAGTAGGGGAACTGATTGTCAAATGCACCACCGGGGCAAAACGCGCCTCCGCAATCTCTCCAAGATAAAAAGTATTTTAATCAAATTCGGTATTCCCTACGGTATTTCTATCAATTTTCATGGCTCTCATGAAAAACATTCCCCAATTTTCCCATCGAAAAAATTAAAACATTCAAAAACTATTGAGGCAATGGATAGTCTAATCCATCTAATCAAATATATCAAAGAAATATATGTAGGTCTAAAAGCGTAATCGGATATTGCTCAAAGCAGTAAGGAGCCATCCATTAATTATATCAAGGTACTGGGAGGAGGATTCTACTACTTTACCACATATCTGAGTGGCATTCGTGTCTGAGAATCTGTCTTATGTTTCATGAACACTTCCACAGCTAGTGACCAATCGATTAAGTTTTCAGTTTAAACGGATATTTAGTTCTCCAGATTTGTGCTTTTGAAAATTTGAGGTTTGGCTTCATTTCATCGTCACCTTGTCCGTTGTAATGTTTGAATCAACACATTTAAAATCAACCACTAGCTGGTGATGACCAATCGATTAAGTTTTCAGCTTAAACGAATTTTCAGTTCTCCAGATTTGTGCTCTTGAAAATTTGAGGTTTGGCTTCACCTTAAATCACATCAATAGTCCTTTGAAGTGCAGTGCGCCCTTTCGCAGCAGTGTTTTGAAAAACATAGGAAGGATTTCGGGCCAATCATTTTGCCTGACGAAAGGATATAGTCAGAGCCAGCTCGATACATCTGAAGAAAAGTAGAAGGTCAAAACGCGTAACGATAATTAATCGATTAATTAAAAATAAATTTATGCTATTTTCCTTATTTCGCCGAGAAAAGCCAATAAGATTTCACATGATCAAGCTCAGAAATAACTGTATTACCCAACCACCAGAACTTTGATTTGCCCATCACAAATTCCACGCGCCACACCGTCCACCGAATGTGTGGCAAACTTGTTTCGACAGCTCGCTATTGCTAGCTAGCCTTTTTCTAATCGATTCTGAATAACCGGGTTCGTGTTCTCACTTCCAGATGAAATTACTAGTATTAGTGCTGGCGTCACTGATCGCCGTCTGCCTAGCCGAACCAAAGCCCGCCATCAATGAAGTCAAATCGAATCAGCCCCAGCAGAAGCCGGGCCGATTCCTATCACTGCCAGTGCCGGAGAAATGCGCAAACCGTAAGTATCTACCCCAAAGATCATTCGGCTACGTGATTTTATGTAGTTGAATGCACCAAGCGTTTGTCGGACATTCAAACCGGCTTGTTCAACTTGCGACATCACGGTTGCTACAGAACGAAGCTAGTGTCTAGCCAGCACCAAAACCAGTCGTCTGTCGAAGCGCGGTAAACCCCAATTCGGAAGAATCCAATTGAATTTAGTTGACTCACGCGGTGCTACAAATTAAATCCCAGACCAAACATCGATCATGCGAACGCAATTAGCGACAAAATTCACATGCTGTACAACTTTTACCACAAAAATACGATCGCTCAAACCGGGGGAACATCGGACGACGAAGGCATCCACGGAGAAAGACGCGAAACACGATGCGAATGTCTTGGAAAATAAATCTCCTCAACGCAGCGCGTCCCGTGTGTAAATTACTACGATACGAGACCTTGAATTTTAATTCGACGAAGAGCCACCCGACTCTCCGCGATCGGAGTCTTCTCCTGCTACTGCTCCTCCTTGCGCTCCTACCTTCATCATTTGCGCGTCGTATCTTTCTCGTCTTCGATCATCTTCCTCTCCACTACAGCCTCTGCCACGAACTCTTTGTCGCGCATCAGGTTCTCAAGTTCATTTGATTGCATTATATGAGCTCATGGATGATGGCAGTCAATTTAGTGGGGTTTTAGGGTGGTTCTTTTTAGAAAATGTTAGATGCGACCTTAGTTTGAATTACTTTTGACCATTCTTCTTTATCATCCAATCCAAATATTCTTTATTATATTCCAATTGAGACAAAGCCTGCTTATCAGTTTAGTGTTCTTATGAGCACTTCCAAAGTTAACAACTGATACAAAAATTGAAACATGAAAAAAATGAGATAATCTCTTACTTTTCACTCTCAGCAACAATCATGATTTGCAGCACATTATGAGATTCTATTTATCGTATACTGATACAGCTCGGAGGATAGCAGTGCATGATAAAACCACCTGAACAAGCTAAACACCTGGGGGACACTATAGCTATAGCTATATATTGGATGTTTGGGGATTGTTTATCGTTCCAGTAAACCCCTAATGATAAACAGAAGAGAAAAATTGGATTTTAACACCGCTCTCTCTTTGAAGCTCTCGTTCGCAGCTCATATTTATCAAACCTGTTGCAACTTGCGATACATTGCCGACCATGGACCGTTGCAGATGCGATGTTTTTCTTCGCTTGCTTTGATCGTGCTTATAAACCAAAGGAGAACAAATTCAGTAATGCCAGAACTGAGAGTTTCCTTTGCCTATTCACCATTATAGTGTATGGCAATCACGAAGGTACTCTATGCCTTGGGAAGTCGAGAAAATTTCCGTAACTATTTAACAATTCTAACAGGGATTCCACTATGTTGTCAAGAATTCCATCAGAGATTACTCAATCCCAATAATTGTACTAGGGATTCCTCCAGGAAATCTACCAGGGATTCCTTCAGGAATTCCAACTTGGATTTTATTAGGTGTTCAAAAAAAGATTCCTCGAATTTTACCATAGATTATCCAGACATTGCATTAGGGGTTTATTCCACCAGGTATTCTAGAATTCTACCTGGGATTGCTCCAAGATTCCTCCAGGAGCTCAACCAGATTTTTTTTTGGATATTCAACCAATTTCTCTTAAAAATCAACCGATTGTTTTTACTGTCTCACCAGTAATTCTAACCAACAGGGTTTTTTTTTCAAAGATTGCCCCAGAATGATTCCTCCAGGGTGCATCATGAATTCTTTAAAAAAACCTCAAGCAATATTCCAGAGATTATTCTAGGAAATTCATTCGAAGATTCCTCCAGCAATTCTTGCAGAAATTGCTCTAGGTATTCTCCATGAATTCTTCAAAGGTTTTTTCAAGAAATTGCTTAAGGGATTTCCTCCTGAGTTTTTTTCAGGATTTCATTAAGAGGTTCCTTCAGATATTCTGTCGTTGTGATCCTCTAGATTTTCTTTTTTTTTTGGATTCCTCTAGAACTCTTCAAAAAATTCCTGCAAGCACTCCAATAATTTATCCAGAGATCTCTCATAAATTGCTCCAGTGATACTTCTAGAGACTTCTCATGGGCATCTTCCTATTGTATTTTTTTTTTCAAAGATTACTGCAGTTTTCTTTTTGAACTTCTTCCAGGGATTCCCTCATGAGTTTCTCAAGAAATTCGACCAGACATTCCTCATGTAGTTCATTTAGGCATTGTAAGGAATTCCTATAATAATTCTTCCTGAAATTCTTTCAGGAGTTCCTTCAAAGATTTCTTCAGTAATTCACCCATTAATTCCTCTAAATATTCTATCCGGCACTTATCTAAGTATTCCATCAGGGATTTCTCGAGGTAATCCTCAAGTTAGTGCTTCTGGTATATTTTCAGGAAATTTTCCAGAAATTTCTCCAAGCATTCTCCTAGAGTTTTTATCAAATTATTTTTCCTGTGATTCTTTCAGTAGCTTCAATTATTCAGAAAATCCTTTTGAGATTCCTTCATGAATCCGTCCAGTGAAAGCTCCGGGCGTCTATTCAAATATTCGTTAAGACCTTACTTTATATATTCATTTATTCTTCTATAACCCTCCAAGAATTCTTCCTGAGATTTCTCAAGGATTTCATGCTAAAGTTCTTCCGTTAATACTTCAATAGATTTATCTAGGAATTCTCCTAGTGTTACTTGTGTTACAATAACACTGATTTTACGAGAAAGTACTGCTGAAACTCTGTCAGGGATGAACGTAGGTAAAAGATTATTCCAGAAGTTCATCCATAGATTCGTACATGAATTCCTCTAAAAACCCAACAAAGGCTCTACTTGAGTTTCATGCACAGATTCGTGCAAGAGTTATAGAAGTTTATTTTGAATGCAAATTTTTTTTATAGGTAAGAGGAATGGATGGAAGGATTTTTTGAAGAATTTATTTTTTAAAACCCAGAAATTTTCTCAAATGGAAAACATTCGATGAGTTCATGGGAAATATTTATGAAGGAACTCTTCTTCCTTGTGGGTAGCAATCCCTGAAGAATTACCTGGATGAATACCTAGAGTAAATCCTCGCAATAACCATTAGGAAATTCCACGGACAATCATTGCAGAAATTCATGTAGCCATCATTAAAAGAATACTAAGAGCAATCTGGATATGAATTCTTGATGAAATACTGGTAATTATGACCCACAATAGTTAGCACATACATAAACGAATCGAAATAAGATTTGTTATGAAATTCCTGCTAGATTCACTCCACAAGTCAGTGCTACTGTTTGGTGTTACGCACTGAGGATGACTAGTATTTTCTACTCTGTTACTTATCCCTAATTATCGCACAAAACCCCCATAAACGTTTAGCCAAGCTTAGTTGGAACTCGGAAGCTAGCACAAATTCATCATCACCATCGTCACGTAGGCGGAATAAGCTTATTTCGCAATTGGTTCCCCGCGAGGCGCCAAAACCGCGCTCCAAAGTTATCGATCACATACCTACACACTGCCAAGATCCCGGATGCACATCAGAAAATGCAGCCGGGATTGAGTTGCCCGATCGATAAGTGGCAAATCACGCGCATGACAGTGTGATTTGAGCGCTGACTTGCAGCCCAGAGTCACGTTGACTATATCCGTTTTCCTCTGCTGTACTGGTGTTTTGTTACCTCACTTTGATGGATTACACAATACCCACGATGATAAAAATAGCAAACGTCTTTATAGAGCAGTGCGAATGGGGCCTTCCTTAGACTAGTGGTTAGAGTCTGCGGCTACAAAGCAAAGCCATGCTGAAGGTATCGTGGTTCGATTCCCGGTCGGTCGAGGATCATTTTGTAATGGAAATTTCTTTGACTTCCCTGGGCATAGAGTGTAGTCGTACATACCAAACGATATACAAATGCGAAAATGGCAAGATTAGCAAAGAAGTTTCTCAATTAATAACTGTGGATGTGCTCAGTAGACACTAAACTGAAAAACAGGCTCCGTCCCAGCGAGGACGTTATGTCTAGAAGAAGAAGAGCAATGAGAGTGATCATTTGCAATCGATCGCCTGGATTGGATATTTTCTTTCTTCTTCCTTACGAATCTAGTTACTAAAATTCGAAAGATCGTACATCTTTTGTGTTACATATTTACTAGATCAAGTTGAGCAAAAAAAAACAATTATCGACTCTTATGTCAAAAATCTTCATATTACCTGAAACGTCGAGAAATTAGGGCGAAATATGCCCAGTACTTCGAAATATAGTTTCATGCTGTGGCCATCACCAGTTTTATTTACTTGGCTTTTCCCAAGCGACCTTGACCTTTTTTTAATTTTTTTTTATATAAACAGTTTCATCAAGAAAAAATATTAAGTACAGCATGGCTCACAAATGTTATATTGTACTTTTTATATGAAAAACGAATCATGAATTTTATTTATTAGTTGATTTGGCTAGTCTGCGTAGAATCTATTTTTCGTTTTAGACACGATATTTATCAGTCTATTTCCCCTTACGAGAGGAGAATTTGTAGGCATACGTTCTAAATTTATCATGTAGTCATCTAATTCAATAACTTAGTGATCCTTTGACAGATACGTGTGTTTCGACCTCAATTCTAAAGCCATTAGTCATTATTATGACATAAAACGTACCATTAAACATGCTTCAAAGTGGTGTGGAAATTCATTCAATGAAGGCGAACATAATGACGAGAGTAGAGTTTTCGTTGGCATGAATTACCATTATTGTTTTCATTAAGATTACTGATAGAGGAAAGCAAGCTGATGAGCGTTAGCTAGAAGCTAAGGCAGGATTTTTTCCCAGAATCAAATTGTAGCAACTTTGTCAGTTTTCCATTTTTGTTTTAAAAATCTCGAATAACTTGATTTCCAAATAAGATACACCGGGGCAAGTTGTAACGGGTGAGGCAAGATGAAATGCAAAGTTTTCAATAGGATACCAATAAATGTTGGCAGATGTTTTTTCCCTACAAGTTTGTTCCCTCTGTTAATTAAATGTTTCTGTAATTGAATTTCTCATCATTATGAAATTTCACTATGATACCTTGTATTTCATCTTACCCCAGCCGTTTCAACTTGCCCCGGTGTACCTGAATGCTATTAAGTGACACCTGAAATATAATTGTGCACGCTTTCGAACTGCATAGCAAGTTTTTTTGAGCTTTTCGCAATTATGTGGACTATCCCCAAAAAAAAAGTTAATCGGCTATCTCGATGCATCGGAAATTTCTTCCCCGAAATGGACAAGAAAACAATTTTTCAATGGACGTAGTACACAGATAAAAGAAAAGTAATTTTAAATAAAGCCCACGGTAGCAAATTTAAAAAAAAAATATTTCAATTTTAGGGAAAACTGTTCATTTCACGATTCGATAAAAAGCTACCGAAGCTGTCGCATCACTGATTTACACTGTTAACTTTGACAGCTGCTGTAGAATTCTGCGACTATCGTCAATCGGAAAAGTTTGTCAACAATTGTAATAAATTATATTTTTTAATAATATTTTTACTTATGCTGTTTATACTTTAGTTTTAGTTAATAATAATTTGTTTTGATTTTTTGATGTCGGATTTGGCCTTTGAGGTATACTCAAAATTTTATATTATCCTACAATACTTAGAGCCAGGACTCAATGGATTACCTGCTTTGCTCTTGCCCACAGATGATCAGCAGAAGTTTTCTCGTTTAATTTTGTGTGGGGAAAGGCATCTATCTTCAAATTTCTCGTAAATGAAAGCAATAATCGAAGAAAATATTAGGTAGGTTTTGAGAAATAATTCGTTAGATGCATTTCGCCATACACATATTTTTCGCGTTACCTTTTAGCGATTTTTCGTACATTAACACTAGCATAAAAACACTTTTAATTTCTTTTTGCAGATCCTGCCATATAATTTTTAAATCAGGATCGTGACTACGTTGAAACTCCCATCTCCACACGTTTTTAAGACTAATCAAGAGCTTAAGATTATCGTTTGTAATCACTGTTTCGGGTTTCACTTCTCATTTAAATTTTGCATATGCAACAATTTAGCATTTAGCATTAACATTAAGCATTTCACACAAATTCGTAGGAGGTAAAGTCATAGATCATTGTATGAGGGTTGCCTCCTTCCCGTCCGTTACCAAATTCAGAAAATTGGAATCAACCTCTAACTCTTAGACAAGATTGATGCATCCTCCAATAGTCGAGAGCTGTCCTGGCCACGTCCTTGCGAAAGCTGGGGAATGGAAAAGGATGATTTTTGGTTGCTGATCAGAACAAACTCACCAAATTCCTTTTTTGTAACTCCTCTGCAATCCTTCGCTCTTCTAATAATGAACAAAAGCGTAAGCCGTAACATAGCACTGCCCATCAAAATGCACGCACCGCACGAAAAATCGTAAAAAAAAACTTCAATTTTTGAATCAACACGCTTAACACACACACATACACAGGAGAACAAAAACGAGTCGCGCGAAACGAATTCATTTGCTGAAGCCATCACAAAGCACTCTCGAGCAAAACGCTAGCAAATCGAATAAAAGAAAAAACAAAATTCTACAAATCATCTTCAAATATCAAAAAACACAAAATGATAACACTTTGAAAAACGTGTTTCCACAGAATATTTGCACGTGGCATAGCACTATCCACCGAATCTAATTTTCACCTAGATTTTGCAAATGCAACAATGGACAAAAACTTGGATTTCAAATGAAGACAATAGTTGTATACGCCCATGAAAGATGATAACAACTCCAACACATGCTCCATTCAGCCGACCATTATGTTATATGAAAAAGTCTGCATTTTATGCATTTATGCTATTAATAGCTAGAAAATTAAACAGCTCATACTCTTTACCTATCAAGGAATAAGTATTCCAATTTTAAATGTGCAAAAATGGTTGATCTTTTCCAAAGCTTTTATATTATTTAGTTGAGTTTTGCCGATTGCGTTTTTTTTTCATACTAATTACTTAAACCAGGAAAATAAAAAAAACTATTATTTTACTTTGGATTTTTTGAAGATATTCATTAAGAGACATTTTAAGTGACAATGCATTATTTGCGATTAATGTTATCTTCATAACTGGCAATGTATCGTATCGTGATAATGAATGTAGTATCGTTTTTTCGTTAGAAAACTTTGATCCCTCTAACTGAGTTCGAGATCTCCTACTTAAATACAACAAATTTGGAAATGCTGACCATGATAGGTGGAACCCTTTCTGACTGTATCTGTTGATTTCCCAAACAGTCATAAATGATGGAGCTGTTGTTTCACCTTCGTACAGACTGTAAAAAAAATGCAGCCTAATGTCATGAGATACAAGCTAAACCCCAAGGTGCCGCAGCTGCTTGAGAAAGGTTAAAACTTGTCTCCCAAAGATGCGTTCCAATCGGTGTGAAGCAGGCACTTCAAGATTGAACTCACCGGCTCCAAAACCAGAAAACCATTTCGCATTTATGTATGTTTGTATGTGCCCCACGTGCTGTCGAGGGAAGATGAAAAGTTCAAGTGCTTCATTAATTATTAATGAGAATTTCAGAGTTTGGTTGTGGTGACTTTTTGCCTCACAGTATATTGGTGATTGTTGATCATAAGTGGGGTGCATCGGTCCCTCCTCTCACTTGCGATGCGTAGCCCATGCTTAAATGCGATTTATGAAAATTATCATGTTGAAGGTGCAAAAGCAAACAAAACCAAAACAAAAGGTTTAAATTTAACCCCGAGACAACTCTCCGCTTTGGGGATGACGCAACACTTGCATGCTTCACATGAATGCAGATAAGCATGTTGTTGCCTTCGTAGGTCACATCGGACCGGTCTCCGTATTGGAGCAAGAGCGCGCGATCGGCGCCGATAGGGTGGCGGGCATAATTTATGCATTATGTGCCATACCGACAATGCACAGTGGTCCATGCAAAAAATTGCATTCTCAATAATTTACTATTTTTGGCAATGAAAAAGTTTTGGAACATTAATTACTGTTGAAAATCCTATTTTGGGCATAGTCAGCATTTTTTGTTTTCATAGAACAAGATTTCAATAAATTAGCTGTTTCTCATTTTGAGGCTCTCAACTTAAAAAATAAAATTTAATGTTTAGATAAACTTAGGCAAGATGAATCTTATCTCCAGTCGATTCTTTTGTCTTGAAAGCATGATACCCCCGCGAGGAGCAATTTTTACGGTATTAAGTGGTCATTCAACATACTTTCAATAATAAATGGTAATTAAAAGAGGTTCATGGCAGACGAAAATAAATTTGCATCAGGTAATGCAACATCTGGTTACGAAATAGCTATCGACCAGAAAAAAAATTGAAACCCATATTTGCATTGATTTCGGTGAAGATGAAGTAATCGATTTTTGATCCAAAACTCATGGTTTTTGGACATTTGCAGCTACCGTTTTGTCTCACATTTCGAACATGACTCATCTTCCGAACAGTGGCGATATCAGAGGTAAAAATTGATATTTTCACATCTTTTAAATGTTGAGGATTTGCATCATACAAGAATTGATCATCATGTGAAGAAATTAGAGTAATTGAGGCATGCCCGGAATTTGAGAACAAACGATATTTATCGTTCAAACATGATGAACAACATTTTTCGTTTTAAATTATCGTATGTTTTCTTACCTAACTTACATTGTATTTGTATGGTTGATTTATGTTGCCAATTAAACTATGTTTTTAAATTGGATTTACAAACTTTTTGAAGAACTGAACCTCTGTGCGATGCCGATGGACGACCACATGCCTTACCTAGCCGTGTCTTGGTCGCTGACGTCGATTGGTTTGCAGGTCACTCGCAACTCCACTTGTGTCGTATAGGTAGATGGCGGCGTGGCGCAAACCGTTGTTGGGATTGTCAATGTTTATCTTAAGGACGTTGCCCTGCCCCTTTCGACGGATGATCCTAGTTTTCATCGAACGTTGAAGGTCTTCTACTGGATGTCGAGATCTGATCGATTACGGTTTCCAGCAAGATACACCGACCCAAGACGAGTCAGTTTGCTTCAGCACACGGAATATTAATGTCCAAAGATGTTGAGTTGATTGAACTTTATGCAAATTTTTCGGTTGTCGTTGGTGACGCATTGGCCTAGAAGCTATCGATTTCAAAAGAAGGTGTTCGGTGCTGTCAAGGCACCGAAATGTTGAAATTGGCATGAAACTCAGTTTGAAGAAGGTTATCTTCTTCTTTCAAGTCACGCAATCCGTCGGAAAATACCGTTGTTTGTGCGAATGCTGTGGTGCCTTGTTTTACTGTTGAATAAAAGGTTAAAATATGTGCATACGTGGGCTGCTTTAGAAGCAACTAGTGTGACCTTTTTGACATGGAACAGTGAGAGTGATATTTTGTTTCACTCACGATTTCCAACCATGACATGCATTTTCGAGCTGCATGTGCATTATGAATTTTTATAATTTCTTCCAATAGCAACTGTAGAAAGGAATGTTCCACGGAAAACTAAGAGACATGTGAAACGTAGAGTATAGAGATAGCACTTTATATGGGAAACTCTGCTTGTCGTACTTTTATTTAATGGCTCCTAATTTTATTCAAACCTATAACACAAATCTTGTTAAAGTATAGTTATGAATGTGCATTTTTTTCCGGAGAAAGCGAGATGCTGAAATTAATCTCAAAAAAGATACAAGCTTTTAACTGTTGGTGTTTTAACATGTATGATTTAAATCACTTGAACGAGCTCATCAATGTGAAATATTTCAAATGTGAAAATTTACTCCCTTGGACCCTGCAGTTTTGGCTGAAAAAGCGATAATTCACATTTTACTACCACCACCATTCTAGGAAGAGTTATAGTTTATTCAAGAGCATTTTTGCACCTTGGTTTCTTCGGTGAAGTTGTTTGGCACATGAGTGATTCCAAGCAACAGCACCATAATTTGGTAAATTTTTTAATTCATTTTTTTCTATTGAGCTGAAACTTTGCACAGTTTTCCAGTTCCATCTAAATCGTCATTTTCCGATATCAAATCTTCAAGTTGAGTCACGACTAACTTTTCAAAAGGGTGTATGTGAAAATGGTTCAAAAAATATTCAAAAAGCTGCACAGCAAAAACGGTTCGTTCGATTGTTAGACAACTAAAGAAACAAAGCTAGACAACTAAATAAAGATTCCAAAAAAAATACACACAGTAAAAAAAATTTTTTTTGCATTAAAAAACATAATTTTTGACACAAAAACTCAAATATCTCAACCTATCGGAATACCAACGTAATTTTTTGAGGGAAAACGGTCCATTATATTAGCTATCTACCATAAAAATTTGGTGATGGTAAACCAATAAACAAAAAAGTTATGACATTTCAAACATGTCACAATTTTCACATTTAGTAGAAATTTTTTTTTTTTTTTTGTGTAAATTATTACGGGAACCGCAGTTTGTTGCTGATTTTATTGTTAAGGGCCTTGCGTGAATTAAACAAGTCGTTTTCATGTATTCATTAGTATTATGTATATTATATGTATAAATATTATGTTTATGTATAAATATTATATGTATATGTATATATGTATAAATTAAAATGAATTAACAGATTACACGAAAATATTTTTTTTTAGCAGGATATTTTTTTTAGAATATGATCGATGAGTTTCTAAATGTTATATATAAACTTTAAAAGTTTTGGATTTGGGTATGCGTTATGAGATCATGAAAACATTTTATTAATACTTATTTATTTATTTATTGTTATTCAATTTTTTTACAATATCGAACACTTTTGCATCATTATCAGTACAGTTCGAGTATAGTTTTGCTTTAATTTTATTTTCAGACAATGGAATGAAACAGTGAAATTTTTGGGTTCCTTGGATCGTTTTCGCGTTATTATATTGCTCGCTGAGCTCTGATGCCGTTAATTCGTACTCTTCAGTAGTAGTAAAACAAAATAATAATTTTGTTAAATCTTCTTCTTTTCTGCGATTCGCCCAATCAAATAGTTCTTTTGCAGTTTTAATTGGATGCTCACGTTCTTTGGCTAAACTTGCTCTTGTGGCCATGCGCTTTATGGTTCCTCCAATAGCATCACAATGACCTTTGCCATGTGACGTAGCAAAGAAATGCCATTCTGCATCAATTCCGTACTTTGATTTAAATTGACATAGGCTCGAAAAATTCTTACGGTTTTTGTACTGCGATGCTGCTCCATCAGACATGAAATATATCTTTCTGATTTCTTTATCCTTATCAACGCGTAAAAAGTTAATCATTTTGGCAATGAACAAATTTACAGATACTGAGTCGTGTCTTAAATCTTCGGAAATTACAATAAAACTAAAATGTTCAATTTGCGTACTTCCATTGAAATAAATAACGAATGGATGAATTGTAGCTTGTTGTACGTTCCAGTGATGGGACTGCACTTCATCTTGCAATACAAAGGTATAGTTTTCAGAAAAATCACAAATGACAAAAAATTCACCATCTTGTAATGTATTTTTCGTATTTTTTAAAAAGCGGAATTGCTCTGTTTTAATAAAGTCGTCAGGAATTAAACTTTCTAATTTCAAGCAAAAAAATGACACAAACTCATCTACAGGTTTTACAATAGTTTCTAGGTCACACCTATCCGTGGTCACCCATTGCTCAAATGATAACTGATCAATATAATTTTCTTCAAACTCAGCGAATAAAGTATTTTCCAATGATGAAGAATCTGGACAATCCGAACAAGATCGTAGATAGCAATTTGATGTTGTATTTTCACACAAAAGACTACCAGTTAACATTTTAATATCCTTTGATAAATTGATTCTTTTCAAACTATGTAAGATTAGGTTGATATCTTCGTGTGTTGTGCACACACAATTATTATGTGTTCCTGAATTGGATAGAAGCTTGCATTGCCTTGGACGAAGGCTTGCAAATGAGGAAAAACCTACCTTAATATTTTCGTTAATTTCCTTGAAGCGTGTATACGCTTCTTTCAAAGTAGTCATCATTAATCGTTTTTGGATTGCTTGACGCTTTCCATCGTTTTTTACAGATACATAATCTTTTTGGCCAGGCATAGCTCTACTTACTTCATCGTCTTCAAAATATTGAATTATTTTTTCTTTTGTCTCATCTGTTAATGAAGTACTCGACCTAGCATTTTTGGTTGCAAGACAGTTATTTTTGAATTGTTTTGCCTCTTTTGCTGTATTTCTATTGGTTTTGAACTCATCAATGGCGTCTTGAATAGACCACGAGCTTGGCAGCATCGACAAAATCAATAATTTTTCTTTCCTTGTCGTGGCTAGATTCGAGAGCCTTTCCTTCATATTCATAATTACCTCATCGTAGTCTGTATTTTCCACATCCTCAGGTCCTAATTTGAAGTGGTTTCTTCGTACAGCTTCGTTGATTTCACGGTATTTTTTCTAGGGATAATTGACGTAACCCATCTTCGTCCATTTAATCGGAGTCACTTTTATTCCAGCTATCCCTTCGTTGAAGCGTTCGATGTTGACCTTCTGGATGCACTCATCTTCTGATTGATTTGTTGAAACAGATGTCGCTGATGGTACCGTGGCAAGAATATCTGCACTTGGTACTTCTGGTAACTCCTCAGTTGTTGTCGGTGCATCTAGTAATTCCTCAGTTGTTGTTGTTTTCGAACTTCCTGCAACCTGATCCACCGATGATGTACAGATTGCCCGTTTGTCAACGTTTAAACGGCAAGACGTACAAATGCTTAAATTTGTATTCAATGTAGACATTGGAGCATAACCAGCCGCTTTCAGTTTATCTATGGTGCTTTCGGTGAGATTTCGTAGCTCTTTCGAACACTTTTTTCTGCAAACGGCCTGCAACAGTTGAGAAAGCGACTACTCATGTTGCTCGTTAGATTTTAATAAACAAAATCACTTTTAAGTTTTTACTGACTAGTTTGGTGTCGTTTGCTTGACTGAAGAAAAATTTTACAATTAAATCTTTTATAACCATAGTGGTAGTATATTTTTAGCTTTTTCGTGAGTATGTTCATGGTATGTACCTATCATGTTTTTGATGTTGTTGAAGTTACTCGCTTTCTCCCAAATATGGTTAACAAAGTCTATTCTCTACCAAGGCGGGTCTATACCCAGGTGTAATCAGATTTTAACTTTGTGAAAAAAACCAGCGCCGAGAAAACCGACCTGCTTTACGTATACTAGATCACCTGGGTATAGACCCGCCTTGTTCTCTACGAGTTAAACTTTTTGCAGGTAAACTAGTCGTATACATGTATAGAAAACTTTGTTTGTAGCTTTTGTCTTCAATATTAGATTTCTTATAGGTTTCTTTTATCAAAAGGTTTCAACACTATTGAGAGAATTTTTCTTCAGTTACGTACAATAAAAAATATGACACTATCAAGACTTTAGATCACAACACTAGATCGCGTCTAACTTTATAGATGCTATAATAGTTATGAATAATTAAATAAAATATCATGAAAACAACTTGTTAACCTCATGTGGTACCCTTAACAATTCAGCAACAAACTGCGGTCCTAAAAAAATTAACAATGAAAAAAAAAATTTCACTAAGTGACAAATTTGTGAAATATTTGAAATGTCATAACTTTTTTGTTTATTGGCCAAAAATTTTACTGTTTCATTCCATTGTCAGAAAATAAAATTAAAGCAAAACTATACTCGAACTGTACTGATAATGATGCAAAAGTGTTCGATATTGTAAAAAAATTGAATAACAATAAATAAATAAATAAGTATTAATAAAATGTTTTCATGATCTCATAACGCATACCCAAATCCAAAACTTTTAAAGTTTATATATAACATTTAGAAACTCATCGATCATATTCTAAAAAAAAATATCCTGGTAAAAAAAAATATTTTCGTGTAATCTGTTAATTCATTTTAATTTATACATATATACATATACATATAATATTTATACATAAACATAATATTTATACATATAATATACATAATACTAATGAATACATGAAAACGACTTGTTTAATTCACGCAAGGCCCTTAACAATAAAATCAGCAACAAACAGCGGTTCCCGTAATAATTTACACCGAAAAAAAATTTTTTTTCTACTAAATGTGAAAATTGTGACATGTTTGAAATGTCATAACTTTTTTGTTTATTGGTTTACCATCACCAAATTTTTATGGTAGATAGCTAATATAATGGACTGTTTTCCCTCAAAAAATTACGTTGGTATTCCGATAGGGTTTTGAGATATTTGAGTTTTTGTGACAAAAATTATGTTTTTTAATGCAAAAAAAAATTTTTTTCACTGTGTGTATTTTTTTTTGAATCTTTATTTAGGTGTCTAACTTTGTTTCTTTAGTTGTCTAACAATCGAACGAACCGTTTTTGCTGTGCAGCTTTTTGAATATTTTTGAACCATTTTCACATACACCCTTTTGAAAAGTTAGTCGTGACTCAACTTGAAGATTTGATATCGGAAAATGACGATTTAGATGGAACTGAAAAACTGTGCAAAGTTTCAGATATTTTTGAAATGGTCGATCAGAATCGACATGCATGCCTCCGTGGAATCCCTCGTTTGCATCACACCGAAGCATAAACGACATTTTGAGTGAAACTTCATGCCAGCAAACGTAGCAGACGTTATAAATAACTAGTCTTGTGTTTAGATTTCTCAGCATCTTTGGAAAAACTGCTCCGCGGACTGAGGTTTTTGATAATACAGTCGCCTCTCCAAATCTCGATATCGAAGGGACCATCGAGAGATAGGGAGAGATCGAGACAAAGAACATTAATTTAATGAACACTAGATTGAAAATAACTCCATTACTAGGAAAATAATTAACAAACAAACTTCATTTCGGGTTTCCAAATTGTTCTGAATCGCTTAAATCTGGTCTAGTAACCTTTGATAATGTTCATATCGACATACAGAGAGAAAATTGGGAACAAAGAATCAACAAGATTACATCGAGATATGGAAATATCGAGATAAGGAGAATATCGAGATATGGAGAGAGAAATCGTATGCAGAATGAAGGGACCGAAGCAATCATCGACATAAGGAGAGATATTGACATGTAGAACATCGAGATGTGGAGAGTCGACTGTAGTTTATTATGAATACAACACTTTTCACTTTAATAATCAAAACGAAGGGCTGCATTTGACGTTTCGTGGCAGTGGAATCTGGGCTGCATATGACGTTGATATGTTTCCTCTTCGCGAGTCTCTCTCAGTAACAGAGGCCATCAAGAACTTGGGCAAGTTCAAAGTAGGATGACCAGAATGTACGCTGAGTATACATCAGCCTCCTGCCAGTGTGTCAACTCAAGTTCACGAGGAAACGCCTGTTAGATGGTAATGGTCAAGAGAAGCACTGAAAAAGAGAATGTGAGGCCGGTGGTATCCTAGGACGTGGTATCTAAAATGTTGCCGTAAAATAGAGAATCATCGTGGATCCATACATATTCAGAATCGTGAAGCAACGCTGTAGGTCACTCAATCTCTCGCGGATATGATCGCAAAATTGGTGCTATTTCCAAAGACGTGGACATGTCAGCGTATAGACCTATATGTACGCTAGATACGACCAGCAAGTTGTTGGAGGGTAATTCTTAGCCAAATATGATATGTTTTGTGGCCTGAAGTTCCGTTCGAGTATAATTTAGCCTCTTAACAGGTAGAAAGTTCAGCTCGCAACTTTTTTCCAAACTTTTTAGAGATTGAAACTGTAATTTATCGTGGGAAGCTGAATTTTTGGTTGCTTGGGGATCTATGGTGCCCTGATAGAGAAAGTGAAGTTGTCCGCAGCGTATTCAATCTCCAAAGTTCAGGCATTGAATAGATCTAGGAAACTGGAACTAGCCCACCATAAGACTGAGCTAGTGGTGATCAACTGTCGCAAATGTAAGCAAAGGGCGCTTGTTTTGGCAGATGATTGCACCATCGAGTCCAAGTGGTTCCTTAAGCATTTCTTGGTAATGATCGAAGACAAGCACAGTTCAGCAATACCACGTTGAATATACCGGTTAAGGTGACATCTATGACTATTTCGGCGCTATCGAGGATAATGTCTAACAGTGCTGCTGTAATTTTCAGGCTGGACATTTCAACAAGAGTTAGCTTTTCACAAGGGAGTGATGCTCTCCATTATCGGTATTTGGTTAAAACCACTCGGAACAAATAGATACCTACAGTGGTACGCATTCAATATTTTCAAAATTATGGAAGTGTGATCAACTTTTTGGGCTCTTTGATAGTTTGGAAGGAGTCTATGATATTTATATAACGTTCATGCTCGCGTTCAAAAGATTTTAAACAAATTTTCGATGCGCGACAATATTTGCTCAATTTTTTTGTACCTGCTAGGGGACTCTCGCAGAACCGTTCAATAAAAGTACCAATCAGGCGATGACATTTGGATAGCAAACTGCCGTCGCTTCTCGTCACTCGTACCTCGCCTACCCACCGATCGGCAGTTCAACTGATCTTCACACGATCTTCCTCAGCACATCTCCGCTACTCCAGCATAGCTACTACACTAGTGGCTTACGGAGGGCCGTTTTGCGGCGGCCTATAACGCATATGATTTATCGAATATAGACAACAACCGATGAAGGACCCTGCCTGACTTGCGGCGTTGTGCCTCGTCCGTCTTCACCACTAGCACCCTTCCGATCCACTGAGCGATCATCAGCTGACGGGACATGTGCCATCGTGGCAGCAATTGGGGACAAGTGCACACCTTCGACGACGAATACTTGGAAGCACGACGAATGGTTTTGCCTGCGGCGGATACCCATTGAAAACATATGAACGAACCTGCCCTGCGCCGATATCGGTTAGCCTCGAAAGGTCATAATTAATCTGACCCAGATGGCAAAATATATAGAAATGAAGTGAGAAGTAAAAAAAACCTGTCCGTCTCCACAACAACAGGTTACCACCGGAGCCAAGGGTGAAAGGATGATGCATTGGATTCCACAGAAGTTGATTTCGGCCCGTTGTGGTGGTACTTCGGTCAATCGAGTGTCGAAAGAACCTTCAACCAGTATACCGGAGTGCTACCTAACCAGCAGACCACGATCGCAGACATATGAATCGTGATCAGCGTTGGACAGAAGGATAGTGGCTGTGGAGTAGGGTGTCCCAAAATTTGCTTTTGTCAAGTAATATGGGGACCCAAACTCCTAATGGTAACTAAAGATGTTACAATCATACTTTTGTATGTGAGGAACTACAAGAACTATCGTTCAGAAGTTGCCCTGTTAGAATTGTTGAAGAAAGTATTTATAGTTCAGCAAAATTTTGCGATACTCATTATTTTTATACTGTTTGCAGATCCCTCGAACTATGTAAATTATCTGAAAAAAAAATCATTCACTGTTATTTTTGTACGAAAATTTTTCGCACTGATGTTTAGAATATTACAAAACTATTCATCCTTAAGTACATTTTTATTTTTTTCAGCAAAAGTGGGTATCAAACATAAAGGTTTTTTTTTTTTATTCTTGACCTATTAAAGATGGGAAGTGATATAAGATTTGTTTTTTACCGAAGACATCATACTCCTAATGTTACACGTTTTAGAGTTATTCAAGATAAACAGAGGGCAGAAATGTGACATTCTTCAATATTTTTGCTGAATATCACACAAATGTGATCCTTTTTCCAACATATATTCCCATGAAACAAATGGAATTCAGTGGAATTTCATATTTGGTAGACCGTTTTAAGCTATTTAGATTGGTGACTCCTATTACTTCAGAAAAAATAACAAAAAGTGATTGTAGAACAGATTGTTTATTAGTGTTTTAAAAATGTTAAAATCTCATCAATTTTTGAAACTTGTCCGAATTATCATAGATACCCCGTTTAACGGTACGCACTTTTGATGTTATAAAATGAAAATGTACTGAAAAAAGTATAGTCAAGAAGTCTCGTTAATAAAGACAATTCATTCATTCATTCATAGTCAAGAAAAACGGGTTCAAAAATCTTAAAGGGACGACCTCTAAACGTCATTTCCCGAAGTTCCCTCAACAGAAAAGTTTAATTGTAACATCCTTAGCTACCATGTGGTGGTTGAGTGCCCAAGTATTTAGCCAGTGAAATTCTGGGACACCCTACGGTTCGAGCATTGCACTTAAAATTAGCGTTTGTTACGGTTCGATTTTAAGTAGCATAAAAGGTCACCGGCTTATACCCGGTCCCCAACGGGTACCGTTCAATAACAACTACACCGCATAGCGCTGCCTATTACGGCGATCACACGTCAGCTGTTGTTATTGTTGTTGTAGCGGAGATCTTTCCAGATGCTTGCGCCGATAGGGCCCGTGTGTCTGCATGAGATCTATGCTATTCATAGCGGTAAAATGCATAATTAAAATGTGATTTGAATTAAAACAAACATCGCACAAAGCCACGACCTTGATCTCGATTTTGAAGAGCTGCAATTATGCTAGGCTCTTCCAGTCAGACAGAGCGTCGGGTTAAGTGGCCACTTTGAATGCAGGCCGGGTGGTATGCAATTTGGAGCTGAGGGCGCGGTGGAATTGAATGGGAATCGTGATTTATATAGACAGCCGGAAGGTCAATAAGCACGGACTTGGAAGATGTTGTCTGTCCAAAACATGGTTTTGTGTTAGGTAGTTGTTTATGCAGATGTTTTGATTGATCTGTAGATAATGAAGTTAACTTTGAAGTAGTGGATGGTGTTGGTCATGGTAGAGATAAAGTCAGCCATAGATGCTATCGAATTCATTTAAGACGCTTGATCAGTACTGGGAATGGTAAGGGTAGTAGGCTTGAATTTCGCGAAAATCGCGTGGCTTTCCCAGTACAGTACCGTTTTGTCTCAAATTCCGAACAGACTCATATTCCGAACACTCGCTTTTTGTATGGCGATTTGGTTGAAATGTTTTGCTGAAATATGTCACCAAATAACTAGGAAATGACAGTCAATTGCAATTCAATTTTAACGTCTCCAATATAAGTTATACCGCGGGAGTAGTGATGATTCTCTAGTTTGAGACCAGTAGGATCAGCTCAGATAAATTTATTTGCGAAATTATTCATTTGAATACGATTTATTCGTGCTGTTCGGAATTTGAATCAAGGTGTTCGGAATATGAGACAGAATCAACACAGTGTTCGGCATTTGAATCAAAATGTTGTTCCATACTTTAACGTGAAAACAATACTAAAACTAATAAAATCAATATTATTATCGGTACACCCACCAGCTAGCAGTTAGGCTTTGCGAATAAATTAAAATTTTCATAAATATCAACTAATTTATGCCAATCAGATGCAATTGAATTCACTGCTGGCCTTCGGAATATGAGTCAAAACGCTAGTTCAAAAACGTGAATCTCATCAAGTAGCCTATTTTGGGTGCATGAATTTTCTAAATCGTTAGTGTCATTGAAGGCTCTAAATGCGGGAAATGCAGCGGGAAATAGAAACTTTTTTCTACTGTAATTTTGGGTTGCCCTTAGCAACGGGTGTTTTGCAATTTTCAAGGCTCTTTGCCTACAGTAGCGATGGGCGTGAGTTTCACTGGCTTCGCTGACTGCGATTGGCTTTGTTTGGCTACTGTAGAATGAATTTCAGATTTTTTCCCAACCCTGCGCTTGATTCTCGATATCAGGAGTACCGGACAGCACCCAATACCGGACAAAGTCGAAAAATTGAGAAATCATGGTCCAATCAAAATGGTTTGTTAGAAGAAAAAAAAGCTATTATAGAGAGTAATGTTTGCGTAGAATAACACGTCCTCGAAATATGAATGCCTTTTTTTAAAAAGTAGTGATGTTTGAAAATTGTTGAATAGTTGATGTATTTCCTTAAATTGCAGCCTAAACGCTGGTTTGTTACTGGCAAGAAAAGGAATCGATATCTCGACGCGTGGAAAATTTCTTCCCAGAAATGGTCCAGAAAATCATATTTTTCTGATCGCAGTACGCAGTAGAGAAGAAATGTGATTTCAAAGAAAATTTCTTTACTTTTCTTGGGCGAAACATCATATTTAGCTTAATTAGTAAAATAGTTTGGATCACGCAAGCATGACCAAATATGACCATAATTTGAAAGTATGAATGTAAATTGTACCATATTTAATGTGAACAAACTACTATAAAAATAAGAATGATTGGCCTTCTTGGTACCAGAATACATCAGCAAAATGTAATGTAAAATTCATATTTATATGAACGATACAAAAATGATATTATTTATTATCTATAGGTAACAGGAATCAAACTCGCAGCACCCTTTCTCTCTCGTGTATTTTCAAGATATGGGCCATCTTCTAGGTTATAGGCGTACTAAAAATGTAATCCATTTTTTTAGATAGATCTATTATGGGATAGCAATATCGGGTTTAGATTGCATTTACCGTCAAACCCCTGCAACACATGGTAATTTTCAACCATATTCCACTATAAAACAGAAATATCGGAAGAAAATTTGTTATTAATCGGTCCACAATACGTGTGACCCACAATTCAAGCAGTGATCACTATTAAAGATGTTTTTAGAATTAGAATTGTACATCAAACATAATTCTTTTGAATATCTTGAAAACTGATACTTGAAGAAGGTTCAAAATCGTGAACTGAAAACATAAGTTTTATTAAATTTATAAAGCTAATAATATACATGGCATTACTGTAACTAATAAGTAATAACGCAGCGCATTTTATTTTGCAAAATTGCAGCAACAACTTTTTAATAAACAAAATACTATGTAAAAACGTTCTTATGCGGGGACTTGCAACACTTAATTTCCAAACAATTCAGAGTTCTATAGAAGTGGAATAATTTTGCGAAGTGGAATATTTTTTTACAGTTAAAAGAGTAATAACTCATCTACAACAGTAACAAACACAATTTTGAATAAATATTATTCAGTTAAGGGGTCATCCAAAACTGACGTCCATTATTAGGGGGGAGAGGGGGTCCTATTAAAGGGTGACAGTACATGTATTACGTATTGGAAAAAGCTTGACAGAGGGGGGAGGGGGTCTAGATATCCCGAAAAACGATAGACGTCATATTTGAATCGTCCCTAAGATACAGGACCTTGATGATTTAATGCTTAATTTTCTCATAGTAAAATAACTCAATCAGTTTCTTACGAATAAGTAATTAAAATGCTTTTATACTTATTTGAATGACGGTTTAGATCATTGCATCAGCCCGTTTGACGGTACTTGGTTTAGCAACGGGCGGTCTGAAATCAGCCTGGATCTAATTTTAATAATAATTGTCTTCAATATGAAACATCACTTTTTAGTTTTGGATACACATATTAATTTTCTTCTATGACACTGGACATAAAGTAGCCCTTAGACGACTCAGACCGTTCGACCAACATTGACTCCAGCCCCAGGTTGGTACTATATTCTACCGTGTGTGGTGCTGCTTGACGAATCAATTTAATACTTTGGTTTTACGCCCGATGTTTTGATCACTACTTTCGTCCATCCGGCGCTGAGGATAATTTTGTGGATTCATAAGCAATCCATAGCAATCAAAAACCAAAATCCCTGTGCCAGAAAATGTTCAAATTCCTTCTCGAGTTTTTCCAGCAATTAATTTAGTTTTCATTCAATAAACTTATATTTTTCATATAATTCTCAACAGGATTTTAAAGGGATTCTATAAATAGTTTTCCAGGAATTCCTTAATTTCTCCAGGGGAGATAAAACTCCTATATGATTTGATAAAAAAAAACCTGAAGTTCGTAAACACAAAAGTCGATTTGGACAAATTGAGATGTAAAATTGTGAAAAATAATGGAATTGTTCTAGTGGGCTTCGATCCCACGACTCCCAATACGTTAGGCTTGGCGCGTTAACCAACTACGCCACAGAACGGGTAACGATTCTGCAGCGCTATCGGCCAACCTGAAACCAAAGTCCGTCACGACCCCATATTCTTCTTCACAACCCTACATCTCCTTCGGATCTCTTAGATGCCCAATCCGACTCTCATACCTCCTACCTTCCTACCTCCTGTGATTCCTCCAAGAATTCCCAGTGATAGTAGCGCATCTCACTCTACTAAAAGTAACTATTTTCGACATGGTCACTATAAATTCACTATTTTCAACAAAAAGTCACTATTTTCATAAAATGGGTCACTAAAGTCGCTATTTTTATATGAAGATAAAGTAACGATAAGTAATCTTTTCTGACTTAAACAGCAAGGGGTTTTATAGATTTTTTTATTTCAATAACAAATATTATTATTAATATTAATATCAAAATGTCGAGAATGAAAGAGATTTCTTGCGAATTATTTGATAAATTTAATGTGAAACTTTCCAGTAGAATGTCTCAAAAATTATTGTCGAAAATTAGAAGTATTTTTTGGTGAAAATTCAGAGACTAATGTGACGACATAATTTCCTGTTAGAGCTTTAAATTCCAACATGTTTGTTCAATGAATTGCTGGTTGAATTTTTGAGTAATTCTCAGTGTAAAGCCAGCAAGGCCCTGTTTAAAAATCTTAACAAATTATTTCCAGAAAGTACGGTATTGTAATTCGATCACTGAATTCCTTAAAATGAGCAATTACGTCTTGTATGGGCTTTTAAAACATATTTCAGTTTATTACAGAATACAAATTTTTAAATTTTGTCTACTAGGGATGGCACACGAATTATGTCACGCTAAATTTCAACTTTTTCGAGCAAAATTGTAAACATCTATACAACTTTACATCGCACAAAAGCACAAGCGATAAACAAAAATGTCATTTGGACATGATCTCGGAATATTTGGAACATCTCCGGTGTCCGAAGGTCAATTTGCATGGCCAAACAATTTCCTGAAACTAATCCAAATTTATAGTCAACTGCTTCTGGATGCATCCAATTTCATCCATTTTTCGTAAAGTTATAAGCATTTGAGTTTAGACAAAATTTTGCCTATCTCAATCATTTTGCCTATACCTATACTATTTTTGGTATTACCCCACATCTCTCACTGTGATTTTCGAAATACCTAAAGCATTCGCAGCTTTCGGAAATTATTGACCATTGTACACTGCTCCAACGCATTTTCTTAAATCAGCGTTGTATTTCAGCTTCATACTATCATATTTATTGGCTAAAACGTAATGAAATATGTTAATGTTTTGAACTGTACGGATTAAGATTTAAATTGGAATCATGAATGGAAATCCGTACAGCACAATAATCCTCTCAAACAGTTATTGTACTGCTCAGAAATCGCATTTACTCCTGCGGAATCACAAATACTCACTATAAGAAGTCAACATGATCAACAGTTGCTTCAGAAAAAATATGAATTTGACTATCAATACGTTGGAGACTATTCTCACTCCTCTTAGCAAATCACTAAGAAAGTACACAAACCAATCATCACAATGATGTGCGGACACATTTTGATTTTTACGATATTCAAATCATGGCCTACTTGTATCAAATCAGCAAGAACAACAACTTAAAACTTATTGTAATTCGATGTGTAATTTCAAGACTGTATATTTATTCATTTTAATATAAAAAAAGAGAATTCAATCAAGTGTACGGATTTCAGTCCCACACGGTATCCACAATCAAAGTAGGTGTGCTTTGCAAAAAAAAACAATAACTCTCAAACGGAAAGACATAGCATTAACCAAATTACGCATTCTTAAAGCTTTAAAATTGTTTCGTCGACTACTTTGATGAGATATTAGAATTAAAAAGTTGGAGTCAGAAAAACAGTTTTCTTTGGACCACCCTATGTCACCATAGGAAAAAAAAGCTCTACACTGATAATAAGAGCTACTAAAATTTGTTTTCGGCAAAGTTGTTTTAAATTGAATGGTCTGGCTGAAGGATGTATACTATTATTTCTACAAATAAAAAAGATAGTTGGACAATTTCTGTGAAAATGTGAAACACCATCATTTTCAATAACACCGAACAAAGAGCCTAACTATAACAAACAACGGTCTTTGTTTTCGTTTAATGTTTCATGCTGAAGCTAAAAATACATCTTTCCGCGTAAACTGCATTCTGGACCAATGAGAATATATACCGAGGTGGGGAAGAAGACATTTAGTGTGCGTGACATCCGTGTACGGTGCAAAATGTTTCACAACTACAAGCGAGTGAGCTCCCATAAGAAGCCGTGTAAATTAGTGACGTAGTTATTTTTGTTTACGTTTTTTATCTTTACTAATACATAGCCATTGCTTCTTCTTCCACACCTTAGTATATATTCTCATTGATTCTGGACCATAGTGCATTGTTGCTTAAAAATAGAAGATCACCAGTAGTGATCCTTTATATGAGAGATAAGCGGATGTGAAATGGAATGATTTGGCAGCAGACCAGCAGTGCTGAATTTGCTCGCCATCGAGAACAATAT
Source organism: Aedes aegypti (assembly GCF_002204515.2). Lineage (NCBI taxonomy): Eukaryota > Metazoa > Arthropoda > Insecta > Diptera > Culicidae > Aedes > Aedes aegypti. Next base: position 277,916,176 of record NC_035108.1, on the reverse strand, counting down.
TGTAACATGGACATGACTTCCTCACTGCTAAAAAGTGTATTTTGTTTCGTTATGGATCTTTGAGCTACATTTGCAAACTAATAAACAGCAGAAAAAATCAACAACTAAATCTTGCATTGACAAACATTAAAAAAAAGGAAAATATTTCATATATTTTGCTTCATGCAAAACAACTTTTACCGAAATAATTTCAAACGAATTACATTACTTCTCAGGAAAAGTTCAAAACAAGCATAACGCATGTTCGTTTAGCTAGCGCTTTGACAGCTCTCGCTGCTCGATTGGCTCACACTTTGACAGAAATGTCAGCTTCTGAGCATCTCTCTTATAAAGGATCACTAATCACCAGCACTTATACATACACTGAGAGTGTCAGATAATCCCAAGCAGTTCTCTTGATGGTTCCTTGTCTAAGTGCAGCGATTACCATCCACGAGCGATTAAACATAAATAAAATCAGTTGAAATCGCAATTGTTGCTTGGGGTTTCTCAACATACATTTTCTGTTGGCTGTTCAATAGGGTCAAGTGATCCAAAATTCCACTTTGTTGTGGATTTGTGTCGTTTTCACGTAATAAGATCAGAATCTAAAACACCATTCAGTAGAAAAACAAGGAGTCATCAAGAGCTTGCAAGCTCTTTCATCAGTTTGCTCTGAATCTATGACAAAATGTTGAAAGACAAAAGGTCGCAAGGCCAAAGGTTGAAGATAAAAAAGGGACAAGAGGTCTTTTTTCAAAACAGGCTAAATTCCCCAACAAGCAAAGCATTTCCGAGCTTATGTCTTTTCAGTGTTTTTACCATAAACCGTCTTCTCCATAGCATGGAAACGCTTATTCATTAATAATATCGGAAAAGTTTACGGCTCTGGAAAAAAAAGTGCAAATATGAAAAATTTTGTCGGGAAATTCAAGCAAAAAAATAAGAAAATTTATAATCTCAAAATTGTGGAGCAAAAAATCTAGAAAGGGCACGAAAGCGTCAGTAAAAATAATACAATATATTAAAATTACAATATTACTCACAAATATTCAACCTTTCGGATGATTGTCACCTAAAACAGCCCCAGAAAATTGATTGATCATCTAGCTGTACAGTCTCTCTCCATCTTTTCGTTTCTGTTGGTATGCATCATTAAACATAAGACTAATGCAAATTTTGAAATTTTGGCTCTCCTATGCCTTAACCATGTTAATTTTAGCCAATATAATTATTATTTATTTATTTATTTTTAACTAATGATATACAATGAATAATAAATAATGAAAGAGGGAAAAGCCTCTTTGAGTGACTTTTAGCAAAAATCTTCTCAAAAAGGCACAAAACCTCTTTATCTTTTCTAAAACATCATAAAATAAGAAATTTAAATCTAATGGTTTATCTGGAAATCCATTACAGAACCGAAATCGCCAATACAAGGATCATCACGTAGAATGCCAGTTCCAAAGTGAGGTCAATCTGACATTCAAAGCAAAAAATATACAAAAAAGAGATAAGTGATTTCATTTAGGAATTCAAAGAAAATTTCCATCAAGGGAAAACATTTCTGAGCCAAAATATCTCTGATTGAAATTGGAATTTCATATTTCAAGCTGATTATTTTATTGAAAAGTTTGTTTCTGAGTAAAATAAAACGAGAACATTTTAATACAATGTGATCAATATCTTCATAAAATGAACCGCATTATAGCCAATTGAATCCTACCAAAGTTTAAAATGATAGACGAAATTTGGCGCCATTAAAAAAAAAATATGGAATTTATAATGGAAAAGGTCAACGTATTTTGTTCAGTCCTCTATCTCTACGCCATAATATACTGAGGAAAAGTTCACTTACTCTCATAAAATGAAATCTTCCTGGCTACTTCTTTGCCGAAGATCACATTTTGATTGGTCGTCAGAATAAATTGTTATAAATTGTTCAGCAGGCAAGAATAGTTCAAAGTAATCCAGGCTACTATGCTCTACTGAAAAAAGCAGTGTTGCTATGTAAGTAATTGAATTGTCATCTCAGCATGATTAAAACTTTGGAATCAATAATTATAAATTATCAAGCATCCAATGATGATCTTCTGCACAGTTGTATTGCTGTGTGCGTTTGAAATGCAAATATCAAATGCGGTAACACCAAATGCGGTAAGATTTTTCACAAGAAATGCGATGTCAAAGAAAGATTTTTCTTGCTATATAATCGTTGCTAGGTGTCCTTTGATTGTTTTGTGTTACCGCATTTGAAGGACGTTTAGCCAAGATTTGCATCTCAAATGCAAACAGCAATATCTGGGAAGATTTCACTTGAGAAGAGTTTGTCCACTTTTCCATGAAATGTTATGGTGATGAGTTACAGTACTGAACACTGAAAGTTGGTCTTTCCCATATTAAATTCAAATAGCGTGTGCACAGTAAAATTTCATCCAAATCATTTTTTGCTGAACTGATGTTCATCATAATTGACACTGTTTAAGAATAGGGGAGCAATCTCTCTATTAAACATACTAAGTCAGTCAATTTAATATGATGTATTTATTTACTAATAAGATCATCAATATGAACATGAATTTCGGTTCAATTCAATTTATTTCTAAATGAGTATTAGCATGAATTTGTAAGACAAAAACGAGATATCTATTGTTCCAGCTCTAAGCAATCTATTTCTAAACTAGTGGTCCCGGCAAACTTTGTCTTGCATCACTCTGTTCATTCATACATAAGCCATTTCATGGCATACAAACACCACTCCTTTTTATGTAGATAAGGAAATTTTCAAAATTCACTGATTTTTGATATTTTTCGAAAATTTGTATTTACCCTAGGGTTTTTGCCTTATAATCTAGGAAGTATTTTAGAAAGATGGAATTTTTAAACTTGCAAGCAGCTTATGGTTTTCAAATCCATTGAATTTTTAATGATTTTAGTCTTTAAAAATATTTTGTTAAATAATTGTTTGTAGGATTTGAAGTAAATCCGAAAAATAGACTTGAGTATTGTACCTTTTAACTCTTCCCGGATTGATTATCTTTTGACGGATATGCTTATTTCAACTACAAATCAGTGCAATTCACGGTATTATCATAATGGAATGCCCTCACTATATCTAAGAATTACGTAAAATTTCTTCGTCATTGAAACAAATACTGAAACGTCTGATCTAAAAAAGATCTTCATCAAAGTTGTTTCTCATTACTGTGTACAACAGTGTCAACTTAGTACTAACTCTCAAAAGCATATGGAAAAACACTATAACTGATTGATTGAATTTCCCATAGTGATTCTCATACATACTTATAATGGATTGGATGGAAGTATCAGTTTTCATCCAAATGCACTCAAAATTCGACCTACAATCGAAAAACAATGTTTTAAATCACCCTAGTTTTATTATGCTGTAGATTTGTACCTCCAATTTCAAATTACAACATGGTTTTTTGAACGAATTTCGATACCGAAGTCACATTTACAACTTTTATTATTTTAATATTACTGTACCTAAAGCCGCTTTCTTTGAATCTTTGAAAGGGAAATTTGAGGCGGAAGAAACAATTTTTATTTTTCAGCAAAATTCTATAAATCTAAACTGTTTCAAACAATTGATCTACTAGCTTTAAGTGCGAAACTGTCTCACTGCTGGCAATTGATGTGCATGCATCATCTGATTATCCCAACTGTAATTCAGGTTTCGACACCCATAACAATTTTGATCAAAACCCAATTAACGATCGGCGCCCTAGTTCAGCAGGATCAATAAAGATCAAATCACACCAAAGATCTCCTCAATTTCACCTCACTGTGACCCACGTTGTCGCAAAAACCGAGCCCGCTCGCAATGCTTTCCGTTCCTTTCTGCTAGATTTCCCAACAAACAGTATCAGAACTAGATCGCCACTCTGACTGCTTTGCCATGCTGCTTACAATTGAAACGTCCGTTCCCACATTCATAAATAATTCTTTGAAATCACTCGCCGGTGGCTATCGCGACCCAACGCCACATTAATAACTTGCCCTCTAACTGACTGATTTGTAAGGGTCTGTTCTTCGAAACTCGCGCACAAATTATGATTTTCCGACAACCCAGGGCAAATGTCCATTAAGTACCTATGTACCAACGATTTTGTTTCGGTCGGTTCTGGTCGGACCAGAGTGGGCCAAGCACAACCGGCAGCGAATGACGGTTTTTCTCACCATTATCGCGCTTCAATTGGTTTCGCTTTCCTTTGCGCAAAAAGTCAACGCGGAGTTGATCAACCTACTTGGCTTAATGTTAGTATAAATATTCTTCGAGTACTTTTAGCGTATCTAATCTGAATGGAGATACAGATGATGGTTTAACGTCCGCTTGGCTAGGTTGCAAACCATTTATGTCGCCAGAGTTTGCGAAAGCATGAAGGCTTGGTTCAAAAGTAGCTCCCACGTTTATAAATGGACAATAGGCACAATTGGTTGTTTCCAGCTGTTGAAAGCTTGTCTGCATCTAATATTGCGAATAAAATGCAGCGATTGGAAGACTAATGAGAAACTTTTTTTTCCTTCTCCATCATCAGGTCCGAAGGAGTTCCAGTACCGTGGACACAATTATTTCTACAGCGCTCACGTGCCCGCTCTTGCCGATAAACGAGTAGACTGGTTGGATGGCCGCAACATCTGTCGCGAGTACTGCATGGACCTGGTGTCATTGGAAACGCAGGAAGAGAACAATCTGATCTTCCGTTTGATCCAGCAGAACGATGTCCCATACATCTGGACGGCCGGCCGTCTCTGTGACTTCAAGGGCTGTGAGAACCGTCCCGATCTGGAACCCAAGAACGTCTACGGATGGTTCTGGTCCAACAACCGTGAGAAGATCCCAGCTACCAACAAGATCCCTAATGGCTGGGGATACAACCCATGGAGCAAGTCCGGACACAAGAAGATCCCACAGCCAGACAATGCTGAATTCGACATCAACCAGACGACCGAATCGTGCCTGTCAGTGCTGAACAACGTCTACAATGATGGCATCGGATGGCACGACGTTGCTTGCTACCACGAGAAACCAGTAGTGTGTGAAGATTCCGAAGAACTGTTGAACTACGTTGCTGCCACAAACCCAGGCATTCGTCTGTAGAATTTAGTATAAACAAATCTTCTAGCTTAAGTGCCTCTCCTCCAAAACTCAAAAAACAAGGATCAAAAACTATTTTGCCAAGTTTTTCTTACCTTCAGTACTGTCCCAGTTTTTGCAAATGAAGCAACCGCATAACATAATTTAGGGTACGATGACTCCACCGCATGCAAAGCGACGAACCAGGCCAACTGCATACAAAATCAAAACGACAAACACTTCAAAATGTTATTCAAATGTATATTTATTTAATGAATAGAGTTTTTTTTCGTACTTCTCTATCCTGTAACTTGCTAAGAGCGAACTGAAGTGCAGTTGAACACAAGTGGAGTCCCGATTATTACCAATAAATAAAATGTGCAAAAACGGAATTGTTACAGTGAAAACCAACAACAGTGTAAAATTTATTTAAATGATGACCAAACGCTATTCCCCTTGCTAAATTGCTAAATGCATTTATGTTCGTGATACCTCCTGTAATTATTATCGTCAGATATCACGTTTCAGGACAGATAATATTTCTTTATGAACGTTTTCCGACTGTTCCAAACACTGCTGGCATTGCAAGGATTGCAAGCTCGTCCTCAAAAAATCAAAAGACCACTAGCAGAATAAACGTGTTTCTGAGCCTTTTAAAAATGAAAACTCTCATAGGATACCGTTCGGGATCGAAATCCGTACACCTAAGAAATGAATCTAAATCCGTCCACTTCATACAAAACGCCTACTATTTGTATGAAGTGTACGGATTTTGAGCCTGTACGGATTTCGGTCCCCCACTGTATAAGAGAAATTGGTTCATATGAAAATGTAAATTTGCTCACGCACTTAATGATTCTATTTACCCAACTCAATTGGGTTGTTTAGTGAAGAAAAATTCACAGTTTGTTGCAGCTTGATCGAAAGAGCACGTCATTCTAAGTATAATACAATTTTATTGCACTCCAATATCTCAATGTTGATATTGTAAATGATTAATAATAATTTCAATCCGTTAACTCAATGACATTTCAATTTACACAATGACAGTTCGTCCCGAAGTAAAATTTGCCGAGGGGTGATTCAAAAGTGATTTCCATACTAATTTCAAACGTGTTTTAAAAATAGTTCCACGTAACGGAAAATTGTGAAACTTTGGATTCTAGTTCATTTTTTAGCGTAGATTCGGAATATGTAAGAGAGTTGATACCCCTAAACAAGCCAATTACTACACCTTCGATTATGAAATAACTTCGTTCAGTTTCAATATTGATGATGTTCCTTCCTTAGCCGAGTGGTTAGCGTCCGCGGCTACTATGCAAAGCCATGCTGGAGGTGTCTGGGTTCAATTCCCGGTCGGTCCTGGATCTTTTCGTAATGGAAATTTCCTTGACTTCCCTGGGCATAGAGTATCATCGTACCTGCCACACGATATACGAATGCGAAAATGGCAACTTTGGCAAAGAAAGCTCTCAGTTAAAAACTGTGGAAGTGCTCATAAGAACACTAAGCTGAAAAGCAGGCTCTGTCCGTGTGAGGACGTTAAGTCCAAGAAGAAGAAGAAGATGTTCTACGAGTATTTCCTCAGGAGTTCTCGAAGTGATTGTAAGATTTCTGTCAGACAGTCAGTGCCGTAGCGTGCGGTTGGCTAGGTTGGCCCTGCCAAGAACACCAGCTTCAAAATGCAATACGCACTTAACAAAATTTTGTAAGAGATATATATATAGATATATATATATATAAAAATTGAAAAGAATTTCGTACGTTGAAAAGTTGAATATATTCACGGAATATATTCCTTATCCTTTTTTTACCAGAATATATTTGAAGAATTTCAGTAGGCTGCAGAATTCAATAGCATTTAATAATTTTTTCAAGTTTGTTTTGGCTGTATTAAATTATAGGGATCTATTATTGGCTCTTTCGATTCACTTCGGCAGTAGGGTTTTTTGAAAGCTATTTTTTTTTTTTCTGATGGTCCCATTGGGCCGTATTTGGTCCCACCTCCACCCCATACGCTTCGTTAGTAGTTGGGAGGCTTATTGGACGAGTTATCATAGTGATATTTGGTTTTTAATTCATGTTTCTTCATTTTCTTTTTAACTTTCATTCTTGCTCCCGCGTATGTCCATCATCATGATTCATATCAATCCATCTTTGACACATCTTATACACATTCTCTTGAATGAATAAATGCTGTTTGCCTGCTTTACTTCGGTAGGTAGTCGATTGAAGAGTTGGAATCCTTTGAAAAAGAGACAGTTTTGAGTTCCTGTTTTCTTAAAGTTCGGTAGTCGTAGATCCGATGCTGCTCTTGTGTTATAATTATGTATATCAGTTCCATATTGAATATTTTCTGTCAAGTACGTTGGTAGTAATTGATTCTTAATTTTGAATACGAATTCTAATGTTCTTACAATGATCCTCTCCTCGACATTCATCCATTGGAGACACTCACGCATAGTAGCTGAAGAAGTTGTACGATGACACCCTAGTATAAGTCGCATAGACTTGTTCTGTATTTTCTGCATTCGACGTTTTTGTCTTCTGTTGGCAAGGAACAGCACAGACGGACAGTATTCAAAATGTGACGCCACGATTGCTTTATAAAGCATGATTTTTGATCCGACATCTAGAAATGAATTAATTCTGCAAATAACACCTAGCTTTTGTGCAGCTTTTCTTATTGTGTAGTCCACGTGATCATTGAATGAAAGCTTATCGTCAAGAATTACTCCTAAGTATTTTAAGTTATCCACTCTTTCTATTTCTTGTCCATCGATATGTAGCGGTTGAATATTTCCTTCCTTAATTTTGTTAGTTATGACTAAATATTTTGTTTTCTTAACGTTGAGCAAAAGCTTTTTAGATTTCAGCCAATTGCTTACTCTGAGCAGTTCTGCTTCAAGTGCATTATACGCCTCAACAAAATCATTAGCGATGATGAATATTACTGTGTCATCAGCAAACATGTTTACTTCACCGTTCGTCATAATCTCCTTAATATCATTCATATAAATAATAAATAACAAGGGTCCTAATACACTTCCTTGAGGAACTCCCAACTCCACATCAATGGCTGCTGATTCTCTTCCATCATACAAGGTTGTTTGCTGTCTGCCGGTCAAATAGCTTTCGAACCATTTCAAGACTGAACCTCTCACGCCAATCTTGAACAATACCCCTAACAATTTAGTCCTATCAATAGTTTCAAATGCTCGCTTTAAGTCTATAAACACTGCTAAGATCACTTTTTTGCTTTCAATTGCTCGTTTCCACTTCAATAATAATAAATTGAGTGCTGTTTCACACGAGTGATTTCTTCTGAAGCCAGATTGTTCATTAATCAAAATGTTTTTATTCTCTAGGAACTCGCATAGCTGTTCTTTTACGACTAACTCTAGAACTTTTTCGTATAGTGGCAACATGTTGATAGGCCTACGATCTTCTGGTCTCTTTGATTGAGCCACTTTCGGTAAAGGCACAACCAAAGATTTTTTCCAAGATGAAGGAAATTCTCCCGCATCAACGACTTATTTATAACACATAAAAATACATTCTTTATTGTTTGAAATCCATCCCAAAAGACTTTTGTGCTTAGATTATTAACACCTCCGCAAACCTTTAACCCATTTACTACTTTTTCCAAATTGGTCATGCTTATTTCATGAAATACGTTCCACTCTACAACTCCAATTTGGGGCAACTCAACGTTTCCTTCAACTATTGGTACATCTGGAATACTGTTATGGATATCTTTGATGCTCTCAACGAAAAATTCATTCAATTTGTTTGATTTCACTGTTGCGTCGATTTCATCGCTGGCGTTTTCAAATTCTACTCCTGGATCACGATTTCTGATAGGTTTCATCATCTTTTTCAAAACTTTCCATATTTTTTTCGAGTCACCTTGACATTCCTGTAAGTCTTTGCTTATGTATTCAGCTTTCGTTTTACGGATTTCTATAACGTACTTATTTCTCAATCTTTGATACAATCTCCAGTCTGTGGCGTCACCTGTCCTTCTAAATTTGGCATATGCCCTGTCCCTTGATTCCTTCATTCTATGTAGCTTTCCATTGTACCAATTGCAATCGTCATATATTTCAATCTCTTTATCTATTATCATTTCATTCACTGCAGACTCCAAAGAACATCCCAGAAGTGCTGCACTTTCGTCAGTTGAATCAAGCAAATTGAAATCACGCAATTTGTGTTGCAGTTTGCTACAAAATTTTTCCTTGGAATATTGTCTCCAGCTTTTAACGCTAATTTTTGTCGACTGTCTTAGCTGGTCCGTTATGTTGAATTTGAGTCCAATTGTTTCATGGTCAGATAATTTGTCATCTATCAATTCAATAGCAGTTATTCTATCATCATTCGTGAATGCCAGGTCAATCATAGTACTACTTCTAATACTTACTCTAGTGGGGAATTGTATAATTTGTCTCAATGACACAGAATCCATTACATTTTTTAGCTCACGTCTGTCACCTACCTTCATCCAGTTAATATTAAAATCTCCAATTATCAAGTTTGTTCTTTCGTCGTCAAATACGTTCGGCAGCCACGAGTCTTCAAGATGCTGTAGAAATGCGGCATCACTTGCATTCGGTGAGTGATATACTGCACCATAAATCCCAGAAAAATTTCCAGTCGATACATCAATCGCGAGAAACCAATTACCGGCAACTGACTCGTTTGAAATCACTTTTAGTTTGACTCCAGATCTCACAAACATAGTTACTCCCCCAGTGTGCCGTGATGTTGATAGACAATTTATCATAGAATATCCTTGCACTTCTAATTGATTAATATCATGATCACCTGTCAGATGCGTTTCTGTTAATATAGTCACTACGGGTCTTCGTCTTTTCAACAATAACCTTATCTCTTCAATGTGTTTGCATATCGCTACATTCGCATACAACACCTGTACCGATGATTGCTATACACTATAGTCAATCATTTGCCTTTTGCGCTCCTTCATTCTCATATACAGCGGACAACGCTCACTCCACGCACAATGATTAGAATCCGCATCTTTGTCACCATTCAATTTTGATCTCTCGCAGTTAATGCACTTCACCTCAGAAGAATTGCACTCTCTTATCAAATGTTCACCAGCACAACGTGGACAAGCTTCTTTTCTCGCCGTACATTTTACAGATTTATGATTAAATCCACAGCATTTGTAACATTGAACAACATCTAAGGCGTCTACCACTTGGCATCGCTCCCACCCACACATAATTTTCTTTTGTTTCAGGACCTTGTGAAAAGTGATCGCATCAACCTCAATAATTGCATCAAAGTTATCATTATTTTCTTTATCTTTTGCAACAATACTTTTTACCTTGAAATGCTTCACGTTTTCCATAACTTCATTATTTTCGATCAACGTTGTTTTGAGTTCGTCTTCGTTCATTTCTTCATTGATCCCCACTATCTTCAATGTTGGTTTTAAAGTATCGCTCACTTCGACTTCACAGTGATCACACAATTCTTTTTCTATCGTCTCCTTTAACTTCAACATCGCGGAGTGATCCTGTACATCTACAAGAATACTACCATCTTTCCGTGTATATATATCTTTGACCCTAAAGTTTGATGGCTTGACTTTCTTGCTAAGCAACTTTTTCGTTTCACTCGCATTTTTACCAGTTTTCGGTTTGATTACTATTCTTGAGTTTGGTTTCTTTGGTGATACAGCATGAATAGCTTTATTATTATTTTCTTCATTTTTGGAATTCAACGTCTTGGGAGTATCTTTCGATAATACCACAGGCTTACTAGTTTTCACAACGTCCGCAAAAGAATAATTAATATTGTTATTCACCACAGTACCGTTTACTGGCGGATTATTTCTATTTTCCATCCTTCCATTTTCCCGCTTAGCCTTACTTGTCGACCGCAAATTATACCGGACAGGTTCACAAGTAGGAGTTACAGGAATTTTCCCGCTTTCGACTAATTCTTCTCTAACAATTTTGCGCACCCTAACATCAAAGCCTTCAACAAAATCGAGTACTCTCTGTAGTTTCGCTACACCATGCAACACTTCATTCATTTTAGTTTGCATCTCTTCTGTATCATCAAACTCGTGCAACGCAATACACGTATCACATGCGTATACAGCATTCTTCATCTTCCGAAGTACGTCTAGCTCCTCATGAGTGCCGTTCGGAAAACAATTCCAGTGTATCGTTTCTTTACAACGACCGAAACAAATCAAAAGTGAGGTAAGGTTGCAAAAATTTTCCAAATTGAAATGAATATTTACGGTTTTCTGTGCCTTAAGGCGACACGGGAGACCGTGTAATTATCGTTAGAGTAAAGTGGGGCAAAAGTTCGAGTGGGGTTAGAGTTTCTTTTTAAGATTTCTAGCTCAATTCAAAACAAATCTTATAAATGTCATTGTGGTTCGAATGCTGTTTAAGTAAAAGACTTTTACTTCAATTATCATAAAAATTGATTGAGATTTGGAAAAGTTATGGCTATTTGTTGTTTTTCGACGTCAATGTTGTAATTTTTGGTCAAACTTTCGTTGCATGGACCAATTGAAGATAAAATCTTTTTCAATATTTTATGTAAGGGCGTTCCTAATAAGGTTGCTTTGAAGTGTATTTTTTTTTAGTGTATTAGTTTTGCTTGAAAACAATTTTTGGCCCATAGTGGGGCAAAAGTTCGAATCAGCGGGGCAAAAGTTCGACCCATGTATAAAATCACGGAAAAATTTGCAAATTGATTTTTGAGTATATTACAATTAATCAGGTTTTGGGCAATTTTTTGATGAAAATTAAGTGTGTATTTTTCGGCAAACTTAAGACAATCAATTTTGAAACTGTTATAGGTGGAGATCCCCCAGTACCGGACAGCACCCAATACCGGACAAATTCGAAACATTGAGAAATCATAGTTCAATCAAGATGGTGTATTAGTAGTAAAGGAAGCTATTCTGGAGACTAATGTTTGCGTAGAATAACACATCCTTGAAATATGCATGCCTTTTTAAAAAAGTACAAAAGATTGAAAATTTAAAAAAAATGATTGAAATATGCATGCTTTTTTAAAAAAGTACAAAAGATTGAAAATTTAAAAAAAAATGATGTATTACCTTAGTTTTGAGCCTATTAAGTAATTATTTTGAATATGAAAAAATACTTTGGATCACGCAAGCATATTCGTACATAATCCTAATTTGATAGTATGAATGTATTTTGTACCATAATTGGACTAAATATGGACAAATTACAATTTTGTTTAAGCACCTCCTGTCCCCCAGTTTCGGACAGCCTGATTTGTTATATGATATCTTTGTATTTATTGCACGAGTGTCTCAAAATACATTCATTTTTCATGGATTCCGTCGATCATGGTATCAAACATGCAATAAAATTAAGAAAAATGAACATTCAGTACAACATCGTAAAATGTGCTATTTTTCATCATATAAGAAAGAGGTTTTTGATGGACATTTTGCAAACTATGATATACTCAAATTGTTCTTGTAAATGTTGCAAATGCATTGAATTGGCAATTATATACTATTCCTAAAGTAAACACATTCAATGATGTTCAAATTTACAGAATTCGAGGCATTTCCAGATTGTGTCCGGTATTGGGTGCCACCTTTCAAGATCGATCAATTTGGTACTAAAATGCATCATCAAAATGCAATGTCAAAATTCATACTTATATTTTCAAATTTATTTTTGTACACTATAAAAACGATAATATTTATCATAAATGGGTACCGTAATCCGGGGTAACATTGATCATTTTTTTGAATATTTCTTAAATATTTAGTTTGAAAATGCAAATGTTGCAAATTTTATATTTTTAAAACAAGTACTGCCCCCTATAGCTCGTGACTATATACTGTATTTTGTTTTTTGAACGATTTAAGAATGTTTACAAAAATGTTTTAGGCGATTTTTTGATTTAGCTGATATGGGGTAACATTGATCACTTATGTAAACAACGTTCGGTAATATTGAAAATGTCGTTGCTTGCATAAATTATGGCCCCTGAAGCTGAATATGAAGGCCAAACGCTTACAAGTCATTTACTTTTTGAGTTATTTTAAAATTAAAAACAACTCGAACCACGGAATACGCCTAAAGGTAGGCAATTTCCTAAGGGAAATTTACATTCTTAACAGTAATTCGCTAATGTTGCCAAATTCAACATACTTATGAAAGTTTTGACAACGGAATCGTTTTCGGCGATGCCGTTTTTAGGAAGAATCGCATTTTCCTTGATCATATCGTTTACAGAACTTATGTGAGACATGAATGTTTGGTAGTGTCATACTCAACCATTAAAATCATTGTTTCAAAAAGTTGTCAAATTTACATATAAGGTTAAGGGAATTTTCGCAAAAATCATCACTTTCATTAGCTCATGAATATAAGAAAGGGAAGCAACATTCATGGTTTAGAAATGTTCCATCAATAAATGATAATGCGAACTTTTTACGAGATGAGTCATTCCGATCAATGTTACCCCGCTGATCAATGATACCCCGGATTACGGTAACACGAGCACATAAAATCAATATTTTTCGAATTATGAATTTAGTGGCTTAAGTGTCCGGTACTGGGGGATCTCCCCCTAACTAAAAATGGGTAAATATTTTGACACAAGTTTGTTCAACAAAATTATAGCCAATATGTTGTAAGTAGAGCGGTTCCACGCCGTTCCGCAAACCCGATTATTTTTGTATTTTTTGGATCGCCTGAAAATTTGCATACAGATTCTTTATGACCAAAATGCCATTATGCACTTTCAGACCGCCATTTTGAACCTCGCCTTATTTTTGAGAAGGGCGTATCGGAAAATGCATGGCAAATCTTTAAAAAACTGTAACTCGAAAACGGTTTGTCCGATCGATTTGAGATTTTCTACAAAGTTGTAGGTATTGCTTAGGACTATATGGAGAAAAATATGCACGGTAAAAAAAGTTACAGATTATTTTTTATTTCAAAAACAAAATTTTAAAATCGATTTTCTCCAGAAACGCAGTTTTGATTTTTTTTTTTGGATATGTTTTAGGGGACAACTTATGTGATTTATTGCACAATGTTTCAAAATGTAAGAATTATGGACAAAAAAGTTACGATTTAAAAAAAAATACAGATTTTGAAAACAAATCGAAATAGAGGAAAACAATAATTTTTTAAGTGATTAAATAAAAAAAGAAAAATAGGCCCTTTTCAAGCATATTTCGTGTTTCTCCATTCCAGAAAAAAAAATATTTTGATTGAGCTTCCAAAATGGCACGTAAGAAATCTCAAACCCCCGCTCCCCCCATAACCCCTTACCTAATTAATGGACAGCCCCTTGAGAATCTTGGATAAATTACACTGTTCGACAAAAAATTTTTTTTGGCTGGATCAGGGACGTGGTTATATGGGTCTTGAAGTGCAAGAAAAGTGTAGAAAGAGGACGTTTTCAAATGATTTGCAGCACCCCTGGGTTAGTTTTTGACAAAGTTTGAAAATTTTGCATTTTTCATCAAAAAAAGCGTAATAAGCAAAATATCAATATATTTTCAAATTCAATTATTCAACCATTGAATTAGCCAAATCAATATATTTTAGCCCTAGATCGCTTCAGGGAAACGTGCACCATTTCAGAAGAATATTGGCATCATTTTTATATATGAATTTGGAATGTTAACGATCATTAAACAAGCATACGAGGATGTGCACCATATGCACTACTACTTATTTTTCTATTCCACACATCTGGTTCATTATATAACAATTATTATAGGTTCAAGAAGACGCTTGATTATGATTTATTTTTTTGCTCCATTTTATAAAGCAATGAGCAATGCAATCCAGTAACATTTGAGTTCAACAAGGATACGACTACGGAAAATTGATGTGTCTGTGATGTGATGTGATGTGAATATATGGGCTGGTTGGTCTAATAAACTCTCAGCAGAAATACAAAATTTATATAGGTTGGACACTGACATGTAAGTGGTCTTACATGCGCTAGTCGGTTTATCAGGAGACTGTAAAAAAATGTGATAACATTGTTATTTGCAATTTCTAAATATTTCGATAGGTACTCATTAATAATTGTTTACTTATCGTGACATTCATTTTCCTCGGAATATCCCTAGGAAAATTACAGAATAACATAAATTAGCAACAAATAATTTAGTAATCATCATTATCACATTTTTTGCGAAAGCCGCTCAGGCAGGCATGAGCTCTTTTTGATTCAGTCTGTGCACAATACTAATCATTTGTGAAAATTGATTTAGTGGTAACATGCCTGCTTCTTACTTGTAAGATGAAAAAAAATCTGGTTAAACCATTTCCGATATTTTTTTATTTTTCGGTTCTAAATTTCACATGTTTTTTGGCAATTTTAATCAAACTTTCAGTTTTGAGATTCGGAATGAATTTCACAAATAATTGCGATATATTCAAAATGAGTAAAACACTTGTTTTTCTATGTCTTCTTGTTTAAAGAAAGAAATTACGTTTAAAAATAGAAATTACGTGAAGTTTCGCAAAATTGTTTATCACAAATGTATGGATAAATTGTTTCTTCACTTAATTGAAAAGCATTTTTACTCGTTTCGAGGATATGGGAATGGGGGCTCATAAATGGACACGTTTGTCCTTATATGGGAGACGAGTTTAAAATTAACCTTAATGGTCGACTTCTTTATGTTTCCAATATGCTTACAACTAAACCCATTTGAAGAAAACATCCCATTGAACAAGAAACTAACGCTCCATTTGAAAGTTTGATTAAAATTGCTGAAAAATATGTAAAATGTAGAACCAACAAAAAAAAATCGGAAATGGTTTAACCAGAAATTGTATCATCTTACAAGTAAGAAGTAGGCATGTTACCACTAAATCAGTTTTCACAAATGATTAGTATTGTGCGCAAAACTGAATCAAAAAGATCTCATGCCTGCCTGAGTGGCTGTCAAATGTTGTCACAAAAAATGTGGAAATGTTGATTACTGAATTATTGGTTGCTATTTTACGTTAGTCTGTAATTTCTAGGGATATTCTGATAACAAATGGACCTCACGATAGGTAATCTATTCTTAATGAGTACCTTTAAAAATCTTTGGAAATCGCAAATAACATTATTATGACATTTTTCACAGACTTCACCATCGGCTCCTGATAAACTGACTAGCTCATGTAAGACCACTTACATGTCAGTGTCCAACCTAATTTTTTATTACTGCCAAGAGTTTAGTAGACCAACCAGCCCATATAAACATAACAGACACATCAATTTTCCGTATTCGTATGCTTGTTGAAATCAAATGTTACTGGATTGCATTGCTCATTGTTTCATAAAATGGAGCAAAAAATTAAATCCTAATCAAGCGTCTTATTGAACCTATAATAATTATTATATAATGAACCAGATGTGTGG
This sequence comes from Aedes aegypti, assembly GCF_002204515.2. NCBI lineage: Eukaryota > Metazoa > Arthropoda > Insecta > Diptera > Culicidae > Aedes > Aedes aegypti. Next base: position 277,899,672 of record NC_035108.1, on the reverse strand, counting down.
AATAGAAAAATAAGTAGTTTTTATATGGTGCACATCCTCGTATGCTTGTTTAATGATCGTTAACATTTCAAATTCATATATAAAAATGATGCCAATATTCTTCTGAAATGGTGCATGTTTCCCTGAAGCGATATAGGGCTAAAAAATATTGATTTGACTAATTCAATGGTTGAATAATTTAATTTGAAAATATATTGATATTTTGCTTATTACGCTTTTTTTGATGCAAAATGCAAAATTTTCAAACTTTGTCAAAAACTAATCCAGGGGTGCTGCAAACCATTTGAAAACGGCCTCTTTCTACACTTTTCTTGCACTTCAAGACCCATATAACCGCGTCCCTGATCCAGCCAAAAAATTTTTTTTGTCGAACAGTGTTATGGACGTCCCCCAAATTATGGACGTCTTTTTTGATGACCTCTAGAGCCATTATTATTTGAGAGAAAAAAAAACTATTAATTGAACTTTAACACTTCACTTTTGCAAAAAAAAAACTAAAATCACTAGTAAGGCGAGCAAATACCTTTAACCTCTAATATGTTGTTTTTCTTGACAGGTCTATTTCGTCTGCGACTTACAGACTTCTTCAGAGTCGAGCATTCATTACACTCTAATAATCCCTCCCCCAAACTAAATAAAAAAGTGTACCATTACCAAATAATTATTTGACCACAAATTGCACCAGCGCGATAAGAAATGTTTTACAAAATCGCATCTTTTGATCAAAAAAACATACACCTCTGATTTTTTTCATATTTTGTGTAAAACTAGCTTAGCTTTCCAATGATGCAGAAATTTTTGAAATCTGTGTTTGCGAACACCATGAAAAATTAATTTTCCGATAAAATCCAATATGGCCGCAAAATATTTTTATTTTTGCAAAAAAAAGCTCCTATGTTTTCTCTTCCCAAAACCATGTTATTGTGAAGGGATTATTGAATAAATTTCTGAGTTATAGCAGTTTGAGAGAGCCAAGGGGTTATAACGTTACCAAGGGGTCCATCAATTTGACCAACCGAATGCAGTTTCTTTACTTACTCGACAGGAGTTTTCGAATGAGCATAAATTTGAACATTTTGAAAGACCAATTGTAAATAGTGGGTCGGTTTCAGTGAGAATGTCTCAACTAATAGTTTGTCACTTACACCCCTTTACTTATAACCCCCTCCATTCCGAGTGTAATTCCTGAAGGAATTCAAGAGGGAATCTGTGAACGATTATGTTGGGAACTTTTGGTGTTTTACTTAGAGGAATCTTAAAAAAAATAGTAAAGAAATCCTTGCAAAAATCCCGTTTTGCAAATAATTACCATTAACCATAACATATAATTTTTAGGAAATTCGTCAGAAAGTCGAAATTATGATCTTAGCGGCACTGAACAACGGGTGCGCCAATATGGTGGTATTCATTGGGCCAAATAACCTTTATTTTTTCGTTAGAACGAATAACGGTTGTGTGGGATGGCCCGCTCCCTATACTTACCGGCAGTATCCATAAATTATTTTGCTTTCACATTTCATATTCAAGAACACTCGTTAAAGTTTAAAACACTTCATTTATTTACACTTGCACTATGTCTTGAAATCCTGGCTCGTTATAATACTTGAAACTCTCTACACAGAGATTGACTAAGTTTGTAAAAATCTACATATGCACAACTGACATCGTAAAAGAAAAAAAAAACTTCCTCCAAAAATCAACTCTAAAACAGGTCAAAATCTTGCATACTGAAAACATCTATCAACTAAGGCGAGTTTCTCCTGAATTTGTTCTCATTCAGCATTGGCTACGTATATGAAAGTGGGCGTAGACATCGTTGCGATTGTTCATGTTTGTTCTTATACTTTTACTATACACTGTTTTAGTGAAATCACTTTTATCTATTCGAAATTACGTTTGCTCCTCTGTCTCCCGCGATATGGTTTCTCAGAATGTGAGTTTTTTTTTAGATTGCAGTTCTACTTGTCTCCTTACGTCTCCTCGATGTACTGGTTCTGTTTGAAATACTTTCTAGGATCCTGTAAAAACTTGTCCAGCAGTTTATCACAGTTTGAATTGCTCGGCAGGGTCAACGAGTCCTCCACCGTCCGAATGAAGTTCGAGTGGATATCCGTTCGAAAGGCGTACTCTTCGATGGTGGTGTAGAGTAAGTTGAAAATTGGTTGAACATAGGAATGAAAATATCCGCGGTTCCCGTGGATAATCTTGACGCCATCCGGAGCATCACAAACGCTCATGTACATACAGTGATCCGCTCGGTAGTTCCAATCACACGGGAATATGTACAACCTATCCGGATGGTGGTGGAACAGAATATTGATGATGTCCTGATCTCCCCATACCAACTTCAATCGGTACTCTTTGTAGATAGGCATTATGTGCTCCTCCCACTTGAAGTCCCTCATTCGGGTGAGATTCATTAACATGACACCGGAGTTCACCCCCAGATCGCCATAGTAAGGATGGCGTGCGAACCGGTTGTACCAACCGGCATTTTTGTCCTCATGTTCCGGCGCCATACCGGCAAACTGAGACGCGTTGAAATTGCGGAACATAGACCACAATTCTTGGACCGGGGACAAGAAAATCGTGTCCGAATCGACATACAGAACTGAATCGATGTGTGGTAAAAGCGACTGAAAACAGAGGATATTAAATTTCTAAATTAATCAACTCATTACGTGTAGTAAAGATGGATATATTATGAGTGAAATTATGAAAAAAAATCCACGTGCTCAGATGGGATTCGAACTCACGACTCTCGTATGCTAGACCAGTGCTTTGCTAACTAAGCTACCGAGCCATTTGGTGAACAAGTAACTCAGAAGGTTACAAGTTTCAACTTCAGTCCAGATAGCCGTAGCGGTAAACGCGCAGCTATTCAGCATGAACAAGCTCAGGGTCATGGGTTCGAATCCCACCGGTCGAGGATCTTTTCGGGTTGGAAATTTTCTCGACTTTCCATGACATAGAGTATCTTCGTACCTGCCACACGATATACACATGCAAAAATGTTCATAGGCATAGTAAGCTGTCAGTGAATAACTGTGGAAGTGCTTATAAGCACACTAAGCTGAGAAGCAGGCTCTGTCCCAGTGGGGACGTAACGCCAGAAAGAAGAAGAAGTTTCAACTTAAACTGTTGAAACACTAAATAAATCGAACTCGATCTGCGCGCGTGTGTAGTATATGGAATTAAGAAATACAACTAGATCGTGTGTCAGAGCTCATTAAGCGCTATTGTGAACGAATGGAGAGATTGGACATGTGTAAAACGCAAGTGTTTTGGTGTAAAATACGTGAATTTACTTATGAAGCCTTTTCCCCTCATGGAAATCCTGGCGATGTCTATGAATAAATTCAAAAATTTGATGATAATTACCGGTAGAAAAAGACGCTGCGCCGCACAAGGTTTGAACAGCTTCTTCCATTCATCCTTGTTCGCTTCCGGGAATGTTAGGGAATGTATTTCGTAGGTGAAGATATTGTCGTTGATTTCCTGCCAATCGTCCAGCTTTTCCACGAAATTTTGCTTCAACTGCTCTTCGGCAACGACGATGAATCTGAGCGGTGCTTGATTTCGATTGAACATAATGGCCGACTTAATCATGTTCAGTGCTTCGTTATGTCGCTCGCCGCAAGCGACCACCACTATGGCTATTTCCGTCCCATTGGCCAGGGAACGATGACTGCGAAAGAAAAGAGTATTCATTAGCCTTCCATTGACCTTTTGTCTATGTTCTGGGATCAATATGACTCTAGAGTAGGCCTGTTCATATTTGAAAAATGGCTGGAAATCTTCAGGTCAAGCAGTATTCTAAATTCTCATACTAAGAACAATGTTTGGTCAAATTTTCAGCTCATTTGATAGAGATTTCCCTATGCTTCAAGTTAAAAATGTGCTTTATGCTTATTTTAAGGTTTGAAAAATCATAACTCAAAACTCATAAATCAAAATCTCATGCTATTACCACCTATTGAAAGCTAATTCTATTCTGTTAAAGTTTGTCGAACACGCCAATAAGATTAAATTAATTTTAGACATTGTTTGATCAAGATTTGTTCCCCACAGTACCTAAAAATTACGGTTTTTAGAATATGTATGGTTTAAAAAACACACATTAGCATTATTTTTTCAGGCCCTAGTCAACGGGAAACAAACATAATAAATCTATGAAACCATTAACATGTAAGGTTTTAGGAAATAAATTACAAAAAATGCCCAAAGATCGAACAACCCATCCCAACCTGATGATATTCAACCCCTCTACCGGCTGCTCCATTTTTTACCGCTAAAAAAAAATTCAAATCGCGATAACTTTTTTGTTTCTCTAATATGTGTAGACTTAGAAGTCGAGTATAGTACACGACACTGAAGACGGCCTTTCAGTTGAGGTTGAAATACGCGTATCTGTCAAAGGATACAAACTCTAGTGGAATTAAATGGTATAGTACTAAATTCGGTTTTCATCTACTTATAGGTATTCTACTAAACAGCTCGAAGATTTATTGTCTGAAATTAACGATATAAGGTTTTTTAGAATTTTCAAGATCTTTATTTGTCCAGAGTGGTATCAGAAACATAAAAGCTCATTACTCAAAGACGGCTGGACCAAATTGCTAAATTTTTTCACAACACACTCGCATCAATATATCATTCCGATGAGTGAATAGGTATCCGAATACGATAAAAATTCTGTAGCTGTTATGGCTACGTGTCGATCCCCCAAGGAATTTTGGAATATCTCTGCATCCAGATGACCAATTGCGGCAAAACTACCCGTTGACAGTGTGTACAACATAAATAATCAAAATTCAGTACATGAGGTCAAGGGTGACTATGATCGATATGGTAGGAAATTTGCCAATAGCTTGCCCTGGATTTTCCGGGAATCAAAATTTATCTTGCAACGCGTAATACCTACACAGCCGTGAATCGCAAGTCAGTCCCATCTGTAAAAAGTAGGCATTGAGAAAATGAGCTTTGAAGTTTTCAAGCTCGATTTCCATACGATTATTCAAAAAATTCCAGAGGATTGGAGCATGTTTTCATTACGATATCTTTCAGAGAAAAATATAAAGATGGTCAAAGCGAGGTTCATTTTTGTGTTACACGGTGCGGAAATCTGGAGTGGGACTGAGATGCGGTTACTTTTTATTATCGGACAATTTGACTTGCTGTTTTTTTCCATATTTTTCGGAACAAATCATATTATCTCATTAATACAGCTGAAAGAGCATTGGAAGATATGTTGAAAACTGAACTCAACTCAATTTTGACGAAAATGCAGATGGAACTGACTTGCGATTCACGGCAGTATACATATTCGAAAACTAGAAGAGTTTTTTGAGAATGGTGCAAAAATATCAAGAATCAAAAAAGTTATCGCGATTTTAATATTTTTCAAGCGGTAAAAAATCTCGTTAATAAAGATAGAAAGAAAGAAATGAAGCTGCCGGTAGAGGGGTTAAATCGTGCTTGACTCATGTACTGTCGAATGATTGAATATTAATTAATTGAACAAGTTAGCATTGCTTTTTCTTTCCTAGTGGTGATTGTTTTGATCGTATTTCACTGACTGTTCAGAACCTGAGACGAGACTCGCGAAGAGGAAAAAAAGCAACGTCATATGCAGCCCAGATTTCGCTGTCAGATGCAGCCAGTTGATTTTGTGGGCGAATATGTGGAGAGTATTGGAATCATTCATAAAACAAATTAATTCAGCGAATATTCCATTTGATTTGCGCTGACGAAACTAAATCGAAACAAGCAAAACATTTGTTATTGCAATGTGTACTGCGTTTGCGGATATGAAATTTAACTTGAAAAGGTTTTCTGAACTTGGAACGATGCAATCGCAATTCATCTTTGCCATTGAGTTCATGTAAAAGCTTGAACATCTTGCTCACAAATTTGTGTAAACACAGAATCGAAGAAGAAAATCTTAGCAACCGTAGAAAAAGAAGACCGACTTCGCGAGTCTCGTCTCAGTTCAGAACCATTTGAAAACAATCATTATTATCGACTGAGAAAAAGCAGTGCTAACGTGTTCATTTTTGACATTCCTTGAAGCACATGGTGATGATCTTGGCTTAAAGCGGATTTACGAATGTGCTTCCTAATTACCTATTTTTACAATTTATTTTCGTATGATAAAAGTTATTTTTAAACGGGATTGAGTTTTAGAAATGCATAGTCATCATGTTCTGGAAATTCAAAATCCGAAATTTTCATACAGGTTTGTTTTTCAGGGAGAACACTCCCCAAAAATAGTGATTTCCAAGAGCCTTGGGGCACAAACCTCAACCAAACTATGTTTAAACTTGCTGCAATCATAAAATCTTGTTCGACAAAAGTTCGTAGAATTGAATAAACTACTATGTAGAGGTATTAGGTTTTAGTTTTAGCCTTAAGCTTAAGTAGCCCGTCATTCGTTTTTGCAACAATGATGACTTTTCAGCTTACATTTCAAGGTTTATATTGGATTGAAAAAGTATCATTGTACGCGCTAAAAAGTAAAATACGTACAAATTTCAATGACGGCCTACTTCGCCCTAACGTTCAACGCTCCGTCATCGTAATCATCGTCATCATGGAAATATCAAAAGCAGATTTTTTGTTCAAAACTAAAAATTATTCGATGGAAATGTGTTCACTGTAGAATAGAATACAGTGAACACATTTTCCTGTGATTTTTTATACTTTCGAACGAAAAAAACTGCTTTTCAAAATTCCGAAATCAATAACGGACCCTGCCCCCTTAATTTGGTAGATGCGGTAGCTTTCTGTTCAACCGTAGAACGGAATGTTCACTCTAGGACTCTAGGACCTTAAAACAGTGTATTATGTTCTTGAGAAAACTCCAACGAATAATCCTAACAATTCGTCAATGACTTTCCCTTGAATTAGTGTTAAAGATTTGCTCGAGAATCGTTTCTGAAAGGTCGTTCAGATATCCCCAAAAGATTTCACCAGAGACAGTGGAGATCTTCAAGCTAAAGAAATTTTCAAGGATATTGTTAGGAACCTACCATCCCCTTTGGCGGCATTTGTGAATATTTTAAGACGCTTAAGATGGGTAAATCGAAAATATGTCAAGAATTTTTATGCATACTTTGAGAAAATACCTTACCCTTAATTTACAATAAATACAATATTGAATCACACTAATTCTGTTGAGTTTCAATCAACTCTCTTTAAAATTATTTGATCCTCGGTCTCGGTTTCCCCTCTACCAGGACCAATAATCAGACGGATTAGGCAATGGCGTCCACATTGTAAGGGAACGTAAAAGCTCTCTGCTATCAACTTGTCGAATGGTCGGACAAAAGGAGTATCCCTAGCAGAAAAGTAGAAAAAAAAAAGTTGGCACCCCTCGAATTCCGCCAGCTCATGAGTTAAGTATTTCGCGATCGCGGGCGCACCAGACGCCATTATTTTGTATTTTTCGCAATCGTATCAAATAAATATGTAAAACAGATAAAATGTGTTTGGTTGTTACATAAATGGTCCTTCGACGACGAATATATGCGAAGTGGACAACAGTTTATGAGAGAAGGCTGAGAAATGAAAGTTTTTGCTGACGGTGGAGTAATGGCCGACAGGATCGACGCTGCGAGGCCTGTCGATCTGGTTCTGCTGCACAAGATTCTGTATTGTGATGACACGACGCTGAATTGGATAAGGAGGAGAGTACTGCGGTTCGAAGGCTTTGATTTTGAACGACGATCTCCTTAGTTTGAGGTTAGGATGCGAATCATCGAAGATGCAGAACCAGAACATGTACAAACTACGTGTGAAATATTGGATGTTCCAATCGGAGATGCGGCTTGTTCGAAACAAAATGTTGCAGTAGCCATCATGGAGCGACTTTTTTCGATGACCGATGAAGCCAAGAATGTGTTGGAGAAAGAGCCATCGCGAACGCTGACGCCGCCACCAATGTCGTTGATGGCACAAACTACGGAGTACGGATTTTCGATGCAATCTTAGCGACCAGGAGGCGACCAGAGAGGCGTTTCGATTACAAGAAGTGTATCTTCTTCTAAAAGTGTTCAAGTAACAGTGATGAAGGCAAAACTGGAAACGGAAAGAAAATAAGCGCAGCTGGAAGAGCAAGAAGCAAAAACCAGAATGGAGAGGCAGCAGAAGCTACTTAAAGCTGAACTGGAGTTGAAAATTGCGGAAGCAGAGCTGAATGAAGAATTGGTTGAGCAGCGGGATGTAGATCCTTGTTTGATAGTTCACGATGCTGACCCCCTAGATCGTGTACAGCAGTGGATACAGAACTTACAACTGAAATCCAGTTCCACTTCCTCACAAGAGTCGATTTCACAACAGCTCAGGGCAAGCTCAACGCCCCTGCTGAAGTCGAGCTTTCAACCAAGGGATCTCGTGATAAACGAGCAACCACCAATTCTATCCAGTTCAACCGGAACAGCTAATGTGCAGCGAGACCACGGAGAGCAACTTGGAGATGTCAACGCCGAAATGTTACAAATCACCAAATCTATGCAACGCATGCTAGCACGAAGCGCGGATAGCAACAACCTACCAGTCTTTGATGGAAATGTTCGTGAATGGCAGTTGTTCATGAACCAATACCGTTTGTCTACAGAAGCGGGAGAATATTCAGGAATCGAGAATGTAGTGCGGCTCAACAAATGTCTAGTCGGAAAGGCCCGTGAAGCTGTTCTCCATATGCTGATGTCGTCCGTAGACGGTGAGGAAATAATAAAGGCACTTTAACTACGCTTCGGTAGACCAGAACTGCTCCTTCGTGCTTTAATCGACGAAGTCAAGTATTTTCCAGTGGTGTCTGACTGGTCGACATTCATCGAGTTCGATGGTGTAGTTCGGAACCTAGCTGCAGGGGTGAAAAGTTTGAAACAGCACATCTACAACCCAGAACTTTTGGGAATGCTTCTTCAAAAGCTGCCGCAGTACCAAGTGATGATGTGGGGTCGTCATATTACGGAGTGCGGTATTCACGATCCGACTGTATTGGATTTTGCAGCGTGGGTGGAGCAAACTGGAAAATACGCTTCATCCATAAATTGCACATTAACTGCTGGTGGGTTTTTTGACGCATCTCAACACGGACAATCGAACGTAAGAAGCGACACTAGAAAAGGCGAATCAAAAAAGTGTGGGGTTTGCCACAAAGAAGTTCATGATGTGACAATGTGTGATGCGTTCAAGTCCGCTGATCCAAAGCGTAGATTCCAAACCGCGATTGATTTGAAACTATGCTTTTGTTGTTTGCGTACTCACATTGGACGGTGTGACAAACGGCAAAAGTGTCCAGTGGAAGGGTGCACTCGGTATCATCATGCGTTGTTGCATAAGGCCGAAATAGCAACAGCAGCGACACCCCTCTCTATTCCGCAAAATAAACCCAGCGTTAATGTAATGAAAACCGATCATCGAGTCTTCACCCAAGCGTTGTTGAAGATATTGTCGGTAAAGATTCGCGGCCCCAAAGGTGTAATTGAGATACCCACCCTGATCGATGAGGGATCGAATATGACGATTTTGGATGCAGGTGTTGCCAAGATCCTAGGAATATCTGGAAGCAACAAACGACTTTGTTTCACATTGATGAGTGGATTGAAACAGGTGGATGAAAACTCAGAAGACGTTCAAATCGAAGTTGGTGAAAACCAGGCGGATAAACCATTCTTCAACCTTACCGGAGTTAGGACAGTTTGGAAGCTTAATCTGGCTGGTCAAAAAGCAAACGTAGCAGAACTATTGTCGCGATATCCATATGTCAACAGAGCTGATTTGAAGTGCTTGAATGGGGAATCTCCATTATTGCTGATTGGACAACCTCATATCAACGTTATCAAGACGACTGAAGTCTATCAATCTGATGCCACTGCCCCAGCTATTTCGAAATGCCCTTTGGGGTGGGTAGTGCACGGACCAGTGATGGTAAATACGAGTGAAGAGTATTCTGGTACTGTTAATCTCTGCTGTGATGCTGATGAGAATCTACATGACCTGGTGAGATCGTATATTATGCTAGAGAGCATGGGAGTTGTGATCAGCAAACCGGATCGACAGCGTTCAGAGGATGATAGACGTGCTTTGGCAGTCATGGAACACTCTACTCATTTCGTGGATGGACAGTTCGTTGTGAGTCTACCCTACAAGAACTCAACTCCGTTCCCAGAGAGCAGGAAGATGGCTTTATCTCGTTTAAAGTGTACTGAACGTAAAATTGCCAAGATGGGAATTGGTGATAAATATGCTGAGATAATGCAAGGCTATCTGGAGAAGAAGTATGCTGTTCCTGTTACAGACGAAGAGCTTAAAGTTTCGAGAGATAATCTTTGGTATCTGCCACATTTTCCTGTCGAGAACTTGATGAAGCCAGGCAAAATTCGAATTGTATTTGACGCTGCTGCGAAGTCAAATGGCATGTGCTTGAACGACGTGCTCATCACCGGACCGGATCTTCTAAAGGAGTGGATCTAAAGGAGAGGATCTTGCAAGGAGTGATTCTACGGTTCCGCCGGGGAAAAATTGGATTCGTTGGTGACATTAAAGAAATGTTTAATCGGATCTGGATCTCCGAAGCAGACAGTTGGTCGCAATGTTTTGTTTATCGAAGCAGTCCCAGTGAGCCCGTGGAAACTTTTCGGATGAAAGCAATGATTTTTGGCGCTAATTCATCTCCATTTATCGCTCACTACATAAAGAATCACAACGCACAGCTCCATGCCGATGAATACCCTGATGCTAGCAATGCTATCGTGCATGATCATTATGTTGATGATTTTTTGGGAAGCGAAGATGACGAGTTGAAGGCTGCGGAATTAATCCAGGACGTAATCCAAGTACATAAAGCCGGTGGGTTCGAAATTCGAAATTTTCGGTGCAGCACGAAAGAGGTTTTGAACACCATACCACTTAACCTGCAAGCAGACACGTCCAGTTCAGATATTAGTGACGGAGTGCATCGAGTTCTTGGTTTACTATGGAATGGACCAATGCATGAGTTCACCAATTTGACGTTTGAGCGGTGCCGAATTCACTGGTTTCCATGGTCACATAAATAACATGGCACCGCTAAAACGTCAAATAGTGAACTCGTGCATTGGTCCATAGTGAGAGCGACTGCTTCACTTTCTCCTCCAACTTCTGCAAGATTGATTCAGCTATAATCACAGGCAAGCGCGTACCAACCAAACGTGAAGTTTTGTCTGTGGTGATGTCAATTTTCGACCCACTTGGATTCGTCACCCCAATGACGATTAGGGGAAGGATTTTAATTCAACAAATCTGGCGCAGTGGTATTGGATGGGATGACCAGCTGGAGGATGGAGCTAGGAAAAAGTGGTTGAAATGGTTGAGCAATCTTTCGACAATCACAGATGTTCGCGTCACCCGTTGTTACAGTGCTAATCTTCGTAGTTGTGATCAGGTCGAACTGCATGTGTTTTGTGACGCAAGCACCATGGCAATGAATGCAGTAGCCTACTTGAGAGTTGTGAAAGCCGAAAAAATTGATGTTTCCTTTGTCGCTTCAAGAGGAAGAGTTGCTCCAGTACGTTTTATGTCAATTCCAAAACTAGAATTGCAAGCTGCCTTACTGGGTTACCGCCTCTCTTTGATGATCAAAGAAGAGATGGGCGTTCAAGTGCACAAGACTGTGTACTGGACTGATAGTCGCACGGTGTTGTGTTGGCTGAAAACGAAGAAAGCATTGAAAACATTTGTTGCAAATAAAGTTGGAGAAATTTTGGAACAGTCGTCCCCAGACGATTGGCTTTATGTCACCACTCTGGAAAGGCTAAAATATTAACGTCCCATAAAAAAATATAAAATTTCCATAAAAAATGCAAAATTTGCCAGTAAAGAAACAAGGGTAAAATCAACAGAAAAGTTAAAAATTTCCATAAAAAAAATAAAGAAGTGCATAGAAAAAACAAAATTTTCCATAAATAAAAAAATTTTGAGCAATAAATAGATTCAAAAAGGCAGTAGAATCGACAATAATCTCACTAAAAAATATCGAATTTTCCATTTAAAAACCTCAAAATGTCCCTATTTTCTTCACAAAAAGCAATAAACAATTATAAATTTTCCACAAAAAAAGCCAAAATTTGCAATAAATAAATAATAATTCGCCCACAATAAATCAAAAATTTCCATTCAAAAAATCAAAGATAGCAATAGCAGTAAATGCAAAGTTACAATAAACAAACCCAACTGAGCAATTCAAAATGACAATCAATACATGAAAATGTTGTAGAAAATTCCAATATTTAAGTTAAACTTTCCATAAAAATAACGTAATTTTCCAATAATGAGTAATAATGTGTGTAATGGATTTCATAAATTTTCAGTCAAACTGAAGCATTGTTTTCACAATTGAAGCTAATTAGTCGTCGTAGATATAGTAATTGCATTTTAGAGTTCGATAATTAATTACGTAAGAATTTAGGGGAGAGGAGAGTGGGGAGATTGGCCAGGTTTGAAAAAAAAAAATTGCTTGCCATATAGAATAAATTAATGTTTCATGCAAAAAATCATACATGGAGGGGAGGCGAGGCTTCGAAAAATCACAAAAAAATGTTTTTTAATACACCCCATCGTTAGGCGCTACAATTTTAATTATTTCGGCAAAGTTGAAATAAAACATGAAGTGGGTGATGAGGTACAAAAGTAGCGTTACAGCATGCTTAACCATATTTGTAGTACTGAGACAACCCACTAGATCTAAAAATGAACCTATTAGAAGATACTTTAAAAAGCGTTATGTTTGTATGCAAATAAAAAAAAAATATTTAGGAAAAAACTCATCAATCGAAGTATACACATTTCTGCAACTGCTGTGGGCAGTTACATTACTGATGCTTAGTTTGTAAACACCAGTTTCCTGGCTGGTGGGGCATGAGAGCATAAGCTTCTACCATCAATGTAGTTGGACATAACCCAAGCAGTGACATAAGTGTTCCTAATATTGGAAGATAAGATATCCCATGTTCCATGTTTCATTTCAACTTTGCCGAAATAAGTAAAATTGTAGCGCCTAACGATCCACAGTGGCCGCATCCCATACAAATGCTGGCCAAAAGTACAATTATCACTCAAAACGTTCAAAAATGCTAATTATTTGACAAAACATTATTTTTAGACGTAATTTGATAGAAATTGTCGCTGAAACAGAAAATTGATATTTTCAGTACATTTGACAGAATTAGTTTAAAATAGCTAATTTTTAAAATTTAATCAATGTAATCCGTATTCAGATCAAAATCAAATGAAACGTCATCATGTCGATGCCAATTTGAAGTTAAATATCGTAGGCAAGCTCGAGGTGGTTTTTGAATCCATTCGGAAGCTTATAATGGTAAAAAAATGCGATATTCATAACAAGTTTGATGGTCTTATGGGCTGATTTGCAGTGTAACTAAAAATATTTTTACTTATCTTGGCGCAAAAAAGCGCAAGTGAAGCCATAGTACATCGAATACTATGGAACATTTGCCACACATTGAGGGGTAAATGATCATTTTAGAGCGTTTCCCAGATAACTTGCACTACCTTTGAAAAAATGTCTTATTTTTGAAGGAGCTCCATGTTATACACTTCTTGACAATGTCAAATGGTAAACATGTCAAATATGGTTTGAAATATCTTCAAAGTAAAGCCTAAGGTATATTCTTTCGAATGAGACCGGTTGAGAAAGATTTGGTCATGATTTAGTACATAAACTGCAATTTATATAGAACAATCTTCACGATATTTTAAAAACTTAAAAGGATCAATTTCAGCTGACATCTCTCCAGGTCACATGCTGTGAAAAATCGAAATATTCACCGATCAATCTGAAACTTTGGGGAGTTGTTATTCAATACTGAAGAAATCAAGGAAAAATATTCGGGAAGGAATTTGCAAACTTCATTTTTTTGATTTTTGGCCAGCTTTGGGCCACTGTGCGATCGGGTGTATTAAAAAACATTTTTTTGTTATTTTTCGAAACCTCGCCTCCCCTCCATGTATGATTTTTTGTATGAAACATTATTTTTTTCTATATGGCAAAAAATATTTTTTCAAACCCGGCCAATCTCCCCGCTCTCCCCTCCCCTAAATTCTTACGTAATTAATTATCGAACTCTAAAATGCAATTTCTACATCTACATACAGTATTGGACAAAACATTTGCAACTTTTTCGATTTTCCATACAAAATGACCAACTTTGGTAAGTTATATCTCAGTTATTTATGGACCGATTCGAATGAAACTTTTACAGAACATCAGATGTAACTTGAATTTTAACATATATTTTTGAATAATTTTTCCAATCACGAGTTTATAAGTAATAACGATTTGACTAAAGTATAATTTTCGACGAAAAATCAAAACTTTTTATCTCAAAATCTGATAGCCTTACACAAAAACTGTCTTCAGCAAACTTATTCATTTCGTCAAAATCTACAACTTTGCTGAACATACGATGAAGCTATTCCTTCAATATGTTAAGTTATGTCAATTATGAAAAATCGTCAAAAAATTCACTTTAGTATAACCGTTACTGCTTTTCAACTTGTGATTGGAAAAATCACTCAAAAATATATGTTAAAGTTCAAGTTATGTCTGATATTCTGTGAAAATTTCATTCAAATCGGACCATTAATAACTGAGACATAGTTTATCAAAGTTGGTCATTTTGTATGGAAAATCGAAAAAGTTGCAAATGTTTTGTCCAATACTGTATGTACGACGACTAACTAGCTCCAATTGTGAAAACAATGCTTCAGTTTGACTGAAAATTTATGAAATCCATTACGTTATTTTTATGGAAAGTTTAACTTAAATATTGGAATTTTCTACAACATTTTCATGTATTGATTGTCATTTTGAATTGCTCAGTTGGGTTTGTTTATTGCAACTTTGCATTTACTGCTATTGCTATCTTTGTTTTTTTTAATGGATATTTTTGATTTATTAAGGGCGAATTATTATTTATTTATTGCAAATTTTGGCTTATTTTGTGGATAATTTATAATTATTTATTGCTTTTTGTGAAGAAAATAGGGACATATTGAGGTTTTTAAATGGAAAATTCGATATATTTTAGTGAGATTATTGTCGATTCTACTGCACTTTTGAATCTATTTATTGCTCAAAATTTTTTTATTTATGGAAAATTTTGTTTTTTCTATGCACTTCTTTATTTTTTTATGGAAATTTTTAACTTTTCTGTTGATTTTACCCTTGTTTCTTTACTGGCAAATTTTGCATTTTTTATGGAAATTTTATATTTTTTTATGGATCGATTAATTGTCTGCCACTCTGGAAAACGTTGCTGATGAGGGAACACGAGATGCGGAAGAGCTGGATATTTCTACGACTGGAAGGTGGTTCACCGGACCGAATATGCTGAAGCAAAATGTCACCGATTGGTCAACGATGTTTGCAAATGACCATGCATTCGAAGCCGATATCGATGAATTTTGTTCCGAAACACCAGTTGTGAACACAGTGATGGAAAGTGAGTCAATTCTACCCGACGTAAACCGGTTTAGTCAATGGAGAAGATTAATCCGATCGACGGTTTATGTACGTAAGTTCATTGATATGTGCAAGCGTAAATCGAGTATCAAGCAAATTCAACCGTGTGAAGAACAGAAAGCTATTTGTCTATGGCTGAAAGCAGTGCAGAATGAACAATTCCCTGAAGATTACACTGTTTTGATGAATCGCCGTGAATTGAAGCCGTCAAGTAAGCTGAAATCGTTAGCACCTTTTTTGGACAATGAAGGAATAATGCGTGTCGGAGGGAGACTGAACAAGGCAAACGTGGAACCAGGTGTAAAGAATCCAATCATACTTGGAGCATCGGGGAGATTTGTATCTTTGCTTGTTCAGAATTATCATCAAGAAGCTCATCATCATGGGCGTGAACTCGTATTGAACGAAATCAGGCAAACCTATTGGATAATAGGCTTACGAAGTTTGC
Source organism: Aedes aegypti (assembly GCF_002204515.2). Classification (NCBI taxonomy): domain Eukaryota; kingdom Metazoa; phylum Arthropoda; class Insecta; order Diptera; family Culicidae; genus Aedes; species Aedes aegypti. The sequence goes on along the minus strand of NC_035108.1, from coordinate 277,883,695 downwards.
TGCGAAAAGTTGTTTTCGGATGTCAGTATTGTCGTGTCAGAAAGCCCAAGCAGGTTACGCCAATCATGGGACAACTTCCGGAATGCCGTTTAGATATGTATAAGCTTCCTTTTACGCATACCGGAATGGATTTTTTTGGGCCCTTCGATGTTACGGTTGGACGACGTAGAGAAAAACGGTACGGAGTGGTTTTTACTTGTATGACGACTAGAGCCGTCCACGTTGAAGTGGCCCACTCGTTGACTGCAGATTCGTGTATAATGTCCATTCGACAAATGATGGCGCGACGCAGGAAACCGGATTTCATCTACTCTGATAACGGCACAAATTTGCGCGGTGCTGATAGAGAGTTAAAAGAAGCACTCAACCAACTGAGCTTTGGAGACATCGAGCGTGAAGTGTTGACAAGAGGCATACAGTGGATGTTCAACCCCCCAGCTGCGAGTCATATGGGTGGATCATGGGAAAGGGTTATTAGGAGCATCAGGACATCTCTAAGAAAAACATTGAAGGAGCGAGCACCGAGGCAAGAAGTCTTGGAAACGTTACTAGTAGAAGCTGAACACCTCGTCAATAGTCGTCCTTTGACTTATGTATCATCTGATGTCAATGACTGTGAAGCGCTAACCCCTAATCATTTTTTGATTGGAGCATCGAGTAATGTTCAGTCACCAGGAGCATTCAGCCAAAGCGATCTCGATTGAGGAAAGCAGTGGAGGATGGCGCAAAAACTCATCGACAATTTCTGGAAACGATGGATGAAAGAGTATATGCCGACTCTGATTCCGAGACAAAAATGGCGACAATCCATTGGAGAGGTAAGAGAAGGTGATGTCGTATACGTATCGGATATGATAAACGAACGTGGCAAGTGGCCCCTGGCAATTGTGGAGAGGTGTTGGACAGGTGATGACAACATAGTAAGAGTTGCTGAAGTCAGAACCCACTCCGGAGTTTATCGCCGACCATGCATCAAGTTGAAGAAGATCTGTTTGGAAGGAGACATTCGTGATGACAAACCAGTGTCACACCAGGGGGCGCAATGTAAGGGAACGTAAAAGCTCTCTGCTATCAACTTGTCGAATGGTCGGACAAAAGGAGTATCCCTAGCAGAAAAGTAGAAAAAAAAAGTTGGCACCCCTCGAATTCCGCCAGCTCATGAGTTAAGTATTTCGCGATCGCGGGCGCACCAGACGCCATTATTTTGTATTTTTCGCAATCGTATCAAATAAATATGTAAAACAGATAAAATGTGTTTGGTTGTTACATAAACACATGAACACTGTTTTTATTAGTATTGTGACCATGGGGCAGGACACTAGATCCAGTATTAAAATATTAATATTTATTAATGATATTAATATTGATATTGAGAAGATTATCAAGTATGCATGGAGTTTAGCTGTTTGCCTGTTGCCGGAGTTGTCAAGGCAAATTGATTATTTATATGAAAAAAAACAAGTTGTGTTTATCGTCAGATAGTCTGAGCTAAATATATGAGAAATCCGTCCGATGCAACATAGACCACACTTTTTGATGCCAACATCCATCTGGTAGTCTGGCTAGAAGGAGATTGGCACCTGTACGATGCATTCAGCGAAGCTCCATTGTCATCAATGCCCCACATCTTTCTTCGATTTCCGGGCCATTCCGCAACTCGATTTCGATGCAATTTGTCTCGTATGGTATGTCAGATCGGCAAGACATACAATCCAGGGTTGGGAAAAAATCTGAAATTCACTCTACAGTAGCCAAGCAAAGCCAATCACAGTCAGCGAAGCCAGTGAAACTCACGTCCATCGCTGCTGTAGGCAAAATGGCTCGAAAATAGCAAAACACCCGTTGCTAAGGGCAACCCAGAATTACTGTAGAAAAATGTTCTATTTCCCGCTGCATTTCCCGCATTTAGAGCCTTCAATGACACTCATGATTTAGAAAATTCGTGCACCCAACATAGGCTACTTGATGAGATTCACGTGATTTTCGCGAAAATTCAAGCCTACTACTATTACCATTCCCAGCACTGATACAATCCACAATCCCTAGCCTCTTGTTTATAAACCCCCACCATTGACTTAAATTCAAGATACTTCTGTCAGATATCTTTAGAAAAATCGTAGGTAACTCGATGATATCATAAAAATAATATATATTAATCTGTATTAACGGATATTAATACCAATATTAATGAGTGTCTTACCCCATGATTGTGACGTGGTAGTTTTTAAAAAGTACCCATATTCTGAGAAAAGAAAGCATTGTGAAAATCAGCAACTCCAACAGAATTTGTTTGAAATAGTAGTGTAGTAGGTAGTGTCATTACTAATACTGTCCAGTCGAAATGATTTTGAATAATTTGTCACTTAAGTGTCCTTTTTAATCATGCTATTGTGATTACTCCTGTCTTTTACGTAAGATTAGAGTCTTAAATGTCAATTGTCGTAAGTCTCAACAATATTAGGCTGTTTAGTAGTAGTTCTAATTAATTTCGTTATACTTGTAGTTGAAAGTATTTATTGGTCATTACATTCAAATGTCCTCAAAGAAATGAGTCACTTTCTTCTCTGTTCAACAATTTCTTGAAATTAGCTGTGGTGGGTGTCGTAAATTCCGGTCTGAGCAGCACAAGAAAACACCGAAAACACATCCGTTTTTACGCAAATTCGTCAGAAGTGCAGACGGAATCTACTGATGACGCCGTTAGGATCAACGAGAAAAATGTTCTAGAATGCTTTACCATAGATTTTCAGAGAGAGTAGAGGAGAGGGTGAATGTAGGGAATATCCATAAATGGGTTAATTATATGTCATTTTAGTGTTTATTCTTGGCGTGTGCAGAAAAATGAAATAGTTTATTATTCATTAGAGCCATCATATTTCGATAAGTGTGTAAAAAAAAGCTCAGCTTGAAAAGCTCACTGCAATAGCATTAGCTTCTGCTGAGTCAGTTTTGAAACGAATTTGCGTAAAAACGGATGTGTTTTCGGTGTTTTCTTGTGCTGCTCAGACCGGAATTTACGACAATGTTGTCTTCAGAGGATTCCGTCTGCACTTCTTGACAGCTCGACAAAATTCCTTCTTCCATTCAACAGCGCCTACTTGGTTGATTCCTATCTACCACATCTCCCTTTGTTGAAAATCAAAATGGCTTTGACAGTGATCAATTCCATTTTTTTTTCTAATTCACCTTATCTTTGCTTCTATAATATCAATTTTGGTGACATTATTCAGTTTTTCAGGTCCTGTAAGAATACTCAAAATAATTAACGATGGCTGTTTAGAATAATCCCCGACTGCGATACCCCATAATTTCATAGTTTTGCCACACGATGTATGAATTACAACTGTAGTTCTAGTTACTCATCAAATCTCAATTTCTTCCGGTACTTGGATTTAGGAAGTTCTATGAATCTTCGACATGTGTAGCTGGCTGAATATGACACAATGTTGCTCCATTAAATATCATCAATATGACACAATGTTGCTCCATTAAATATCATCTCATCTTTTGTTGTAACTTGAGAATTTTATCCTTGATCGTAATTTAAAATTAATGTCGTAATGTAAATTAAGGTCCTGAAAAACAATAATTAAATGAACATTCAATGTGCCTTCTCTGGACCAATGTGTGATTGGCGAGTTGTCCGTTTCTTCGTCTTAACCTTAAGGAAGGACTATGTTTCCTATTGCCTTCTCCGAGTCAACACGTTGCCAGCGTGTTGCTCGTTAAGGTCTTTGCCTCTTACTTGCCTTCTCCGGACCAACGCATTTTCACGTTGTCCGTTAAGGTCTTTGATTCATTTTTGCCTTCTTCGAGCCAACGGTGGCACGTTGCTCGTCAGGACTTTCTATAATACGTGCCTTCTCCGAACTAACGCAACTTCACGTTGTCCATTAAGGTCTTTGACTTATTCTTGCCTTCTTCGAGCCAACGCGTTGGCGACGCGTTGCTCGTCAGGACTTAGTAATAAACGGATAATTCGTTGTCCGTTAGAGACTTTTAGTTGCCTGGGGATTTCTTCCATCTCTCCAGAGAACTCAAAATGGAATGTACTCTCTGCTTTTGTCATCCTCCTTCAGTTCATTTGACCCAGCGAAACGATTTTCAAACATTACTTTTTACATCATATGCTGGAACTTTAGCTCAACTAAACTTCAGAAATGGATTTACCGATTCTCCACAAAAGCGTCAAGATTTTCTTCTGCGACTCATCTCGGTAAATTGACATCAGGTCGCATTGATAAACCAGACATATTTTGGTACAATTGGGAAGTCTAGAAAAGGCGTGGGAAAAGACTCAACTAGACTGTCTAGAAGGACAATGCACATACACCAAATATACTTATCTTTGCACATGGAAGCGACTAGTTATATATCAGCTACGGACGTAGGTATCATTCCGAATGTACGCATTCATCCGATAGCCACACCATGTATCCGTCGATCTCGGAGTGATTATTGGTCCCGGAGTTCACATCCGCGAATCGGTTGTTCTTGAGAACTCTGCCATCAATGGTTACACTTTGTCTGTGGTTACACACTCGTTGCATATAATATCGAGGGCATTCCTAACGATCTGGACCCGAACAAATTGTTCGTTAAGATGGAGAATCCGCCGCTGTCAAACAACGCGCTTGAATCCGTCGATCACGATCCCGGGCTGTTCAGTGAGTGTCCCCTCGGAAATGGTGCTGCTCATTGTGGTTGCACTACCTTTACTTTTTTCATTATTTGGATGCTCTTGTTGATGCATTTTGTAGCCAAATTAAATCGGTTGTGATTTGCATCCCATTTTCGTCGCCAATATGTGGTGGGTTCTTCAGAGGATTCCGTCTGCACTTATTGACAGCTCGACAAAATTCCTTCTTCCATTCAACAGCACTTGGTTGATTCCTATCTACCACATTAGCAATAATCGATCTCAGTGTCTTACTTTCCATAGTCATTATTATAGTGAATATCCAAAAGTTGAATCGCTTTAGGCTTCTATTACAGTCTCCTACAAGATTTACTATTTGGTGGCAAATGCAATGCTTCACAACGCCTACTTTCTACTCATAAATTTTGCGAAAATGAAGCTCGAATTAGATTTTTTATACCGTTGTTACAAAAGAGGTATGCCTTATTATGGCAATGTAAAAACCATATAAAATAAGATAGTCGCCACGTATTACTGCTCAGTTAATCAACTAGTCATTTTCCTCAGAGTAATATTCCCTACGTCGTATATGATAACGATATGTCTAGCTAGCTAATAGTAAGAATGGCTACGGAACATTCAGGTTAGCAAAAGGCAAACTGATCGTCACCAATAGTATTAATGTCCACTTCGAATAGATTAATTATTTGAAATGGGCATCAATGCTATCAACTACGCAAATTATCCGTTGGATCACATCCGAGATATTAGTGCGTCTATGCCATATAAATTATGACGCGGCTGTAAGCAAAAATGCCAAAACGTGATACCACCACACCAGGTTACGCCTTTGGTTTCCATCATATGGGCTAATGGATTATGCCCTCCCATCGCGGCAAGATCGCATAAACAAGGGGAGGGAAAGATTTCACTGCATGGATTCTCACACTAATACCTATTACAAAAGCAGTTCCTTTCAAGACCTTTTTCAAAATTTCGACAAATAATTCGATACTCTGTCTGAAGAATGTACGATTTCGGTGGTCAAAACTAAACTCACTTTCAAAATCGCGCTAAATTTGCATATTTGTAACAATTCTGTTAATTGTAATCCAAATCTAAGTTACATTGCTCGCTTTATTTATGATCTCGCGCTAAAAGCCATTGATAAATGAAGTTTGTGGCTTATTTCTGAACAAACGAATGGATTTAGACGTTTAACGGTGCTTGATTGAAGAGAAAATATCTTCTAATGGTGATAATTTTGATCTTGGTACATTCATTTGCTTAAATACTACCTACACTCTCGGTTACTAATGGCTTTTAGGGGGAGATCATACGTTATGCGAGATTTATGACGATTTTAAAGCAATTTAAGCTGACTTCTGGTAATAAGAACCCGGTAATAACCCGGAACATCAATCAAAAATGATATCAAGAAAATTTCTTCCAGTCCATTCAAAAACATCGGAAATATTTTTCTGGGAAACACTAAACTGTGACTCCTTGGTCCCAATATATGTAAATCCAGCCCTGCCTAGAATCCGACATACCTTTTTCGACCCAAGCTGAATCCGCTAAAGCTTGAATTGACTCCCAGACTGATTCCGTTGAACAATCCATTATTCACCCGCAGGATGTAATACCAAATAAGCAGGAAGGAAGTCAGCACCAGAACGGCCAGTAATCTGTAAACTTTCATGATTCCTACTGGAGAATGGGTATTTGTTGTTGCAACGATTGCCGCCTATTTTAGCTCCTCATCATTAAATGTTCAACATCCTGAAATGAGCATTATTTGATAAGCTTCCTGCCAATATCCAACAAAACCGGAACCTTGATCTTACCATAATTGCACACTTTCAGTTCCCGAGTATGGCACAACCAGAGCGATGATGTTTCTCTTCCAGCCAATCTGTTAATCCGCTCTTCAGACAGCACGGACCGTCTAACAGCTATTTATTGTAAATTTTGCACCCTATCGGACGCGACGATTTTTAATCGTCGCCGGTGAAACCGTCGCCAAAATCGTCGCCAGCCAAGCAAACCGCTGTGAATTGACGTTACACCAGTCTTACCAACACAATGGCAAATCACTTCCTTTGATTTGTTTTCTGGCATTTGTCATTTCCCCAGTCTTGCCAACACAAAAGCAAAGCACCTCCTTTGATTGGTTTGCTGGCGATGATTTTTTTCAGTCTGTTCGAAAGTTGGCGGCGCGTTTTGTTGTGAATGAAACAGACAATACGTGATAAGAATTGCAAATGTTTATGCAAATTTCCCCCAAAAAAAGCTATCACCACTTTCTCGACTTTTGGTTCGCACAATAATCCAAAAACTAGTTTTCCTCCGATTCCGATCCTCCCTCACACAGCGAAAAAATACCCATCGATATGCTTCCGAATCTGTCAACGGCGAACGACGGATGACATCAATCAGTCGGGTTTTGACGTTTACAACAATAAACAAAGCACTTAACGAAACTAGGGGTTCGTAGAAAATCCGGGAACATGAATAACCGGGAATCTGGAAAAGTTGAATCTAATAAATCACGCATAACTTATGATCTCGCCCTGAAAGTCATTGATAATGGAGCATGTTGTTTTAAAGCAAATAAATCAGGCTATCGACATGATGGAGACACCAACTTCTATGGTAACAGAGGGCTCGATTGGCTTGTCAGATAGATCGGGCCCGGGACATCCTGTCTACTGCAAATCGCTGCAGTTGATATTGTGTATTTCTTTCACTACTGGACTGCGAAGTGCGGCTTCATAAGTGCGAAAATGCGAATAAAAGTGCGAGATTGCATCGAATCATGTTGGTGTCTTCAGAACACTTATTCTTTGGACTGCGATGAATAACCCCGCTGAAGACACCGACTCGATTTGATGCAATCGCGCACTTTTATTAGCGTTCCCGCACTTGTAAAAACTTCTGCGATAGTCCAGTGGTGGAAGAAATGCGCAATATAGGGCATGTCCATTACCTGAAATAAATGGAACGAACAAAAACTATCCCCACTGGGAGACAGGGAAGGATCTTCTCTTTATCGTACACTAAGGCAAATGCACTATCGATAAACACAGGAATCCCTTATGAACATTCGCCTCAAGGAATCGGGTTGAAATTCATAAATTTGCCTTATGAAACCGAAATTTGAAAGAAGATTGTACGCAGTTGAAAAGAACTGTCAGTTCAAATGGGAGTCGCTGTAGAAAATTTCTGCAAGGAATCGACGAGAAATTTCTTTAGCGCTCAAGAAAAGTAAAGAAATTCCTTGACTGAAAGGGTCAAGAAATTTCCTACAGAGAGCCCCCTTTGAAGTGACATTTCTTCTCAACTGCGTACTGCGATCAGAAAATAAAGTGATTTTCTTGACCATTTCTTGGGAGAAATTTTCCACGCATCGAGATAGGCAATTCCTTTTCTTGTCAGTATTGCGAATTTTTACTTAAATCCACAGACTGTCCAACAAGTTGCGCGCCGGTGGCCCATGCGCCGAGTTGTGCGCCAGCCAAAAAGTAAATAAAGAAATGTCAAAATATCTCGCAGAGGAAGTGAATCACTTTTAAAGCTCGAGTCCTAAACAGGAGAGCGATCATAATTGTTTTATCGATACAAAACATATGGAATAAAATTGTTCGCACCTTCTTGTGTTCAAGTTGCAAGCGATTGAAATCGTTTTGACCAACCCACAAGTCGGCGAATAATCAATCGGCGCGCAACGTATTTGGTGGTCTGCGGTTTTGAGAAAAGATTCGCAAAGTGCCCAACTAGTACCAGACCAAGGCGTGTAACATTCGAAGTAAAGAGGAAGTGATCGAAATGCTAAAAATTCTCGAGAAGCTCAATAGCAAACCGGCCTTTACGCCGTTTGGTAATTCCAGAATTTTAAAATAAGACAATTTACACCGTCTTCAGCCAAAGGCTGCACAGACTGAACAATCACGAACATTAGGCAACGGACAACACGGAACACCCAGTAGCCCAGTGATGAATTCTTCGTTTGACGAAAAGTTTTCACCGATTGCAGCGGGACTCGAATCGAATTGAACGTTCTAAAAGTTAAAAATCTAAAACTACAAATGAACTTTAACACTTCACTTTTTGCAAAAAAAAATTAAATACTAAAATCACTAAGGTGAGCAAATACCTTTAAACTCTAATATGTGTTGCTTATCTTGACAGATAGGCCTATTTCGTCTGCGACTTACAGACTTCTTCAGTGTCGAGTGCTCGACTTGAAGAGAACATCGCATGGATCTATTATTTATACTAGAAAAAGTGTGTGGGTATGTTAGAACTAGATTCTACCTGTAATCGTACAGGAGGTCATTTTTTAATTGTGTACCTAATCAAATGAAAGGATTGTCAAAATGACAAATTCCTGCTTGTTTGGCAGGTGGTCAATCAATGTGTTTATGTATTGTGTGTGTGAAGGTTAGGTATACCGTAATCCGGGGTAACATTGATCATTTTTTTGAATATTTCTTAAATATTTAGTTTGAAAATGCAAATGTTGCAAATTTTATATTTTTAAAACAAGTACTGCCCCCTATAGCTCGTGACTATATACTGTATTTTGTTTTTTGAACGATTTAAGAATGTTTACAAAAATGTTTTAGGCGATTTTTTGATTTAGCTGATATGGGGTAACATTGATCACTTATGTAAACAACGTTCGGTAATATTGAAAATGTCGTTGCTTGCATAAATTATGGCCCCTGAAGCTGAATATGAAGGCCAAACGCTTACAAGTCATTTACTTTTTGAGTTATTTTAAAATTAAAAACAACTCGAACCACGGAATACGCCTAAAGGTAGGCAATTTCCTAAGGGAAATTTACATTCTTAACAGTAATTCGCTAATGTTGCCAAATTCAACATACTTATGAAAGTTTTGACAACGGAATCGTTTTCGGCGATGCCGTTTTTAGGAAGAATCGCATTTTCCTTGATCATATCGTTTACAGAACTTATGTGAGACATGAATGTTTGGTAGTGTCATACTCAACCATTAAAATCATTGTTTCAAAAAGTTGTCAAATTTACATATAAGGTTAAGGGAATTTTCGCAAAAATCATCACTTTCATTAGCTCATGAATATAAGAAAGGGAAGCAACATTCATGGTTTAGAAATGTTCCATCAATAAATGATAATGCGAACTTTTTACGAGATGAGTCATTCCGATCAATGTTACCCCGCTGATCAATGATACCCCGGATTACGGTAAGTCTAAACAGCCAAGAGTACCCATTTCCTTGATCTTTGCTTAGTAATTTATTGTGGTTTTGTTTGAAAATTTCTATGCTTTCCGCTACGTCAAGCTTCCAAGGATTTGAAATATGTCGTAAGAGTTTGATATTTTTTGTGTTAAGGAAATGTTGTTCATTGTAAATACACAGCAAAAAAAGTTGTTGAATATTACATCGAAACTGCTGCAACCAAGTCGTTCCCTCGATTGTGGAATATTACACAGCCCGACGTACTCGAGGGCAATTGGTGTAATAAATGCGACCGATGTATTTTTTCCGATGTAATATATTCCACGTACACAATACGATGTAATTGATGCGATGTAATATGAAAGCTATGTAATCAGAACGATTTTAACAACAAAACCATTGCAAATTCTGTTCAATGGTTGATCAAATTGCCTTTTTATCCTTTTTTATATCAAAATCATTTATAGTGTGATACGCGTTTTACTCGCAGACAAGATTTTCCTATTATTATTATTTTGCTTATTCAAAAATGGATAAAAAGCAATTTAAACAGCCATTGAACAGAATTTGATAATAAAAATAACGAATGTTTAAACAAACAGTCATAAATGTTATTTTATTTTATTATAAATCCTTTTTTTTATATTTATTTTATTTTTTCAATTATATAGAGTCCTACGTAATGGCACCCAGACAGATGAATGCTAGAAGACGCTCGATCTTGTGTGGTGACTTCCGGAGTAGACTATGATCCATTTTGAGCAGTTCGTACAAGTTTGTTGGACCTATACCAAAATAAAATAAAATGAAATGTTAGTGAAATGAACTGTTTGATAATTTTTAAATGTAAAATGTGATTTTTAATAAATAAATCTAGTGTAATTATTCATCTACCTGGAATTGTTAACAATTTTTTAATTTCTTGAGAGCCCGACGCGTAGCCATAATTTGCTTAAGATGAAACACCTTGGAATCCTAGTTCAATCTTGTACCAAAATTTCAAAGGTATAAATTAGAGATGTACCGAATATTCGGCTGGCCGAATATTCGGGCCGAATATCTCGATTTTTTTGATTTTGCCGAGTATTCGGTCTGCCGAATAATAAATTCTGTTTTTCGGCCGAATAGGCCGAATAGTAATAGAATCAACTAATCAAGGAAAGTTAAAAAAATCAAAGAATTTAGTCAAATGATGATACATTAAAATTTTCGTTTCATGCATTCTATGAAAGGAGTTTGATGCCAAATATTTAAAAAAAGAATTTCGATCTATGGCATTAAGGTGTCTACGGTGCTGCTCAATACATATGGCATTCTCTGCAAATGAGCTCAATGCTGTTAATATTGACCATTAAAATATATTAGCATTTTCCATTATTTTGATATTGTTTGGTTTGAGACACCTGTCTGTTTTTTCCAATGTCTTTTTGTCCAAACACTTCCAAAAGTCGGATGGGAAATCTAGTGACGTATATTGGGTTATTCTTTAACAAAACATGAAATGCATAAAAAGATAGCAATAGAATACAGCTCCCTTACTTTAGAAATACAAAAAATCTTTGAAATTTACTATTTTTGACAAAAACAAAATTTTTTTGTGATTTCTACAACCGGTTTCAAAAGCTCAAGATCATTCATTTTCATTTTTAATCCGTTCAAATTTTCACCGTAGGATCTTTCCCTACTTCAGCAAACACGTTTTTTTCTTTATCCAGGATTACAAATTTAGTTTTAGAGAAAATAGACGAATATCCGGGTGTTATTCGGCCGAATATTAGGATTTTATTTGGCCGAATATTAGGTCATTATTCGGCCGAATATTCGTTTGGCCGAATAATAATTTTCCAACTATTCGGTATTCGGCCGTTTATGACTTAAGACAAGTATGTTATTTCGCTCAAGAAAAGTTTTGACATAATTGGCCAAGAAATTCTCTACAGCGAGCTTCATTTGAAATTACATTTTTGTTCAACTACGTACTTCGAACCAAGAAAAATGATGTTCTTGTCCATTTCAGGCAAAAAACTTCCCACGAATCGAGATAGGCGATTACTTTTCAGGTGCACACATAGTCCTCATTACAGAAATTTCAGGAAGATTTTTTACTCAAGCTGCAATTTATGAATTATGTGCATTGCGCGATTAGGGTGTTTTATGTATTTTGGACAGAGCGTTACGCGTATATAATTTGGCCATCTCCATTTAATTTTGCCGTAAATGGCCAAATTATATACGCGTAACGGTCTGTCCAAATTAATTTGATCACCCTATTCATCGCGATTCGCAATTGTGTTCTTGAAAACTTTTTAAAATGCTTGTATAGATCGTCGTAGCTACTTCGTTTTGGTTTCTTCTGCGCGATTATTCCTGATTGACCAAGTCAATATCGCGCAGAAGACACCAAAACTATTTGGAGTACCTGCGACGATCTACAAGCGTTTTATGAATAAGATCTCCGGCGCGAGAATTTTTCATGCCACTCATAACATAAACGATAATAAATCAACTTTATTTGTAATTATACAGGAATGCAAGCTTTACGTATACCGTTTATTTATATGCCTAAATTGCAGTTTGAGCAGCATGGTTACTTGAGCTTTGGCTTAATTCAAGGGTTTTTAACATCTCTTCGCATTTAACTTAACAGCGATTTCGTGTGTGAGATTTACCTGATTATTTTTTTATTCCTTATACATGATAGGCGTCTCTACGGATTTGGATACGTCCTGAAGTTCTGCTAGCTGGTTTTTCTGAATAGTTGGGTTCAATCCTGAAAAATAATAACATTAGTTATAACTGTATACAGATACTGATTGGAAGATTTTTTATTGCTAGTACATGAAAATAACATCACGAGGAACCGCAGGAGAATTTTCTGGAGCAATTTGTTCAAGATTCTTAACTGGATAAATTACAGGAGTTATTTCTAAACAAATATCTGAGAATACTCCAGATTTCTTTTGTTTTTTTTTCGAAAAAAGTTCCTGGGAAATATTAGGAAAAAAGATCGAAGAGAAGTCATTGCAACAGCAGAAGAAGAAATACATGGATTCCAAGGGAAACGATTAGAAGAGATTCTGAAAGCATTATCGAATAAATTTCTTGGTACCGTAATCTGGGGTTACATTGATCAGGTTCTTTGAATAATTTAAAAACAAAATTAATTTCAAAATGTAAATGTTGCTAATTTAATATTTTTAAAACAACTACTGGCACCCATCGCTTGTGATTTTTTGTTTTTTTTTAAGTGTTAAGCATTTTTTGAAAAGTGTTTAAAGCGCTTTTTTGGTTTAGCTGATTTAGGGCAACATTGATTACCCACGTGAACAATGTTCGGTAATGTTGAAAATGTCATTACTAAAATCATGACCCCTGAAACCGAATTGAAGACCGAACTTTTACAAGTCATTTACTTTTTTAGATAAGGTACCGCGGGGAAAGTGAGTAAATAGGGTAAGTGAACATAATTTGTGTATTTTACTGAATATGTGAATTAAAGTTTTAAATCCATGCCTAATCCTTTGAGGCAATTCCGAACATTACAATAGGGAAGAGTTTCCTGAGATTTTTCAACCATTATTGCAAAAAACAGTGAAAGATTTTTAACCTGTTAACTATAAATCCGCATCAAGTTGGAGGAGTGCAATCTTATTTCAATATTTTTAGTGGAAAAAAGTTGCCAACAATAATTTTCTGTACCATTTTTAAGTTCCAGTTTCAAACTGAAATAAAAACAATTTTAAAATTAATTCGACGTAGACCTAAAAATAACGAAATTAAAACATTGTCAATTTTCTAAACACGTGGGGCAAGTGAAAAGTTTATCATTAGGGATTGAATTTGTGCTTGCTCTTTAGGTGAGAGAAAAGCACGTGCTAATAATTCGAGAAACACTTTACTCAAATTGTTGACAGCTATTAGAAATCATGAAACTTTTTTAAAAGAGTTTGTCAAACATTACGATATTAATGTGTCTACCGTCAAACGGGGTGACTTGCAACACTTTTCAACTTCAATCAACCAAAACCATGATCTAAACGTCATCTAAAAATTTAAATTTCCCGTAGAACTTTGAATGGTCGGCCCGCCCACAGAATGGGATGACAGAAGATTGAATCGAATTATTTTGTCATATCAAAAGTCATCAAAAAGATGAATTTTTTTAAATGTCCTTGTGCGGGGTGACTTGCAACACTCAATGCTAATTTAGTTTTTGCCAACAAAATGTTGATATTTTATATTAGTCACACTTGTTAAGTATTGTTATTCATGTATTTAAAGCATTCGAACCAGTAAAAGACCATTTTGAATACCTTTTTGTAAGAAAATAATTGAGCTATTTTTGTATGGGAAAAAGAAGCGTTAAATCATCAAGGTCCAATATCTTAACTGAACAATATTTTTGACGAGTATTTGTAGTTGATTGATGAATTATTACTCTTTTAATTATAAAGAAGACTTAACAAAAAGTTTTTAACTTTTATAAGACTCTAAATTGCTTAGAAATAAAGTGTTGCAAGTCACCCCGTATAGGTACATTTATATAAAAATTATTTTTATTAAAAAGTTACTGCTACAATTTCGTAAAATAACATTTGTCATATTATCACTTATTAGTTATAGAAACACCATGTAGATTATTACTTTTGTAAATTAAATCTATCTCATGTTTTCAGTTCACGATTTTGAACCTCCATCAAGTATCAGTTTTCAAGACATTTAAAAGAATTATGTTTAATGTATAAACATATTTATAATAACAGCTTTAATCGTGGCTGTTACTTGAATTGTGAGTCACACGTATTGAAGCACCGATTCAAAACAAATTTTCTTTTGAAATTTGGGTTTTATAGTGAAATTTAGTTGTAAATTACAATGTGTTGCAAGTCACCCCGTTTGACGGTACTTCGTATAGCCGATTCAAAGGAATACGTTGATTGAAAAGTTCAAATATAAAAGAAAACGCACGGAAATTCCGTGGAATGTCTATGTAAGGCTAGTTAAAAACATAAAAATGGAGTATAGCTCTATCCACACGAAAACGATTCTAAACACTTTATTGAAGGATTCCGTTCATAAAACGGTTTCTTCCGAAATGTTATTCGACGTCATTTCCGACTTGCTTAAAAACAAATAACGAGCGGTGGAAATTCAACAGAGCCGTAGGCGAATTCCGGCGCGTATTTTCTTAGAAGAAAAGGAAATTTTCTTGTTGTTGAGTAGTGGAAGAAGAAATTGTTCGCCGCAATTCATCTACTGAAATGCAATTGCAATTCCATGATATAAGAACTAACATTGAAAATATTATAGTTATAATGTTGTCGTATCAATTAAACAAGCATAACTGAACATAAGAAAATTTTATTGACTACTAGTGGTCCCGGCAAACTTCGTCTTGCCATCAAGTAGGCTGTTGAAAACCGCTATGAATCGTCCCATATAAAATGACAGTCCCGTTCACTCTCGTTCTTACGACTTTTTCGGTGAATATCCTGGAACTTCCATACACACAAACACGTCGGAACCCTTGACCAACAAAATGGAGAAAGAATCGTTCAAATCCGTTGACCCGTTCATGAGCCATTTCGTGACATACAAACATCATTCCATTTTTATTTATATAGATAATACATTTTTTTTATAACAAGTTACTTATGTTATTGTTAATTAGGACTGCTTAACAAATGTTAAAGATAATAGAAATCGTAAATATAACTGTTAGTTCACAGACAAACAGACGTAACACTTAGAACAAATCTCGTTCAAAATCATAGTCACGAGGACATGTACGCCCAATGCTAAAATCGGTTTGTTTGGCCGACAGGCCAACAGATGGCGGTAGTGTGTAAACGTCAAACGCGAACAAAAACGATGCGAGCGCTGCAGGTGGCGGATTGGCCACCTACCATATTTTTGAATCAACCGTTAAAAAGGTGGTCGATGCACAATGATGAGAGTGTGACGTCTGTATGTCTGTGGTTAGTTTATCAATTTGTGGTTCAAAACTTATGGGGCATGTGAAAAGTAGGTAAACATTTGAACACTTTTTCTGTTCAATTTTACATAAAACTCAATTTTAGCATACCGCTTATATTTAGTGGGAGTCAAATTAAAAAATATACACGACCTCATTTATTTCAACTTAGGGCCCATTCACAAATTTCATAACGCTGAAGGGGGTGGATGGGTGTCCTCGAAATGTTACAAAACATACAAATTTTGTTGAACGTTCATACAAAACAGCGTTACGAGGGGGTGGGTGCGTGTCAAAAATAACTATTTTCAACGTTATGAAATTTGTGAATAAACCCTTAACGTCTTTAGAATTTGAAGAGTCTCAATTTTTCATTTGGATTTTCATTATCCACGGGTTCCACGGTACCTTATTTGAAAATTAAAAACCAAATAAAGCGTGGAATACGCCTAAATGTAGGCAATTTGCTATAGCAATTTGGGATTCTTTACAGTAATTCGATCTTTTTGCTAAATTGAACATAATTTAAAAAAAATGACAACTAAATCGTTTTCGTTGATATTATTTTTTAGTAATAACAACAATTTCTTTACGTATTTCATTTTCAGCATTCATGTGAGGCATGGATCTTCGGTAATGTAATCCATAATCATGGAAATCGTTGTTTTGAAAAATTCATAAATTTGCGCATAAAAACAAAACTCAATTTTATCAAAAACCTCAATTCCCATAAACTAATGAATTTAAAAAAGAGAACCACCATTCATGCATTTTAAATGTGCCATCGAAAAATGTTGATTCGCACTTTTACGAGGGGGGTAAATAAATGTCAACCCGTTTTACGGTAATAAAAATTTCATCAAGGTAAAAACAAATCAGAATCGATTAATTAATCTTTGGCGAAAATTATAGAAGATTTCCGAAAAAACTTCTGATTATTTTTGAGAAATCTCGGGTGAAATTTTTGAAAGATTTCTTGAAATGAAACACAATATTCGTCAGAGCAATAGTCGAAATATTTCTAAAGAGATTCCTTAACAAATTCTGATGAATTCTCTAATAATTCTATGAAAAATATGAGTGAAATCCTAACGGAACATGGACATTACTTGGAAGTATTACAGGAAAGTAATGGGGGTATCTAAATAATTTTTGAAACTTTAAAAGAAAAGAAACTCTTCTGAAAATTCTTAAAGAAACTAATGGAGGAATTCTTAAATAACTCCCGCAGGAATTTCTGGAGAACCTTCTGGATGAATTTGTGAAAACTCATAGAAGTAATTTCTTTGGAGAAATACATGACGAAACTCCTGATAAAATACTTGAAGGAATTATTGCAGCAATATTAGAAGAAAATACTGGCGGGAACTTTAAGGGAACTTCCTGGGGAAACTCCTGGTAGAATTCATGTGATGAATTCCGGAAAAAAGTCCTGGATGAATTTCAGGAGAAAATTCTGTAGGAATTTCTCGAGTTATTTTATTTTAGAAATTTCTGTATTTCTGAAGGATCTTCTGGTGAAATTCCTGTAGCAATTTAAGAACTCCTCCTCCTTAAGAATTCCTGTAACAATTAGTTTATGAAATACTGGTGGAATTCCTGCAGAATTCCAGGAGGAATTCCAGGGGGAGCTCATAGAGGAATTCCTGTCTTATTTTATGAAAGAACTCCATTTGGAATTCCTTGACTTCCTGTAGAAATTTATGAGAGAACTCCTTCTAAAGGAAATCCTGATAAAATTCTTGAAAATATCTTGAAAGATCCGCTGGAGGAATTCTAGGAGGAACTCCTAGTGAAATTCCTACATGAAATCCCGACTAAACTTATGGGAAGAATTTTGGAAGGAACTCTTGTAAAAATTCCGCTGGAAACACCTGAAGGAACTTCTGGAGAGACTCCTGAAGAAATTACTGGAAAAACTTGGGCAGAAATTTCTAGAGGATCTTTTGGATGAATTTCTAGAAACTTCTGGGGAAATTCCTCAACAACTCTTTGGAAAAATTCTAGAAGGAATTCCTGGAAGAATTTCTGTAGGAAAACCTTAAGAATTCTTGGATACTTTTGGAATAATTACTGGAAGAACTTATGAAAAAAATAATGGAGGAACTCCTGAAGAAATTGCTAGAGGAACATTAGCAGAAATTTCTGGAGAAATTTTTGGAGAAATTCCTTTGGAAGGAACTCTTGGAGGAACATTTGTAGAAACTTCTGGAGGAAATTTTTGAAGACTTCCTGAAAGAACTACTAGAGGGATTTTTGAAGAAGGAATATCCAAATAAGCTTCTGGAGGGAATTTTAAAGGAACTTATGGTGGAGTTGCAGAAGAAACCCTGGACATTCCAGTGAAAACTCTTTGTGGAATTCTTGGGAGAGAACCGTTTTTATTTCTTGGGAAACTCCTTGTGGAATTCTAGGAAGATACCACGATTAATTCATGGAAAAACTCCTGATAGAATTCCTCTAGTAACTTTCCAAAGAATTTGTGAAAAAGTGCCAGGAGCAATTCCTACAGGAACTCCTGAAGGATGTCCTGGATGGATTTCTGGGGAACTCCTGGGGGAATTTCTAAAGTTTTTTTTGAGTAATTCTTGTATTACTGAAGGGGGAATTTATGAAGCAATTTATAAAAGCACTCCTGGTGGAATTTCTGACAGAAATCCTGTGATAATTTATAAAAGAACTATTGGTGGAATTTTTGAATCCAGACGGGGTTGGTGGTCTGATGGCTACCGCTTCTGCTTCATATGCAGAAGGTCATAGTTGTATATCTCTCACTTGCTGCTATCTTCCATTCTAAATATATCACACTCAAACTATTCGTTCATAGCAAACGCTAGAACCAGAGACGGACAAGAAACCGTTTCCCTAACGCTTCCTACTTCCACGCGCACGCCTTTCTTACGCCTGATACATAGGCAGTCTGCTAACCACAAAAGCAAAACCTCTCTGCCATGCCTTCCCCCAATCCATACACTCCCGCATGAACTGGCGTGGATGCAGTGGAATATACGGTCTACGTGGGAGCCAGTTCAATGCATCATCAATTCCTCCCCCTTCCCCTCATTGGTCTGCATTCTGACGTGGAAGGTGCCATTGTTGCCTAAAAATAGAAGATCACCAGCACTTATACACTGAGGATGCCTGTTAGTCCCAAGCAGTCATTCGGTTGGTCCCTTGTGTAAGTACAGCTGAACTGGCGATACTGGAGTGCATCCACGGGCGGCCAATCAAGCTCAAGCTATTGGTGGAATTTTTGAATCCAATCCTGGTGACATTCCTGGAGGAATTCTTGAAAGATTTTCTTAGGGAATTCTTGAAGAAACACCTAGTGGAATTCCTGGATAAAATCCTGGGGAACTACTGAAAGAATTCCTAAAGAAATTCCAATTGCGCTCCTGGAGGAACTCCTGAAGAAATTTCTGGACGTATCCTGGATGAATTTCTGTGGAACTTCTGTAGAATTTTCTAGAAATATTTATTTAGAAACTACTGATCGTATTCCTGAAGGAACTGCTGATGGAAATCCTGTATCAATTCACGAAAGAACTTTAGGAACTCGTGATGGAATTCCCCGTACAACTCATTAAATAATGTCTGAAAGAGTTCCTGGAGCAATTGCTAAAGGAACCCTTGTATGAATTTCTGGAGGAAATCCTGGATGAATTTCTGAAGGAACTCTTGGTGGAATTTTTAAGAATTTCTGTATTTCTGAACGAATTCCTGGTGAAATTCATAAAGCAATTTATGAAACAACTCCAACAAATTTCTGTAGCAATTTATTAAAGAACTCTTGGAGGAATTCCTGAATGCAATCCTGGTAAAATTCCTGGATGAATTCTTGAAAGTTATACTTGGAATTCCTGGATAAAATCCTGGAGTACTCCTGGAAGAATTCCCAAAGGAATTTTCAATGGAACTCCTGAAAGAAACAATCCAGGAGGAATTTCTTAAGGAACTACTGGTCGAATTCCTATATTTCTGAAGGAATACCTGAATTCTTGAAAGAACTAATGGTGGGATTCCCAGGGATATTCCTGAAGGATTTCCTAAAGGTGACAATTTTGGCTGGCCGCTTGCACAGCCGTGTGACTGGCATAGACTCCGTAAACATCGACTTTTACCACTTGGGAGGAATGCTAGTATCTGGTGGAAGATGAAAGGGCATTTTGTGAGGAAGATCCGGAGAGAAATTTTTTAACCTTAGCAACATCACCATTGGCGGCTACCTTCACCAATTCTTCGGTCGTATCATCAGACGCGTGTGGTTCAAAAAACTTTTCCAAAAGTGCCGACAATCGTTCTCCATTTGTAGTAACAGCCGTTGATCCATCCGATGAAAATGCCTATAATTAGAAATTGAGACTTAGAAGTTCTTCGACATGGCAAAAAAAAGCAAATCTCACCACTTGGTCCTCTCCAAATCACTGCAAATCTAGACAAAATCACCCACAGCAAATTATTGCAGCTAATTTTGTCGAAGCCGAAGACCAGTCCTGAATTACATTGACCTTTTCGCGTCGGCCATTACCACCGTCCTGATCTTCCCACTACCAATCGACTCCTCGGACAGCACGTGCCCCAGGAAAAATCCCCCGCACTGCAATCTTTTTTAATTTGCGTTGCGGTTCCAACAGCGTTTTATCGCCACCTGGCGTCAAAATTCGATCCAACCGATGCCTCAAATGATGCATATCTCCGTGATAGCAGATCGAGCACAGATCGTAATTGTTACACTCGGCACACTTCCAGCGTACCAATTATGGTATGGCAATTATCGGCATCTTTCGTACATGGTTCTCTCGTGTTTAATTCCGGTCGGGACACTATCCAGAATTCGAAGATCGTATGCGTCCGCGCACCAATAATTGCCAGCAGTGCCTTTGTCGTAAACGACGACCACTTCTTCTTGGGACTCGAAATTACGCACCGTTCTAACGAGGCCATTACCGCCATCCTAAAACAAAACACACATACATGAAGATGGGAGAACCGATTAAAAAAAGTGTTTAAATAGGCAAGCCGGAAGCTGAGCGCCTAATGAAAATATTATTTCGTGACACTCTTCATCACCCTTCTAGAATTATTATTATTGATTGCTTGTTTGTAAACTACCTCAATGAGAAGATGAATGATATCCTTGGAATTCCAGGATAAAAACCTGAGGAACTCCTGGAAGAATTCCTAAAGGAATTCCCAATGGAACTCCTGAAAGAAATAACTGTTCAAATCCCTTTGTTTCTGAAGGAATTCCTGAATTGTTGTAGGAATTCATGAAAGAACTATTGGTAGGATTCCCTGGGATGTTCCTTAAAGATCTCCTAAAGGAACTCTTGTAGAAATTCCAGTGGGAACACCTGAATGAATTCCATAAGGAACTCCTGGTGGAATTTCTGTACTATTAAAAGAATTCCTGTAAAAATTCATGGTAAACATCTCTTAGTGAAATTTTATGGAGAACTCCTAGAGGAATTCTTGGCTGATTTCTTAAGGCACATAAGGAACTTATCGAAGAAATCCTGGAGTAATTCCTGAAAAAGAATCCTGCAGAGTTTCTAAGACACTCCTGGAGGAATTCCTGAAGGAACTTCTGGAGAAGTTGTTGAAGAAACTCATGAAGAATTCGTAGAGAAACTCCTAGCGAAATTACCGGAGGAACTTGGGCAGCAATTTCTGGAGGAATTCCTGGATGTACTTCTAGAAACTCCTGGGGGAACTCCTAAAGGAAACCTTCCGAGAAATTTCGGAAGAATATTTGTCCTGGAATGAATAATGTTGAATGGCCAATAATAATTATTATTGGTTTGTTAAAATCATATTTAAATAGGTGTTTACTTACTATTGATTAAATTTATCCTAATAGTAGGAAATATCTGCATGCAAACTCGAGAAAAAAAATCTAATGCGAACGCGCACGGAATCTGACGCCATGACACTTCGTCACACACCGACCGAAACAAAGTCTGGGCAGTGTTGCGGGACTTATTATTGTATTCGTAACGCATGCGAAATAGCATTGAATTTGTGTAATATTACTAAGGTATATCGGAATGACTTGGTTGCATTTGTTTCTGTGTAATATTTATATAGTTTAGATGTGAATATTACACAATGTCAATGTGATGAAAAATGGTAATGATATTTTTGTGTAATTTCGAAGCGATGTAATATAACATCAAAAATATGCCATTTTGCACTTGAAATTAGCGGTTACATCGAACATTTGTTACATCGGCATGAATTACGTCGATGCAAATTACATTATTTTTTGCTGTGTATGTTCTGCAACTTTTGATTTGAAATGGTGTACATGTCCTTTTTCTGTGTCTTTGTGTGCTTTAGTAACTTCTGCTACGTGTTCTTTAAAACGTGTATTGAGAGTCCGTTTTGTTTGTCCTATGTAAATTTTATTGCAGTGGTCGCATGTAATTTGGTAAACGCCTGATTTATATAAACTGTCAATTGGGTCTTTTGTTGAACCTAGGAGAGTTTGGAGTTGGTTGTTTCTACTGGTAAAAACTAACTCGAAACCAAACTTTCGTAGGATTGGGCGTAGCTTTTTTGTTTCATCGTTGTAATTGACGGCTATATGTTTGAGTGTTGGTTGTTCTTGTGTCAGAGTAGTAAGTGAACGTTTGTATTGTTCTCGTGTTCTTTTGTCGATGAGTTGTTGTATTGTTTGTCTTGTGTAATCCCTCCCAAAGTTTAATATAAAAAAGTGTAGTTAAAAATCTAGTTGGGTAAGAGCTGAACGTGTGGAATTTTGTCTGCGAAATAAATACGTAAGATTGTTAAACTAAATTTGTTCACTTTTCTGATTTGAGGCTATTTGAATACACAGCCAATTCAGATTACCGACCCCAGTAAAATTTTACTGGGTTTTGGAACTACGGTTTTTTCGGTAATTTTTAGGATTACCGAAAAAACCCAGTAAATCACAATATGTTTTGATTGATGGAAATTACTGACTTAAGGCTGGTTTGCTACTGACAAGAAAAGGAATCGCCTATCTCGATGCATGCAAAATTTCTTCCGAGAAATGGTCCAGAAAATCACATTTTTCCGATCGCAGTACGCAGTTGAGAAGAAATGACTTTTCAAAGGGGGCTCTCTGTAGGAAATTTCTTGACCCTTTCAGTCAAAGAATTTCTTTACTTTTCTTGAGCGAAACAGCATACTTAGCTTTAGTCAGTAAAATTGTAGAGCGTTTTTACTGGCTTTTCAGTTTCCCATGCTCCATGCTTTGCTTTTCCGAATACTGTTTTTTTCAGAAATCAATACAAATTAAAACCCAATCGACATGAACATGGATATCAACATGCATTTTTCGTACGAATAAACATCTACGATATGCTCATATCTCAGTGGAAGTAATCGAAAAATGTGTGACAAAATCATTATTTGGAAGGTTTGCATGCAAGAGACAAACTCAATGATGCAGATGAACTTAACTCTTGTATGTAAACCAACCGAATTTACCAACGTAAGCAGTCCTGAGCCTTTTTGGTTGCTTAAAATGGTTGAGTTTCTCACTAAATTTCGACAACTTACCACAAGAAAGCGCAAAATAAGTGCAGGAAAAGATTGGTTGCCATAGCCGTGTCTCCCGGCGCTGGACAATTTTACTGCAGGAGATTCTCATTTGACACTTCCCCGCATTGTTTGTTTTGATTTGATTTTGACGACAAGTCAGTAAAAACCCCAACTACTGAATAGTCGGTAATTGTTTTTACTGACTTTTCGGCCTGTTCGGTAATGCTGGAAAATTGGGTCTGACAGCAACCGTAGTTCAGTAAAAAGTAAAAATTATTACTGAACCTCAGAAATTTTCAATCAAAAAGCTGAAAGTTCGGTATTTTTTATTATTTACAATTCGTACCCAGTATAAAAAATTACCGAACAAGCAAATCGTGATTGAGTGTGTAAGTTTTTGGGAAAGGTCATCTCAAAGATATGTAAACCTTGGTTGCAAAAACTCATATGTGCCGCATATATTTAAAACATAATGAAGATTTCAACGCAATGTAGGAATAAATTCCCGGGAATCGCATAGTGGTTTCTGCGCTCGTGTACATACACAGTACATGTCACCAACACTACTTAAAAATTGCTGGTGGAAAATATAAGCTGTTCCCAGCAAAATCAGATGGCAGAATTTTCAACCAGCAAATTTGCGCATGTGTTCGTGACACCGCTCAGCGAGAGCTCAATTCTCGCATAACTTCTGATCTCGCCCTAAAAGCCATTGGTAACCATGTGTGTAGCTCGTTGTTTCTGAGCATTTGAATGGATTTTATTGCAATTTAACAACGCTATGGGGAAGAAAGGATCATTATCTACCTGCACGTGATGTTGGTTTGGATGCTTATTCCTTCTGTTGCTCAAAAACAACGAGCTACACAGGTGGCTACCAATGGCTTTTAGGGCGTTATCTCAGAGTATGCGAGAATTGGGTTGTTTAGTGATGAAAAATTCACAGTTTTTTGTAGCTTGATGGAAAGAGCACATTTTTCTAAGTATAACACGATTTTATTGCGCTTTAATATCTTAATTTTGATATAGTAAATGATTGAAAAAGATTTCATTCCGTCGACTCAATGACATTTCCATTTGCATAATGACAGCTCGTACCGAAGTAAAATTTGCCGAGGGCTGATTCAAACGCGATTTCCATACTAAATTCAAACGTGTTTTAAAAATAGTTCCAGGGCACGAAAAATTATGAAACTTTGGATTTTGGCTCAGTTGTTAACGTAGAATCAGAATAGGGCTCATTCATTTATTTCATAACGCTGAAATTGGCCATTTTGGACACCCACCCACCCCCTTGTAACGCTTTTCGTATGAATGTTATTCAATTTTTGTATGGACCGTAACATCGTCAGGACACCCACCCACCCCCTCTAGCGTTATGAAATTTGTGAATGGGCCCATATCTCGCATAACTTCTGATCTCGCCCTAAAAGCCATTGGTAACCATGTGTGTAACTCATTGTTTCTGAGCATTTGAATGGATTTTCATGTTATTTAACAACGCTATAGGGAAGAAAGGATTATTATCTACCTGCCCGTGATGTTGGTTTGGATGCTTATTCTTTCATTTGCTCAGAAACAACGAGCTACACAAGTGGCTACCAATGGCTTTTAGGGCGTTATCTCAGAGTATGCGAGATATGTAAAAAACAGGATACCCCTAAACAAGCCAATAAGCCATTTTACGAAGCCTGGTCAAATGACAGGAGACCTGGGATTTTTCAATCATCGTCGTCAGTTTTCGCGATGATGATGGTTGATGACTGTGCGCATCTCTAGCGTAGCTTTTCATCCAGGCGAAAACTTAAATGGAGAAAAATTATTAAAATATTTCTGATCACAAAAGTGCTTTTTTATGTGCAATATGGGTAACGAAGAGGTAGCAGATACAATAACTAGGTGTAATGTTGCAGTAACGAACATTTTTGGATCTCATTTTTGTCATTTTCTCCATGTCCACGTTTAGTAAGATGAGGCGTTGTTGAAAATCATGCTGGATTTAGTCCCCGGTCACCTGTCAATTGACGCCGTTGCGGCGATCAGCTGTTCCGAAACGTCTCGTAAAATGGCTCATTGGCGAAACATTTTGTTTCGTTAACTTTGGGATCACCCTAAAGCAAAATTTGACGAACCTGCACTGATATGTTTTGTTTTGACATCAGATGTCTTTTTCTTATTGGAATTTATTTTAATGGCGTCCGCGAAACGAAAACAAATCGGTCGCGATTTCGTGTAGTCGCGAGTATTATTCAAAAATAGTGGTGAAAATTGTGCTTATTTTGGGTGAAACTAGCGTAGAAAGTTTGCTGCTCGGCCATGGCGTCCAGTCAGCGTGCATTTGCCTCGAAACTGACCAAGTAAGAATCCTGTTTTGATTGTTTTTCCTGTGGATGATTTGGAAGTGAAATTTTCTCGGCTCAGGGGGGATGGGTCTACGCCCTAATTTTCGCTTTTTGCTGAAATCGATTGACTTTTCTTCATTGTTACAATTTGTTTACGTTTTTTAGGCACAATTCGTCGGACATCCGTAAAAATGTGGCCAACTACCAGCTGCTGTCCAAGAGCGACAGCAGTTCCGTCTGTTCGTCGTCGATTTCTTTGTGTGAGTTGGTGGAACCGATCGATTATGAGGAATTCCTTACGCAGCATACGAACATGCTGATCCGGGATCCTTTGAGGGCCATGTTGGACTTTCCGGTGAATGACGTGCAGGTGAAGGTGGTCCCGAGGAAGATTCGCACCCTGGAGCATGTGGTTCCGAAGGAGGATTTGGGGGAGTTGCCTTTGCATGTCCAGCATTGTGTGGATTGTTATACGAGACCGTGGAAAGTGGTGGAATTTGCCCAGAGGAATTATTCCAGTTCGTGCAACAGCCGGGAAAGGGTGGACAAAGGAGCACTGAGTCCCAGTTCGTATCAGCAGGAGTTCGAAATCGATCGGGACTTTTTCGGATGTGCTTCACTGGAGGAATCGGTAACTTCCACGACTTTGTATGCGAGTGAAAGTTGTACTCCGAGTAGCCGGCAGTCGATTGCCAGTTTGTCCTCGGTTTCAACCTGTACGGATACCCTGACACCCAGGGGATCGTGGGCTTCCTTTGATCTGAGAAGTTCCGTAAATGATCCGTTGATTCCGGGTTTGCTGGACAGAGTCGCCCCGGAAACAATTGATCAGGGAAATGAAGCTAAAAGGTTGGAGGAAAGACAGCAAGCGCTGTTCAGTTTATATCCGGAAGGGGATCCGGAAGATGCAATCGAGAAACGCCTCCCAGCGGAGATACCCATGGAACACTTGGGCAATCGAATCCACGTCAAGTGTTTGCAGTTAAAGCTTGAGCTAGAAGTAGAACCGATCTTTGCCTCGATGGCTATTTATGACGCCAAGGAGCGCAAGAAGATATCGGAGAACTTTTATTTCGACATGAACTCGGAGTCGTTGAGGCGGATGTTGGTTTCCCACGTTCCGTTTGCGGACATTAGCACTCAAGCAAGGGAAGCTATTTTCGATATTACGAATCCCAGCAATGAGCTTTACTTGGTAATTCGCTTGGAGAAGGTGCTTCAGGGCGATATCAAGGATTCGGTTGAGCCCTACTTGAAGGAAGATAAGGATAAGTATCGTGATAAGGCAAAATCGAATGCGGCAGACTTTTGCGATCGGTTAGGCAAATATCGAATGCCTTTTGCTTGGACGGGGATATATCTAACTAATATTTTCAATGGCGATAATCCCGAGAACGATAAAGACCGGGAAAGTATGAGCTCTGCTTCCAGTTCCAACAGTCTGGACAGGAAGTCGTCTACAAGCAGTTTCGATCAATTCCGCAAAAGAGCCACTGATATGGGAACCCTAACCAGGCGAGGATCTCTGGAAAGAAAGATGGAAAAACGAAGATCGTGGTCTCCGGACGATTTTGCCAACAGCGTCGAGACATTCCGACCCATTTCGATAACGGTCAACAGTTTCTTCAAACAGGAATCCGATAAAATGAAAGACGAAGAATTATACAAGTTCCTACCGGAATTGAAGCGCCCTGGAGCTCTGATGAAAAAGCACAAATGCATCCCGGGGTCCATCAAGATAGAAATCTCCCCAATTCCTGAAGACCTCAAATGTGCCCTCACCCCAGAACTGGCAAAGATCGATCCCTACCCGAACGATCACACGCGACCAACGAAAGAAATCCTCGAATTCCCTTCCACGCCGATCCTGAATCCACATTATAGCTATCGCAACATACTCTTCGTATCACCGAAAGAACTGAATTTCTCGACCCGTGCCGGCTCCGCTCGAAATATCGCCGTTCGTGTCCAGCTAATGTCCGGCGAGCGCCAATTCGACGCCCTTCCAGCAATTTTCGGTAAAAGTTCCTGCCCGGAATACACAGCGGAAGCCTTCACCGCCGTCAACTATCACAACAAGCAACCAACTTTCTACGATGAGATCAAAATCGCACTCCCCGCAAATCTGAAACAAAACCACCATATCCTGTTCACCCTGTTCCACGTGTCCTGCCAAAAGAAACCACAAGAAATCCAACCCACCATCGAAACACCCGTTGGCTACACATGGCTCCCGGTCCTGAAAGATGGTCACCTCAACGTCGGAGAATTCAACCTCCCAGTCATGGTGGAAGAACCCCCCGACAACTATTCCTTCATCCCACCGGACGTCCAACTCCCGGGAACCAAATGGCTCGATAACCATCGCCCGGTCTTCTCCGTCACGATCGACGCGGTCACTTCAGTCCACGCCCTGGACGACTACCTGGACAAGTTTATCTACCTTTGCGAGTGCCTGGATCTGCGGAAGGTTCCCCCGCGAATCGGCGAGGGGAATATGGAGCGGGAGTTCAAGAGAACGCTGCAGGAGCTGCAGAGTGCCGACCAGGAGAAGCTGGTCAAGAATTTGCAGGTCATTCTGGACAAGCTGATCGAGCTGCTGGTGACGACGTACCGGATCGGAGGGGAGGCCCTCTCGCTCGGGCAAACCATATTCGAGACGATTTGTCAGATTTCGGATAAGATATTTGTGAGTATTTTTTGGAATTTTAATTAAATATTTAGTGACGGACAAGCAAGACCACCTCATCAAAATTTCCTGTAATCGCTCATTTGCTAACTTGGCATAAAGACTTGATTTTGGATGAAGTGGAGGGGTTAGAAATGCAGCTTTCTAAATTTTACATCTATTTTTCACTACACACAAATTGTATGAGAGCCAAGAAGGAGGCCGATTTTCTACGATATATCTACTCAATATACTCAATGCAAAACTCCCTGGTCTTGGGATTATAGGGTAACCAATATATTTTGGACCCCCTTGGCCATTTTCCTGCAAATTTCCCAGTTTAAATCGAAAGACCAACTCAATTTGCATGCCATTTGGGAAGATAGGACTACTCCGCACTTGCATCAACCATTTGTACAAAGAAAATGTGTTTATTTTATCTGAAATAAATTTATTTAATCGTTGCATCCATGCAACCGTTACAACACGTTACACACAGAAATTGGAGCCGTCAGAAATTTATCAAATGTAAACAAAAACTTTTTTCAAATTTCTGGACAAAAAGCGTAGAATTTCTTCGGTTTTCCATTGTCGATCGATTGATTAGACTATGGGTAAGCATATTATACATCCAGTGTCATGGACTTTGTCGCCAAACGATAAAAAAATGCCGGGGGTCCAAAATGTAATGGTGTGTCCAAAATAATGAAAAACATTGCTTCACAATTCAATTATTTTCGTTTTTTTTTGGATCCTACATGACCGTTTGGGCATTTTAATTTCGTAGAGGAAGTTTTTCTCTACATTTTGACATGTTCCTTGACTTGGTTACGCTGTGCAATTAATTAATTGGGACACAAAACTAAAACCACTTCCTTAGGGGGTCCAAAATACGACCGTTACCCTATATTGCAATATACTAACCCGCATTGCAGGGTATGATTGTGACTCATAAACATGTTTGATGAATAAGACCTGAATAAGTTTCTCTTAAGCTTATTTCAGCTTAATAAACTATTGTTCAGTAACTAATGTTACTTAGGAATCCACCCTCAGTTTGTAATCTTCTCACCAGCTTCAAATTATTTGCCATTGCAATGCATTGTCTTGAAAATAATTCTACAACTCTAATCAACATTACAAACACAGCGATCAAATATCCAAAATGATCGCTCCCGGGAGAATAGCTAGGGTAACGGTCGTATTTTGGACCCCCTAAGGAAGTGGTTTTAGTTTTGTGTCCCAATTAATTAATTGCACAGCGTAACCAAGTCAAGGAACATGTCAAAATAGCATAGCATAGCATAGCATAGCATAGACTGACTGTACATGTCAATGGTTGCTACTCCGTGATTGATCAGAACTGGTAATAATTGCACTGCGATCCAAATGAACAAGGGATGGGAGTTTCCGCTTACTCTCGGAGTGCAATTCTAGCAGATCTAATATTATTGATCAATAACGGCGCCGGCCAAGTCCTTACAGTCAGTTGGGATAGGAAAGGAATGTTAGGGTGTAATGATTGTTGCTTCTAAAGACCGAGAATACCTCTGCATCTCCACAATCACCACGGGAAGGGTGTTTATTAGTGGAAAAGGAAAAGATCTGGGAGTCACCTTTGGTCGGTGATGCGATCCATGGATAAGGAGGAAAAATACGATTTATACCTTAAGCTAGTTTTTAGTTTTGTCTCAAAAAGTTTTTGGTAGAAGATTTAAAATAAACGTCAACATCTATAATGTCGAACCATTCAAAAGAAGTTTTTATTAATGGCGAAAAGAGAAAAATATATGCGTTTATTTTAAATTATATGAAACAGGAATAATGCCGACACTTTTAGTGACGAACCATACATAGTTTGTTTGAAAATTACATTAAAGTATTATTGAACATTTATGCCTCAAGAAGAAAAGTCTTTGGTAGAAGTTTTAAAATAAACCTCGACATTCATAATGTCGAACAATTCAAAAAATATTTTAAGTAAAGTCAAAAATTTTATATGTATATTAGAATTGTATAAAACAGGCATAATGCCGACACTTGTAGTGACGAATCATACAAAGTTTGATTGAATATTACAAAAAAAGTAACGCTTTCATGAAAAAATGTGTTATCATAAGCATGAAACGAGCTCACCAGTTGGTAATCCATCCTCGACTGAACACGAATATCTTTTCGCACTCACACAGCGCGAACAGCAAAACTTCTCGGCGCCCCGAAAACGAACCGTCCTGCTTGGGCTCTCCAAAACACTGCCCAGCAAAACCCGCGAAACGGAAACCAAACTCCCGGCGTCTCGAAAACGAAGCGTCCCGCTTGGGCCCTCCAAAACACTGCCCAGCAAAGCCCGCGAAACGGAAACCAAAACGTCTCGAAAACGAAGCGTCTTGTTTGGGCTTTCCAAAACACTGCCGTGCTGGGCACGCGAAACAAAAAACCAAACTCCCGGCGTCTCGAAAACGAAGCGTCTTGCTTGGGCTTTCCAAAACACTGCCCAGCAAAACCCGCGAAACGAAAACCAAACTCCCGGCGTCCCGAAAAAACGAAGCGTCTTGCTTGGGCTTTCCAAAACACTCCCAAGTCAAGGAACATGTCAAAATGTAGAGAAAAACTTCCTCTACGAAATTAAAATGCCCAAACGGTCATGTAGGATCCAAAAAAAAACGAAAATAATTGAATTGTGAAGCAATGTTTTTCATTATTTTGGACACACCATTACATTTTGGACCCCCGGCATTTTTTTATCGTTTGGCGACAAAGTCCATGACACTGGATGTATAATATGCTTACCTATAGTCTAATCAATCGATCGACAATGGAAAACCGAAGAAATTCTACGCTTTTTGTCCAGAAATTTGAAAAAAGTTTTTGTTTACATTTGATAAATTTCTGACGGCTCCAATTTCTGTGTGTAACGTGTTGTAACGGTTGCATGGATGCACCGATTAAATAAATTTATTTCAGATAAAATAAACACATTTTCTTTGTACAAATGGTTGATGCAAGTGCGGAGTAGTCCTATCTTCCCAAATGGCATGCAAATTGAGTTGGTCTTTCGATTTAAACTGGGAAATTTGCAGGAAAATGGCCAAGGGGGTCCAAAATATATAGGGGTCCAAAATATATTGGTTACCCTACTAACCCGCATTGCAGGGTATCACTGAACCAAGGAATCATGTCCGATTTATCTGAAAACACATATAGTTTTTTCCATGTAGTTTTTCACATGACGTTCATTAATATATCACATAAACAGTGTCGAGATGGTTTTGATTGGATTTATCTGATGGAACACATACCTTTGATGTGATAAATATATACGAATTATGGGATTCTGTCAATGAATTTCATGTAAAATTCAGATGATAATAATTGATTTGATTAATAATTTCCATGTGATATTATAATACATTTGAAATGAACTTTTTTTGTTCCACAAAATTTAACAAACAAAATGTTTGAATTTCGAAACAATTTATTGATAATTTATCCGCTTTTGCTCCTAAACTCTCATTACATTGTTTTCATTGAAATAAGGGTTCAACCAGAAAATAATGTTCTACATTATGAACGTATTCGGTGGACTACCAAATTTATCACCAGTGTTGTGTTTCCTGATTGTTGATTTGCTGCACCAGTAACTTAAGCGATGAAGTCTCAGAACTGCGGCTTTTCTGTAATTTTTAAATACAAAATATTAATTTTACTCCAATCAGTTTTTTTTTCTAAGCATTCAACTTACATTTCGACATCCAAAATTCCAATCCACGTCGCTTTAACAAGATGAACCCGAAATTTTCAATAAAATTCTGAAATGCATTCTAAAAGATAATTGTGCTTAGTTATTTGGCATTATACGAAATTTACACTAAAAAGCTTACCATGAAATCTCCGAGAATCCCAAATCTGCGAAGAGTGGATCAAAACGATGCGCCATCTTGAAACTCTGCTATAAGTTTTCACATGTGCACATCACATAGACTTTATCGGGTAACATCCATAACACTTGGTCATGTATAATATACCGGTATAACAGATAAATATTATTAGTTATCATATTGATTTTTACGTGTTTTGTACATAAAATTTAATGGATACATATAAGATGAATGTGAATTCGATAATCGTAGAAGTATGTGACGTTTTTAATACTATCTATGATATTTCTTCGTTCAGTGGGAATGCCATTAGGCGCCGTCCACAATTTACGTAACGCTCTAGGGGGAGGGGGAGTAAGCTCAAGCGTTACGGTAACACACAAATTTTTAATTTTTCTTGGTTTTGGTTGGTTTGACTTTATTAACGAGATTTTCAGCCCTGGGCTAGTTCATCTCGGGACCAACGGCTTTACTTCCCTTCCGAAAGAAGTCGTCACTATAACTTTTTACGTCATAAGTGACTATGTCGGGGGATGGGATTCGATCCCAGGTCCTCGGCGTGAGAGGCGAGTGTTCTAACCACTACACCAGGTCCGTCCCCCCCAATTTTTCTTACAAAAAGCGTTACGAAAGGGGGGGGGGGTCGAAAATTGTCAAATTTGAGCGTTACGTAATAAATGGACACTGCCAGTTGTAATCTGCTACGAGGTTTTTCGAGATTGGGCCCGTGCACCGAGTTGCGGATAGGATCAAAGGGCGATCATTAGCATACACTTTAATAATAGACAAAATGCTATTCCTTGACTAGGTAATGTTATGTGATCTCCTATGGTGTTGTAGTACACTCCAACCTCTTTTTACGACCGTTTTTTACCGACGGTTCGTTTTACGGCCACTTTTTTGCGACCGAAATTCAGATTAACGACCGTTTTCATAAATGATTAATATCTTAAAAAGTATTCAAAATAGAGGATCATGATGTTTAGCAAAATTGTTCAGTCGTTCAAGGGCTAGCATATGGTGGTCATTGAATTGCGGAATACTGTCACTAGGTGGCGCTAGTAAGCATCAAAATTTTGTTTTGCGGATATCTCAGGATCCTGACCACTTAGAAAGATGGCGTCTTCGGCAAAGTTGTTCAGTAGCTCAAGGACTATCATTATTATAGCCAAGAGATTCGAGATTTTGCCAGAGATCGCAGTAGGCTGTGCGCGCGGATGGATGTGTTTCGCTTTTGCTGTCACGTTTAATCTCGGTTCCTCATTTTTTTTTCTGATTCGGCACGTGTGAATAGTGGCGCTTTGCCACCCGGAAATTGTGAGAAGAAAGCGTTAATTTACGAATATGATTATTTAGATTTTGCGTCATTAACAAGTACGCCCGGATGAAAATTGAATTGTCTGGTGGTGCTATGCCACCCGGCAAATAATGTGCAGAACGTTGATATGTGAAGTGACAACAAATGCTTGTGAAAACATGGAACGTTCATGAGAACGGAATTCTGCATAAGGTTTAAGTGTTTTTTTTTCTGTGCCGGACTTTAATTTTATGAAGAATACTTCAGGTTGTGTTCCACGATTGCCGAAGCCGCGGGGTAAATTTCGCGTTCCTGTGAGAATTTTCTTCTTTTCTCCGAGCGTAGAACGAGGTTGTTCGATAACTTAGCGATGAATTTTATAGGGACTTCGAAGTAGAAATTCGATGAGGTTGTACGGGTTGTACGATTACTGTTTGATTGCGTGTGTGCGTTGCTTGCTAAAGCGAGTGGGGGAGTAAAAAAATCAGGATCAATCATGCTCAATAAGCATTGTGCGTTGAGCGGTAATCGAAGAGTAGTGCGGATCGCGTCGTGTTTGATCTCTCGAGTGTTTAGCTAACTCTTGCGGGGGTGAGCACAAGAGCGGCTTCCATAAGTCAGCGATGGAAAGATCAACAAACTGGTGAGATCGTTCTTAATTATAAAACCTTTTGAAATCATTAAATACGTGCCAGAGTCGAAAATTTAATTTTCGATTCGGGAAGTGTGAACTCATTTTAGATATCCATTTGATATCTAGGTGTTTTCATGCGGGGCTTGCTGTAGTGAAAACGACCTCAGAATGTGTGTGTATGAACAGCCATTCTTGAAATGGGTCGTTGGAATTGCAGTAGAGCTATCACCTTCCACCACCAGGGCTAAAGTTGTCTGCATCTATATAGACATGTAAGTGTCTCGATAAATAGATGCAAACAAATTTCTTCCATAAAAGCACTGCCGGTCAGTGGGCGGTGGATTGTAAAAACACACACACACACACACACACACACACACACACACACACACACACACACACATCGCCGAACCGACCTCGGCACCCAACCGGTAGGTAAGCTTGATCCACCGTCGGGGACAAGACCGAGTAGATCGTGGAAAAGCCCCGGAAATTGTAGGCTTCGTGGCCGTGCGGTTAGCGGCGTCAGTCGTTTAGGCATATTGTGCCATGAAGTGTGGGTTCGATTCCCACTCCAGTCGGTGGAAACTTTTCGTCAAACGAAAAATTCATCATTGGGCTACTGGGTGTTTCGTGTTGTCCGTTGCCTAATGTTTGTGATTGTTCAGTCTGTGCAGCCTTGAGCTAAAGACGGTGTAAATTGTCTTGCCAAATTGGTCGTCAGGGCACCTGTGAACCGGAAGTCATCCACCAACCGGAATCGCAGGATCGACCTTGGCACCTATCCGGGCAGCATCGGTACCGGAAGAACTTCCACCTCCGGGGAAGTCTTCGTCGGGGTAGGGTAGATTCACCGCCGGGGACTATCCGAATAATGCGCGAGAACCTGGAGTGCTAAATGGCATGCGTCCAGCACCGAGAGAACTTCCTTCGTCAGGGAGTTTCTGGCACCCATGGTATCGTGAGCCGAATGGCTGAATATGGCATGAATATGGCATGTTTAGATCACAAACTAGGAATACTAACAAATTATTAATGGGAGCCGAAGGGCTCAGCATGGCATGGATTAGGAACTAACAAATTAATGATGGAGCCGAAGGGCTTAATGAAGGGTGCGCGTAGCATGTGTCGCCTCTTCTTCGAAGTAATACCGCAAGGTGGTGCCGGAGAAGAATTTTTTACGGTGACGGTGTACCTAGGAGACTGTTTTTTAGTGGGTAGGCGCCCCATTGCGAATCCCACACAGTGCCAAACCATACACTGTGGCATGAGCATGAACAAATACAGGCCAGTCTTGAGAAGATTTTTTTAACTCCTAGAGATGCATGAAAAAAAAAAAAAAAAAACACACACACACACACACACACACACACACACACACACACACACACACACACACACACACACACACACACGGGTTGCAAAATGGTGAGTCGACAACCAGGAAGGAGCGTCCAACATAGCTCTGGTCCTCACAAGCCCCTACCTCACGCTTCCACGGGTCTAACGATGACAAAGACCGCCAGCTAAGGGTTGCGTACTTAGCTGGTAGTGCAACCTGGGCACTGTTGTCCTTCTGACATCAGCTAGAGTGAGGGGGTGCCAGGTGGGAGCTTGGGATTTTTACCCTTTCCAAGCGAAACTCATACATACAGCCGTATGGAATACCACCTTTGGTACTTCCTTCGGGAGGTGGCCGAGCGTCTGGTCCATCTGACCAGGGGCTCAAGCATGGTCTACCTAGGATGTGGCGGGGGTTCATCAGTGGGCTCTGGTGAATCTCTACAAAAAACCACAGATCTGCAAGTAGCCCTGAACAAGCGACCTGGTACCGCTTTCAAAGTATCTTAGCCCTCTGGAGTGCCAACCGGCACATCAGGATGGATGCCAGTAAAATCCTGATTATGGTATACTGGTCACGGCGCAGAACAACGGACAGGACACGGATTACGGATTACACACCACATTGCGACACAGAGCTGACAGTCGTGTTATTCTATTCCCCGAGTAAGGATGGGTGATACCAACTTGAAACGGCGAGTAGGCTAATGGTGCGATTGCCCCCGTCCCGGTAAAACCTTGGCAGGCCTCTGGATACGTTCGGATCCCGTCCATCTTAAGTGATGAGTACTAGGCTCGGATGACTAAACCCCGATCTACGCCGATCCGGCTCTGAACACGATTCTCATAAGGGATCGTGTCAACCCTTGCATGGCCTCCCTGCTTGCAAAGATAACCATGGGATCATGAAAGGCGACTACGTACGGCGGGAAATGATAGCGGCCCAGAGGGGGGACCCTGAAGAATGGAAGAGAGTATTATTGAGATCGAAGAAGGCGCGGCGAACCCTTTCGCTAAAGGTGGCTTAGTACGGTCACCACCATCGCAGCTAGGGCAACAGCAGCGCAATCAGGAGGAGCAGCAGGTACAGCGACAGCTTCAACAGCAGCAGCAGCAGCAGCCTCGAGAGCAGCAGCAACAGCTTCAGCAGCAGCAACAGGCTCAGGTCAGTGCATGGTCGAAGGTGCCAAAGCTACCGAGAGTTGTAGCAGCTAAGAAACTGGTGGACGAATTGCACGAGTTCGTCGATAAAAGAAGTAATGTGCACAAAGACATCAAGACTTTGGTGTTGAAGATCCAAGGAACCCTTGGACTAGCTGTCAAGGAATGGGCGGCCGTTGCACAGAAAGTGGAATCGACTGAGAAGGAGTTGTCGGCGGCCAAGACTGCCTTAGAAATAAGGCAAGTGCCGATTCAACAAACGGCGATGCCAATTACTTTTGCGAGGGAAACCAACGCAAAGAGGGACAAATCCCAGAGGACGGAGAGCGTGCCCTTCACACCGAAGAGGCCAAGAGCATCACCAGGAGATGCAAGACCGGGTGGTTCCAAGAAACACAAGGACACCCGCGTCAACGAGTCAGGCCCAGCGAACGCAGCAACCACCAAGGAAGGCAACGATACCCCATGGAAAATCGTCAAGGCAAAAAATCGGAAGACGAAAACCAAGAGCAGGTCCGAAAAACAAAGCCTCTTCAAGGGCCGGAAGAGAGGTGAGGCGCTTATAGTCAAGGCAAGCGATGACTCGTACGAGAAGGTTCTCCGTGCAATGCGGACAAACCCGGAGCTCGAACAGCTGGGTGCAGACGTGCGGAAAGTCAGGCGCACCCGCACCGGAGATATGATCCTGGAGCTAAAACGAGACCCGATGGCCAGCAGCTCTTCCTACAAAGAGCTCGCCGAGAAAGCCATGGGTAATACGGTAGAAGTGAGAGCCGTGTGTCCGGAGGCAGTCCTTGAATGCAAGAACTTGGACGCAATCTCTACGGACGACGATGTAAGGGTTGCCATGAAAGAGCAGTGCATGCTAGGAGAAGTGCAGATGCAGATCCGCATAAGGAAGGGGCCATCCGGAATGCTAATAGCATCAATTAGGCTTCCGATTGAAGCGGCCGTCAAGGCACTTAAAACGGAGAAGATTAAAGTAGGCTGGTCGGTATGTCCACTGAGCGTCTCTCAGAAACCGGAAGCATGCTATAGATGCCACGAGTACGGCCATCTGGCTAGATTCTGCAAGGGGCCGGACAGAGGTAATTTATGCAGAAGGTGCGGAGAAGAAGGCCACAAGGCGCAAGCCTGCCGGAAGCCTCCAAAGTGCATGATCTGCGCTAACGGAGATAATAACAACCACGTTACAGGAGGCCTGCGATGCCCGGCCTTCATGAAGGCGACTGCTACCAAACCACAGTGGAGGTAATTCAAATTAACCTCAACCACTGTGACACAGCACAACACTTGCTGAGGCAATCTGTGGCGGAGTACAAGTGCGATGTGGCTATCATCTCGGAGCCATACCGTGTCCCGGCCGGCGATGGGAACTGGATAGCAGACAACGCAAAATCAGTGGCGATATGGACGGTGGGAAGATATCCTTTCCAGGAAGTGGTACATCGTGCAGATGAAGGCTTTGTTATAGCCAAAATTAACGGAGTCTTCTTCTGTAGCTGCTACGCACCCCCGCGATGGTCTATTGACCAGTTCAACGAGATGCTCGACAAGCTGACTGAAGAGCTCACAGACCGCAGACCAGTCGTCATAGCCGGCGATTTCAACGCGTGGGCCATAGAATGGGGCAGTCGCTTCACCAACTCAAGAGGGAGCAGTCTACTGGAGGCCTTGGCAAGGCTAAACGTCGATGTTGCCAACGATGGTACCACCAGCACATACCGTCGGGATGGTCGAGAGTCAATTATTGACGTAACTTTCTGTAGCCCTGGGCTGTCAGGAAGTTTGAACTGGCGAGTGAGTGAGGAGTATACGCACAGTGACCACCAAGCGCTTCGGTACAATATTGGTAGCGGACGGCAGTTGGAAGCACGTGCGATCCCTTCGAAAGAGCGGAGGTGGAAAACGTCGCAGTTTGACAAGGAGGTGTTTGTTGAGGCGTTGAGACTGGAGCGCAATGTTCAACACGCTACTGCGAATGAGTTGACAGCGGCATTAGCACGAGCGTGCGATGCAACCATGCAGAGGGAAGGTAAACCGCGACATGGTCGCCGCCCAGCTTACTGGTGGAACTCGACGATTGCCGACCTGCGTACAAGCTGCTTTCGGGCTAGGAGAATGATGCAGAGAGCCCGCAACGACGCTGAAAGAGCAGATCGAAGACCAGCGTACAAGGCGGCGAAAACCGCTCTCAACAAGGAAATTCGGCTCAGCAAGAAAGCCTGTCTGGAGGAGCTCTGTCGCAACGCCAATTCAAACCCGTGGGGTGACGCCTA
Organism: Aedes aegypti; assembly: GCF_002204515.2. Taxonomy (NCBI): domain Eukaryota; kingdom Metazoa; phylum Arthropoda; class Insecta; order Diptera; family Culicidae; genus Aedes; species Aedes aegypti. The sequence continues at coordinate 277,844,722 of NC_035108.1, read as the reverse complement.
CAGAGTTGCAATGGCGAAGTTGAAGGGCCCAGCTGTACCACCCGATAGGTGTCCGGAGAAGATGAAGACCATCATTGAAGCGCTATTCCCCCGGCACGAACCGACGAGCTGGCCGTCCACACCTTACGGAGCTCAGGATAACGACGAAGAAGAAGCCCAGGTAACGAATGATGAGCTGATCGCGGTGGCGAAAGCCTTAAAAACCAGGAAGGCTCCGGGACCAGACGGTATCCCCAACGTAGCTCTGCAAGCAGCAATCCAAGAAAACCCAGATATGTTCAGGATCGTACTGCAAAAATGTATCGAGGAGGGTAACTTCCCCGACATTTGGAAGCGACAAAAGCTGGTGCTGCTGCCTAAACCAGGCAAGCCTCCTGGAGATCCTTCAGCATATAGACCGATATGTCTGCTGGACACAGTTGGCAAAGTGCTGGAGCGAGTAATCCTAAACAGGCTTACGAAATACACGGAGGGAGAAAACGGCCTGTGTGACATGCAGTTCGGCTTTCGGAAAGGTAGATCAACCGTTGATGCCATCCGAACGGTCGTGGAAGCTATGGATACGGCGCGGAAGCAAAAGAGGAGAGGAAATCGGTACTGCGGTGTGGTCACTCTAGACGTAAAAAATGCCTTCAACAGTGCCAGTTGGGCTGCGATCGCCGAATCGCTGCACAGATTGGAGGTCCCCGAGTATCTTTGTAAGATTTTGAGGAGCTACTTTCAAAATCGTACACTGATCTACGAAACAGACGCTGGGAAAAGGTGCACGACAGTCACAGCGGGCGTCCCACAGGGTTCTATTCTTGGCCCGACTCTCTGGAACGCTATGTATGATGGAGTGTTGAAGCTGAGCTTCCCCCGGGGTGTGAAGATCGTCGGCTTCGCGGATGACGTGGTGCTCGTAGTCATCGGCGAATCACTAGAGGAAGTAGAGATACTTGCTACCGAAGCAGTAGACGCCGTGGAAGAATGGATGCGAGGGAAGAAGCTTGTGTTAGCCCATCACAAAACCGAAGTTGTGATGATAAGCAACCGAAAGGCAGTGCAGAAGGCGAGAATCTCGGTTGGACAGTGTACCATCGACTCAAAGCGGGAAGTCAGACACCTGGGAGTGATGATCGATGATCGGCTGAGCTTCAACAGCCATGTCGATTATGCATGTGAGAGGGCCGTGAAGGTGATATCAGCTCTATCCCGGATCATGCCCAACAACTCAGCGATCAGCAGCAGCAAGAAGCGACTACTGGCGAGCGTGTCGACGTCGGTACTCAGATACGCTGGTCCCGTGTGGGTGACAGCACTGCAGACGAAGAGGAACCGCTCCCGGCTGAACAGTACGTTCAGACTGATGGCCATGCGTGTGGCGAGCGCGTATCGTACGATATCATCTGAGGCAGCCTGTGTGATTGCAGGATTGATCCCTATAAGCCTTCAACTCGAAGAGGACAGCGAGTGCTACAGGGACCGACGCACGCGGGGAATTCGGAAAAGAGCCCGGGATGAAACCATGAGGAAATGGCAACAGCAATGGGATAGCGCTGAGAACGGTAGATGGACCCACCGTCTAATTCCGTGCCTGTCGACGTGGGTAAACAGAAAACACGGAGAAGTGAATTTCCACTTGACGCAGTTTTTGTCTGGCCATGGCTGTTTCAAGAAATACCTCAATAGGTTTGGACACGCAAGATCGCCGTTATGCACCGGGTGCGGCGATGTTGACGAAACCCCTGAGCACGTGGTCTTCGAATGTCCGCGCTTCGAGCATGAGCGAGCCGAGATGACATCCGTCGTCGGCAATGACGTTAATGTGCACAATATCGTCCAACGAATGTGTGCCGACGAAGAGAAATGGGACGCGGTAAACAGAACTATCGTTCAGATGATGTCTCTTTTACAACGAAGATGGCGAGAGGAGCAGCGGCACTCTACACAGCGGACAGCACATGGCTCTGAATCGTTGGGGCAGCCGGAATCGTCGGACCGACCTTGGCGCTTGACAAGTCAGCCTGTTGAAGAGAGCATATGAAGGAGACCAACGGGCGCGACCGGAGTAGGCTAGATCCTCCGCCGGGGACTAGACCGAGTAGAGCGGGCGTAGCGTAATATCGGTAATAAGTCGTCAAGGCGCCTGCAAACCGGAAGTCATCCTCCAACCGGAATTGCAGGACCGACCTCGGCACTTACCGACCAACATCGCGTCGGAGTAGGCTATGTCCTTCCGCCGGGGACTAGCCGAGTAGATCGCGAAACAGCTCCGGCAAATGGTAGTCGGGGCGCCTGTGAACCGGAAGTTTCCCACCACCGGAATCGCAGGACCGACCTCGGCATCAGCCCGGAAAGCATCGGTTCGGGAGATCTTCCGCCGTCGGGGAAATCTTCGTCGGAGTAGGATAGATCCACCGTCGGGGACTATTCTGAGTAGTCCGTAGCGAGTCACCGGCTTAAGTCGTCGGGGCACCAGTGAACCGGAAGCCATCTTCCAACCGGAATTGCTGGATCGACCTCGGCACTTCACCGGTCAGCAGCAGTGATGCGGGAACAAACGCGTAACGTTATCGGTTTCGGGAGACATTCCTACGTTAGGAACTCTCCGCTGGAGTAGGCTAGCTCCACCGTCGGGGACTATGCCGAGTAGCGATCGTGACAACCACCAGTTTTGGGTCGTCGGGGCGCCAGTGAACCGGAAGCTACCCTCCAACCGGAATCGCTGGACCGACCTCGGCATCCAACTGGTCCAACCTGGAGAACTCGAGAATCGGCGGATTAACAGCAGGCGCAACAGTTGCGCAGGGCTCTGGCGAGATGTCAGCCCCAAACACGTCGCAGCAGAGCAACGAAGCGTAGCAATGACAGAAGCGGTAGTAGAAACATGGCCCTGGCGCGATGCCAGCAGTACGAAGAGAGCAAGGGAAGTACAGGAGCGTAAGAAGGAGCAGTGCAGTGCTTAGCACAATAGCCTCCCCCATGAAGTAATGCCAAGAGGCAGTTCCGGGGGGAATGGCTCGTGGGCGAAGGTGGACTTTAGTCGGTATAAAGGAGTCCGACACTCTGGCGCACGATGGACGAATTCGATATGACTAGCCTCCATATCGAACGTGAAACGCTGGGTTAGTTCGTAAATGTAATTTACCACCTTCTAAAACTAAAAAAAACACACACACACACACACACACACACACACACACACACACACACACACACACACACACACACACACACACACACACACACACACACAAGAGATTCGAGATTTTGCCACCAGGCGGCGCTAGTGAGCATAGAACTTTTGTTTTGCGGATAGCTTAGAAAGATGGCACTTTCGGCAAAGTTGTTCACTAGCTCAAGCGCTATCAATATAAAAGCTATGGGATTCAAAATTTTGCCACCATGCAGTGCTAGTGAGCATCAAAATTTTGTTTTGCGGTTATCTTAGGATCCTTGCCACTTAGAAAGATGGCACCTTCGGCAAAGTTGTTCAGTAGCTCAAGGACTATCATTATTATAGCCAAGAGATTCGAGATTTTGCCACCAGGCGGCGCTAGTGAGCATGAAACTTTTGTTTTGCGGATAGCTTAGGATCCTGACCTCTTAGAAAGATGTCGCCTTCGGCAAAGTTGTTCAGTAGCTCAAGCGCTATCAATATAAAAGCTATGAGATTCAAAATTTTGCCACCAGGCGGCGCTAGTGAGCATAGAAGTTTTTGTTTTGCGGATAGCTCAGGATCCTGACCACTTAGAAAGATGGCGCCTTTGGCAAAGTTGCTCATTAGCTCAAGGACTATCATTATAAAAGCTATGGGATTCAAAATTTTGCCACCAGGCGGGGTTAGTGAGCATATTTGATATTGATAGCATATTTGATTTGATGTTTCCCCAGACACCACCCGGAAAAACTGGAAAGTCAGGTAATGTCAGGGAATTCCATTTTGGATCTGGAGAGTCAGGAAAAGTCAAGGAGTTTCATATGAGGTCAGGGAAAAAATGTCCAATCTATGCTCCAATATCCAAACGAGTTATTCTGATATATAATAGATACAATTTTTTCGATTTGCTTCAACTGAATACTTACTTGTTTGGCTATCTGCAAAGTTAATCGTGAAACCATTCATCACAATCGTTTGTCCCAACTTTCTCGGTTTGGGACACAATCTCAAGAAAAATTGTCATGACATACACAGTACGTCCAATAATTTCGTTGATGATAAAGGAAAAAATGTCTTTCGAAGAAATGGCTTTGAAGGGTTTTTCAGAAGTACCATATCAGTGCACCAGTATTCGCTTATGTCCCTATTTCAGCTCACTAGTGTAAACTAGAGATGTACCGAATATTCGGCCGGCCGAATATTCGGGCCGAATATCTCGATTTTTTTTAATTTTGCCAAATATTCGTTTCGCCGAATAATAAAATCCGTTATTCGGCCGAATAGGCCGAATAGTGACCGAATATAACAAAATAAATTAAACTGTAAAAAATATTATGTTTATGTAAGGAAAATTTAAAAAATCAATAATTTATTCATATGATGACCGAATTTTTCTTTTTATGGACACCTTGAATAGACTTTGATGTCAAATATTGAAAAAGTGAGAATTCTCTGTTCTATGGCGTTTCCATTTTCTGCAAATCAAATTGTATCTCATCTTGCAGGAGCTGTAACGTACCGCTTGGCTAGTTAGAAGTGTTTGAAAATTTGTTTTCAAGGTATAGATGCATCGAAGCTAAACCCGGCATTTTCAAGAGAACCAGACAACCGTTTGAGATGAAAATTTAACTTTCTGGTCAATCGCTGATGTTGACCAATCATTCCAATATTCAGCGCGAACGGCTGTCAGATTCTCTAGATTTATGCTCTTCGATGCAGGTTTGGCTTCGATGCATCTTCACCTTGAAGTCCGTCAATCATCAGGACTTTCTATACGTTCTATATTCTTTGCAAAACCTACTGATCACGTTCTTCTATTAGTATGAGTGTGACCCCTGACCCCTGCCGTCTATTTGCCTCAATTTTTATGAAACACTTCCAAAAGTCGGATGAATGGTAAACCAAATTTATTAAACAAAAATCAACAATAGGATACAGCTTCCTAGCTTCAGAAATACAGAAATCCTCAGAACTCAGAACGGTTTCAAAAGCTCAAGAAGACGATCATTCATTTCCATTTATACTTCGTTTAATTGTTCAGCTTTCCCTACTTAAAAAAACTGCACATACGGGTGTTATTCGGCCGAATATTTAGGTTTTATTTGACCGAATATTAAGTCATTATTCGGCCGAATGTTCGGCCGAATATTCGTTTGGCCGAATAATAATATTTCAACTATTCGGTATTCGGCCAAAGGCCGAATAGTGCTATTCGGTACATCTCTAGGTTGGTTGGTTTGACTTTATTAACGAGATTTTTAGCCCTGGGCTAGTTCATCTCGGGACCAACGGCTTTACTTCCCTTCCGAAGGAAGTCGTCACTATAACCTTTTACGTCATAAGTGGCTATGTCGGGGGATGGGATTCGATCCCAGGTCCTCAGCGTGAGAGGCGAGTGTTCTAACCACTACACCAGGTCCGTCCCCACATCTCTAGTGTAAACATTGATTTTTCGTGTCAAAAACCAACGTTTCTCGCACGGATATATTCTAGCAATATTAACAACTTTCAAATGAAGTCGTCTGATATTATTTTCATTTGAAAAAAATAATTCTTTATATTGAAAACACAAGACCTAGTGAGCGGTTTTTGGATCACTAGGTATTTTTGTGTGTTCCAATAAAGGCTCATGCAAAAAATTAAACAAAATTTTAAAGAAATGTCGATTTTAGTATACAGCCTTCTTTATTGCAGTAATAGATATGGTTTAACCATAAAAAAAATCAGGATATAAAACGAAATGCGAAATAATGCAGGTTTTAGTTAGTTAGTTACGAAATCTATTTTACCGTGAGCGCAAATAGGAACACTATGATGCAGTAACAAATACAATCACATATTTTTTAATGGAAGTTTCCATTTTTTTATTCTGCCGCTGATTACCTATACTTGGAGCTACATTGTGACATAAAAATAGTATTGATCGACATAACATTTTATTTTATAATAATCATTTGAACACATAACTTTCCTTAAATGAGTGGAATTGCATGGTGCATTGATGGTACATAGAAGTTAATAAATATGTAGTTTGATTCAATATGATTAAAGAAATAATTCGCATTTTTTATTCCAACCTAGCATAATTATTTTGGGGATGCGCTAAATTTAACTGTTTCTGGCATTTTCAATAATTTCCAATCATTTTCTTTTTTTTTTGCAGTTCCTTCAACCGGAAGATCGTTACGGCCGGCAGAACATCCTCAGCACGTACATCCAGTTCCAGTGCAAGATCCCACACCCGTTGGATCCCAAATGCAAGCTTCCTTATGCGCGTCAAGGTGCGGTCGGCTCGTCGGATGAGATGACACGTTCGTCCAGTAATCCGGACTTGCATCAAATGAACTCCGCTTACTCGGAAATGACCAGTTCGATGAGCGGGAAACTGGTTGATCGTACCTCCAGTATGCGTGGGGAAATGTCTCCAACGGCTGGTGGACCCAAGGATGGATTGATCCGATTGCTGCACGAAGAAATTGCCAAGAACTGGGTAGTGGCCAGTGGATCAGCGGCAGAGCTGTCGATGACCAATTCGTGGATGTTGTTTGAGCTGACCATCAAAAGTATGGTTGAGCATTTGGAGTTGACTAACTCTTTGAATTCTCCTCGCAAAAGCCGTTTTCCGCATCAGTTTACGGATGATATTTCCACGTTGGTGCACTTGGTGACAACAAAGGTGGTCGGTTACAACAGCAGCGATCCAAAGTTGGCACAATCGATCAATTCCAGCTTGGCGTTTTTCATCTTCGATCTACTGAGTATAATGGATCGAGGATTCGTTTTCGGACTGATCCGAACGTATTACAAAGTGATCATGACCAAGAGTTCGCCGACGCCGGAAATGATTCACTACAAGCTGGACTTTTTGAGAATAATTTGCAGTCATGAGCATTTTGTAGCGTTGAATTTGCCTTTTGGTACTCCTTACACAGCTCTCTCAGCTCCTTGCAGTCCGACACCGAGCGTTACGTCGAACAACAGCCAGAATTCGTACGTTAGTGCGATGGCTGGTATCGACAAAGCTCTCTATGCCGAACTTAGCGTAGAGTTTCGGCAACAGCACTTTCTTGTAGGTTTAGTGCTTCAGGAGCTAGCAACAGTCTTGGATATATCGAATCCGCCTCTGCACGGAAAGGCAATTCGCTGCTTGCGCAATCTACTTACTTCTCATGATCTCGATCCTCGCTACAATGATGTGGAAGCACGAGCTCGCGTAGCTGCTCTCTACATTCCTCTTTTGGGCATCATCAAAGATGCCATTCCTCAATTGCATACTCCGATCGCCGAATCACACGATCGTTTGAATACCATCGGTCTGCTGGAAGATTACCAAGGACCTTCGACTTCAATTGCTGCTTCCACGATCAGCCCAGAGGTGGCATATGCTATCTCCGGAATCCGTAATTACAGTTATGTTCAAGAGACGCCCAAGAACAAAACTCCTTTGAGCAGCGAAAACACTCGTCATCTGTTGTCCTGTTTCCTCTGGGTGGTCAAAAACCTTGAGCAGAGTACGTTGTTCAAATATACGCTCGGACTCAGTCCTCACCGGGTCCATCAGATGCTTCAGGTGCTAAATATTTGCATTCCTAACTTTGAATACCGGGGGCGGAAGAAACCCACTTCCAAACGCAACACTTCAAGCTTCCGAAAGACACCGGATATGAAGGAGAAACTTGAGGAGTGCATTCGAGGAACGGGATCCGCCCGGAATGATCTCATCAATAGACGTAAGGATCGCTACTCGACGGAAAAGTTCCGCTGGAAGAAAGATCAAATCCGAACGCAGTTCTACGACAGCAACATCAAAAACGAAGCGGAGATGGAGATCACCTACTACATTGAGGGATCGTTGGCAACCGAGGTGTGCCTTACCATTCTGGACACGCTGGAAATGGTTGTCCAAGTGGCGTCCACGTCGGAATTGCATCACAATCTGCTCGGAACCGTTTTGAAGGTTTTGCTCCACGCTTTATCTCGGAACCAGAGCACTTTGGCGCTGCAGAATCTGTTTGCCTCGCAGAGATCGCTCATTTTTAAATATCACAATTTGCTGTTTGACGAAGAAACGGATAGCTGTGCGGATCTGTGCCTGTTGCTGCTGAAGCACTGCGGATCCCAGTTGCCAAGTGTGCGATCACAAGCGGCTGCTTCGCTGTATCTGCTCATGAGACAGAACTTCGAGATTGGAAATGTAAGTAACAGGGTGTCCATCCATTCAGGAAAAGCGGGTCCGGGAATGATCGGGGAAAATACCCGAGTAGTTGTTGTAGAAATCGACAAAAAGCACTATGGCCAGGGAATGTACGAGTACATGACAATTCGTACATTGCATTATGACTAATTATTCAGCCATTCCATAAATCCCTAAACAAAAAATATTTTTAAATGAAAAATAAATATTTTTTCTGAACCGTTGAGATCTTGAGTTCTCATTCCATAAAAAAGATTGTAGATCGGTTGAGCTGTTCAAAAGTTATGATTTTTTTTAAATAAAAAAATCTAATGCGTTGAGACCTACAGTGCGTGCCGATAAAAAATGAATGATTTTTTATTTTCAAAAAAATATATCTCTAGAACTAAAAAAACATACATCGCTGAAAATTTGACCGTAAACGTAAAATTTTCTGAACTTTCAAGAAAAAATGAGAACAGCAGTAGCCCCTTTTGTCCCGAGGCCTTCAAAATACGAAAAAAACGGAAAACTTTAATTTTTTTCATGTAAAAAAAACATTTTTTGTTATTTTTTTTAGAGCTTTCATTTCGTCCAAGAAAATTGAAAATCGGTCAAGCGGTTCAAAAGTTATATCTTAAAAAATAAAAATTTTGCAAAGTCGCGATTGATCTGGTCACCCTATCTCGGAAATGGTCACCCTAATCAAAACATACAAAAACACGTGTATCCTTTTTTCGGATAAAGAAACAAAATAGCAAATTTTCACGGAATTCGGTGACCCACTAGATCGGTTTTTCATGGAATGGCTGTATTCTGAGTTGCTAGTATGACAATTAATGGTTTATAGTATTTTTTTTTAGCAAAATGCTGCAAAAAATCGCTAGATTCCCGGAAAAATCTCCGTAGATTTTTTACACAAACCTTCAATCATATGTCTAAAACCAAACCCCAACATAATGCAGAATAGATCATGAAAAATCTACTTAACACATAAAAAACATAAAATATCACTTTACTGGGTACAGAGTAGAGATGTACCGAATATTCGGCCGGCCGAATATTCGGGCCGAATATCTCGATTATTTTGATTTTGCCGAATATTCGGTCTGCCGAATAGTGAAATCCGTTATTCGGCCGAATAGGCCGAATAATAAAAAAAATAATTAAATGTAAGAAAACATTATGTTTCACACAAAGGAAAACGTAAAAAAAATCAAATTTGTTAGATTCCATGGAGAATTTTTCCGTTCAACGTACGGCATTAAGGCGACTACGGTCAGGGCTATCCATAACTTTGATATTTTTTGCGACATAACATTTGAAGGAAGCACCACACTAGACAACAAACTAGCATGCAACGACCAGTGGAACAGTCGGAAAACGTTGCTGACGAAAAGTTTTCGGACTGAAGCTGGAATCGAACCCACACTCCTTGGATCGATACGGCAATATGCTTGGTAACATTAACCGAACGGCTAAGAAGCCCACACGAACACGTTCTTCCGTTATTATGCGAGTCAGTGGTCTGCGGTTGTTCCAATTTCTAAGTAATCAAGTGAAGTACAAACCGAGTTTCTTAAAAAAAATGAAATGCATAAAAATACCATAAATTGTTAATTATTAATAAGATACAACACTCTAACTTCAGAAAAACAAATCCTCAGAACTTTCTTTTACTACTAGACTATTACAAAAGTTTTTACAAGTGCGGATACGCTATTAAAAGTTCGCATTGGCATCAAAACGGATAGGTGTCTTCGGGGGACTTATTATTCGTAAAAATCAGAGAATAAGTGCTCTTAAGATACCAAAATGATTCGATGCAAACCCGCACTTTCATTCACACTTTCGTCATAATAAGACCGCACTTCGGAGCCCAGTAGGGAAAGAAATACACAATACGGTTATTGTAATTTCTTCAAACGATTTTAAAAGCTCAATAAAACGATCATTCCGTTAAATTCTTCACCTTGGGAGCATTTCCTATTGAAAAAAAGTAGCTTTTTTGAAGATCAAAATTAAAAATATAGTTTTCGGGAAATTGCACGAACATATGGGTGTTATTCGGTTAAATTTTAAGGTTTTATTTGGCCGAATATTGAGTCATTATTCGGCCGAATATTCGTTTGGCCGAATAATAATATTTCAACTATTCGGTATTCGGCCGAAAGCCGAATAGTGCTATTCGGTACATCTCTAGACAGAGTAGGGTAGGTGTACCAGTTATGGACATATTGGTTCCCTATTTCGCCATACGGGATAATTTCATTATCTAGAAAAAGGTTTAAACATTCTGTGTGTTTAAGTAGTTTTATATCAAATATATCTTGATGTTGAAACATTCAAAAATATTCAAAATGTGAAAGTTTTCGAGAAAACATATATGGCCAAATAGGGAACCACTATAGCCATAACTGGTACACTTTTCCCTACAATGCACACACCTTGGTCGATGTGTTGCAAGTATTTTTGCAAGTTACTCAGATAGACGATTACTAAATGCAACTTTTCTTTCGCAGAATTTCGCCCGCGTCAAAATGCAAGTGACCATGTCACTTAGTTCTTTGGTCGGTACCAGCTCTTCGTTCAGCGAGCAATCCCTTCGCCGTGCATTGAAGACCATCCTGGTGTACGCCGAGTCCGATACCGATCTACAGGACACGTCCTTCCCGGAACAGGTGCAAGAATCTGCTGTTCAACCTCCACATGATCCTGTCGGACACGGTCAAAATGAAGGAATACCAGGAGGATCCGGAAATGCTGCTCGATCTGATGAATCGTATAGCCAAAGGGTACCAGAACTCCCCGGATCTTCGGTTGACTTGGCTGGAGAACATGGCCAGAAGCACATGGAGCGAGCGAATCATACCGAGGCCGCTATGTGTTACGTTCACAGTGCCGCTCTTGTGGCGGAGTATTTGAGCATGCTGGAATCGCAAAATCATCTCCCAGTGGGAGCCGTTTCTTTCAAGCACATATCCCCAAATGCACTTATGGAATCTGCAGTTTCCGATGATGTTTTAAGTCCCGGCGAGGACGGAATTTGCTTGGGGAATCGGTTTACTGAAAGTGGCCTCAAAGCACTACTTGAAGAGGCTTCCAATTCCTTCCAGATTGCCGGAATGTACGAAGCGATGAATGATGTCTACAAGGTTTTGATACCCATTTGTGAAGCAAATCGAGACTTCCGTAAGCTTGGCCAGATTCACGGTAAGCTACAGGAAGCATTCAATCGCATTGCACAGTTACATGGCAAGCGAGTTTTTGGCACCTATTTCCGAGTTGGTTTCTACGGAGCCAAGTTTGGTGATCTGGATCAGCAGGAATTCATCTACAAAGAACCAACGCTAACGAAACTGCCGGAAATATTCAGTCGCTTGCAAAACTTCTACGCCGACCGCTTTGGACCGGATGTAGTTCAGATTATCAAGGATTCGAACGCAGTTGATACAAGAACGCTCGATCCAGAGAAAGCATACATTCAAATAACTTACGTTGAACCGTACTTTGAAACCTATGAATTGCGATACAAGGAAACGTACTTTGAAAGGAACTTTAATATAAGTAAGTATTTATCATTATACTCCGACCTCTTTTTTTACTGTTACAGGGGGTCTTATAAATAGTTATGGAAATAGAGATCATCGGCAACTTTCTAAAATAACAATTTAAGTTTTCAAATTTTGACTATGGACAGAACACTGCTCGATTGTTATCATCTAATTGGCCCTTAAATTATACGGGGGGATTTTTTTTTGCAAAAACCATTAAATTTTGAAGATAATGATATCGCATAGTTATCGAGGAAGTGTTGACCCATGTCCGGGCACGAAAAAATACCCTAGTAATTGATTTCAGTGATCTCCCCGGCTGCCCTGATGAGACCAAAGTGCAACATTTTTTTGGTATACGATACAAATATCAAGAACTTACAGTTGCATCACTCACGTAACTGTACACGCAAAAAAATTGTGCGGTAAAAACTACCATTTTAGGGGGTTAACTTAAGCGCTCGCACCGGCAATTTTCAGCAGACCAGAAATGCGCTTGATTTTACCATGTCTGTTGTCGAAATCAGATTGTTGTAAATTTTTTTTTTTTTTATTGCTTTATTATAGAGACTTTCAGCCCTGAGCTGGTTCGTCTCTTTTGAAAGAAAAGAGTTAGGGTAATTTTTACAGTATGTGGGTATATAAAGTTTTTTTTATAAAATCCTACGGAATTCGAGGATATGAACTTAGTTTTCTTCAGTTTCGGGGTGGATAGTGTTCATGTAGTCGTCGTTCGTCCATTTAACATATCAGTAAGCATGTTTCGTCAAGTCCCGTCCGTCAACCTTGTCGTAAGTAGTTACGCAGGTCTATGTTGATTGGTAGTAGCCTGTGTTTTTAAGGAATTCGATTATTGATTTTTCTCTGTCTACGTCGTTGGATAATGCATCTCTAATGCTGAGACCGATGTCATGTTGATCTCGGATGATTTGGAATGCAGGGCAATTGATAATCAAGTGCTCTACCGACATATGGGTTGAGCACACCGTACACTGTTTGAGGAAACCATCCCGGGATCCGAGTTCGTGTGAGAATCTGGTATAGCCGCAGCGTAGTCTAGAAAGTATTCTCTGGTCCTGCCAGTTTTTTGTGTCGGTCCAGCGATGTGGGTCGCCTTTTATTTTTACGTAGAAAAGAGTCTCGAACCTGTCTCCATTCGTTCTCCCCATGCCGAAGCAAAAACTGCTTTGATCCATATTTTCAAATCCGCTGCAGGTACTTCGGGGTTCGCTGGTATTATTGATCTGCCTTCTGCTGCCAGCTTGTCCGCAGCTTCATTTCCCTTGATACCGCAATGGCTGGGGACCCAGACATATATGGTGTTGATGTTTGAGGCTGTTCTGATAGCTTGCACCAAAGGGTGTTTGTTCTTTGGGTTCTCAAGGGCTCTCAGCACACTGGCTGAGTCGGTGATAATAGCTTTCCAGGTGGAGTTGTGTTCTGTGACAGCCGAAAGGATAGCCGTAGCCTCGGCTGAAAAGATCGAGGTGGGTTGGGGCAAGCCTCCACATTTATTAATATTGGGACCAAAAATGCCAAAGCCAACTGCAGTTGAAGTCTTTGAACCGTCAGTATAGAAGAGTTCATAGCCGTTCAACTTTCTTTTGATGAGTTCGTTGAAACGTGGGATCACAGTTGTGGGATTCAGGTTTTGTTTGGTTGGTGTGTTAAGTGTCCATAAGATCCTGGGTGGAGAGAAGTCCCACGCTTCATCTCCAACCCAGTGGACCGTGGACACTGAGGGGAGGATTTCGTGGGCCATTTGCTGAAGGAGTTTGTTTGCCTCTTTGAGGAGGAATACTCCCTCGTCATCCCCGCTTGTTTTCTCCAGGAAACTGACAGCTTTGGAGCATACGGATATCGCAAAAACGTGTTGGAAGGGGGGAATTCCAGCTTCGACGCACATGGATGTCGCTGGTGTACAGGGTAGGAGTCCAGACAAACTGCGGATGCAGCGATTGTACATCGGTGCAAGTTTGTTGATCACGCTTTTGGAGTTTTCTACACAGCAGTTCGGCGCCGTAGAGTAGCCTGCTGCAGACAATTGCTTTGGTAACATGCAGACCCACATCGCGATTGTTTTTGGTGTGTTTGCTGGTGATAATTCGAAGCAGGTTGAGACGACTTTCACATTGTTTTTTGATACGATCGCAGTGAGGTTGAAAACTCAAATGCCGGTCTAAGTATAATCCTAAGACACGGATCGTAGCATCAAAGGGAATTTCTTCGCCGCCGATAGTAGGAGGATTCTTTTTTGGTGCGATGCCTTCCTGAGCATATATGGGAAAAATGGCTTTTGGATGGTGATAGTTCGAAGCCTACAGACAGTGCCCAAGTATGTACTGCTTTGATTGCGTTTTGGAGTTTCCTGCGGATCAAAGTTGGTTTATGTCCTGCAACGAGGAGAACAATGTCGTCTGCAAACACAAATATAAAAAACGCCTTTCGGTAACGTTTCAAAAAACACCGTTCATGGCGATAAGAAAAAGGGTTACCGCCAGTACGGAGCCTTGAGGAACGCCGGTTTCCTCCGGGAACGAGTTCGATTTTGTGTTTCCGATGCACACTTGGAAAGTTCTGTTCGTCAGGAAATTACGAATGAAAGCAAATATGTTGCCACTGATTCCCCAGCTGGCCAGTGTTCTAAGCACTCCTGGAGTCCAAGTACGATTGTACGCTTTCGAGAGGTCCAGTGTGGCCAAGTCCACGTGGAGGCCTTTTTCGAGGGCGTCGTCTAGAACTTGACCGAGTGTTGCGAAGTACGTGCTTGTGCCACATCCTTGACGAAATGCATGTTGTCGATGGTCGAGGAGATCGTTGTCGCGGATGAATTGCGTTAACCTTCGATTGACCATACGTTCCATGACCTTACTACAGCAGCTGGTCAAGGAGATGGGGCGGTATCCGCTCGGTTCAGTACGGTTTGAATCCTTTTTGAGAATAGGATAACTAGGCTGTGTCGCCATTGAGCGGGAAAAGTTCCATTTTTCCCAAATTCGGTTGTAGTTTTTAAGTAAAACTCTTTTTCCGATGGGTGGAAGGTGACGAAGGAGAGGGTAGCCGATGTCATCTGGCCCAGCTGATTTTCCTTTACCGTTTCCTAATGCAAAGGACAGTTCGGCAGAAGAAAAGGGTTTGTCTAATCGGTCACATGGGCGACTACACGGGATTGCTATGGATTCAACGGTAGTCGAAAAATCGTCAAGCTGAGTAAACTCAGGGCTATACCCGCTCCGAGAGCATAATTTAGCAAAGAAATCGCCAAGGATAGTAGCAATTTCTTTTGGGTCCCTGGAGATGCCGTTTTCGGTGTTAATGGCGATACCGTTGATGCCGCGTTTCCCTTGCAACGCGTTTATGCTTTTCCACAGTTCGGAAGATGAGCTGTCACTACTTATACCGTTCAGAAAATCGTCCCATGATTTGCGCTTCGCTGCACGAACTATGTCCCTGCATATGTTGCGTTTTGAGCGGTAGTCCTCAGCTACTTTTTCGGCGTTAGGATGATCTTTCGGAATCCGCTTAATTTTTCTTAGGGCTTTCCTCCTCAACCTAATAGCGGTCTTGGTTTCAGGTGACCACCATCTTAGCGCCCGGCGCCCAGCGTTTGGGCTTGTTTTCGGAATGGCTTCAGAAGCTGCAGTGAGGATGGTACTAATTAATCCTTCGAGTGATGTATCGTCTTCTATAGAGCTGATTTCAATGGTGTTCTGGAAAAGTTGCCAGTCAGCTAATTCGTATTTCCATCGAGGACGTCTGGTTGTTTTTGGTGTGGGGAAGTTGCAAATAGATCGATATAGGGTGGTGGTCACTGCCCATGGGATCCTCGGATATTGACCACTGAAGGCGTCCTAAAAGGTTTTCACTAGCGAAAGATATATCTATAGCGGAACTGATTTGCGGTCGCGTGAAAGTGGGGGAGCCGTCGTTCAGTATACGAAGGTTTGCTTTTTCCGAGGCCCGGAGAATTTGGAAGCCCTTTTCGGTGTTCCTTCGTGAACCCCATCTAACATGATGCGCGTTGAAATCGCCCATGATCAGGTAGGGGGGGAGAAGTTGATCGAGAAAACCGGACAATCTCTGCTCAAGGTTCTTGCTATCCGAGGTTGGTATATAGATGCTGACGATGGTTATTGGAAAAGGAGATTCAACTCTAACTGCTACTGCGATCAAATCTGAGTTAGGAGTGACGTCAACGTAGGTTGTTGAATTATGGATTCCAATTGCTGCAGACTGGTAAGTGTTTGTTCCCCCTTTCAGGATCCAGTTGTATTGGCCTTGTAAGGTTTTTCCCATGGTTGTAGTGTCTGATCTATGAACCTCCTGAATGGCAATTATCACGGGTGTAGACTCTGCTATGAGCAGTTCTAGGTCAGGAAGGTTGTTGAAATAGCCATTCATATTCCACTGTATCGCTAACGATGGATGCTTCGTCTTCTTGCTACTCGCGTTATCTTGGTGTAAGTGAGGGATTCTTGTTCGCGTACTTCGTCTGCATGCTAGTCCCACGGGTTTGCAGGGAGTCTCAAGACTGGAAGCAGGACGCAGTGGATCTTCATAGCCAGGGGCAGCCAAATGTGGCCTTTCTAGCGGGGAGGACATTGAGGTCGCAGGAGTGAAGGTCAATAAGTATGAAGGACCAGCAGCTGGAATTGTGGTGTTGCCGGTTCTGTATTTCCATTGATCATATTTTTGCGCGTCCGACCGGGCATCAGGAGGAATAGGGTTATTAAATAGTAACTGGGCCGGTGGATCTTTCTCCTGTCTGGAAGCCAACAAACGCCGGGGGATGTCTAAACGATCCGTTTCACACGAGACTTTCGCGCTATTGATGCTTACGGTTACTCGAGGCCTTTTTTTTATTTGTCGTAGTTTTCTTAGTTCTCTCGTTGTCCTGGGGGAGTATGAAGTTATCATGCGACCCATTGTTATCCTTACTCGGCAAAGCCTTAACTCCCTCGCTGACCGTTCCAGAGGAGTTTGCCAACGAAACGCCGGAGGTTGTCCACCAGTTCCGGTCCACCAAAGTCTTCCGCACTGGTGGGGCCCCGGCTGTCCGAGACCTTATCCTGCTTGCTTGCCTTTCTGATTCCGTCGCAGTCCAGGTGGGGGGAGTATGAGGTTATCACGCGACCCATTTTCTACGCACGGAGTACCGAAGATTTCCTCGCAGTTTATTTCCAAAGAATTTACCAATGAATGTCGGAGGTTGTCCACTAGTTCCGGTCCATCGAAGTCTTCCGCACTGGTGGGGCCCCGACTACCCGAGGCCTTATCTTGTTCGCTTGATGTGTTTATGGATCCCTCGGAGTCCAGAAGGGGGAGAGTGATGTTATCACGCGACCCTAAAGCTTCCGATCTCGAGGGCTGGACGTTCGGAGGTAATGTTTGAGTCGCTACGTTGGCAGAGAAGGTAACTTCGTTAAGGAGCTCGTTGTAGGTATCGTCCTCTGTTTGATGCATGTTGTTTTTATTGTGACATGAAACATTTTGTGGTGTATTAGTCATTGTAGTTATTAATTATTGCGGATGGTTTAAAAAGGTAGGACGTAGCTTGCTACACTGTTCCTGATGCCGCGTTCTCTTCCATTGCTTCGTCTGAAGAAGACGAAATCTGGTGTTCTACCTCTGATTCATTGCAAATGTCGTTTTCAGGTGCTAGAAATCTTCTGTATCGGAGATGTACATTACTGATTCGTTGGCCTTGGTTCGTTTGGCATGGAGTTCGCCGTTGTTTTTTTCTGCATATTTTTTCCTCAGTTTCGGTTTTGTTCCCGTGTTGGTCACAGAAGCTACTATATCCATCGGCGTCGAGGGGACCGATAGGTTCTGCGCTACGGTGACTGGTGTTGCCTTGCTTTTTTTTATCTTTCTGGTTGTTGTGCCCTTGAGAACCGGGAAATGAGAGCGAGACTTGAGTTTTGGTGGGTTGCTGTCGTTGTGACTTGGAGTTGATACTGTCAATAGAAGTGGTTGCTGTACGTAGATTTCGAATTTCGTTTGTCCTTTTCAGTTACTGTTTCTTGAAGGTGCGAGACTTTAGCGACAAGGTCCTCTATAGTCCCGTGTTTGCGCACAAGATCCAACCTGGAGTCTTTCTGTAGGGTTTTCTCTAGATTAGGATCCTCTCATCCTTTTTTTGTATTTCATTTTGCAGGTCGATAATTAATTTTTCGAGACGCTGGAATTCGATGCTGCTGTTGGGAACATTTCTTGAGGACATTTGATCTTCGAGTGTCTTTATTTTGCTATCCTTTTCAACCATTTGTGCGGAGAGAGCTTCCAGTTTCGCAGACAGGTCCGATATGGTTTTGTCTTTACTATGGACTGCAATGCCTGCGAAAGAGCGTTGACCGGTGCTTGCTTCAAAAGCTCTTCTGGCTTCGGGATAAGACAAACCTCTATCTACTCGTATGTGCTGTATTGCGTCCTCGTTTTGGTACACCGGACAATTGCGGCTGCCGAGCGAAATGGTCGCTAGACTTGCACCGAGCGCAGTATGCAGGGTTTTGGCATCGAACACCTTGTGTCAGATCGTGTTCCTGGTTGCAGTTTCCACACGTCGGGATTTGCTTCTGGCATTTTTGCCTGGTGTGACCGAATTGAAAGCACTGGTAGCAGAGCATTGGGGCGGGGTAGTAGGGTCTGGTTCGAATTCGCTGGTAACCAATGTCGATGTGCTCGGGAAGCGTGGTTCCACTTATAGTGAGAATCACCGTGGGTGTGAGTTCTCTACTTTCCCCTACTTTCCTGGTTATTCGACGGATACCTGTGACGTTTTGGTCCTTCAGGCAATCGAGGATCTCGTTGTCATCTTGAATCTTCATTAGATCGCGGCAGCTGATCACACATCGTGTTGAGTTGAGTCCCGGATGGTAGGAGACTTTGACAGCGGTACCATCGGTGAGTTGGGTCATCGTGAGAAGCTTCTCGAGGTGGTGCCTGCTTCTGACTTTCAATGCGTATGATCGGCCCTGGGCTTCGGGAATCGCACCTTCGATCTTTCCGTTCACTCTTTTCTCGATTGATTGGCGAAGTGTGAACGGATGGTCTGGCATTTTGCCATTCACTGGTTCCATGCGCAGCACAATCAGTTCACCGTAGTTTCCTTGGGGGTCCATATAACTGGGCAATGTTGCTCCAGTGTACGTTCCGTCGATGTAATTAGCAGGCCCTCCTCCGGGATCTCCGTGGAGGGGTGGATAACCCACAACTCAGCGACATCGCTGGTGGGGCGTGTTAATGATGGGGACCACCAATGAGACAAATATTTTGTGTTTCTTTTTAAGTACTAGTTGATTATTTTTCTATTGATTTATCCTGCGGACGGAAAAGCTAACCGTCGATTTGAGTGACTAGCTCAGGCAGAAAATGCAAGTAGCGGAAGCGAACTTGCATGCAAGTTCGAGAGAGAAAGCTGATGTCTC
Source organism: Aedes aegypti (assembly GCF_002204515.2). Taxonomy (NCBI): domain Eukaryota; kingdom Metazoa; phylum Arthropoda; class Insecta; order Diptera; family Culicidae; genus Aedes; species Aedes aegypti. The sequence goes on along the minus strand of NC_035108.1, from coordinate 277,825,426 downwards.
GCGTAACAATTCAAAAGGGCCAATCCTCAGATCGTTGACTCTGAGAAAATTCGATTTGAATATTATTCACCACATTTTCAATTCCTATTTTTCAGTATTCAATTCAATCAATGTGATTTCTTGCTAATTGAGTGACGAATTACTATTACTACACGCTAATAATTGATTTTATTCTGAAAACTGACAAAAATGTGGAAAAAATGATAAGTTTAAATGCTTGGCCCATTTTCGATTTTCATCAAGGCATGGGCCTTTTTTATTGGCCAAAATAGAATTTTATTAGCGTGCTTGGCCGAAGGCTAGGCCTTTTCGGTTGTCAATGAATGAGCAAGAGAGAGTCATTGGCCTCTCACCATGCTAAGGCCAATGACAGTTTGCGAAATTTTCCGATTGTAGGCCCTCTTGATGGAGCGAGAACCAATCATTGGCCTTTTCGAGTGGGGGCCAATGAATGATTTGGAAAAAAGCGGTTATTGGCCGTTTTGAAAACCGAGTTTATAACGGTAAGTTTTATGATTATGTTGACAATGTTTGCATAGTTTGTGGGGTGTTGGGAGATGCTATCGAATGGTATCAAAACCCGATTTGTTTACAATTTGATCATTGGCCCTTTAGAACTGTTACGCGAGATGTAAGGTTTTTTTTTATCGCGATGGCGACGATGTGTGGCGTCCCTTCGTTTGAGCAGTTGTAAACTAATTACTTTTTTTCCACTAAACTGGGACAGCTGTTATCAAAACCTTCACTATCCACTAGATCACTGGTAGCGGAGGGATATTTTGCACTATTTTTTCGGTAGTAATTAGCGCAATCACTTGAAAAGAATCGCGAAAAACTCGACCGTGAAATAGTAAGCGACCGAACGTGTCGATGTAAACAACGACTCTGAGATTGTTGTAAATTATTTCTGTCAAATGTACCAGTAATGTGGTGGGATGTACCGTAAACATAGTAAATTGGTCAGAAATTCCATGTTAGTTTCAAGAATGGGCGTAGTCAGCTAAAATAGTAATTTTTACCACATATTTTTTCCCGTGTATATTCATTGAAATGAAATCCCCATGAAATCGTCGTTCGCTACCAAGGAGAACATAATTGGAAGCGAACAATGCTTTGTGGAAACACAAAGTTTCGGATTCCTATCTACGTGGTTTGTGATGGAAAGACGGTTTGTGTCCATGACCTCTCACCTTCGATGAGCCACGTCAAAAACGCCGATAATATGCTGAAGTATGGAGAGGTGGTATTCATAAGCGTTAGCGTTAGCGTAGTTACGGTATACTTCGTAGATTGGATACTAGCTATATTTATGTTATATCTTTGATAGTCTCATCTAGACTGCTTTCAGGAACAAGACTTGGGAGGTAACCTTGATCTCATCTGAAACAAGAACACCAAAACCATGAATACCGCTTTTCCCGGCCACGCCCATCTTTACCGTTACTTGGGATTGGGGAAGGAAATGTTGATGTAGCACTTAATTAACGAGAGGTCTCTGACTCAGTGACACCCTCATAGGTGCCTACGAACAACATCGAAAGCCATGATACTAACCAACTCATTGAGCCAACGTTGGCTTTTAAGTAGTATGGTGGATATAAAGGAGAAGATGTGGTCGTGACGGACTTCGATTTCAGATTGGCCGATTGCACTGCAGAATCGTTACCCGTTCTGTGACGTAGTTGGCTAACGTGCTCAGTCTAGCGTATTGGGAGTCGTGAGATCGAAGCCCACCAGAACGATTCCATTATTTTTCACAATTTTACATCTCAATTTGTCCAAATTGAATTTTGTGTCTATGAACTTCAGTTTTTTTTTTCAAAACACCGTCGGCTGGTATAACCCGTAATAGACATGACAATCTTAGTTGCGTATGAACTAATTATTTTCTAAAAAATGATCAAGAAATATCTTGCAGAAGTCAAGTACTTCTACAGGGTGTGCTCCGTGAGTTCTTTAGATATTATCGGCCATCGCCAGCAGCACTACTCATCGTAACAAGTCTACTGGAGAGTTTCGAATAAAAAGCTTTTGGTATATGGGGGTAATATTGTTGAGTTTTGTAAGCATTAGGAGAAAAAATCATGTTAAGATATTGATCATTTCTTTAAACTGCTGGTTATCTGAAATTCGCTCGTAAAAAAAGTGGTCGTGAAAAAAAGGTCTTTATAACTTGTTTGAAGTTTACTTCTATGATCAGTTACTGAACAATCTATTTTTCAGAGCGCTTCATTTTTGCAACTCCGTTCACAAAATCCGGCAAGGCTCACGGCGAGTTGCACGAGCAGTGCAAGCGAAAAACCATCCTAACCACAGCGAATCACTTCCCGTACGTGAAGACACGTATCCAGGTGGTGAGCCGGGAGCAAATTGTCCTAGAACCGATCGAGGTCGCCATCGAAGACATTCAGAAAAAGACTGCCGAGTTGGCCGCCGCCACCAATCAGGAACCGGCGGATCCGAAAATTTTACAAATGGTATTACAGGGTTGCATCGGTACCACCGTCAATCAGGGCCCGATGGAAATGGCGCTGGTCTTCTTGTCCGGCATCGCAGACAGCACAACCATTCCGACGAAGCACCAGAACAAGCTGCGGCTGTGCTTTAAAGATTTCTCCAAAAAGTAAGAAACCTTTGAACCATTGTTCCCTGAGACATTCCTAACATTCTCAACCCTCGTAGGTGTTCCGATGCGTTGAAAAAGAATCGCAATCTGATTCTTTCCGACCAGAAAGACTATCAGAAGGAGCTGGAGCGAAATTACGCTCGTTTTACCGAACGGCTGGCCCCATTGATCACGATCAGCCCCTCGCAAGCACAAGGGGTGGTAGCTGCCAACAATGGACTGCACAATAGTAAGTTAACGCCGTTGAGATGGTAAGTATCCGGTAAGTGTCATTTTGGACACATCTTTCGAAAAAATATTTCCTATCGATGGCTAACCAAAAAGTAAAATGATGATTACGATCTAAAATGTGGTTTCAAAACTTATAAATGATTTTAAAATGATTCTCATATGTGTTATTTTCCAATATATTATATTTAAATGCAATTTTTCAAAACCAAAAAAGATTATTTTACTTTTACCAGTGTTTGTAAGTTTATATGTTATTGTATTATTTTAGATTTCTAAATTTCAGTTCCACAATTAAAAACACATGCACACTTATGGAAAATTTATCAAATTACCCATGATTGAAATTGTGAAACTCATACATATTACATACCCGCAATTTACGTACTCGAATCTAATATAATCAATCGTCATATTTAGAAAATATTGGAATTTTCAATTTTGATGACAGCCATGAATTATTGTGATAAAAGCAGGGGTACAATCGCAGTTCACAGAAACATTTTTATGGATTTATGGATGGGCTACTTAATAAGTTTGGCTTTCAACTTTCAAAGCTTCATATATTCCAATTGTTTGAATAGAAATTAATTTCCTACGATGCTTTCGTTTTATGCGCCTATGATTTGTATACCATTCAGGTATTAGTCGTAGTCCTGCTTCCACGTTTCATTCATCTTCATTCCATCTGTTCCATTAGTGTCTTTGTACAATTTTATTTCGTGGCACTGGTCATTATAATTAAGAACAAAGGAAATCCGCGATAAAAAAAATTGAAATTTCTTGCGAAAACCATAAATTTTGCGACGGTTTTGAGCGTAATATCAGATTCCAAAGTTAAGGTAATGCTTCGACGGATTCCTGATGAATTCCTTCAGTTTCAAAACGAACTAGATATCACTCCCAAGATTACTCCAGTTTATCTAGAGACAACTTGTAGTCCAAATTCTTCAAAAATTTCCAGTCAATTAAGATGTATGGTAGAAGCACTGGTTTTGACCATACGCCAGTTGTAGCCATAGTGGATTGTATACTGTTTTACATAGCCAATCAGCATGAAAACCTTTTGTGTTCAGTAGATCGCATTCATGTGATATAGCCATATCCACTCACTCGTCTGAATTGATTCAAAACATAAGAAAAATAATTCATTTCATTTATAATTTTAACTCCCATACACAGAATCTGGCCAGGGTACTCCTAATTTGGCCACTATCATAATCAAAATGATTAGCCAATTTGGGAGTCGAAGTTAAATCTCTGGTCGAAACTGATTCTGGTGGCCTATATTGACCTATGGGAATTTATAAGCGAAAAAGTTGTTGTAGTTTTGATATTTCGATATTTTTTATACATAATATGGATTGAAAGCTTGAATTGTAGTATAAATAGGGCCTCCCATACAATTTTCAAAGACATTTTCTCAAAGGCTGGCCAAAACCAGTGCTTCTACCCTATTCAAGAATAATTACAATAGTCATGTGAATGATCCTACCTTGATACCTTGATGTCTGCAGCATAGCGTCACGCCATTGCCGGGCGTATTGTAGAGCTCCATCTTCGTCGGTCTTGGGCGAAACTTCTCCAGTTGCCCCGAACGTTTAGGTCGCCAGGTCCTCTTCCACTTCGTACAGCCAGCGTATTCGTGGCTTTCCCCGAAGCCGTTGACCTCTACCTGGTTCCCTGCTGAATATTATTTTCGTAATTCTTTCTTCCGACATTCGCAATAAGTGACCAGCCCACTGAAGTCTGCCGTATTTCACACGCTTGATAATATTCGCATCTTTTGTACACTTGATACAACTCGTGATTCATGCGTCTGCGCCACACACCATTTTCGAGTTTCCCACCGAGTTTTGTCCGCAGCACTTTACGCTCGAAAACACCGAAAGCTTTCCGGTCTGACTCCTTCAACGTCCACGCTTCGTGCCCGTAGAGAACCACCGGAAGTTATCAATGTACAGGGCGATTTTGTTTAACCTAAGCTGGTTATAACCATACGTATACGTATACGTAGTCCATAAAAGGCTCTATTCGCAGCCGCAACACGTCTTTTCACTTCGCGGGAAACGTCGTTGTCACATGTCAGCCTATCCTCGCTGTCTTCCTCTTCCATACCTTCAGAAGTACTTGGTGGAACGACTGGTAAAGCTGCTCGCTTCCGTGCTTGAGAAGCTCGACCGGGATCTCACCCTTCCCAACAGCCTTACAGTTCTTCAGCTCGCTGATAGTCTTTTTAACCTCTCCTATGGTCGGTGGGTCCATAGTTTGATCGTCATCATCTGTGTTCATCCTGTTCCTCGCTACATTTCCATTTTCACCGTGCAACAATTGCTGAAAGTGCTCCTTCCACCTGGCAGCCACCGCCGTTTTATCCGTCAGCAAATTCCCTGCTCGATCATTGCACATGGCGGGCACTGGTACGGTATTGTGCCGCGCACCATTGACCGTTGCATAGAATCTCCGTATATCATTCCGATTCATGCTTTCTTAAGCGTCTGCTACAACACTTTCTTCGTTCTGCCTTTTCTTTATGCGGTGTATTCGCTTTTCTTCGGCTCTCGCTGCCCTGTACCGCTCTCTGTTCTGTCGGGTACCGGCCACAAGCATACAACTTCTGGCGACATGTCTGTCACCCTCTGGCACTCTTCATCGAATCAGTCGTTTCGTCTTCGTCGTTGACCAGTGCCGATCACTTCCCGCGCCGTTATTGTCACAGCTTCGTGGACAGGGTCCCACAGGCTGTCGACGTCTCCAGCAACGTTGATTCTTCCCAACTGCTCGTCTAGTTGCTGACGGTACTGCGCAGCTACCCCATCAGTCGACAAGCGTTGTATATTGAAGCGTAGCGTTCTGTTTGTTGTGGAACTCGTGACGCTGGATAACCGCGCCCGAATTTTAGCTACAACGAGATAATGATCCGAGTCGATATTAGGGCCTCGGAAGGTCCTGACATCCATGACATCTGAGAAATGTCGCCCATCAACCAGCACGTGGTCTATTTGGGAGCAGGCATTGCCACTCGGGTGTCGCCAGATGTGTTCGTGGATATTCTTTCGTGCGAAGTAGGTACTGATGATTGCCATCCCTCTAGCAGCAGCGAAGGGTACTAGCCGCAGGCCATTATCATTGGTAATAGTGATCCTTTATAGAGAGATAAGCGGAAGTAAAATGGACTAATTTGGCAACAGACCAGCAGTGCTGTTTTTGCTCGGCGTCGAGAATAATATTGTAACACGGACATGACTTCCTCATTGCTAAAAAGTGTATTTTTTTTTCGTTATAGATCTTTGAGTTACATATCCAAGCTAATAAACAGTTAAAAAAATCAGCAACTAAAACTTGAATTGACAAAAATTTAAAATAGAAAAATATTTCATAATTTTGCTTCGTGCAAAATTACTTTTACCGAAATAATTTCAAGCGGATTACATTACTTATCAAGAAAAGTTCAAAACAAACATAACGCATGTTCGTTTGGCTCACACTTTGACAGCTCTCGCTGCTCGATTGGCTCACACTTTGACAGAAGTGTCAGCTTCCGCGAATCTCTCTTATAAAGGATTTCTAATTGGTAACGGAATGAAGGCTTTCCGTTACAATGATGGGTTGGAAGAAATCTTCTTTCCCGATCTGCGCATTTGCGTTGCCGTTGACTATCTTGACGTCTTGTTTTGGGCACTCTCCTTAGGCCTTATCCAGGCTCTCATAGAACTTATCCTTCATGTAATCGGGCTTATCGTTCGTTGGCGCATATATGCTGATCAGGCTGTAGTTAAAGAACTTGCCCTTCATTCTCAACACACAGATTCGGTCGCTTACCGGTTTCCACCGAATAATTCGCTTCATCTGCTTCCCAATCACTATGAAACCAACTCCACGTTCTGCTCTGTCGCCACCGCTGTAGTAGATGTGGTACTTAAATGAAGTGTTGGGGTCCACCGCTCGGAATTCGCGTTCTCCAGTTCTCGGCCAGCGTATTTCCTGGATAGCTGCCACGTTCACGCCGACATTCCGCAGTTCACGGCCCAGGAGCCCAACACGCGCGGGTTCATTCAAAGTTCTCACGTTTCAAGATCCAACTTTCCAATTTGCCGGGTTCTGTTGCCGTAAAATCAATCCGTTTGCTCTACTTTTGCCTTTCTTGGTTGGTGAAGAGTCTTCGATAGGCCACCTAACCAGGGTTGCGCTACTTACATCGTGCTAGAGGGGCTGCCTACTCGGTGCTGACACGATACGGCATTGTCCGTTTGTTCTTTACACGATGACCACGGTCATAGCCATCACAACCATCCACCTTTATCAGGGTTTTGGACCTGTAGCTCTGGTTCTTAATAGTTTCAAGTTCTGCCGGACATGGTACTATGATGAGCCGTCATGCGCTAGCGGTGTTAATGATCACAATACTTTAAATGATTCCATGATTCCATTTTTCATTTATCCTGGGGAAAGTTCTTCAAGATTTCCTGCAGTAATTTATCTGCAGCCTCATGAAAGAAAATCGTTTAAATAAGGATTTATGTTAAGTAACTACCAGAATTTCTCAAGAAATTCTCATAGCAGGCGGGGATGAACCAGCCTCGGGCTGAATTTCCCCTTAATAAAGAGTCAATCATCAGTTCTCATATCAGGATGTTCACTACCTGGAAAACCTGGAATTATCAGGGAATTTTAATCAACCTGGAAAAAAACCTAGCATTCTCGGGGAATTTCGGATACACTCAGGGAAATTATTCTGAAACATTAATGTATGGTAGGGTTTGTCCTTTTTGTAACACAAAATCTTTTCAATCACGAATATTTAATATGTATTACGTTATAACAATTACGAAAAATAGCACATTTAATCAGGGTTATTTTTAGAGTCTTGGTTACTAATTTACTACTGGTTCTTCTTCTTCTTGGCATTACGTCCTTACTGGGACAGAGTCTGCTTCTCAGCTTAGTGTTCTTATGAGCACTTCCACAGTTATTAACTGAGAGCTGTCTTTACCAAAGTTGCCATTTTCGCATTCGATACTCTATGCCCAGGGAAGTCAAGGAAATTTATAAATTGCTTAAGGCATTGTTCGATGAACATTATTACAAAATTTTACAAAAATGTATCCTTAAATTCCATCTGGGATTCTTGATTAAGTTCTTCCACAAACTGCTCCAGCATTTCATAAAAATATTATTGCTGCGGTTCAAATATTTCTCTAATCATGTTTCAAATAAAATGTTCAAATCTCAATAAATTCTTCAAAACTTCATTCAAGGATCCTCAGCAATTAATACTACAGCAATTTTTACAGTTATTGCTTCGATCATTTATAGATAAATCTCTCCAAGAATTCTGTGCGATTTTTTTTTCCAACAAATCTTGAGCTTCTAATAATTTTTTTTCAATTATCTTAGGGACCGTTCATAAATAACGTAGCATTTTAGGAGAAAGGAGGGTTTCTACGATGTGACGAACCATGTATTACGTATAGGAAAATAGGAAATAATAGGAAACGATGGGGAAGGGATGTCAAAAATCTGCCAAATCATACGCAAATGCTACGTCATTTATGGACGTTCCCTTAGCAATTTATCAAATAATCTCAGGAAGAAATTCATCAAGAATCTTGAAGAGTTTTTTCAGAGATCCTCGTAGGAATTCACCTCGGCATGTTTAGAACTCACACAAGTTTTATCATGGATTACTCATGGATTACAATATGATGATCGTTTGAGCTAGAACCATGGTTCGTATTTAGAAAATTGTTGAAAACCATCCGTAGATGTAGGAGTGTAGTTTAATGAACAAAACGTGTTTTTTTATTTAAAAAAAAAAAAATCAGATTTAGAGGTATCTTAAAGGAAGTTCTTAGAAGAATGACCTAAAAAGTACGTAAAAATCACAAACAAACCCCTGAAGATGCCTTTGCAGTAATATGTGAAAGAAATTGACAGCAAAACGATCAGTAATACTTGTCATAATGTCACAAGGAAGAAAAAAAGTCTTTGAAATATTCTTAGAGAACTATTTGTTTAAATGAGGAATTCAACTCTTATGTAATAATTCCTGTTAGGATTATTTTTGTATTCATAATTCATGTTTGTTTTTTTTTCAGGCAAGAGGTATCTAAAATTTATATTTTTGAGACGATCAGTCGCTACCAGCCCTGATTTTCCCAAGATAGAAATAAAACGCCCTCAAAGAGAAAGATTCAATTTAAAAATAAAGGCAACTTTTTTATTAACATCGAATATCTGTATTTTCATATCTGATATTGATGATTACCTTTCATTTGATAAACATTCTTATTTTTCGTGGAAATTAAATATAAATCTCCAATGTTTTATTATTTTTTCTTATGTTGTTCACACATTTAGAGCAAATAGATAAAACGATATTTTTTATTAGAGTGAAAATTACTATGACATTTATCGTTAGATTCTTTTATTAAGAATGGCTTGTGAGATTTTCCTGAACCAGGAGCTATTTTTTAAAAACTGGAAAAACCTGGAAATATTGGAATTTTATTTTTCTAATTGAGTAAAAACCCTGCATAGGGACTATTCATGAAATTCGTTTAGAGATTCGGTCAGGAATTGCTCTGGAAACACTTCTAAAATTGTATTGAAATATACATCCTAAAGTTATTCCAAGCAATTCTTATAGGATTCTTCCAGAATTTACCTCAATAACAACACTAGGTATTCTTCTTGTCATTCTTGTATGATTTTTTTCAGGTATTCCAGCGCAATTGTACCAGCGTATTTCGCAGAAACTTGCCACTGAAAAAACTTCCACGAATTTCTCATTTTCCAAGATTTCCTCTATTTCTCAATAGGGAATACTTACTGGAGCACACCTCCAAGGATTGTCCTAAGCATTCCTTCAAAGATGTTTTCATGCTATTCGTTATTGAAATCCTTTAGGAATCAAAACAGGAATCGCTTCATCGAAGGATTCTTCCAGGAAGAGTTTCCAGATACTTTTTTAGTGGTTTCTCTAGGAATGTATGCAAGGATTTTTCCAGAATGTTTCGAAGGCTTCCACAAATGATTCGATCAGGATAATATTTCTGCGGGACTGATTCTTGTTGGACTTTTTCCAGGAGCTCTCCAGCAACCATTCCATCACGTATTTTTTTGAGAAGGTATTCTAGGGAAACTTGGGTTTACCATTAAAAGAATTTGGTGTTTTGAGAATACTAAAAAATCGAATGTACTTCTTTTTTTTTCAATATCAGAGATCATTCTGAGACATTTCGGGGAAAAACCAAATTTCAGTGTCCCAAAAAAAAAATGAGGTTTCTTTATTTTTTGTTTGTAGTTTGATCGTTATGGGCCACCCTGGTAAGCAGGGGTTGAATTCTGAGAAAATTGAGAGTATTCCTCACTTTTCGCTCTCATACAATTTCCCATGTTTGGGGCTGGTTCAGATGGATTTTATCATGCACTGTTATTCCTTCGATCTAATCAGAGCTGCAGCAGAAGATTATAAACAGAATCTCATGATGTGCTGCGGATCATGATTGTTATAGAGAACGCAAGGTGAGAGATACTCTCAGTTTTCTCAAAATTCAATCCATCCAAGACTTCTGCAATGCCTGCTAGTAAGTATAGTTTTTTTTTATTCAGAGAATTTTCTCAATTATAAATGTGCTGAAATCATTTAATTTTTTCAGTTTATTTTGTATCTAAACCATTTGTTATAAATACTTTAAAACGATTTCGAGTTGATACGACAATAAATGCATAAATTAGTATTAGTTGTATTAGTCTACAGATTCCCGCGAAAAATAAATAATTATTTGGTATTATTTAAACAGAAGAATCGTTACCACTTTGTGCAAATATTTGGATTGACCGAAAACTTACTCAAAATTGTAAATGAATTTAAATTTATGTCAATAATGGCAATTTTGTTCCGAAATTAAAATACTTGTCGACAGACTAGACTAACGCAGGGCCTATATAAAGTAAAAAGTTAAATGCTTTCTGACCAGATAGTTTACAATTCGTCTTCGAAATGATGAATGTTGTGCAGATGATCGCCGTAATCCGTCGCTTCGCTCCCGACAAAGATATCGTACTTGTTGATGATTTCTTCGTACGACAAACGATCGTCGTGATCCTCATCAGCGGATGCAAACAAATGGGCAACTTCGTCCTCTGCCACTTCACTGAAATTTTAAAAAAGGATATTGAAAATCGCTGGATTATGATTGCTATTAAGTAACTACTCACTCATTGCTAGGAAGAATCCAAGACAAAATCTCATTGCCATTCAGATAACCGTCTCCGTCCTTGTCGAAGTCGTTATCAAACCGATCTTTTTCGGTTATCAGCCACTCTTTGTCGTGATCCCTAGAGTGTTCCGCCGCGTATTCCTGGAAGTCAATCTTCCCGTCCATGTTGGTGTCCTTATTGCGCAATGTCTGCTTCAAGACAACAGCAAACATTTGCGGGAATTCCTCGGGGGACATGAACTGAACAAACTCATTCATATCCAACTTTCCATCCTTATTGCTATCAGCCGCCTCAAACATCTCTTTGTCATCAGCCATCAGTTTTCGTTCTTCCTCCTTATTGGGATCTAATTCCATCTTTTCGGCATCTTCGTCTTCGTTATCCATGCCATATGTATCGGCATAGTACTCTTCCCACGTAATCACTTCGTCATTATTCTGATCTATGTCCTCAAACCGATCGGCAGCCTCTTCTTCGAGTAAACTTTTGAATGACCTCAGAATCCATGCCTTCAGCTCGTGTCGATCTATGAACCCGTCGGAATTTAGATCCATCTTCAGCACCAGCAATGCCAATCGTCGTTTCGATTCCTCCGGAGTTAGCGAATCAAATTCTTCCGCTTCCTTCACACTACCCAAAATGGCTTCGTGGTCAAATTCCGAATGATGTTCGTCCCCTTCCATATGATGGGCATCTCGAGGAGCGTAGCTTCCATCCTCCATGCGTTCTTTCGCTCCACCAGATGGATGATGGGTGTGCTTGTGCGTAGTTGCGGCTTGGGAACCAACCACCAGCACCCCTATTAGAAGCACCAAGAAGCCGCCGGCTTTTAACATTTTTCAAGATCTGTCGATATAATAGAGATACTGAATTAAGTAAGTCTTTAAAATTTTATTGTAGATATAAAGACAAATTTATGTTGTGTGACGCATATTATCTACATTAACTACATTTGCAGTAAGTATGGCATCTGGTCTAGTATAATAATCTAATAATAGTTTATATTGTTAGACTGTAAACTAGGTCAGATTTTTTTGCTTTCGTAATACTATAGAAGCATGCATGCATTCATTATTCTAACGCTTCTTACCTTAAATCTGATTTAACAAATATGCTATTAGTGGGTTGATATTAATAAAATCAATTGAAATATTCAAAATACCAGATGTGTCTGCAGCCTACTTCTGAATGAGTTATGCGTGATATAAACAATGCAGGCAGAGATTAAAAAATCCTACGTTCAAATTGCTCGCTATGACGTTTCTGTGCTGCCAATCTACCGGGTGCGTAAAATGAAAATCAGAAAACCTCTACTAACATAGCGCATACATAAAATAAACATAGGGGTTGCTGTGCTGCATAGGCTCGTTTAGTAAACCGGTATATGTGATAGATGTTGTATGGCACAGTGAAGAGAATGGAATTTTTAATTTCTTTACGGAATACATCAACGTGATGGTCGAAAAAAGCAAAATCTTGTAAAAAATCAGAATGTTTTATGTAAGGTACCATACACCGATCATTGATTAGCGGGGTAATATTGATCGGTATGACCATCATCATAAATAGATCAAATAAGCATTTTTGTTGAAACGTTTTTGATGTATGAATGGTGTTTCTCAATCACATCATAAATACTTCCAGTTAAAATTAATAAAGTCGTGTTTTTTATAGGTTGCCTACTACAAAATCTAAACGTAATTTTAAATTTGAATTTTGCGCAAAACTTCAGGAAAAAAAATTAAAAAGTTTTTTGAAAAACTTAATACTTTATTTTCACTTGACCAAAAATGGGGCAAGTGAAAATAATGTCGTTTTAAACGACAAATTGAAAAAAAATACCAGTTGCGTTTTCGATTTCTATTAACTTCATCATTGGTTTAAACAATAACATAAATTACATGTAAAAATTAACTTTTTATTCCTGTCAATTCAAATTTCTTTATTTAAATCATGTTTGTTTCAAGCGATCGGCAACTTGATAATTACCTACAATATCTTCAATGTCACTTTTTACATCATGGCACATACGTGTCTGTTTTGTACAATTTCTACCAGTCTTACTCAGTTTAATCTTTAAGAAAGTCGGATGTGATGTCGAAAAAGTCCTCGAGATAAATCACTTTTCGGAACGGAATACACTCCACCCTGTTTTCACGACCCTTCTTTCTACGATGGTTCTTTTTACGACCGCTTTTCTTACGGTCGAAATTCAGATTAACAAACGTTTTGATGAATGATAAATAAATAAGTTATGACGTGAAAATAGCACTCAAAGCTTGAAGTTTGTCTTCACATACAAATGTTCATAGTTTTCTAGTACATTTTTTGCTTGCCATAATCATTTAGTACCACCGCACAGAAAACTTATTTTGCTTTTATTAATCAGTGAAGGATATAAAGTTGGAACACAATTTACGTTTTGCACATGCTAGTTGTGTGAAAAGTTCATACAGAGACTGTTATGCCTTTAGATTTAAATATGCACGCAGAAAAAAAATATTGTAAACGCAAACAAATTCCGCATAGATTCAACAAACTTTATTGTTGACTCTCGGCTTAACGACAATTTTTGTCGACTTAAGGTGAAAATGCATCGTCGCCAAACCTCGAATTTTTAAGAGCACAAATCTAGATAATCAGACAACCGTTCGCGCTGAAAATTTGATCGATTGGTCACCACCAGCAAGTGACCAGTGAGATAAATTTTCAGCTCAAATGATTATCTGGCTCTCTGGATTTGTGCTCTTAAAAATTCGAGGTTTGTCTTTCATGCATTTTCACTTTAATGATTTCTTTCTATTTGTTGTTTTTAAAAATTTCTTAGAATAGTCAAAAATATAAAAAATTAAATTTGAACAAAAAATATATTTGTTGAATCTAGAAACATCCTATATTGAAGTAACAAAGAATGTGCGTTAAAACAAAAAATAAACAGAGTTTCTACTACCTGGAAAACCATGGAAATATCAAGGAATTTTATTAAACCTGGAAAAACCTGGAATTCTCAGGGAATTTCGATAACAATCAGGGAATTTTTAAGGCAGTCATTCATGGTAGAATATATCAATGAAAAAGAAATTTTTGCGTCAAAATCCTCCAGAAAATTTCGGCCGCGCCGCTATCAAAACGCTCCTTAAGCTGTTTAGTGAGAATCTTTTCGGATATAAAATTTTATTGGTTTCCCCAGCCATGATTGAATTTTATGAATAATATTTGATCATTAAGGGATTCACGTATCTTCATGCACGATTTTTAAAATTATTTGAAATTTGAAAATCTAGAAAATCAGTTTTCAGTTTGTTTTGATATATTTTTTTAACCAAAATGGTCTCTATTTTCCTTATCTTGCTTGCAGTGAACTCTGATGAAAAATTATGCAGGTTTCAGGGAAACATTCAGAGACTGTTACGAGACTTTTCAGTTAATTCTTCAAAAATTTCGTCTCAGATTTCTCGAGGAAAATCTTGAGGAATCTTCCATGGTTTCTCCAGATGTTTCATTTGAAATAATTTCTGGGACCATACAGAGATCTCTCCAGTTATTCTTCTAGAGATTCCATAACGATTCACCCAGATATTCTTCCAGAGATTTCCCGAAAAACATCTAGAGAAATTTCTCCAAAACTAACTCAGAGAAATTTTCAAGCACTCCAACGTTACTATCTCTAGTAATTTACTTAGGGATTACTTTAAATTTTTTTACAAACACTTTCTTAGGACTTCCATTTAGATATTTTCCCACTAATCCTTCAACCGAATTTTACAGTTGTTCTCTAGGAGATCTTCCAAAGATTTTTACAGATTTTTTTTTTCAAGAAAACCGCAAAGGTTAATTCCAGAGTTTTCGATAAAATGTAAAGGGTTTTATTCAAAAAACCGGACAAGAATTTCTACGTCTTTTTATCCACGGTTATTCCAAAAATATTCTCTAAAAAATCGTCGAGGTGTTATTCTAGAAAATCAATTAAGAACTTTTCACAGAATTCCTCAAACTCGACACTATGTGTGATCATTGAGTTCCTCCAGATTTTTTTTCTAGAAATTTCTCCAGAATTTCATTTAAGAATTACAACTGCAGTTCTTCCAAACATTTCTCAAAAAACAAATCCCGTGTAATCTACAAAAGTATATTAAAGCAGGACTTCTCTCAGAAAATGCTGCAGAACATTAGCGAGGATTTTTTTTTTTCAATCATTCTAACAATTTAACTAGAAACTCTTTTAAAATTTTTAAGGGTATATGAGTTCTGCTAGTACTCCTTATTCATCAAGGGTGACTTATTCATGTATCATCAGTGGTTACTTTAAAATTTGCTTTAGAAATACCTCACGTATTTGTTTTGACCATTCTCTTAAATTTCTGAATAGCTTCATTCACTTTTCCATGGAGAAATGCCTGGAAAAATACTTGGACAAATCTTCAAATACTTTCTTGAGAAATCTTAAAGAATTACTGTAGAAATTCCTAAAACAATATCTGAGTAATTCCTGGAGATGTCATCAGTGAAATTCCTGAAGGACAATTTTCAAAAATACCTACCTGGTTGAATTTTTGAAGAAGTTTCAAATGAAAGTCTTGGAGGGTATCCTAAGAAAATCACAGGATAAAATCCTGGAGAACTTAGGGCTTTCTTGAAAAAATATTTGAAAGAATCTTAATAGAAATTCTCGATGATTTCCGAGTTGATTTCTGTGATTATATTTGGCAACAACCAGGTTGTGTTCTCGAGATATTCAAAACAAAATTCTTTGATGAATTCGTTAGAGAAATTCTCGAAAGGATTCCATGGGAAATAATTACTAAATGAACTCCTGAAGTAATTTAAGACATGAGCTAGCTTCGTAATATGTGAATTTTTGGGCAAATATCTGAAATAATTTTTAATGAAATTCCTTGAGAAAATCATTGAAAAATGCATACGAGAGTATTATTTGTCGTAATGTCACGAAGAATAAAAAAAATATCTGGTCTAATTTCATGAGGAATTTATCTCTTGGTTTCTGTTCGGTATCGTTTTGCCTGTTTTTTTTTATTCCTGTTCGGTCTCTTTTAAATTCTGGTTTGAACACTCTTTTGTCTCTTTTTTCAACGAAGTCTCTAAGGTTTTTATTTTTAAGACACTTAGTCGCTTAGACACTTAGTGAAGAGTTTATCGTTTTGAACAATAAATTCAAAAACTAACAGTTACATTTACGATTTATATTACCTTGAATTGGCGTCCCAATGAACAACAACATAAGTAACATGTAAACAAAGAAAATTGTAATCTTGTTACTTGAATTTTGTTCTGTTCAGTTATGTTTGTTGAAATGATTCGAAAACATTATAACTGCAACATTTCCGATGTTAGTTCTTACATCATGGGATAGCAATTGCATTTCTGCTCTGTAGAATTTCCACCGCTCGTTATTTGTTTTTTTTTTAGAAAGTCTGATAGCTACCTAAAGAGAAAACACAAATTCAATCTCTAATGAGAATCTTTTCACTTGCCCCAAGTGAGTAGAAATCTGAAGGTGTTTCAATTTAGTTAATTTTAGGTCTATGTCGAATTGATTCTAAAACTTTTTTTATTGCTGTTTAAAACTGTCAGAAGGAACAACTTAGAAGTGGTACAGAAAATTATTTTCCGCAACTTTTTTCCGCAACTTTTTTCCGCTGAAAATATTAAAATAAGATTGCACGCCGTGAACTTGTTACGGAGTGATAGTGGACAGGTTAACAATCTTTCTCTCTATTCTGCAATAATGGCTGAAAAATCTCAGAAATTTCTTGCCAGAGCCGTAGCGTTGCCTCATGGCGCCCTTGGCGAACCTCTATTTGTGCGCCCCTAGTCAAAGTGAAAATTCAACTTTTTTTTTCTTATGAAACAAGTTTACGTTGCACTTACCATACAAATTTCGAAAGTTTTATTTTTTAATTTTTTAGCAACTTCTGTATGAACTAATCTTCAAAAACACAGAAGAAATGTCATGTTAAAGCTTAAGTGTTCACTTATATTTAAAATACATGAAATGTTTATTGATCTTAAATGAAACTCTAAAATTTGTTTCAAGATAAACTGTCTGAGAATTGTATTTTAATACATTTGTTGATGAAATTCCTTGATATTGGCATGTAAGAAATCGGCAGAAAAATAATAAGCTTTTAATATTTAAGCATACCGTAAATTCGGGTGAAATTGATCAGTACGGTGAAATTGATAACCGTATACGCACTAATATCATTGTAACCTGCATTGAATGAACTTTGTTTGTCGTACTTATTGTCCAATTGTGTGTTTTGAAGATTTTTGCGTTAAAAAATGGTAATTTCTATGAAAATAATGTAAAATTTCAGAATCATATACGGTGTAGTTTTGACGAACATCCATAAACTTCTAGTTATATCAGGCTATGGACATGCCCTATATCAACTGCAGCGATTCGCAGTAGACAGGATGTCCCGGGCTCGATCCATCTGACAAGCTAATCGAGCCCTCTGTCATCATAGAAGATGGTGTCTCCATCATGTCAATAGCCTGAGTTATATACAAGGATTTGAACCTGAAAGTTTGTGAGACTCAAAATATATCCTCAAACCATATTTTGTCATCCAAAATT
Source organism: Aedes aegypti (assembly GCF_002204515.2). Classification (NCBI taxonomy): domain Eukaryota; kingdom Metazoa; phylum Arthropoda; class Insecta; order Diptera; family Culicidae; genus Aedes; species Aedes aegypti. The sequence goes on along the minus strand of NC_035108.1, from coordinate 277,807,745 downwards.
GTACAAATTGAAATAATTGAACTTCTTGTAGACATAAGTGAATTCCTTTGGTGAATGCCTACATTTAGGAGTTTTCCGCGTAGTTGTTGAAAGTTAACTATTCTATATTTCCATAAATATTGTATTGTTAAGAATAGGGTCCTAAAATGTTTAATGAAATCTTGTTTTCATTTCATAACACAGAAGAGCATGTTACTGCAACTACTTTAGCAATTTTTTCCGCTGAAATAACGGATATATCATATTAAAACTTTAATTTAAAAATTGGATCCATAAATGAACCTTGACACTTGAGATCATGTTTGACGTTCGCTTAGTCGACAAAAATACCACAGGGCTTTTAGTTTTAACACTGGGGTTGTTGCTATCTGACATTTCGGAAGGGACACAGAAAACAAAATACACCCAAAATTTGAGTTTATACCAAGGGGTGTGACAAAATCTTTAAAAACATAAAAAATGTTTTTTTTTGTACTAAAACAAATGAAAAACATTAAAAAATTGAGTAAACATTTGTTTTTGGCCTAAACTTAAGCGTTTGGCACTAAAATTGGGACAGGGCTTTAGGACCCTATTGTGAAAGCAGATTTGGATTCAGGGAACTCATATTTATTCTGCAAAGTTGTTTCAAAAACTAACAATAATCGCTTTGACAAGTGATCAATTTCACCCGAAAAAGAGGTCCTTCGATTTTTTATTTTAGAGATGATTTTTAACACTGAAATTGAATTTTTCAGAAAACTCACCGCCATACTTTTTTTCCTGCATTTAGTTTGTCAACATGATAGAAAACAGACAATACCATGAAGTTTAATTTTTTGAATAGTGTTTGATAAGTTCGTCCGAATAAGTCATTTTTATTCCATATTTTTTTAAATGAAAATTGGTGTAAACAAGGATTCTGAAGATAAACTTGTCAGGTCCCTATAAAGGTTTTATCTACGATACTGTCAGGTAATTCTTTAAAAATTGTACCCAAGACAATATGATCATTGCAGTGATGAATTTCATAGAATTATACTCAGAATGCAATCAAATATATACTGGCTAGTGTTCAACCAAAAACATTTCATTACAAATAGTAAAAACTGCAGAAAATACACTGGTTCTTCTAAGACCCCAATTATGTGTGAATCCTGTCTGTGTCCTGTTCTGTGGAATCCGCTATTTAAGATTGTATAACAACGGTACCCTATTCACAAAGAAATATTTTCTCAGAGTGTTCTTCCTGGATTTTATTAGTTGTGTTTGATGAACTTCGCTGAAGAGCAACAGTTTTTCTACAGGTTTATTAGAAATACAGTTTTGCTTTCAAACAACTTAAAAAGCATGGGAGAGAAAGCGTATCTTGTGATGCTTATAGTTTTCCTAATATATAAAGTACTTTGAATCTGGCTGCTAAACATACTCGTATACCAGTTTTAAAAAATAGAAAATCTATCTTCTTCTATATAAATAAAAATAGAGTGGTGTTTGTATGTCACGAAATGGCTTGAGGACGGTCCAACGGATTGCCGCAAGATTGTCACTGTTGCACTCCTCAAGGGATGCGACGTGTTCGTGTGAAGAAAAAGTTCAGGAAAGCCGCCGGATTTATCAGGAAAACGGGAGAAGACTAAGGTGTAATTTGTATGGGGGATTTCTTGACGTTTTCCAACAGCCTACTTGATGGCAAACCGAAGTTTGCCGGGACCACTAGTTAGAAATAAATTTCAAATAACAACTAGCAAATTTCAAAATAAATTTATGCACTTAATAATTTTAAAAACTCTTGTCAGGAATCTTCAAGTTATGAATATTGAAATCTACTGAGATACTTTCAACAATTATAAAAACTGACTTAAATTTTCCACCTTGAAAATGAAATTTATAGAGTATGTCTGTTCCAAAAGTTTGCCAAGTGCGTCACGCATTTTGGCGCCCCCTGAGAGCTGGCGCCCTTGGCGGGTGCCAACCTGGCCAACGGCACGCTACGGCACTGTTTCTTGCCTAACGTAATGTTCTCAATGGCCTCAAAGGTTTACGCATGAGTTTAAAACGTTAATTCACATATTCAGTTAACTATACCAATTATTTTCACTTACCCCATTTACCCAATTGCCCCGCGGTACCTTATAAGAAATGAATGTAATGTATGGAGTGATATTGATAAAGGAATTTACAGGGTGTCCATCCATCCGGGAAATCCAGGAAAAACCCGGGAATTTCAAACAACCGGGGAAAATACGAGAAATACCCGGGAAACTGTAGAACACACCGGGAAAGAGCACTAGCCATGTGATGCACGACTGAGTTTCTAGAGACATAGTTAACGATTTCTAGTATATTTTTAGTTAAAACAATCATTAGTTGCAAGGGGAGATCTTTAGCAGATTTTTTTACTATTGTTATCGATCTCTTGTGAAATGCTTTGTTAATTTCTGGTTGAAAATATTACGACATTCAATAGAGCAGTGCTTGGGAAAACCCAAGCAAGACGTTTTGTTTTTGGGACGCCTGGATCAATTGTGTCGCGTTGTGCAAGTGTCAGGATGGATTACTAACTGGTGAGCTCGTTTCAGTGTTACTTTTATGTAATTTTCAAACAAACTACAAGTGTCGGCAAAAACCCTTATTTCTGTTTTATATAATTTTAATACAGTGAATCTTCCATGAGTCGATGTTCCAAGATCCTTGGAAAGTATTCAGAAGAGTACTTAGGGATTCTTGGCATCAGTCTTGATGAGATGGCTTATGAATTACTATTAAGATTAATAGGATATTTTTGATGACATTTTTTCAAGAATGGAAGAATGGAATCGAGGCGATAATTGTCCATATAATTGACAGTTCTTTGAAAAATTACTGCAAAGAGCTCTTCTTCTTCTTTCTGGCGTTACGTCCTCACTGGGACAGAGCCTGCTTCTCAGCTTAGTGTTCTTAAGAGCACTTCCACAGTTATTAACTGAGAGCTAACTGTGCCAATGACCATTTATGCATGCGTATATCGTGTGGCAGGTACGAAGATACTTTATGCCCTGGGAAGTCGAGAAAATTTCCAACACGAAAAGATCCTCGACCGGTGGGATTCGAACCCACGACCCTCAGCTTGGTCTTGCTGATTAGCTGCGCGTTTACCGCTACGGCTAACTGGGCCCACTGCAAAGAGCTCGTGCATTGCAAATAACATTTGTAGTAGGTTCTATAAAGGAGTTTTGGAGGATTTTTCTTTAAATTTTGTATAAATTCCAAGCGGTTGAAGAAAAACGGAGCTATAAGTTTTTTAGGAAAAAATCTTAGGAGATCTAAGTGGTTTTCCAATGAAATTCTGGACACATGCATCGAGAATTGCTTCCTGATACGGATTCTTGAAGAAGTCTTGTTTGGATTATAACTTGACTAATTCGTGAACTTTGACAACGTCCTTGTGAGATCCCTGACGAGATTTTGCATGGATTTCTGCAGATCTACAGCAAATTCCTGCAATTTTCAGCGTATTGCTTGTGAGATCCTTAATGAATTTATGGAGAGCATTCTGATGGATAAATAAATGGCAAGGTCCTTCAAGTATTCTTGTGTAGATTTTTATTAATTTTTCGACGACAAAATCTAAAAAAAGTAAAATCTTTGATGGTTTCGTGTGAAGACGCTTGTTTGGATTTTTTTTTTTTGCGGGCAAGCAGTTAAATGTTTTGCGATATATCGTTTATGGCATAAAAATCTCGCCTTGGATCCAACGAGAGTTGCACCAGATCAAGAATTTCTCCACGAACCAGCTATAGACCATGCTTACGCATAATTTTGAAGGCATCCTTAGTAGAAACATTATTGCGTTTTAGAACAATAGTGTGAAAGTACACTTACAGAATATATGTAATACAGAAATATTTTCGAATGTGTAATTCAGAAATATTTTCGAATTCGAAAAATCCTCTGTATTTTGGATCTTTCGATTGAAAATAAATACTGGTTAAATATTACTACCATGCCAGTTATTCAGTTCAACCAACTCGAAAATTAAATGCGTTTTATAGACAAATAAGTTGATTTTATATATATCTAAAAAAATGAAAAAAAAAAAAACTGGTCCAATGGTAATTTATAAGTTATGATAATTCATCAAAGCTTGAGTAAAACATTTTTATTGTTGGTAAGTATTTTAGATTTTCAATAACTACATATAATATCTGTTTGTCCAGAACTCTTTCTAGATTCAAAACGTTTTGAATCCACAGTATGTTCTTTCTTCAAGCCAAGCATTTAAAAGTTTGAATATTTTTATGACAAACAAAAGTTACAATTTGTTTCGATTCTGTATTACTTAATATCGACATCCAAAATCATGGAGAATTTATAAAATCGTTTTAAGAGTTAGTGATGAGATTCAAACAATCCTCTACTCAGTTTAATTCAATATTTATGGAACTGCAATGATGTTGCTAATATTGTCGAATATTTAACAGTTAATAACATAACAATAAAATGATGTTCTGATTTTATCAACTGCATAGAGTAATGATCGGCGAAAAAAATGAGTATTTGAAAACATTGCTCGAAAATCCATTACCTTTTTTTTTCAGGGTCAAATTAAACAATGAAAATGTTAAAAAATATGAAGTCGCAGAACCATTATGCCATCTGGTTTTAAAATCTTAGGCAACCGAGAAAAACCCGGGAATTGGAAAACAGATTTTAAATGGACACCCTGAATTTAAAATAAAACACATTTAAAAAAATAACTTTTTATTTTTATCAATTCAATTTTTGTTTAGTTAAGTCATGTTTGTTTAACTTGATAATTAGGAGAAAGTGGGGCAGTTTGTCCACCTTAAGGAAAAGTCGATAAAAGTTCTGAAATTATTATGAAATCTACGGATTTTTGCATGATTTCCAAGAAGTTTCAGATTAGTTCACGAATGAATTAATAATTTTTCAAAATTTGTCATTTTTCGAGTCGGCTGATATTAGCACCCTTTTTGGTTGTAAAATTATACCATATACAGTAGACCCCCGTTAATTTGAACGATACCTCATGCAAACCATCGGGGTTCATTTTTAATTCGAACATCTAGTCACCCTAGAAACGTATTTCTGGTCACCTCTTTCACTGTTTTGTTTTGATTCTGCGTTCCGTTCCACAACGTTCCATTCCACTTTACTCCGTTCCATGAGCTAAATGACGTTTGAATCATTTTTAATCTGAACGATGTGCAAATTAGCGGGGTACAAATTAAAAAGTGTTCAGATTAAATGTGGTCAAACCAACGGGGGTACCCGGTAATCTAAAAATTCAATTATTTTTTTGAGTACACTAGAAAGTTATTGGTATTTATAAACACTCCGTGCATGAAGATTAAATTTTAAAGAACATTTCAACAATCAAACATCATTCTGAATATGAGCAATATGAGCAGTTATTTTCAAACATCATTTATTTCTTTTTTTAGTTTAGAACACTAAACAATGCCTATTGTTTCATTTGGGGTTGGAATTGCATGTTGTTTCAGAAGAAATTTTAAGAATTTATACAGTTTTCAAGGTGTGCTCATCCCCATTGGCCAAACCGCCCCGACTACCCCTACCTACAATATCTCCAATGTTACTTCTTATTTTTTGTTTTTTTTTTTGTACGATTTCTACCACTTAGTTAAAAAAACGGATGTGATGTCGAAAAAATCCTAGTACGAAATCACTTTTCAGAACGGTATAACTTCAAATCAGTATTTTGTAATTCTATTTGGCGGTAAAAAACAAATCCTCATTTTTTTATTTACAATTAGCTTTACATTGACATTTCACGAAATTTTCGTGCATTTTCTTAGATTGAAACCTTTTAATACACGTCTTCCTTTATATCTGCTGTTTTAAGTACCATGACCCCACAGTTATGGATCAATTAGGGTCGGATCCAACCTTTTAAATTCATTAGATCAACATAGACAATATAAAACTTAAATATAAAAGCACGAATCGTATCGTTTCAAATTGGAACATTGATTAGTAAACTATTTTGAGTGTGCTATTGACTCAGGAATCACAGTCAGCGAAGCCAGTGAAACTCACGCCCATCGCTGCTGTAGGCAAAAAGCCTTGAAAATTGCAAAACACCCGTTGCTAATAACAACCCAAAATTACTGTAGAAAAATGTTCTACCGTTTTGATTCATATTACGGACACTTAAGGCCTCAGTGAAGTATAACTCATCAGAAAGCATACAAAATAAATCATTCTGTACAATTCCTCCACGTTATCGACCCTTTCAAACACTTAACTTTCGAATGGTGGGTGAAGTTTTTGATTCCACAACAGGAATAATTTTAAATAAATGGAAATGTGTGGCCTTTTCGTGATTCTTATTCCGGACACCTCTTCACTTTTGCCTCATATTCCGGACACTTTGATTCGAATTCCGGACAGCTCATGAAAATCATGGTTAGAAAGGTCAAATCATCAATTGAAATCGACAAACCATTAAATAGACGTCTGAGGCAATTGGGTATTATAAATTTGTATAGATATCTATGGAAAATGATTATTAAAACGAGACTGGAAAGTGAGAACTTTTGAGTGACAAAAATTGAAACATTTCGTGTGAAATGTTTCCCTTACAAAGTAGAGTGTCCGGAATTTGAAGCTGTCCGTAATATGAATCAAAACGGTATTTCCCGCTGCATTTCCCGCATATAGAGCCTTCAATGACACTACTGATTTATAGAAATTCATGTACCGTTTTGATTCATATTACGGACAGCTTCAAATTCCGGACACTCTACTTTGTATGGGAAACATTTCACGCGAAATGTTGCAGTATTTGCTGTTCAAAAGTTCTCATTTTCTAGGCTCGTTTTATTAGGTTTTTTTCCATAAATATCATTGCAAATTTATAATGCCCAACTACCTTAGAAGTCTCTTTAGTGGTTAACCGATTTCAATTGATGATTTGACTGTTCCATTAATGATTATCATGAGCTGTCCGTAATTCGAATCAAAGCGTCCGGAATATGAGGCAAAAGTAAGGGAGCGTCCGGAATAAGAATCATGAAAAGGCCACACGTTTTGTTTTATTTAAAATTATTCAAGTTGCGGACGCGTATTCGATAACGCTAAAAAATCATACAGAATGATTTATTTTGTATGGTCCAAGCTGGGTTATAGTTCACTGAGGCCTTAAGTGTCCGTAATATGAATCAAAACGGTACCAAATATAGGCTACTTGATGAGATTCACGATTTTAAACTACTGTAGTGAGAGAGCCACGTGATTTTCGCGAAATTCAAGCCTACTACTATTACCATTCACCATTCACTGGGACAGAGCCTGCTTCTCAGCTTAGTGTTCTTATGCGTACTTCCACAGTTATTAACTGAGAGCTTTCTTTGCCAAAGTTGCCATTTTCGCATTCGTATATCGTGTGGCAGGTACGATTATACTCTATGCCCAGGGAAGTCAAGGAAAATTCCTTTACGAAAAAATCCTGGACCGGCCGGGATTCGAACCCAGACACCTTTAACATGGCTTTGCTTTGTAGCCGCGGACTCTAACCACTCGGCTAAGGAAGGCCCTATTATGGATCATATATAATTTTCATATTATGGATCAAATTGTGACATATTACGGATCAGTGTGCAAAATAAAGAGATTTTCTACTCAATGAATTTGTATTGTAGCGATTTGCAGACAGTTAATAATACGTCACATACTATTTCCAATAATTGTACAGTTTCCTGCTAGAAAAAAGGGTAAAAGATCTTTTTATGAATAGTAGAGAAAGGAATTAGGAATGGATCAATAAATAATGCCTGAAGGCGCTTTTCCGATAGTTTACACTTTTGAGAAACCCTGTTATGGTCATTCAATCACGATAATAAATGTCCTTAAACCAGTTTCTGTTCTGATTTCATACTTTTAGGAGATTTTGTTTTGTAAGAAAGGTACTGCACTGCACTAATTGAGTCATGGACAGTTTTCGTTCTACTCCAATTATTTCACCTGTTTGTGCTTGCTAAAAAGTGAAATTTACAACTCTTGTAAGCGATTTCTTCACCACCGCTTAAGCCTTAAACCTGGTTTAATCGTATGGGTAAACGTGGTTTACGGCTTAAGCGAAGGTGAAGAAATCGGCCCTTGATGTTGTAAGTGTTTTATCCTTAGTGCTATTGTCTGAAAATGTTAAATAGATGTTAGTTTTCATGAAAGTGAACCATAACTGTGGAAAACAACCAGTTCCTGGGTAATGTCATTAGGGGTTATGAGTCGTTCGGGGATATGAAATTCGGGGGTAATGGCATTCGGGTTAATGACATTCGGGGTAATGGGGTAGAATCGGTTGACGATCGGTACTGTACCATATGCATTCCATCTAGATTTTGTATTCTTTGACTGATAAGGGAAAGTGAGGCAGTTTGTCCACCTCACGGAAAAGTCGATAGAATGAATTAACCAAAAGGGTGATATGAGCACCATAATTCTGATTGTAAAACTATTACCTGAATTTTGTGTTCCTCTATGAACTTAGAATACTGACTTAAAACATGCAGGGTAGCCAGTCAGGAATTTCCGGAAAATCGGTTCTAGAGTTTGAAATCATCAATTAAGTTATGACGCGTACATAACGCAGTTAAAAGCAAGGTATATATACATATATGAAAAAAATACCTTATAATTACCTTGGTTAAAAGTGTTCGCGTCAATTAAATCTTTTTTTTTTATTTAAATGAATTTTAACTCTTGGGGATTCTTTACTGAATTTAAAAATTCTCTAGCTGGTGATGACCAATCGATTAAGTTTTCCGCTCAAACGGGTGTTCGGTTCTCATGTTCTAATTTGAGGTTTGGCTTCGATTTATCTTCACCTTAATGCCGCGTCATCAACCATCTGGCATAGACGCATCAATCTCACGGATGTGATCCAACGGTTATTCTGTTACCAGGCATCGGGGTAACAGGAGCCGTAGCCACGCTTTGATGCAGATAGGTTAGATTTTGTTTCAAGGGTTATAATCTTGACTAATAAGAAGAATGGCTAAGGATCAATTGAGTAGAATGTGACACAAATGTTGATGTCCAGTGCTCGACGACACTGAAGAAGTCTGTAAGTCGCAGACGAAATAGGCCTATCTGTCAAGATAAGCAACATATTAGAGTTTAAAGGTATTTGCTCGCCTTACTAGTGATTTTAGTATTTTATTTTTTTGTTAAAGTGTTAAAGTTCAATTAGTAGTTTTAAACATACGCTAATAATCGCTCCCCTAAATTTAATAAAGAAGTGTAGTGTCTATCATGGTCAAAAGATGCTTGAAGATGACATCTGTGCTACAATTTGTCAACATAGACTACAACATAGCTCTGTATGTTATTTCCAAGAAGTGCATTCATTAACAACAAATATTTTCATGTTGCTTCTCCATGCGTAAACAAGAATCCAAATTGCTCAGGACTAAATGCTGACTATACAAACATGACTACGGGAGGGAAACTGAAGCAAAAACAATTTGATAAAACTACTTCTGCACAATATTCAAACAAAATAGTGTTAAAACGGGCAACATAGCCTATTCCGTCTAAATATTGGCAAAAATAGAGGTAATGTTTGCACTGCGGGGTCCAGCACAGACAAGTAAGCTGTCATGCAGCTCCAGCTGAGCACCCCATAAAAAAAAAGAAAATAAAATGTAGTAGAATGATATAATAATAATCTATCAGACAAAAAAAGTCCTTAGTTTGTGATATCGGCCTAAATTTACTTTGAATGTTTATAAACACAGCTCATGCTATATTATTTCTCAAACGTTTTACATGTTATAACTTATTATTACAACTGTAAGTAGCTTGGATCATACTCTTCTCTTCCAAGCGCTTGCAGATATTTTTTTCGTTCTCTCAAGACTAACTCTACGTCGATCTCGTGCTTTCTTGCGATTTCAAGCGCACGGCTCCATCGATGCATCCTCAAGCAAAACCGAATTGCCTCGTGGATCTTTTTGTTGTGGAGTAATATAATCTCTGCCTCCTGTATTCTGCCATTCATGATCGAATTTTCCGCCATCTGCTCCGGGCTGGATTGGTCCAAATCCTTCATATAAGCCAAATAATTCACCTTATCGATTTGCAATGCCGCCGAGAATGCTTCTTCGCTAATCTCTAGCTGATTTCGTTTGGATGCCATGGCTGCTAGCGTTGCCCAGAGGATTTGATTTTGTACCAATCGGCATAGCTTCAGAGCGCGTTCCCAGGAGTTATCAACGAAAAGTTTATGTAGTATAACACAATAGGCCTTCACCGAAACGGTGAAGATGGCACCAGAGCTACGGAACGTTACGTTTGCCCCTTCAAAGTTCTCCAAAGTTATGTTCTTGCCGAACTCGCTGGTATCGAAGGTGAATGTGGTTAACGCAATCAGAGTTGGGTCGGTACAGGCTTCTCCCGGGCAGTACCACACACTGTAGCACGAATCGTGCAATCCAACGAGGATATTGGTATCACTGGACCACATTACTGTACAAACTTGGGTCCCAATTTTGTGAATAGTGTAATCTGGTGCGCTGCGGACACTCGTTATGAATAAATCGCGATTGACATCAATGAAAACGAGATATTGGTCGTCCGGATTACCAAATCGGCAGACGGCAATTTCCACCAAAGGCGACTTACTCTGTATTGTGTAGGGATCTTCCTGTCGGCTTGCGCTCGGCAATAGATCAAAAATGTGTATGATAGACTGATCTGAATAGTCCCGTATGGCCAAAGTGTCTAATCCAAGAGAAATGCATCTGCTATTGAGGTGAGGTATTTGAGATTGTGATGCTGGAAAGCGCGGGCTCAAGTGTAATCTTCCAGTGTAGGTGTAGATCCAAACTGATGTATTGTCCACCAAGAGAAAGTTTCTGTTTTAAACGTAAAAAAATAAATTGTGTAACTTGAAAATTTTACAGAGTTTCTTGCACTAACTTTTTACCCAACACAATGATCTTAATATCCGTACGCCCATCGATAATTATTGGAGTGTTGATGTAGTTCTCGTTGAAGATATGAACCTGATGAGCAGTGGCGACTACCAAGTGTCCATAGCCCAGCTCCCATTTGATGACCCGTTCAGAAAAATCCAATGTATCCGTAGTTCTAGCTATGATGTCATGCAGAGTGATCGTCTTTCGACCGGTCGTAATTGCCTTTAGATTACGATTACGAAGCTCACGTTCTATTATGTGGCCGAAAAGAATGATACCGGTACTGGTGCCTGCCGTTATCTGAGTTCCATCCGCGGACCATGCAATGTTGAACATCGAACCTACCGTTTCCTGATTGAATCGATTGATGCTGTGGCTCCACTGGAAATATATGTTTTACAAGATTCATATAATTAATAAAATATGCTCCGCAGAATTAGTTCAAATCTTGACTTTATTTCTTCTTTTTCTTCTTGGCATTACATTTTCACTGGCACAGAGCTTGCTTCTTAGCCTAGCGTTCTTATGAGCACTTCCACAGTTATTAACTAAAAGCTTTCTTTGCCAAACTTGCCGTTTTCACATTCGTATATCGTGTGGCAGGAACGATGATACTTTATACGCACGCCCAGGGAAGTCAGGGAAATTTCCATTACGAAAAGATCCTGGGCCAGCCGGGAATCGAACCCAGACACCTTCAGCATGGCTTTGCTTTATAGCCGCTGACTCTAACCACTCGGCTAAGAAAGGCTCCTTTAATCTACCAACCAATAATATAGAAAGCATGCAACTTACCCCAGAATAATGACACAGCTTCAGCATATTAAATCCCCCGACGGTGAGTAGCTCTCCATCGGGACTAAAATCCAACGAAGTAATTGCGTAATCGTCAGTTACACTGGTGTAGATGTTAGCACCTTGTGTATCCCAAATTTTGTACCGACAGTCCTCGCCACCCGATGCTATCATATCCGTATTGTTAGACCAAGCGATGCACAACACCAAGCCATCGTGGGCTCGCCACTTGGTCAACTTGCTATTAGCAGCTAGCGGTTTAATTGCCACAAACGGCCCCTGACAGTACACGATGGCAGTGGCATTCGGTGCCCATCGGGCGCAACGAATTTGTCCCTCGTGCTGTACCACCGTTGACCGAAGCATTCCCGATCGGGACCAAATTTTGATGATTCCGTCTTCACCGGCCGTAAGCAATCCTGCTCCATCGGGACTCCAACGACCGGAGACAATGGTCGCATTGTGCGCCGAAACATTCCTTTCGACGCGTGCACTTTTGTTCAGGATTATGAACCGCCCATCGGCACTACAAATCAACAACGTATCGCTCCCTTTGGCTCCGGCACCACCTGAACTGGTAACTGCTGCCCCTTTCGGTAGCAACCAGTGCAAGTCGGTGGGGTTGAAATCGTCCGGTAGCTTTGCCACTTGCATAAATTCCCGGTTTGTGGACGTCCAACGAAACAGCTGATGGTCATCGCTGCAGCTGTAGATTTCTTCGTTGTTACACCAACCTAGGGCGGAAATCGCTTCCTTGGATTTTGATTCCTTCGTGGAGTAAATTTTAAACCTCATTTTTGCTGGGTTTTGAGATAGAATAAGCTAACCGACGTTTGTATTGAACCAGCGTTGTCCGGGATACAGGGTGGAAAGGACATAGGCACATGCGCGCGCAATACGTGTAGGGGGAGATCCCCTAGTACCGGACGGCACCCAGTAACGGACATTGTCGAATCGTTTAGAAATCATTATCCAATTAACTGCCTGTTAAATCATACATGTCCCACATGGATTTCCGAACCAACACCTTTTTTCATCGCAACATTCATGTTTTAATATATACTTTACTATGTATATAAAAATTTACATACTTTGTATGAAAATGTGGAAAAATATTAAGCTGGTGTAGGTAGTCCAATATTGAAAAATAAAGGCATAACCAAGATTGATTGAAGGGAGGTTCAGTGATCTAAGCAGTCAGTGGGTGCGAAGTGAAGTCAGCTACAGGGGAGGTGAAAGTGACAGCTGGTGAGCTGACTAGCTGGCGAGTATGTTTTCATAATGTCGTTTCTAGGGGAATGTTAGGGATTGTTTACCACAGAAAACAAATCCTACCGGTAAGTGAAAATTTTCTCCCGCATTTCTGAGTAACGTTTACCTTCTTCGTGTATTTTAGAAGATGTAAAATGCAAGTGTTTTATTAATTAAAGTGAGGAAAAGCTACTAGGATGCTACATTTCTTCTATGCCTAGTGAAATTAAAAGCTGAACGAAACGAGATGAAGTGTGGCTGTGAAAAATGTTTGGAGACACGTTTTGAGTTAACACCTTCAAACCAAAACAAACTCGCCAGCTGTCACCTAGTATTTCAAAATGGCGAATTCAACATTCTGACACATTGAAGTACCTCCCTTCTAGATACCTTGGGCATAACAGTCTCTATATGAACTTAAACCCAAATAGCAATTGCAAAACGTGAATTTTGTTCAAGTTTATATATTTTGCTGAACATTAAAAGCAAAATGAGTCACCTGTGCGGTTGTGTCAAATTAATATGCCACGCAGAAATATACTGGAAAAATATGAACATTTGTATGAGAAGACAAATTTCCAACTTTAAGTGCAATTTTCTCAGTGCCTACTTTTTTCCATATGGGACAGTCATGTTGTTATGGGCAGTCAAGATGCTGGAGAAAAATAAGATATTTCAGATAGCAATGTTGGCCTTCCTTATCCGAGTGGTTAGAGTCCGCGGCTACAAAGCAAAGCCATGCTGAAGGTGTGTGGGTTCGAATCCCGGTCAGTCCAGGATCTTTTCGTAATGTAAATTTCCTTGACTTTTACCGGACCGGGGAAGAACCTGCCTACGACAGAAAATCCCTAAATAAAAACAGATAAAAAATGACCTGGTAGCAAATCTCTTTTTATAGACTTTGTAACTGTTTTAATGAAAGTTTTTAAAACGTTTGTATTGTCAATTAAAGGTCTTCAAAGTCTATTTTTTAACCTAAATCAGGGCTGCCCAACGTACGGCCCGCGACCTCATTTTGTGCGGCCCGCGGAGGGTTCGAAGATTGTTCTCATATTTGGCCCGTTGACTATCCTACCAACCCTAGTTAGAACACACCAAAACTATTAAATTTCCAATTTATTCTCAATCTTATATTTTATATAAATTTTATTGATTCCATTAAATCTTCTTAGCAACTTAATTTAATGAATGATTCAAATTCTTAATTTTAAATTCTGTGTATTTCAACAATGTTTCTACCAAGACTTCCTTCGGCATTCTAAAAATGCAGCCTGAACATAACTCATGGACAAAAGGCTAAGTTTTCATAATTTCACTGAAACATATGTTAATATTCTCACAGAATCATGGAAATGAATTTTACCAACATCTGGGCGTTATTCACACAGATTCCTTGACAGGATCATAAAAAGACAGGATTTTCACGAAATTTTGAACAGGATTTGTTTGAGAATTATGGACACGGATAACATTGGTAAGATTTTCACAAAATTTTCACCAGAATTCCATAGACTTCGAGCCTGGATTTTCAACGAATCTCAATAACTTTATAAAACCCTGAGCAAGATTACAATATTTCACTATATAACATTTTGCTAGAACTTTAAGCTTATTTATAATTCAATTTTGAGTAGCTTACTTTTGAAGTAGTTTTAGCACTCTCAAGCATTTCAAAATGATTTTTGAGTGAGATTCTGAAGGAATCTTGTGCATTATTCGCACAGAATCCAACATTTTTGGGGTAGATTCTTCAAAATATTCTGCAAGAGATTATTATATAGTTTTGAAAAAAAATCTCACAATATCCAGCAAATGATTAGCAGGAATTCCAAGGGGCGGATCACTTCTGATGCATCTGATATTTCGAAAAAATTTGATGCATTCAAATGCATTTAAATGTTCACTTCCAGCAAGTTTGCATGGCTTGCTCAAACGTTTGGCTGTTGTTTTTGCCAGTGTCAAATTTGTCATTCCATAATCTCAAGAAGTGCTAGGGAAAGTGTACCAGTTATGGCCATAGTAATTCCCTATTTGGCCATATGCAATATTTCGATAATTTTCACATTTTTATTCTTTTTGAATGTTTTAACATTAAGATATATCCTATATCCAATTGCTAAAATACACAAAAATTTTCAAAATGTGGAGGCATTCAAGTTACCACGTATGGCGAAATAGGGAACCACTATGGCCATAACTGGTACACCTACCCTACTACTTCATCAACAAATGCTCAACCTTAAGTTCAACTTCAGCTTTTTTACTACTTCCGGATTTTCGGAATTCGAGTATGGACTTCGTGGAAAAATAAGGATGAGAGAAAATAGAAGGCGAAGAGTGAGCGTCTCTGTAATAGGAAATTGGACAAGGTACATTCCTCCAATAAGAGGAACCGGAATATTCATCGTGACTGCAGATTGTTTGCGTGCTCAACGAGAGAGCAAATATGTCCAGAATAGAGGAATTGCTTTGCTGACCAAAGATTTTTGGCACCTCCAGAAACATAACACTTTCCAGACAGTGACAGCAGCAGTAATCCTAATCGAAACCTCTATTGGCCTATTCTAGTGAGTCCCAGTATCTTTAACTTTTGTCAATCTGGTGGTAGACCATACACTTATTCTATTCTAGCGTCTTTTCCGCTGACCATACGTTCAATATCTTCGTGGAATTATGATGTTTGAAAAAATATGAGAGGCAATTCGCAGACAAGGTTCGGTACAAAGGTTACAATGAAGGAGTTACCAAATTTTCTGGAGCTCAACAATTTAGAGTTTTGGAAGACACATTCCGATGGAAACTTATTCAATGAGTCTCACGAACTGCAGACCTAGCCGAAAATAGGAAAAATTTGAAATTCAAATTAAGTACTCTTCGCACTCTCAACTATTGCAAATAAAACGAGCTATTTGGTCAAAATTTTATATATTTTTGTCTTGTTCTTTTCCATCTAACCAAATGTAAGTTCCACAAGATTCAGAGGCGGTCCACCTTGAGTAGGGTTGACAAACTTTACGAACCGCGGGCTTCCTGAGGAGATTCTATCTGCTCCTGCTTGCAAAGTACTTCCATAGACAAATTACTTCCGTTTTCCATATGGACGCAAGATAAAACATATGAAATAAAATATTCTTAACACAATGCCTCTAAAATCCAGTGGGAATCGTTTTCGGATAACCTGAAATAAAAAAAAAAACGAAAAGCAAATGGATGGGGTCAAGAAGTACAAACCATTTGAAAACACACAAACAAATACGCGTTGCTATAGAATGATTCGTTGATAAGTTGGTCTTGTTAACGCCAAAGGTAAGTTGATGCGAACGCCAAAAAAATGCATTTGATGCAAAAGAATGTACATTTGATGTGCACTGAGTAAGTGATCCACCCCTTGAGGAATTCCCAACAAACAGTTTTCCTAAATAAATTACTATTAATCTTATTTCAATTTAACAAAATATTGTTCAGCTACTTACTTGGGTTATCTGTTTTTCGATTTCTTCAAATGAAATATATTACATTCACTGATTTTTGTCAGATTTTATAAACTTTATTTATTTACTTTTGTCATACTTAATGCGAATATTTGTGTTTTTTTAATGTGGCCCGCGACATAGAATTGTTTCTGTTATCTGGCCCGTGGTTCAAAAAGGTTGGGCAGGCCTGTTCTAAAGTAACCCTTGATTATTTCCTTCAACGATCTCCCATGAACTCTTGAGAAAATCAGAGGATTTACTGAAAAAAATTCCAATTAAAATTTAAAAAATAAATAATCAAAATCAAATCAATCTCTTAATAATAACTTGCAAGCTTTTCTGAAGGAATTCTTTAAAAAAAACATTGGGCGGAATCTCTGAAGAATTGTTTGTAGGAACGATCTGAGGAATTACTGGAAATATTGCTATAGGATCAACTGGTGCACGCTAGACCTATTCAAATGTCTGGAAGTTTCTCAGTCAACCAATATTTTGATTCTTCATGTTAAAATGAACTTGTGGTCAAAATTTCAGTCAATTTGGAGAAAATTTAGATGTGCTTCAAATCAATTATGTGTTTTTGGACTATTTTCAAGTTTGAAAATTCATAACTACTGAACAGAACATTAAAACTTATCGGAAGTACCTCTACATAGTAGTTTATTCAATTGTACGAACTTTTGTTGAACACGGTTTTATGATTGGAGCAAGTTTAAACATAGTTTGGTTGAGGTTTGTGCTTCAAGGTTCTTGAAAATCACTATTTTTAGGGAGTGTTCTGCGGGCCGTACGTTGGGCAGCTCTGCTTTAGAACTTACGAAGCTTCATCCGAGGATTCAAAAAGTTCTTTAGAATAATTGCCCAAATATTCTTCAGAATAAAAAAAAACTATTGTTTATTGAACAATTTTTTGGGTATTTCTAAAAAAGTCCAGAAACAAATTTTTGGTTTGAGTCTTAAAAAATTTCTGATCGAAAATTTCTTACTAAATCCATATAAAATATTAATAGCAAGATAGGGTATGACAAGATGTAGAAGTTAAACAAAATCAATACAAACATTGTTTATAACGTTATTGTATTGGCCCGTAATACTTAATGGTAAGGGCCTAAATAAAGATAGGTTTGAGGGTTTTATGTCTATAGGAAAAGCGATTTTTTCACTCCTACAGGCTTCCCTCATTCAAAAAAAAAAAAAAAAAAAAAATACAAGATAGGGTTGTCAGTCTAATGGCGGAAGGTCATGAGTTCAATACCAAGCCCTTACCTTTTCTCATACTTCGTAGTTGGATTTATCACTTGCTTATGGATTCCACTCTTAATCTATCACATCTCTTCGTTCCTAGCAATCGCTAGAACTAGAGACGACCAAGCCTCCCCCGTTAACATGTCCTATACCGTTTAGCACACCGGGATCTTCCACAAGCAGGTGCCGGGATCGGTGTATGTAGTGGGAAACCTTGCTTGTCGTACGTAGTATTTGGTGGTTCTAACGGTAACAAATCGCACGACGAACGGAAAGCAGGGAATGTCTGAAAACTCAGTGCAGTGCCAAAAACAAGCGTGCCACTCAGAAATTGATTGTGCGTCTCCCATTATTTGCGAGTAAACTCAAAGCAAGGCGCAGGAGACAATTTGTTTTTGTGCGAGACAAAGCAAAGCACAATCTCTACTCTTTCAGTCTCTTTCGTGAAAGCACAAAATCCACTCTAAAATATTTTCAGCAAAGTATGCTTCGAAAGCGGACAAGCTTAATAAGTGCTTTGCAAAATCTTATTGTTGTGGATCTTAACATATTTGGTAAAGTCAGAAACATAAAGTGGTGACGAATTATGTTCAACGTGTTTAAGAATTTTGACAGTCACATATTAATGAAATGAAATCAAGTGAATTTGTTTACGCAAAAAGTGAAAACGAGACAACTCGATACCATGCATCCCAAAGCACATTGCGAGTCAGCACAGCCAGGGTGCAGTCCAGAGAAAAATACTCCTGCACGTCTCTTTCGAATTTTGGGTGCTATCTCGCAGCAGCGCGTGTAGCACCGAAAGAGATTTGAGTCGCACCCCATCCCTGACGGAAAGTTGATAATCTATCATTATTATGATTTTAGTCCTAATTTCATGATCCGTATAATAATTTCCGCGTATGATTCGGCAATGATGATGAGCAAATCATTTTCGAAGAAAACAGACTACGAATATTTATTACCTTGCAACGCATTCTTAAGTGATCAGATATTTATCATTTTCTACAGCCTAATTTAATAATACCTACATTGGGTTGCAACAAACATTTTGATCTTGAGATATTGATTTGCCTAATAAATGATAGTTTCGACAATAGTCACATGCTAACTATCCCATATGATAGTGTTGATGATTCTATTGTCTATTGCTCATCAGTTTCGCGCTACCCGGCAGGGACTTGGTCCTCTGTACCCAATACTCTGCTGTGTCTTAACTTCACGCAATACATTATTTAGATGTGTGATATAGTTTGCGGAATATTATGATTTGTCACTTTATTCAGATGAGATTTTCTGTTATGGTACCATATTCACATATCAGATAACTCCCACCTGGAACGATGTAATACATCGGAGATATGCAGATTTAGATGTATGTATACGATCTATGCCTAGTTCGGCTCTGATCGACAGACAATCAGTGTATTCAGTTTTTCAACTAGCTTGAAGCGATGAACGTTTCAAGACAAGCTCTCCACTATATCTGCTAGCAATCACCGGTCGTCGATAGACATTTCGGTTCTCTTCTGCTAAATAAAGATCCGATTGTATGCCAAAGACTATGGCTCATGCTTTTCAATACAGCTGGAAAAACAAGAACTACACCCAGCACCAAATAGTTTGTAACTATGATGTTTGATTTGATGAGCAATTCCCACCATGTAAACAATTGTTCGCTCTATTATGCAATAATGGCTGAAAAATCTCATAAATTTATTTTCTGTCGTAACGTTCTGAATGACCTTAAAGGTTTACGCATGAGTTCGGAACGTAAATTCATATATTCACTGCAATATACAAATTATTTCCACTTGCCCCACTTTTCCGCTTACAGTAATAAGCAGTAATATTTTCCGTAATGTAGGTAACGAGGAAATGTAAACATTTCTTAAAAATATTCTCAAAAAATGTCTGACCAGATTATATGAGGATTCTATGAGAATCTTTTATTGACTGGTCGTTGTTTGGTCTCTTTATAGTTCCTTCTTTCAGGCAGGAGACCTATGAAGGTCCTGTTTGCAAGAGACTCAATCGCTACCAGCCCTGTTTTTAATTTTATTGTCTGCAAACCAAATGAAACAGAACCTGTGGATAGTGATCAGTATTCCCCATGTGGTTATCGCGATCCCGTTTTACGATACTTACTTTTAAAACACTCTTTACATTCGAATGCCTCCCAAATTGCTGTCATAAACTTTTCGGATAGAAACAAGCGAATTACCGTTTGCTGTAACATTTATAATTGTGAACCCGATCATAACAACGGCACATTTAAACACTCACACACTTATGTTTGTTTCCAAACGCGAAATGTTATCTTGCGCATTCCGAATATTAGGCTCTTGTTGCAATGAAATTTAACACAAGGCGATTGTTTTCCAACCAAGGGCATTTTATTTGAAACTCGTGATCAAAGTGCATCGATCTGCTTCTCAGATGGTTTGTCGAAACAGCGATTACGTGGCATAATGGTGGTATTTGGTAACTTAAGGGTATAAAACTGCTTGATTTGAATGTAGAAATAATCACGATTCAATTGATTTATTTTTCTATTGTGCCTCTGATGTGCCTGTTGACATCGTTTGGGTAATAAATGTTTATTGTGGATTTTGAACGATCAGCATCATTATACGATAGATATTTACTTGTCATTTGCTTGGGGTTATATAATGTAGCTTTCATTTATCTAGTAATTAAAATTTTTACCTCTGAACCGCAATCTTATCGCATTTTGTCATAGTGATGTTTATATTTAATTGCTAAATTGAGTAATTATGATGTCAATTGGTAGAACTCTGAATATACATGGATTTCCATGTTATAAAATGTCTGATATTTGTTTTCATTTGCAATGGTAGCCATATGATATATTTTACGATACATTTACAAATTTTGAATAACATCGAAACGGGACAGTGTTTGATTTGTTATATCCGAAAGAGATTAAATATGTATATGGGATCATGATAATTACATTTCTTTTATTCCTTCAATGTTATGTTATTCCATTCCCAATGTATGTTTATGAATTTTTAAACGAAAATACGAGGAAACAATTTCTGCTATCCGTATCTTCACAATAATAATGATATTGATAAATTCATTATCCAGTTTCCGTTGATGCGATGCTGGTTGCCGTTGATTCCATCCCGTAGTGCAACCTGAGGCAGCCGTTTGAGGGGTGACACAACTCCGACAGTATAGTCTACAGAGCCAAAGTACCCCTTCGACTGACTTTCCAAAGGCTGCAGTATTTCATGTATATATTTGCTTTTTCAATTTTCCGTATATTTACACACTCAGTGTCTCGTGTCCGGGTAGAGTTTGCCAATGGGTCCAGTTGCTGTCTAGGCAGGGGCGACTTTGGTGGCTGCCAATTGACTATATTTTCGCAGCAGACAGGTTTTCTTGCCGTCGTTCTTGCAGTCGTCATCGTCGTCCAGGCTCACGCTGCGTTTCTTCTTCGTGATCATGAATCGCTTCTGATGGGAGAATCCTGAAATTGAAGGAAAATATTGTGTTTAACAGGGTTTAAAACAATTACATGACGTCACATGTTTAATTGGATAGTTCGATTCTTCTTAAACAGGAAAACAAACGACTTTCAAGTTAGGTATCTAAAATGTCTTGAGCCATGCATTAAACCACAGATAACAGATATTTATGATAGTACAAAAATCTTCTGAAAACTTGTGTAAATATTCAAACTGAAACACGTTGTATTCGCTAGCGCCGCCACACAGCGTATATCAGTATCATGAAATATTTCGTATTCACCAATGACATCGTCATGGAAACTTAGCGATAACAGCGCCATCACGATGTTGCTACTTGTGTTGCCATTTAAAATGACCGTTAATTGGCTTACACAGTTTTATAATCAGACTTAAACGTCTGTTATCTGTGATTAAACTTTTGTTTTGCAGATATCTCAAAATCCTGACAACTTATAAAAATGGCGTCTTCGGCAAAGTTATTTGATAAGCCAAGAGCAATCATTGATCGAGCTAGTTGATTAACTATTTTGCCATCAGATGACGCCAGCAGTCCGATCACTTACTTAGAATAATGGCGTATTTGGCAGAGTTGTTCAGTAGCTTAAAGCTGTTTATTTAGGCCTTGAAATGACAGATTGAATAAAAATGATATTTGATCTACTGAACAACTTTTCCGAAGACGCCATTTTTCTAAGCGGTCAGGATCCAAAAAGAACCGCAAAACAAATGTTTCATGCCCACTAGCGCCGCCTGGTGGCAACATTTTGAATCAACTTGCTCGAACAACGATAGCCCTTGAGTTACTTGAGTGCCGCCTAGCAATCAAATTCCGAAATCAATGATAGCGCTCCACCTCCAGAATAACTTTACTGAAGACCCCATGCTTCGAAATTATTTGGATTTGGGAATATATCGATTTCAATTGTAGTCTACTCGAACCGTATATAGTGCGTTCATTATCATGCGACTTATATGTACGTTTGTCGATTTTACCGCATTATAAAGTGCCATACTGTGGAAAAAAACTAGAGTATTCGAAAAATTCCAAATCCAAAAGCTTTTTGCATCATTCATCGTTAAATCACAAAACTTTGAATCATGATTAATTTAACGCTCTGATTTAAAGTGAACAATGAAATCAGAATTTATGTAAAACTTGATTGAAGATTTGTTGAAATAAATGTTTTGAATATCTACATAGATAGATTTGTATTTTCCTTCTTTTTACCAAGATTTGATTCTCCCTTCTGTCCCACTTATCCTGGACGGACAATTAACAGGCGACCCTCAACTTACCGTTCTTGGTGGGTTTCGTGTCGAGATTTTCCAGCCGGGAAAGTGTGTCAACGTCCGTCGGGAAGCCCAGATAGTCGACGGCAGGCTGGGTCCACGTGTTCATCCACTCGCCCTCGTCATCGCTGTAGGGTGCCAACCGTGCCGTATTTCTGGAAGCTTCACCTAGTTGCGCCAACGCCAGCGAGAGAGGAATTTCCTGGTAGACGGAGTTGGGCGGATAGGGCAGAACGTCGTTCGGTCCGTTGGCTGGCACGAGCGGGAAGTAGTCCGACATCGAGGGATAGGGATCACGGGAGTCTAGCAGAGCCAACAGCGAGAGGGCATCAGCTGCCGTCAGCTTAGATGGGCTTCGTTTTAGTCTGTATTTTACGGGGGAAGAAGAATGCGAAATGTATTAGTTTGACAGTGAAACTGCTATTTGATGCATTAAATGCAGATGCTGTATGTTGGGTTATTGTAGGATATTATCACACTTTTCCATAATTAGTCATTGTGTTTGGTTTTAATCACTAATGCATATTTTATGTCATGTAAGGACTGTATTGAAAAGTAAATAGCAACATTCAAGGTTAATGCAGTTCTTGTAACGAAATTCATGGAAAACCATAAATATTTCATAAACTGGTCGGCATTCGTTTAACCGAGTTCCAATTTTGTCTCAAAAAGTGTCAATTAAACCAAGATATTAATTATTCTGTATTTTTTTTGTTCGTTGTTATACTATAACATTCCGGCTGTCGTGCAAAATTTTGTACTCGCGTTGTACTTTGTACAACATCCGTGGTTTTTCATTTTCAAGATTAAATATCTCTATGGAGGAAGGAACGTGTGTAGTGGTTAGAACACATGCCTCTCACGCCTGGGATCGAATCCCATCCCCGATATAGTCACTTATGACGTAAAAAGATATTGTGATATATTGGGAAATAAAGCCGTTGGTCCCGAGATGAACTAGCTCAGGGCTTAAAATCTCGTTAATAAAGACAGAAAAAAAGAAAATTAAATACCTCGTGATATAGATTAAAGCAAGACCAAGCTGAGGGTCGTGGGTTCGAATCCCACCGGTCGAGGATCTTTTCGGGTTGGAAATTTTCTCGACTTCCCAGGGCATAGAGTATCTTCGTACCTGCCACACGATATACGCATGCAAAAATGGTCATTGGCATAGTAAGCTCTCAGTTAATAACTGTGGAAGTGCTCATAAGAACACTAAGCTGAGAAGCAGGCTCTGTCCCAGTAGGAACGTAATGCCAGAAAGAAGAAGAAGAAGATATAGATTAAATATAATTAAACAATCTTTGACAAAGGAGTTTAGGAGATCAAGAGCTGACATGCGGTGATAAATCAGATTCGGAATTCCACTACCAGACGGCGCTAGTGAACATGAATCTATTATTTTGCAGATATCTCAGAATCTTGACCACATATAAAGATGGCGTTTTCGGAAAAGTTGTTCAGTAACTTCGAGCTAATTGATTCAAAACTTTGTCACCAGCTGGCGCTAGTGAGCATGAAGCTTTTATTTTGCAGATACATATCTCAGAATCTTGTCCACTTAGAATGATGGCACTGGTAAGCATTTTCATGCAAAGCTTCTTGTTCACTAGCGCTACCTGGTGGAATTTTTTTGAATCAAATGGCTCGAACAATGATAGCCCTTCACTTACTGAACAACTTTGCCAAAGATGCCATCTTTTTAAATAATCATGATCCAGAAAAAAACGTTTCATGCCCAGTGTGGTAGAACAACTGGACAACTTTGCTGAATACGCCATCCTTCTAAATAGTTGGAATACTAAAACATCCACTAAATAAAAGTTACACGCTCACTAGTGTCACCTGGTGGCAAAATCTTAAATTTCTTGAACAACTCTTCCGAAGACGTCATGTTTCTAAGTAGTCGGACTCCTGAGATATCTACAAAACAAAAGTTTTATGTCCACCTGGCTAAATTTTGCATCAACTAGTCAGAATAAATCTACTCCTTACTTATTGAACAACTTTGCCGAATACATCTTTCTATATTGCTCCTGCGATACCTGCACAACAAAAGTAAAATTTTCATGCCCACTAGTGCCATATAGCGGTCAAAAATTTAATGAGGTACTATCAGATAGAGCTCCACCTCCAGAGTAACTTTACTGAAGACTCAAGTTTCGAAATTATATAGATTTAGAAATATGCCGATTTCAAATTGTGATCTACTTGAACCGTATATAGAGCGCTCATTATAATACGACTTCTATGTGCATTTGTTGATTTTACCGCATTATAAAGGATCATACTGAAAACAAAAGTATTGTCCTTCAGATGATTCTTGACGAAATTTTTTTGGTTTGATGTCGATAGATACCTCTGTTGCAAAATTATAGTATATAAATCACAATTGTAGTACAAAGCACAACAGCGCGACAGCAGGCTAAGTCAAACTAAAATCATCAATGATCAAAATGCTTTGAATTAGCAACTAAATGATCAAAATGCGTTGAATTATGATGCTAAATGATCAAAATGCTTTGAATTAGGAACAAATCACTATTGTTGAGTTGAATGCATCAAATAAGATAGAAAACGAAAAACTCTTCAAAATTGTGCCCGGTATTGGCGGACATCTTGTGCTAATGGTAAATTTGGTATCTGATCAAAATTTGCATTTCAATTTTATTTCCGTCTAAAGGGTATCCACGATGAAATTGCAACACTATGAAATTGCTCCAACTTTCTAACCGTTGGGTAGAATTTAATGAAAATTTGGGTGGATTTAGTTCATAGTGCATTATTTACATCCTGCAAGTCCTGTGATCAAAACTCGCGGAAATGGAGTCGAAAGAACAGCTCGTGCGTGATAAAATCTTGCGCATTCATCACGAAACCAAGGATCTCTCGCATCGTTCCATCGCTAAATCGTTGGGAATAGCGAATTCCACGGTGTCGCGAGTGATTAAGCGGTTCGAGGAACGATTGACCACCGATCGGAAGCCCAGAAGTGAAGGTAAAAGTACAAAACCAAAAATCACAACCGCGTAGTTGGGGCCTTCAACCGAAACCCGAACGCCTCCGTTTGGGATGTGGCTAAGAACCAGCACCTAAGCCGAAGTTTTGTCCAGAAGGCCAAAACACAGACAAACAGAAGTCACACTCTCATCATTTTCCATCGACCACCTTTTTAACGGTCGATTCAAAAATTTGTTAGGTGGCCAATCCGCCACCCGCAGCGCTTGCTTCGTTTTTGTTCGTGTTTGACGTTTACACACTACCGCCATCTGTGGGCCCGTCGGCCAAACACGCTGATTTTAGCATTGGGCGTACATGTCCTCGTGGCTATGATTTTGATCGAGATTCGTTCTAAGTGTTACGTCTGTTTGTCTGTGGCCAAAACTAAGGCTTGGCTTCGAACGTTCACGTGCGGGAAGCGGAGTGCACCTTTCGTGGCCCAGGACACGATGAACGGACAGGTGTACATGAAAGAGTGCCCCCAGAAGCAGCTGCTTCCTCTCCTGAAGGCCCACAACGTCCCAACAATCTTCTGGCCGGATTTGGCCTTATGCCACTACTCCAAGGACGTGCTGAAGTGGTATGCGAACAATAAGGTCAATTTCGTGCCAAATATGTTCAACCCTCCCATCACTCCGGAGCTCCGCCTCATCGAGAAGTACTGGGCGATTGTGAAGGAGCACCTTCTTAAACGACCTAAGGTAGTGAAGACAGTCGAGAAACTGAAGAAAGTATGGGTTTACATGCAAAAAACGGTTGATTCACAGGTTGGACAGAATCTTATGGTCGAGGTTAAGGCCAAGGTGCGGGCATTTGCGTATGGACTGTAAATAAAACACGAGTAAAATGGTAAAATGAAGTTCAATAGTTTAATTTAATTAAGTGATCACAATTGAGCAAGTCATTTTAAAGTCAGTAAGGTTTATGGACAAAACGTCGAAAGGACGAAAGGTCGAAAGACAAAAGGTCGAATGGACAAAAGGTCGAAAATGATTTGCTTGGTAGGAAATTTTTCCTTCTTTGAAAATAGATTTTCGACCTTTTGTCCCTCCTTTTTTGTTCTTCGACCTTTTGTCCTTCCGACCTTTTGTCTTTCGACATTCTGTCCTTTCGACCTTTTGTCTTTCGACCTTTTGTCATAGATTCAATCAGTAAGCATCGAAGCGTCCTGTATTCTACCTAGCTTCTCTACTGGAGAAGGGTTGGCTCAAAGCTTCGAGCTTTGCTACCAACACAGGCCTGCCGAGGGATGATTCAAATACGTTTTCCATACTAACTTCGAACGTGTTTTAAAAATAGTTCCAGTGCACGAAAAATGATGAAATTTTGGGTTCTGGTTCAATTTTTAACGTAGAATCGTAGAATATGTGAAAACTGGATACCCCTAAACAAGCCAACTAACAAGTGGAGAGTTCAGCATGCTATACACCTTGTTATAAGGCATCCCCACACAACCAAAATGTACATATAACGAAATCACCTTATGCGTTATGCGATGCTTATATGCGCAAAGTTTCACGTAGAAGTTGTCGCGAAAAGGCCTTATACGTACAAAAGTGGAGGCTATATACGTGCATATTTTATATGATGAAAAGTAGTATGCAATGCGAACTAATCTGTACTCTTATAAAGGCAATTTACACCGTCTTCAGCCAAAGGCTGCACAGAGTGAACGATCACTAACATTAGACAAATAACAACACGAAACACCCAGTAGCCCAGTGATGGATTTTTCGTTTGACGAAAAGTTTCCACCGACTGGAGCGGGAATCGGACCCACACTTCGTGGTACAATACGCCTAAACGACTGACGCCGCTAACCGCAAGGCCACAAAGCCACAAATATACGAATTAATTTGTAACAACAAAATTGATTTGACAGCTGCTACGGATTGATCCGACTTATTTTGTATGTGAATGCGGGACGAAACGAAATGTACATATAAACCCATAAAAAAGCGTTTTATGCTAGGAAATTCGTCGGTCAAACGATTTCGCACACCATGCAGTGCGGATGTGATGCAATTTGTACTAATAAACGACTTTGTTCGTAAACTGTTATGCAACTTCTGGTTGTCTGGGTCATCTTATAACGGTAAAATTAAGTATATGTCTTCAAATGTCATGAAGACTCTGCTTTGTTAAGTAAACATTTAATAAATATACTGTTATTTCACATAAAGCTGCGCTTGATATTTTATTCGGTGCCGTCTTGCCCCACATGGGTGGCATGCCCATAACGTGTACCCCCGCTAATTTGTACGATGCCTTATGCAAATTATCGGGACCATTTTTAATTTGAACACCAGTCACCCTACGAACAACAGAAATTTCCTTTTTTGTTTTGATTCTACGTTTCATTTCACGACGTTCCATTTCACTTTACTCTGTTCCATGAGTTGAATGACGTTAGAAAAATGGTTTAAATTTGAATTTGAACGATGTGCAGATTAGCGGGGGTACAAATCAAAAAGTGTTCAGAATAACAGTGGTCAAACTAATGGGGATACCCGGTAGTGCCAAACAAAAATACGATATTTTGGAACATATTTAAGAAGCTCCAAATCCAATACTTTTCGAAAATAAAGAGTAAGGTAGGGAAAAAGTTCGACGGAAAGTTCTCAAACGAACTTTTGCCCCATCGGTCGGGCAAGAGTTAGAATTTAGCGTGGGGCAATAATTTGCTAGCCGTCACACAAAATATCGGGACTTTCATTACAGGCATATTTTATACTAGCCATAAACATATATCAGCAGAAAAAGACACACTAAATATTCATATGAAAATAGCCTAAAACAGGGTTTATTTCATATCAGTTTTTTTTTTCAAAACTTATTAAATACGTGAAATTTTGTTGACTTGTTTTGCAATCAGCAAAATTTCGCAAATGTTGAAGATAATATGTGAATTCAATCCAATATAATAGATTTCCTTAAAATAATATAAAGGCTCGAATTTTTGCCCAACTATGGATTCAAATATTTTCCAGGCATTTATACAATAACTAATACACCTCAAAGCATCCTTATAACTGTAGCTGCATAAAAGTATTACCGAAAAAGTTGCTACCTTAAGTTTATCAGATTCGAATAACCGTGAATAATAAAAAGAATAACACAAGTATTTGAAAACAAATATTTCGAGCTTCTCTAACGAGGCAAATTTGGGCAGGTCGCTGATTTCGACAGCTACGCCTAGTGATTTGGAAATGTTTGCACAGACAAATAGACGTAACACTTAGAACAAATCACGTCCGAAATTGTATTGCGTATATGTAGTTGCTTTTAATTATTATTTACTGGCACCTATTTTTTGTATTTTTTAAATAACAGCAGCTTTGAAAGTAGCCCAACATTTATTTTTGTACTAAAATATATGTACCGTTTTGCACAATCAAATTTATGTAGACAAACTACATGTCATAATTTTGAACTAGATTTATAGGCAAATGGTTGTAATAAAGTAAGTATTTCCGTAGTTCTAAGTAAAAAAAAATAAGTGTATCCAAAATTTCTATTTCTACTCAAGACATGTTTGATACGTACAATCCAGTTTATGCCGGAAAAAAGTACAGGTCATCGCTTTGACATTTGACTTATAGGCAAACAGGTTAGAAAATAGTTTTTTAATCAACACAAATATTGAGTGTAATCTCGAATTTATCTTTCTACTCAAAAATGTTGTCTAGAATACTGTAATCAAATTAATGTCAGTGATTTGAATTTTGGTTCATAGGCAAACAATTTAGAAAAAAAAAAAGATATTTCTTAACAACTACCGAAAAACTAAACATTACATATAATCTGCAATTGGATTAGATGGACAAATTGATGTGAAGATTTGCGAAAAAGTTACACGTCTTCTCAGTGAGAATCGAACTCACGACTCCCCGATCTCTAGTTGGGGCGCGTTACCACTACGCCATGAGAGGACTCATGAACGCAGAAGTTAACCTGAATTCGATTTCAGCTCAATAATCACGTGGTCCTTTTTCACTCTCGTGCTAGGCATTGGATATAAATAGAAAGCGTTGTGTTTGGATGGGCATCTAATTCTTCCGAAAGAGGTGCACTTTGCGAAAAAGGACCACGTGATTATTGAGCTGAAATCGAATTCAAGTTAACTTCAACGTTCATGAGTCCTCTCATGGCGTAGTGGTAACGCGCCCCAACTAGAGATCGGGGAGTCGTGAGTTCGATTCTCACTGAGAAGACGTGTAACTTTTTCACAAATCTTCACATCAATTTGTTGTGTAGCTAAAAATTGTGAAGTGCAGGGACATTTCTGAGAACGGCATCAGATTCAGCGACCCCAAATCTAGTAGAGACACATAATTTAATCCTTGAGACACGCAAAAAATGCCATTTCTGTTACGCTGTATAATTGGACGCCATATTGGATATTATTGAATATTTAAGAATATCATTTCCAGATCTTTTATCTCTTATATCTATCAATTTGTGGGCTTTTTCTGATTTTTATTTCGGACATTTCCTTACTTTTGCCTCATATTCCGGACAACTCACGAAAATCATAATTGGAGAAGTCAAATCATCAACTAATATCGTCAAACCACTAAAGAGATGTCTAAGGTAGCTGGACATTATAAATTCTAATAGATATCTATGGGAAATGCTTAACAACTCGAGACTTGAAAGTGAGAACCATTGAACGACGAAAATTGAGACATTTCGTGTGAAATGTATCCTATACAAAATGCAGTGTCCGGAATTTGAAGCTGTCCGTAATATGAATCAAATTACGTAAGACAATTTTAGCGATTTTTCTCAAAAATTAGAAAAAATCAGAAGTGTATACCGTACCTCTGGATTTTTCCGTATTTTTGAAAAAAAAAAAAAATCGCTGAAATTGTCTTACTTAATTATTGGACAGCCCCCAAGGAATCCATTGATTTGACAAACCTAATGCAATTTCTTTACTTACTCGACAAGAGCTTTCGAATGAGTATAAATTTGAACATGTTGAAAGACCAAGTGTAAATAGTGGGCCACTGTCAGCGAGAATTACACATTTTCAAATGTCGTAAAATGAACGATGAAAGGTAACTTTGCGGTACTAAATCTATTTCTTGGAACTTAATGTTTGGCATAACTCACCCCACAAGGTATCACGCTGATCAACAGAGTATCAATATCATTGATTCTTACCTTGATGTAAAAGTCGCCATCAAGTTGTTGGGAAGTGTCTGGCATGTAACACCATTGCATTATCGTTTCTGAAAGAAAGCCATCGTACAGCGTGGTTTATCTCCTATTGAGCACGTGCATCAGAGCGAATTTGTAATCTGATATTAGATTACAACACTGCAAGTTTCCAATATTTTTCCCCACTGTCCTTTCATCTACCCACCACTTTTTGTAATGGTAAAAGGTTTGGCCTTGATGTTGAACTTTGGATAACAGGGGATGGGGCGAGACATAGAAAAGTAGCTGACCCATCCTGTTGATCGTTATCAAATTTAGGGGCCAATTACGTCGGTTAAAATCAAGTAAAAGTCACGGCGCAACTTCAATTTCTTGATATCTTTCTCCACTTCAGTGAAACTTGTACGCTTCTAACACGCAAATGGATAACAGTGACTAAGTGTGTTGAACGAGATTAAAGTGAATCCGGGCGGATCGGTTGTTTCAAACGAGAAATCCAATTATTATGACTGCCATTTATAATTGAATCGGAAGGGAATCGCAGGTATGGTTGATAATGGAATGCCACCCTGTGCTGTTCTTGCTGTGTCATCAATCAAATAATTTCCCGAAAGCTGGTTCTGCCTTGGTGTTTGTGGACCGAAAGCTATCGACCGCATCAGTGGAGTATCAATTTCGCGAGAAGTACCTGTGCTCTATTATCTTTTTATTAATTTAATTTACACTCGCTCATGCGGGAGTGCTATCCACAGAAGCACGAAGTTGTAATCACCTCTCAGTTTTGGTGTTGATTTTATTATGCTCTTAGCATGGTTTTTTTATCGTTGCTTGAAATGATTTTTTTGGTTTCAGTATGAATTTTAAAAGGTTCATACCAATTTGTTCCACCTGTGCCTGTATTTTCTCAAATAAAGTCGTCTCGCGCTTTGTTCCAAGTTATTCCGAAATATACGCCGACTTTTTGAGAAATCGTTTGAGTATGTTTCACTTTGCCGTAGAATTTGCATCTTATAAACAATTTGAACAATGTCGCGTCGCCTTTGGGTGCCACCTCACGGCATCACGTGGCAGAGTGTTGAGTTCGCGTAAAGTTTTTGCCTGCCTTTACCTTCAAAGGCGGAAGAGCGCATTGCGATGCTTGAGTTCGCTATTCAGAGAAAAAGATACTTGAGGAGATGCAACTGCAGGGAAGATTTCAATTTAATTTAAACAATGCAGGAAGTAGGTATTTTGCGTGCTGCTTCGCAAAATTTCATTAGAGCCTGCCTTGCACTAGATATTAATTGGTTTATGCAACTCTTGACATTACAGTATATCATAAATCCATTTTCTTATTGGATGTTTATTTACATTTAGTTCGTTGATTTGATCTCATATTTTTTATATTTCTTGTTCATATACAAATTAAAAATATTTGTTCTGATTCCCTCGTTAAGATCGTTATAATGTGTTCAATTGGTTGCTAAACTTACTTGTTATCATACAATAAAAAAAAAAACAAATTTACACCATAATTTCATCGTTACTTCGTCACTATCTTTAATAAACGTTTCTATTGTGGAAGTTGTTGAGAATACTTCTGTCAGGACGTTTCTCCGGAATGCGCGTTTTCTTCCAAGAGTGTAATGATTAATGTTGATAATTGCATCGAAATCTGCAATCAGTTCGAACAGTTGTGATAGATGCACCGATGCTGGAGCAAATCTCCAAAACCACTGCAGGAATACCTTCCGGACCAGAGCTAGTTGACGCCTTCAAAGCAGAGCAGTTCTTGCAGACCATTTGTGAATCAACTCTATCTTGAACTGATGGTGAAGGACAGTGTAGGGTTTAAGGTGAAGCTGCATCGAAGTCAAACCTTTGATTTTTTGAGTAATTACGTTAACAGCATAATGAAGAATCGGTCAAAACACCTTGTATCAGAAGGCCGGCTCGAAAGGCACGTTCCCCGCCAGTTGGGAGATTTGTACCAGCGCCATATTTGAGCTTATTTCATTATCTACCCGATGGGAGAGGAAAGGGAAGGGAAAGATGGGAGGAAATAGAAGTGGGGTCCCTTGAAGAGGGAAGATCGCATAAGCGAAATGAGAGCATGTAGCTCCATACCACAATGGGTTCGAACAGCGCCCTAAAAAGGGCACTGCAAAACGCATGAGCGTAAAGAGAGCCTATAGCTTATTACCACAGCGGGTCAAGAATAACAGAATGTCCTGAAGATTCAGGCTTCTGAATTCAGTTTCACTTAATAAGTGTTTACCAAGTAATTGGAATCGCATTTGCGAAAAAACTGGACAGTTACATATCAGGTGATACGAAGTTTCATAATCGGAGTCACAACTATCACACACAAATGAGTCAGCAAGCTGAATATTTGCCATGTGATAGTTGAGTCGGCAGTGGCCTGTCAACGCTCTGACCAAGAGACTGCAATTCTGCTTTGACAGATTTGTTAAATTCTTCGCCACCCTTGGAGATTGTACAATTTTGTTTGACGACACGACTCCAAACTATTCCAATATTGCTTGTGCTGAGTTGCCGCCCAAGAGTTTATCTTAAGCTTCACCCAGCACTTCGAAATTGGAATAGCCGGCTCAGGGCCAATGAAGTCATGCGATGCTCCATCGCGAGCTAGCTCATCAGCCAATTCATTTCCAGCGATGGAAGAATGGCCAGGTCCCCATACAAAGTTTACAGAGTTGACTGAATTCAGTTCCTCAATTTGAGTTCGACATGCGATAACAAGCTTCGACCTTGAGTTGGCCGAAACGAGAGCTTATAGCAGCCTGACTATCTGAACAGAAGTAAATGACTTTACCCATTACGCGCTGTTGAAGTGCTGATTGCGCTCCACACATAAGAGCAAGTATTTCCGCCTTAAAAACGGTGCAGTTTCTACCAAGTGAGTAAAACTGATTCATCCTGAGCTCACGAGAATATACACCAGCACCAGCTCTACCTTCAAGAAGAAAGCCATCAGTGTAACATACTAGGGGAACTGTGGGTAAAATGAACAGGGGGGGGGGTAAAATGAACAGGTCTGTGTTTTACGGTAATTATGGTATAAATCTATGCAAAACATAGCGCCATCCTGAATCCTCAGACTATAAAACTATTTCGCCTACCCTAGCGCGATCTAGAAGTGTCAAAAGCTGGAAAAGTTACCAAAAACAAAGTACGCCTCTCCATTTTCTCATATGATGTAATTTTTCACTCTTGGTATTTAAGGTTTTGATGACTAAAATCATCAAAAATCTATTGAACTGCGTAGCACATCATATCTTTATTGTATTTATGATAAGTAGACGGAAATTGAAAGTATTTCTATCTCCTGAATTCTTAGAACAAATGAATTGATAATGTTGATTCTTTTGGGGGTAAAATGAACCACACGAGATGGGGGTAATATGAACACCAGAGCTGGGCGAATACTACCGGATTTTATTTTAAATGCCGAAAGTTTTCCGGCGAAAATACAAAGACAGACATCGACAGCCATCCAAATGGTCGCAGCTAAATGTTCTATCGATTCCGGAATGTCTGTGAGATATGCATTGATCATGTACCAGATGCCAAGAATCGTGCCGCAACCCGTTCAATTTAAATTGTGTTCATTTTACCCCCAGGATATGTTCATATTACCCCCATTGTATGTTCATTTTACCCCCAAGTATATGTTCATATTACCTCCGTTGCATGTTCATTTTACCCACATGTTGACATTGACTCTGTGGAAAGAAATTTTCAAAATTATAATAATGATGATAAAATTCTATTTCCATCACAATATTTCAACTTGTTACATTGCATAAACATCCTTCTCCAATTCAGGGCTATTGAAAAAGAATCTGACAGCTTCTTAAGCAAGAAATCATGAAAATTGCTTAGGGTGTTCATTTTACCCCCAGTTTCCCTATATTCAGGCATTGCAGAATTTGCTCTTATTTGAGTATGAACCACGATCAAAGCAAGCTAAGAAAAACATCCCATCTGTTGCGGTCCACGATCGTCATTGTATCGCAAGGTGTAACAAGTCTGATAAATGGAAGCTGCGAGCGAGAGCCCCAAAGAGAGAGCGATGATAAAATCAATTTTTCTCGCTTGTTTACCGTTGGGGATAGGTGTTTTTCTTTACTGGCACGATCAACAATCCACGAACTTCAAATATCAATAGTGTCCCCCAAGCTTGGAGCATGTTTAGAGGGGTTTTATCATGCACAACTATCCCCCCAATCTGATCAAAGTTGTAGCAGTATACGATAAACAGTCTCTCATAAAGTGCAGCATGTTATGATAGTTACAGAGAGCGATACGTGAGAGATTCTCTCAATTTTCTCAGGATTCAATCCCTGACTATATTGTTTGATATACCGTTTTGATTCATATTACGGACACTTAAGGCCTCAGTGAAGTATAACTCATCAGAAAGCGTATCAAATAAATCATTCTGCATGATTCCTCCGCGTAACCAAGCCTTCGAATGGTGGGTGAAGATTTCTATTCCACTAGGGTAAAAGCACCGGTTTTGGCCAGCCTAAGAGAGAATGTCAATAAAAATTAAATAGGAAGTCGTATTTATACTACAAATATGTCAAATGCAAGCTTTCAATCCATATTATGTGTGTAAAATATCAAAACTGAGCTAAAACCATTTTTTCGCTTTCAAAATCCGTTGGTCAATATAACCCAACGGAACCAGTTTCGGCCAGAGATTTAACTTTGGTTCTTAAATTGGCCAATTGCATTGATTTCTCATGAGAGTGGCCAAATTAGGAGTGTCCTGGCCAAATTAGGTGTATGGAACTTAAAATTATAAAGAAAATGAATTGTTTTTCTTATGTTTTGAATCAATTTGGACGAGTAAATGAATGTAGCTCTATCATATGAATGTGATCTACTGAACACAAAAGGTTTCATGCTGATTGGCTATGTTAAATGGTATATAATCCACTGTGGCTACAACTGGCGTATGGCCAAAACCGGTGTTTCTACCCTACATGAATAATTTTAAATAAATAGAAATGTGTAGACATTTCATGATTCTTATTACGGACACTTCCTTATTTTTGCCTCATAATCCAGACACTTCGATTCGTTTTCCGGACAGCTCATGAAAGTCATAAATAGAAAAGTCAAATCATCAATTGAAATGGGCAAACCACTAAAGAGGCATCTAAGGCAGTTTAGCATTATAAATTTTCAAAGGTATCTATGGATAATATTAACTAAAACGAGCCTCGAAAGTAAGTACTTTCGAACGGCAAAAATTGAAACATTTCGTGTGAAATGTTTCCCATACAAAGTAGAGTGTCCGGAATAAAAAGCTGTCCGTAATATGAATCAAAACGGTACTTCTTTCCAAATAGCCAGACATCCACTCTTCCCGTGAAGGGAATTGTGTGGTAAATGTCCTGTAAGGAAAGTGACAAGCAATTGTGAGATCGCTTGGAGCAAGCACCATTTTGTCCCAATTCACCAAAAGTGGAAACAACGAAGTGTGTGTAGATCTACGATTCACTGGATTTTTCTCCAGTAGATCCACTACCCATACACGGTAAGAGCAAGAAAGTTCTTCTTGTTTAAGATGTATGTGTAGTGGCCCAATGTCGAAAATGGCCTCGAGCGCTGATGTGGGAGTTGTAGAGAACGCACAGGACATCGCCATCAAGCACATCCTTTGGAGATGGCCCAATTTTGATTGGATTGTTCTCACTTCGCCCTTTTGCCACCACACAAGACATCCATATGCCAATATTGGTCGAACAACTGTTATGTAAATCCATTTGATATATTTGGGTTTAAGGCCCCAAGTTTTACCAAAGGTTCGCCGGCATTGACCGAAGGCCATGCAAGC